>NW_027363231.1:0-1205000 GCF_046119375.1 Phyllobates terribilis
TTAAGTTCTCGCGCGCTTTCGGAGTCCACGCCCCTCTTCTTCCCGCGCGGCGTCCTCAAGATGGCGTCCAATGGCGGGAAAACTCCACGGATGGCGGGAAGAAGGCAGAAGATGGCGCCGGATGGCGGGAAACTTCACCGATGGCGGGAAGAAGGCTGAAGATGGCGCCGAATGGCGGGAATCTTCCCCGATGGCGGGAATCTTCACCACTGGTAAGTTTGAACAGTCTTTGCTTTTCAGGCACGCAGTACCCGGTGGTTGCGGGCACGAGATCCTGCCGACTACGCCAAAGTTGACGCGCCCCTGGGCCTGTGTCGCGCTGCGTTGCGCACGCGGGAGCTTACCCGGAGCCGGATCTGTTGAGGGTTGTAGTCTCGTGGCGGTGACCCGGTCCGTGCCCAGGGAGTCAAACTGTACGGCAGTCTATTAGCAATAGATGGTTGATGACTACGCCACCCGTTGAGTGCAGCCAGGGAGCTGCTGCTGCAGGGCAGACCGCTGAGACCGATGGTAGGATTGTGCAGCGTGATAGTATAACCCCCAACGGGAGGGGTATGGCCTCAGGGCAGCCGACGTGGATGATGGGGGTAGCAGGAACCACTCAGAGACGGTACGGTGTAGTTCAGGGTCTTTACTGGTAACAACGATAGACCCTCCCGGAGTACTTGCTAGCGGACGGGGCCTGGTCAGTCCTTGAGCAGATGGGATCTCCCCTGGCCAGGCGTAGTTGTAGGCCTCCCAAACTGACTGTACTCTTCTGGCTACCTTGCTAGAAGCTGATGTAAGTAGCCCACGTCCCTGAGTGTACCGTGTGGTGCTCACCCGTATGGCCGGTGACTCGGGGCCTTCTAATGGCTTCCGCTCCACGATGGCGGTGCTGGTCCCACGCGTGTGACCGTGCCTTCGGGCTTCTGGGCCAGAGGACCTGAAATCCCCTGCCTGACGGATTCTGCTGCTGGGTAGGAGTTAGTCCCCACAGCCTCGGACTCCGGGTCCGGAAAGAAATCTTCTTAGTCAGGGCGAGCTCTGTAGCTGCCAGCCCCTGACTCCTTGTGACTCTGCTGTTTCCTATGCTGCTCTTGTCTCTACTCTTCCTGGACTGACTAACCCTGCCTCAGCCCCGGGTTTATACAGGGGAAGTTCTTCCCCTCCCAAGGCTGGGCAGGAGGTGTGGCATGCACAGGATCCCTGACCAAAGGACCTCCCACCTGCTCTCAGACATAACATTACATTACTGTGGAAACCAGACCCCTGGGGTGCCACACATGATGAGTTCTACGGCAGCCATCTTGGATTTTACAGGGTGCCTGCCCTGTGCCACATCTCTGCTCTTTGTGGTGCGCCCCATCGCCGCCCAAAGTGTAGCGGAGCTTGTGCTGCACGATATTAAGGTAGTCCTCTACTTTTTTTTGCGCTGTGAGCCGCTATTCGACGGTGGAAGCTCGGAGCTGGGTCTATGTGCGGCCGCTCAGCTCCTCATCTGGACACACCCACTAAATAACATTTCCCACATGTCTACTTTACATCAGCACAATTTTGGAACCAACATTTTTTAAAAATGGGTTAAAAATTGACCAGCGACTTTGAGGGGCCTTTATGACAGAAAATACCCAAAAGTGACACCATTCTAAAAACTGCAACCCTCAAGGTGCTCAAAACCACATTCAAGAAGTTTATTAACCTTCCAGGTGCTTCACATGATTTTTTGGAATGTGGAAGAAAACAATGAACATTTACCTTTCTTTTTTCACAAAAATGTTACATTAGACTCAAATTTTCTTATGTTCACTCACAAGGGTTTTCAACAGGAAAAAATGAACCACAATATTTGTTGTGCATTTTCTCCTGAAGAAGCCGATACCCCATATGTGGGGGAAAACCACTGTTTGGGCACACGGCAGGGCTCAGAAGGGAAGGAGCGCCATTTGACTTCTTGAATGTAAAATTTGCTTGAATAATTTGCGGATGCCATGTCGGGTTTGGAGAGTCACTGATGTGCCTAAACAGTGGAAGCCCCCCACAAGTGACCCCATTTTGGAAACTAGACCCCTCAAGGAACTTCTCTAGATGTGTGATGAGCACTCTTAAAAATAAAGAAATCACTTTTTAGGAAAATGAAAAAATCACTTTTTCCACAAAAATGATGTTTTAGCCCCAAATGTTTTTATTTTCACAAGGGTAAGAGGAGAAAATGGACCGTAAAAACTGTTGTGCAATTTCTCCTGAGTACAGCGATACCCCATATATGGGGAAAATACACTGTTTAAGCGCACGGTAGGGTTCAGAAGGGAAGGAGCATGGTGTGACTTTTTGAACACAAAATTGGCTGGAATCGAGAGCGTATGCCATGTCACGTTTGGAGAGCCCCTGATGTGCCTAAACAGCGGAAACCCCCCACAAATGACCCTATTTTAGAAACTAGACCCCTCAAGGATTTTATCAAGGGTTATAGTGAACATTTTGAACCCAGAGGTACGACACAGAATTTGATACCCATTAGGTCATCATATTGAATAAGTTGTCATTAGTATTGAGCGCATGTGCTTGCTACTTGAGTTTGCATCGGGTAAGCACCATGTATTGCGGGTGCACGAGTGACATGCTCGAGTCCCCGCCCCTCATGTTTCATGGTTGTTAGACACCCAAAAAAAAAACATGCGGGGATCGCTCGTGCATGGCAGGCAATCCCTTCAAGTTTTTTTGGCTGTATAACAGCCGCAAAACATATGGGGTGGAGACTCGAGCATGTCACTCGAGCATCTGCAATTCTCGGTGTATACCCGAGCACCCGATGCGAACTCAAGTAGCAAGCAGTTGCTCTCAACACTAGTCGCCATATGGTCATCATTTTTTTTTTTTTTTTTAACTTTTGATAAAATCCTAACCCCAACCCTATCTCCAACCCTAACTACTAGCACAACCCTAAAAGTAACACAACCCTAACCTTAGCACAACCCTAATCCTAGTACAACCCTAAGCCTAGAGGTTTTTTTAACACCTTTCCTTGTGATTAGACGACTTTATTCTTTCGGTCAGTGCAATTACAGCAATACCAGATTCATATCGGGTTTTTATGTTTGGCAGATGTCACACACTAAAATACACTTTTTTTTGCAAAGGCTAGTTTTTGCAATCATTTTTCCATATTTTGACCGACAGTCATGTAAGGGCTTGTTTTTTGCGGGACAAGTTGACGTTTTTATTGGTACCATTATCGGGCAAATTACATTTTTTATCGCTTTGTTTTTTATGCAGTTCCGCGTGTGGTAAAATTGATAAGGCAGCGATATTCTTCGGGTACGACATTTATATAGTTTTTTTCATGTTTTGTCACTTTTACACAATAAAAAATATTTTATAGAAAAAAAATTTTTTTTGCATCGCTTTATTCTGAGAGCAGTAACTTTTAGATTTTTTCGCTGATGGAGCTGTATGGCAGCTTATTTTTTTGCAGGACAAGATGACATTTTCAGTGGTACTATTTTTATTTACATTCGTCTTTTTGATCACTTTTTTTTGTTTGGCTGTATGATGATAAAGCATAGTTTTTTGATTAGTTTTTTATTTATTTTTTTTACTGTGTTCACTAAAGGGGTTAAATAGAGGGATAGTTTTATAGGACAGGTCTTTCCGGGCGCCGCAATACCAAATATGTGTACTTCTAATATATATATATATATTTTCATAATAATATTTATTTATGGGTACAGAATATTTTTATTTTTTTGGATTTTTTCTTTTTTTTTAAATATTTTTACTATTTTTTTTTTCACTTTCTGATAACTCTTTTACACTTTGTCCCACTATGGGACTTTCATTTTTTTGCAGACCGATCACTTTTAAAGCATAGGGATGCAGTAGCATCCTTGTGCTATGCAGGCTGTCAGCCCTGCACTGGCACAAGTTAGATAAATCGTGCATTGCACAAGCTCTACCTATCTTCCTGATGCCTGGTGACCCAGATGTTGTCATGGTATTCAAGGTTAGAGGGGCGCTCTTAACTCTGCTTGCCCCGGAAATGCACAGCCTCTGTGCGGGCGCGATCACATTGTGCGTAATCGTAGGTACCTGGTCCATAAGTACCAGGGCGCAGGGACGTACTATTACTGACAATGTCAGAAAGGGGTTAAAGTGCATTTACTCCTCGCAAACGCACCCAAAAACACATCTATATCATAAATAATTTTAAAAAATGACGCGGGGTCCCCCCTACTTTTGATAACCAGCCTAGGTAAAGGAGACAGGTGCGGGCTTATATTATCAAGCTGGGAAGATCCATGGATATTGGCCCTTTCCCAGCCCAAAAATGAAAGCTCTCAGCCGCCCCAGAATTGACGCATCCATGAGATGCGCCAATTTGGGCACTTTGCCGACTCTTCCCGATTACCCTGGTGCGGTGTCAATTGGGGTAATAGTTTATGGGGTGGATGTCAGCTTTGTAATGTCAGTGAGCAACAAGCCTAATGGTTATTAATGGAGAGTTGTCTATCAGACACCCCCATTACTAATCCAGTAGTCATAAAAAAAACCACAGGAAAAAATCGTTTATTTTAAAAAAACACTCCCACACACCTTGCTCGCCAATTTATTAAAAAGCAAACAAATCAACATGAAGATCCGACGTAATCCAGCCACTTAGAAGTAGTCCAAAAATGGGAACCTGAAAGACATAAAAAGAGAGTTAACTAAATGAAAACAAGAAACATTCCCTCATTCACCAATTTATTATTAATAATAATTCCTGCAGCTGTGATGTGACCCATTGGGGTTCCCACGACGTCTCGCGATTCTGTACAGCAACCTTTGGTGCGTCATTCTGAGAACGACAATTCACAGATCACTCCTGGTCATGTCTCACGAGCGATGACATCAGTAACTTAGTAACGTCATCGTTCGTGAGGGACCTATGAAGGGACCTATTAGCACATTCCAATAAAATGAATGAAAATTATTGCGTGAACTGTTGTTGTTAAACTTTTTATTGGTACTGTACATGAGCATCTCTTTATAGGGAACCCCTTCGGTGCTGTTACTTTTTCTTCACTTTGTAACTTATTACGCAAGGGACTATCCTCTTTTTTTCATATATCGTAAAGTTCTAGATGTAAAATTTCCTTAGTTCATGTCTGTGCATGTGAATGGTTAAAGTGGATCTGTCGCCAAATTTCACAATCCTTCCTGCACTGCTACTGGTGGCATCTCACACGGCTAAATGCATGCGGATATATTGTCCTCTATTTGCTTCTTCTTGAACATTGGTTTGTGGTTGTTTTCCCTATGATCAGAATGCACCTTGGTGTTTCTAGGTTCTCCACTGATGTAATATATTTTTTTTGTTCCTTAAAGGGAACCTGTGACGTGAAAAAAAGCTATTTATCTGCAGATATGGGGTTAATCTGCAGAGTAATAGCATCCTGAACCTGCACTGCACTTAGACCCCCGCTCTCAGGAGGAAATGAACTTTATTCCTCCTGGTAGTGTTCTGGGTTCAGTCACCGGGATGGTGCCAGTGTGGTTCAGTCACCGCTCTGTGTATAGAGAGGGCAGCTGTAACCGCATCCCCGGCTCTGAGTAATGCTGAGCTGCTTTCAGTCAGTGCCAGTGATGTGGTTACCGCCACCGCTCACTATACAGAGTGGTGACTGAACCTACACCTGTACCACTCCCGAGATGGAAACCCAATGGATGCCGGGAGAAATAAAGTTCATTTCCTCCCAACAGCAGGGGATTAAGTGTCGGCGCCGGGCGGGTTCAGAATAGTATTAACCTAGAGATTATCCCCATATGTGCAGGCTAATTTCGTTTTTTCACATGACAAATTCCCTTCAAGTAAAGAAGCTTTTTTTATTGTAGTTATTATTTCTTACAAGCATGTAGTAATGTCTTTTTTTGTTTTGTTTTGTTTTTTAAATCTGCAGTGCAAGCGGACCTTCAGACCGCACCTATTATAGCGGTAAGACATTTTATGAAAATTCAGATGGTATAATGAAATATGTGACTTTATATTTTATTCCAAAATTTTTATAGGTTTTATTAAAGGTACGGAAAGTATTCAGACCCCTTTAAATTTTTCACTCTTTGTTTCATTGTAGCCATTTGGTAAATTCTAAAAAGTTAATTTTTTTTCTCATTAAAGTACACTCTACACCCCATCTTGACTGAACATAAACAGAAATGCAGAAATTTTTGCAAATTTATTAAAAAAGAAAAACTGAAATATTACATGGTCATAAGTATTCAGACCCTTTGCTCAGTATTGAGTAGAAAGACCCTTTTGAGCTGGTACTGCCATGAGTCTTCTTGGGAATAATGCAACAAGTTTTTCACACCTGGATTTGGGGATCCTCTGCCAATCTTCCTTGCAGATCCTCTCCAGTTCCGTCAGGTTGGATGGTGAACGTTGGTGGACAGCCATTTTCAGGTCACTCCAGAGATGCTCAATTGGGTTTAGGTCAGGCATCTGGCTAGGCCAGTCAAGAATGGTCACAGATTTGTTCTGAAGCCTCTCCTTTGTTATTTTAGCTGTGTGCTTAGGGCCATTGTGTTGTTGGAAGGTGAACCTTCAGCCAAGTCTTAGGTCCATAGCATGATGATGCCACCACCATGTTTCACAGTTGGGATTGTATTGGGCAGGTGATGAGTAGTGCCTGGTTTTCTGCACACACACCGCTTAGAATTACCACCAAAAAGTTCTATCTTTGTCTCATCAGACCAGAGAATCTTATTTCTCATAGTCTAGGAGTCCTTCATGTGTTTTTGAGCAAACTTTATGCTGGCTTTAATATGTCTTGCACTGAGCAGAGGTTTCCTTCGGGCCACTCTGCCATAAAGGCCTGACTGGTGGAGAGCTGCAGTGATAGTTGACTTTGGAACTTTCTCCCATCTCCCTACTGCATCTCTGGAGCTCAGCCACAGTGATCTTGGGGTTCCTCTTTATCTCTCTCACCAAGGCTCTTCTCCCACGATTGCTCAGTTTGGCTGGACGGCCAGGTCTAGGAAGACTTCTGGTGGTCCCAAACTTCTTCCATTTAAGGATTATGGAGGCCACTGTGCTCTTAGGAACCTTGAGTAATGCAGACATTCTTTTGTAATCTTGGCCAGATCTATGCCTTGCCTCAATTCTGTCTCTGAGCTCCTTGGGCAGTTTCTTTGAGCTCATGATTCTCATTTGGTCTGACATGTACTTTGAGCTGTAAGATCTTGTGTGTACCTTTCCAAATCAAGTCCTATCAGTTTAATTAAACACAGCTGGAATCCAATGAAGGAGTAGAACCATCTCAAGGAGGATCACAAGGAAATGGACAGCATGTGACTTAAATAAGAGTGTCTGAGAAAAGGGTCTGAATACTTATGACCATGTGATATTTCAGTTTTTCTTTTTTAATAAATTTGCAAAAATTGGAGTTGGGGAACACTTTTTTAGTGTGTGACAGCAGCCAAACATAAAAATCCGATATACAGTGGCTTGCAAAAGTATTCACCCCCTTCGCAGTTTTTGTGTTTTTCTACCTTACAACCTGGAATTTAATTGTTTTTTAAAGGCTTTGCATGAGATCATGTAAAGAACATGCCTACAGCTCTGAACATTTGGTTTTATTTTTGTTGTGAAGCAAACAACAAATAGGACAAAATACCTGAAAACTTCAATGCGCATAACTATTCACCCGTCTAAAGTCAGTACTTAGTAGAAGCTCCTTTTGTAGCAATTGCAGCTGAAGGTCGTTTTGGGTTAGTCTCTATGAGCTTTCTACCTCTTGCCACTGGGATTTTTGGCCATTCTTCAAGGCCAAACTGCTCCATCTCCTTCAAGTTAGATGATTTCCTCTGGTGAACAGCAATCTTCAAGTCTGACTACAGATTCTCAGTTGGATTACAATCTGGGCTTTATCACTACAAAACATTTAGGCTATGTGCCCACGATGCAGAAATACTCCGGATTTTTCCTGAGCGTTTCTGCATCTCCCTTGCAGAAAAAACGCATGCGGATTGTACATGCGTTTTTACTGCCAGGGACATGCGGATGTGAAGCGTTCTTCACATGCATTTCTGCATGCGGATTGACAAGCGCTTTCCAAGCGATTTTAGCATCACTTGGAAAGTGCTTGACAACTTCGTCACACTATATAAATCCATGTGTGTTATATAGTGTGACCTTAAAGAATGTTTAAAAATAAAAAAATTAATCTATACTTACCTTCCGATGGCCCCCGAAGTCTTGCTTCGCTCCATTCTCCCTTGCCGGCAGCTCGCGGTACACTGCACTGAAGGACCTGCCATCACATGACTATGATGTCAGCGCAGGTCCTTCAGTCCATCGCAAACTGCCGGCATGGGAGGATGAGCGCAGCGGGGGCCGTCAGAAGGTAAATATAATATTTATTTTTTATTTTATTCTTTTTTTTACAGGTTCTATGGTACCCTGGTCCGGAGGAGAGTCTCCTGTCCTCCACACCCGGGTACCATCCGCACATTGAAACACTTGGATTCCGCATATACAGATGCAGTGATGCGTAATCCATGCAAGTCAACGGCGGCGAAAAAAATAATTGGTAGTGCTGCGTTTTTTTCCGCAATGATAACCCGCAGCGGAAATTTCCGCAGCATGTGCACAGCACATGCGGATTATCATTGGGGACCATGGCTGGCCTTCTACCATTCGTTTCTGCAGCATTTTTGCCGCTGCGGAAACGCTTAAAAAAACCGCATCGTGGGCACACAGCCTTACACTTTTTCCCTTAAACCACTCGAGTGTTGCTTTAGCAGTATGCTTTGGATCATTGTCTTGTTGGAAGGTGAACCACTGTCCCAGTCTCAAATCACTGACAGACTGAAACAGGTTTTGCTCAGAAAGATCCATGTTTTTCGCAGGATCCATCTTTTCCTGGACTTGAACAATTTCCCCTATCCCTGCTGCCGAAAAACATCCCCATAGTATGATGCTAACACCACCATGTTTCACTGTGGGGATAGTGTTCTTGGGGTGATGAGTTGTGTTGGTTTGGCACCAGACATAGCGTTTACTTTGGTGGCAAGAAAGTTCAATTTTGGTCTCATCTGACCACATCGCCTTCCTCCACACCTTTGAGGAGACTCCCACATGTATTTTGGGAAACTCAAAATACCTTACAATTTTTGTAAGTAAAGGCTTTTTTTCTTGTTCAATTATGTTTATTGGTATTTTAAAACATTTTAAAGGGAGAAATGCACACACAATATAAGCCTAAAGGTTGGCGGAGAGTAGGGGAGGTAGGAAAGCTAGGGGGAAGGAAGGGTAAGTAAAAGGTAATTCCTTTTGAAAATATGGAAAAGAGAGGCAAGTGTACAAAAAGCTGTCTTTGAATTTTACATGTAACTTGCACTTGTTAAAATTATAGCTTATTCCTTATGAATTAATTGCTGAAAAAAGAAAGACAGAAATATTAGTAAGACACATATAGTACATTAAAAGTAGCTTAATGATATATGTGGACACTTGCCGGGGATCAAGATGTTCTCCATCGACCTGGGGGGAAGGAGTTTGATTTAAGTTTCCATTCAGTCAGAGTGAAGTATGAATAGAAGTTCGCTGACCTAATGCAAATATTGAAGATTGTTTCAATTGGAAGATGGAAAAAAAAGGATTATGATCTTTTTATAATCTGGTTCTTGAAGATAGATTGTAATTCTATGGTAATAGTCCAAAATGGAAAATTGTATTACAATCCAGATGAAATCCAAGACATAGACCCAAATTGACCCATATTGTAATCGAATTTAGTATGAATTGTAATTCAAGTGTTTATAATGTTATAATCTTGGTTAAAATCCGTAGATATTAGCTGATATTTATTCACCTAGTCCAAGAAATTCTAAGCAACACTAGACACTGTGAAAATATTACTATACACTTAATCCTATGTGGTTATTTGTTTCAAACCCATCAGGATAACAGAGACTCTAAATTCAATTAAAAATCAATATTTTTTATTCATTATCCATATAAAAAACAGAAAAACAATTTTTTTTTAAAAAAAATGACAGGGGACATCCAGAAAAGAGAGATGCAATATATAGCTTGGTCATATCACATTCATCATGATTGTATAGCCGAAAACTAAACCACCTTATTCACTTGATGCATATTTGAACCGGTATTATAGACAGATGTAAACAGATTTGACAAAGTGCAAATTATGCAATACTCAGTCAAATATAATAAATTAAATTAAATGGTAGGGAGTCAGACATTTACATCTATGATCATAAAGTGCTAAGTGCTTGTATTTAGAAAAAATTGTCTGCATTATTTCATTGCATTAGTTGGACCGTAAACAACTGCTTACAACTATGCAAAGTGCCATGGAGTAGTCAATATACCTATTAAAAATTGGTAAGAAAGTAAGAAAAGATCAAAGATATCTAATGATAGGCCAGGCGTCCGGGGGAGCCGTCCATAGGAAGTTATCCCATCAATCATGTGCCAGTTGTAAGGTGCCGCACGCCACTATACAGGAACCGGACCCGTGGAGTAAAGCCTAGCTGTGCAGAGCAGTGGAACGCATGTGTGGAACGCATGCGGACCACATGGAGCACAACCTCAAAAAGGTCCATCCCCACTTCCTAAACCATGAACCTGTAGGACATGGCATACATATCAAGGAATGACAAGGGAAAATGGGAGGGGAATGGGGAAGGAAGGAGGGAAGAAGAAAAGAATAAACCAAATGTAAAGACAGAAAATAGATGCTGTAGGAGCATCGATTACCATAAAGTGAAATGTGAAGGGGGTGGGGGGGTGAAAATGAAAGTAAGGCTGAGTTCACACGATGCGTTTTTCATGCGTTTCCGCTGCGTTTTTGCAGTTGCGTAAACGCCGCGGAAACGCATGAAAAACGCATGGTAGAAGGGCAGCAATGTTCCCCAATGGAAATCCGCATGTCCTGTGCCCATGATGCGGATTTTTCCGCAGCGTAAACGCTGCAGTCAAAAATCCGCAGCATGTCAATTAATTTTGCGGAAACGCTGCTCTTTTGCCGCCATTGCCTTGCATTAGACCGCATGGAATCCGCATCACTGTATATGTTGATGCGCTTTTCATGCGGTCTAATGTGCGGATGGTACCCGGGTGTGGAGGAGAGGACTCTCATCCAGACCCAGGTACCATTAAAAAAAAAAGAATAAAATAAAAAATATATATATTCTCACCTTCTGACGGCCCGCGCTGCGTCCTGCCGGCTTCCCGCGCACTTCGGGGTTGAATGAAGGACCTTCGCTGACGTCAGAGTCATGTGACGGGTCACGTGACGCTGACGTCGGAAGGTCCTACAGTCTTCACTGCCGGCAGCCGGGACCGATGAAGCAGGACACCGGGGGCCATCAGAGGGTAAAGTATAGATTTATTTTTTATTTTTTGACATCACACACTATATAAATCCATGCCGGCTGCATGGATTTATATAGTGTGAAGTTGACAAGCACTTTTCAAGTGATGCTAAAATCGCTTGGGAAGCGCTTGTCAACCCGCATGCGGAAATGAAAGTGAAGACCGCTTCATTTCCGCATGTCCCTGGCAGGAAACCGCATGTACAATCCGCATGCGTTTTTTCCTGCCAGAGAGATGCAGAAACGCTCAGGAAAAAATCCTGAGCATTTCTGCATCGTGTGCACATACCCTAAAAGTGTAAATTAAAAAAGAAAAATCATGTATGAATGAAAATATGTATTTGTTGAATGTGAAGTGTATAAATAACGAAAATAATGTATGTATAGTGAAAAAGCAAAGAATAAGTGAAAAGTAATAAAACAAATATATGTAAGTAAGTGTTAATATGTCTATTGTCAAAGAGAAGCGAAGTGTAACAATTAGAAACATTTAATTGTGCTAGGATTTTATGCCACGCAATCACGGAGAATAAGGGGAGAAGCCTACACAATGCCACGAATTTCAAAAATATTCAATATGTTTCAGATTCACTTGTTAAAGGGACACAGCGCCATCTATAATTATAGTCCATGCATATCATTGGTAGATGGTTCCAAACTAATGTTCCTTGATTCTAATTGTCCATTATCATGGATCTCCACAGAAGGCTCTAGGAACACCATCCCCTTCGGAAGGAGGAGTCAACCAGGTCACCAGACTCCACCCCAAGTAGCCAAGGCAGCAGGTAAGTAGTGGATATAAGTAAGTCTTTGATTTGGGATAAAAACACAATCAATTAGAAGTACATAATGGTTTGTAAAGAGGACTACTCATCCTTTACAGTACCCATGATACACAAAAATGAAAAATGAGAATGGGGGCGGGAGGGAAAAAAGGGAACAAGGGAAGGGAAATTGGACCTAAGATCTATTTAAAAGCTGATTACAGCATAATTCTCGGCTACCCTATAAACGGCCTCGCAGACGCCAGGAAAAATGGTCAGAATGAAAAAAAGGGAAAAGTTAAAAAGGTATTAAAATACCATAAGATAAAAACATAAAAAATAGCCACCCAGAAATAAACATGAAACCTACCAACTCGAAAAAAATGGGGGAAGAAATATGAATAAATTACAAGAAAGAACTAAAACCCGTAGCTTCATTTAAACCCTGTGGATTCAAGGTACCCAATCGAAAAATCCAATGACTTTCTAACTAACCTAAGGCTTTTCCAAGATCTCCACCCCTTAGACCTAGGACTATCTGATCTATGGCAAATGCCTTAAGGCCTTTAGGGGAACAATTGTGGTACAGTTTAAAATGACGCGGAATAGTTTTAATGTGGGGTCATCAATGCCAACTGCTTTTTCGATGTCCTTCACATGCTCTCTTTCCCGTATTTTGAATTCTCTCGTGGTAAAGCCAACTTAAAGTTTTCGGTAGCGACATTCGGCATAGTAGATTACTCCTTTGGAGCTGTAATTCAGATGTTTGCATTTCTGGAAAGTTCTGGTGCCATCATGGTTGGCAAATGTTTTGGCTTTCACGAGATTCCAGCAAGCCTTACAGTGGCCACAAGGAAAGAAACCCTGTGGAATAGTAGAAGGTTCCTTGTTTTTGGCAGTTGAATCATAGTAACTATGTACTAATATATCTTTCAGATTTCTACATCTCTTTGCCACCATTGATGGGGCTGAAGGGAGAATTTTGGACAAAACATGGTCCTTAGCAAAACTTTCCAATGTTTGTTGATAATTGATGTCAATTCATCCCATTGGTTATTATACGTTGATATAAACCGTACCACTCCATCATTATTTGTATCAATCTTCCTGGGCGCATTATGAATGAGCTGTTCTCTGGATACTTTTTTGGCTCTCATATATCCGCATCTAATTTGTCTTCGACTGTAACCCCTAGCCAAAAAGCGTTGAGCGAGATTAGTGGCTTGTTGTTCAACTGACCAATAGGGAGTCCCCTAATGGTGGAGGGCAAATGAGACGATTCTGCATGTAGCAGTGAGTTAGTGGCCATAGACTTGCGATATATATCCGTAATGACACGTCCTTCACTAGAAATGTGGATTTTGAGATCCAAGAAGTCTAGCTCTCTATGAAAATGATATGTCAATTTAATGTTAAGATTATTATTATTATTGAGAGCTTTCATCAGAATATCCAAATCCCCCACTGACCCCTCCCACATAAACCATAAGTCATCGATATATCGCATCCACCCTTGCACCAAATCAATGCCAGGAATTGATTTCCCTGGAATATGTCCCTCTCCAAGCTCATATAAACAAATTGGCATAGGAGGGGGCACAAGAGGCCCCCATCGCTGTGCCCTGTAGTTGTAAATAAAAAAAATTATGAAAAATAAATACATTATGCTTGAGGACATATTCCAGGAGGATCAATATTAAGTCAGCTAGCTCTGAATCCAAATTTGTAGATGTCTGATACCAAGATGCCGCTCTCAAGCCATCTTCATGTTTTATACAAGTATACAAGGCTTCCACATCTGCCGTTACCATGATGGCTTGGTCTGGAATATAAAGGTGGTTTAATCTTTGGAGAGCCGCATTGGTGTCCTGGATGAATGATGGTAGGGTGGATACGATAGGTTTCAAAAAATAATCAATGACGTCGGAAATTACCTCACATAATCCCCCATTGCCTGAAACAATGGGTCTACCGGGGGGTCAGTGTGCTTTTTGTGGACCTTTGGAATGAGATACAATGTGGGAAGTTTTGGATGAAAGTTATTAATTGTATCTAACATTTTTTGGGTAATAATACCCTTCTCCAAAGCCTTCTCCATGATGAAAATTAATTCATTGTGGAAGGTAGGGGTCGAATTATATACCAGTTTTTTTATAGCAAGATGGTGGGCTTGTTTTTCGTATAAATAGGTGGGCCGCACCACCAGATTCCCCCCCGTATCTGCTGGTTTATATACCACGTCGGGGAGGGATTGTAATTCTTTTACAGCTGCTCTCTCCTGTTTTATTAATGTTTGACTTCCAGGGGGACAGCTTGGAAGAGATTGAATGTCATTAGTAACTAGTTTGGTGAAGACATCGACCGCTGGGCATGTACTTAGAGGGGGGAACTTTTTGGATTTGTGAAAAAGGTTCGAAGGAATGTTACCAACGTTTGTAAGTTGATTTTCATCATCCAATGATTCCAAAATCTGAAGTGCTTCCCTTTCTTCCACGATGGAAAACATACTCTGATGGTCGGCCTTGTTATGCAATTTTTTAAAAACTAGCTTTATAGCAAGGAGATGTACATCTCTCACCACCGAGAACGTGTCTCAATACGAAGAGGAGAAAACGTCAAACCTCTTTCAAGAACTCTGAGTTGAATTTCTGATAGAACATGTGAAGACAAGTTAATTACCCTTAAGCGGTTCTGACGCGCCCCCTGGGCCATGTTCAGGGGATACCCGGAGCCGGATCTGGATAGGGGTAGTAGTCCTTGTGGCGGTGACCCGGTCCGTGCCCAGGGTGTCAAACTAAGTGGCAGTCTAAGGCAGTAGATGTTAACTTGATCGACTACGCCACCCGTTGAGTGCGGCTTTGAAGCCGCCGCTGCAGAACAGTCCGCTGAGGCCGGTGGTATGGGTGCAGCAATGATGGTATAACCCCCAACGGGAGGGGTATGGCCTCAGGGCAGCTGGTGCGGATGATGGGGGTAGTTATGGTGTAGTAAGAAGAGTCAGAGACACGAGATGCAAGTTCAGTGTTTTTACTCACGGGTGTTCCTTGGTCACTCTGGCCTTGAGTGACCACCCGAGCCGTGCCGCGTCCACCAGGTCCTGGACTCGGCTAACCCCCAGGCAGTCCGGAGCGTGGTCCTGAGCTTCCCTGTCTCTCTCTCTCTTCCTCCTGGCCGTTCCCACCAGGGATCCACTTATGGCCGGCTCCCTCGGGTCTCTTGGTGGTCAACCCTTCTCTGGGTTCCCTGACCCTATACTCGGTGTGCCTTTCTGGTGGATTTGGTGAGGGTCGTGGCAAATCTTGACCAAGACCTCCGGTTTCTGGCTGAGGATAAGTGGCCTCCACCAGTTCGGGTTCCGGTACCCGTGTCCGCCAACCCTTCACCCTTCTGGCTTAATTCTGGGATCTTGGGGTTCCTTCTGTCTCTCTCTCTGGGTCTTTCTTACTCCTCTCTTCCTCACTGCAGACTTGGCCTTGGAGCTGGGCCCAGCCGGAGCCACAGCTCCCTGTCAGCCCTCCTGGCTGAGCTCCTCTGAGCTGACTGACTCTCAAAGACTGACTGGCCCTGACCTAAGATGGTGCCCACCTTATATACTCCCTCTATGTGTGAGCTCAGGTGACCAGCACCCAATGAGCTCCTAGCTTTACCCAGACTACTCCCCCTATCTGCCCCTACACTACTGGGATGTTCCACCCCCCTTCCCACTCCAGCCAGGGACAGACGCTGTCGTACCTGCACATATACCTAGTGGGAGTACCGTAGTTCTGTCCCCCGGAAATGGGATGTATGTAGTGCATGCAGCCTACTAAGCTCAGTTCCACACTCCATCCTTACCCGGGAGTGGAATACCACACCTCTGGCTTGAGGTGTAATACCCCTGTAGCAGCCGAGTCCTCAGGGTGCTACAGTTCTCTCCCTTTTTGGTTCCAGCAGCCTTAGCAAACATATCCTGAAATCTTCGTTCCTGTCTTTTGCCCTTGTCCATATGAAAGCCCCTACTACTGGTGCTATCAATATCACTAGAGGATGAAAAATTCATCCGTCTGTGACTGATAAGGACTTTCATAAGACTGACCTTGATTGAAGACTTTAGTGACGTTTTTATGTTTTTTAATCTGCCAGCGAAATACTTTATTGTTCTCAAAATCAGTTAGATCTCGTTGGTATTTCTTACATTTTATCTGACTGATATCTCCTTCCCATTTATTTATATCAGTCATAAGTTTTTCAAAATTTTCCCCTGTAATCTCCTTGTGAATAGTTTTCTCCAATGCCTCCAACTCATCATCCAAGTCACCAAGGGTTTTAGTATTTGTTTCAATGATGATCTGGATGAAATCCAGCGAGCATAAAGTTGCGGCCTTAATCCATTTATTGCTCAAAGTCTCGTCTTTTAGATCAAAAGATGGGTACACTTGTATACGTAAGCCACGTGGGATGATTCTTTTGGTATAATAATTCTCTAAGGATGTTTTATTCCACCATACACTGGATGTTCCCTGTTTGAATAGATCTGAAGCCTTAGTTTGCCAGGCATTCATTCTGGCTTTTAAATCCATTTTAAGTATTTTGAATGGACCAATCTGTTTGAAAACAGCAAACATAATTATTCACATAGTCCAAGAAATTCTAAGCAACACTAGACACTGGGAAAATATTACTATACACTTAGTCCTATGTGGTTATTTGTTTCAAACCCACCAGGATAACACAGACTCTAATTTCAATTAAAAATCAATATTTTTTATTCATTATCCATATTAAAAAAACAGAAAAACAAAACAATTTTTTAAAAATGACAGGGGACATCCAGAAAAGAGAGATGCAATATATAGCTTGGTCATGTCACATTCATCATGATTGTATAGCAGAAAACTAAACCACCTTATTCACTTGATGCATATTTGAACCAGTATTATAGACAGATGTAAACAGATTTGACAAAGTGCAAATTATGCAATACCCTAATTATATTAAAGTAGGGAGTCAGACATTTACATCTATGATCATAAAGTGCTAAGTGCTTATATTTAGAAAAAATTGTCTGCATAATCTCATTCCATTAGTTGGAGAGTAAACAACTGCTTACAACTATGCAAAGTGCCATGGAGTAGTCAATATACCTATTAAAAATTGCTACAAACTGACCATATTGACAGCATTTACCTCTCAGAACCCCTACGCCGTTTCGCTGTTAAGCTTCTTCCGGGGGTGTGTCTATCCACTGAGGGGCTTGAGTATATATAGAGCCATGTAGCCAATTGCATCATCTGATGTATGAAAAAGAAAGTAAGAAAAGATGAAAGATATCTAATGATAGGCCAGGCTTCCGGGGCTGGTGTGTCCATAGGAAGTTATCCCATCAATCATGTGCCAGCTGTAAGGTGCTTTGATGGCGCATCGCTTGCGTGTATACTACACCTGTTTGCAACAGGGACTTCCGGGTGGTGCGCAGTGGAACGCACGCGGTCCACATGTAGCGCATCCCTGGAAGTCAGTAGGTGATGTCACACGCCCGTGTGCACAGCTCCCATGCTTATTCTTTGCTTTTTCACTATACATACAGTACAGACCAAAAGTTTGGACACACCTTCTCATTTAAAGATTTTTCTGTATTTTCATGACTATGAAAATTGTACATTCACACTGAAGGCATCAAAACTATGAATTAACAAAAAAGTGTGAAACAACTGAAAATATGTCTTATATTCTAGGTTCTTCAAAGTAGCCAGCTTTTGCTTTGATGACTGCTTTGCACACTCTTGACATTCTCTTGAATGGGACTTGAATGGTGTGGCCCCCATGCTCCCCTGACCTCAACCCCATTGAGAACCTCTGGAGCATCATCAAAAGGAGTGTCTATGATGGCGGCAGGCAGTTCACATCTAAGCAACAGCTCTGGGAGGGTATTCTGTCCTCATGCAAAACAATTGAAGCAGAAACCATCTAAAACCTGACAAATTCAATGGACGAGAGAGTTCAGAAGCTCCTTTCGGACAAAGGGTCCTATGTGAAAATGTAACATCACCTAGAATAAAGTTTTGAGTTGAAAACGGTTTGATTTCAGTTTGTAATAACCTGCTAATGCTTATAATTTCAAAAATGACCATTTTTTTGTTCTTTATTAAAATGAAAAGGTTGAAAACTCTGCTGTGCATAATAATTTGGAACATGCATTTTGAGTGCAGTTTGAGTATTTTATTTTTTTTAAATATACTGTTATCATAGGCAGTTTGTACAAAAACCTTTCAATTGTACTCTAATAGTTATTTGACTGGAAAATTACAATGACTGCAATTCATATAGGTAATTTGGGAAAATCTGAGAAAATATTATTTGCATAATAATTTGGAACACAGTGTATATTGCATCTCTCTTTTCTGGATGTCCCCTGTCATTTTTTTTTTTAAAAATTGTTTTTCTTTTTTTTAATATGGATAATGAATAAAAAATATTGATTTTTAATTGAAATGAGAGTCTCTGTTATCCTGATGGGTTTGAAACAAATAACCACATAGGATTAAGTGTATGTTAGCTGATATGTAGTCTGTGATGACTGAGTAAATTACTGGGATTTTATTCCCGTTGGTGATAATTAGCATTGGGATTAGATTTGTTTCAAGATATTTTGCAGTTTTAGGCTGCGTGCCCACTATGCGTTTTTCAATCGTTTTTGCCACGGAATTTCCGCTGCGAAAACGCTTGGTAATACGTGCCCCATGGTCCCCAATGATAATCCGCATATTCTGTGCACATGCTGCGGAAATTTCCGCTGCAGATTATCATTACGGAAAAATACTCAGCATGTCCATTAATTTTGTGGACACGCTGCGTAATTGCCGCCATTGACTTGCATTGAATCGCTTAATATCCGCATGACTACATGTGCACATGCGGATATTTAGCGTTTCAATGTGCGGATGGTACCGGGGTTTGGAGAAGAGGAGACTTTAAGATAAAGAATAAACATTATACTTTCCTTCCGATGGCCCCTGGTCTCCATAGCGATGCGTCTTGGCTCCACAGCGTCTCGCGATGGTCTAAAATGACCTTCCATGACGTAATTTAGTCATGTGACAGGTCACTTGATCGCTGACGTCGGCGGTCGCGTTACCTGTCACATGACTAAATTACGTCATCAAAGATCCTCTTAGACCACCGCGAGCCGTACAAGAGACCGGACTCACCGGAGAAAAGACCGGGGGCCATCTCAAGGTAATCATAATGTTTATTTTTTACTATTTTTTTTTTCAACTATTAACTTGGTCACACTATATAAATCCATGCCGGTTGCATGGATTTATATAGTGTGACCAAGTTGTCAAGCACTTTTCCAAGTGATGCTAAAATCGCTTGGAAAAGCGCTTGATAACCCGCATGCAGAAATGCACGCAAAAACGCTTGACAAGCGCTTCTACCATGGCAGGGAAAATGCATGTAAATTCCGCATGCTTTTTCCCTGCCAGGAAGATGCGGAAAAAATCTGCAGCATTTCTGCATCGAGGGAACTTAGCCTTAATGTTCTTAGGAGATTTAGTCCTACTGGCAAAAAAGGAAGTAAATCTTGCTTCCTAAATTGACCTGCAAAGTGGCTGATTCTAACCAACAGTAGCTTATTCCCGCACAAAGTGTTATGGATCCGAGTGGTGGAACCTCTGTGCTGCGGTGCAAAGAGGGACCAAAGGGGCGTGACTAAGTATCTACTCGGACTGACCAAGGTCGCACGGCGGCTCAAATGACTCCGTGAACCAGGGAGGGACCGAGCAGAGGGACCAGGTGCCACTCTGGGCCAGTCTTTGTATGAGAGCAGGTGACTCCCATGGGTCAGATGGCAGGGACTGACCGGTACAGCAGATGAGCACGGCAGGCAGGCTGATGGGTGGTCCGGGTAGACAGACTGGCGGACACCCCGGGTAACTGGCTGGAGCCTCCAGGTAGGCAGGCTGGTAGGCACAGCAGGTAACAGGCAGGAGCCTCCAGGTAGGCTGGCTGGTAGGCACAGCAAGTAACAGGCAGGAGCCTCCAGGTAGGCTGGCTGGTAGGCACAGCAAGTAACAGGCAGGAGCCTCCAGGTAGGTAGGCTGGTAGGCACGGCAGGTAACAGGCCGGAGCCTCCAGGTAGGCTGGCTGGCAGGCAAGACAGGTTACTGGTAAGTTCTCTGGGTAGGCGGACTGGCTAAGCCCATAACAGACTGGCGGGTTGGACCGTAGGCAGACTGGAGTGTGTTCCGGCTGGTGGAGACAGGTAGCAGGTAAAGGCTCCAGATAGGCTTACTGGCCAAGCCGAGAGACAGACTGGCAGACTGGATTGGAAGCTGACTGTCGGGCTGGACTGGTAGTCAGGCTGGCGGGCTAGACTGGTAGTCAGGCTGGCAGACTGGACTGGTAGTCAGGCTGGCGGACTGGACTGGTAGTCAGGCTGGCGGACTGGACTGGCAGTCAGGCTGGCGGACTGGACTGGTAGTCAGACTGGCAGCGGGACCTAAGGGCTGAAGCAAAGTTAGCACACAGAGCAACAACCTTGCACGGGCACCTCCATTTTGGAGGAGGTCCCTTATATGTGAGAAGTCTTCCGGCCATTGGCCGGGGACTCCTTAGGATGGCGCGCGTGGCCCCTTTAAGAGGGAAGGAGTGCGCGCGCCTTAAGCACAGTGCCCAGGAAGCTGCGCGTACCGACTGCAACAGCAGGGGAGCCTCAAGACGCCGGGGTAGGAGCGCGGCGGTAAGGGGGACGACATCTCTGCCTGGCAGAGGGCAGAGATGCCGATGCTACACAAAGTAGTTATTTTGTAGTTTGTTAGACAGATTTCCTAGCTTGTAGAGTGGCTCTTGATAGATCTATAAAGAGATGAAATCATAATGGGCCTATAGTTTTTGAGTTCCACATCATTGATAGTGGTATTTCTTGTTAAAAAGGAGTAGAAGTTTACTTTAACGTCTCTTGGAATATCGGGAGAGATGTAATGAGGCTTTGCAATCCTATAGACCTTGGCGACTGTCTTATCTTTGCATATGTTTGAAATTAGTTGAGCTAGTATTTTGGTGATATAGCTATCTAATTTAATTGGTTGGACTGATTTAGGAATGCTTCTTATTTTAAATTGTTCCTTCTAGAAATGTCTTCAAGATTAGACATCTTAGCTTTAAAAGATGAGACCTTTTTGTAAAGAATTAATTGAGCTCACCATCTCCGAATGATTTTGTGTTGTTTACTAAGATACTACCTTATCGATTCTTACTTTCATTTTTGTAATTTCAGAGGATGTAACTAAACTACCGTATTTTTCGAACTATAAGACGCACTGGACCATAAGACGCACCCCAAATTTTGGGGTGTAAAATAGGAAAAAAAATAATTTTTATAAGATGGGGTCCGTCTTATACTCTGATTAGGTATCTTACCTTGGGGGGGGGGGGGGTGGAGCAGGATCGCAGGTCCCTCCATTTCCTGCCTCAGGAACTCGGCGGCAGCAGAAGAGGTGAGATGCCGGTGTCTGGTTGGGGCCTGGCCTGGCCTGTGGACTGGGGCCTGGCCTGGCCTGTGGACTGGGGACGGGCCTGGGGCTTGTGGACGGGCCTGGGGCCTGGACCTGTGGACTGGGGCCTGGCCTGGCCTGTGGACTGGGGCCTGGCCTGTGGACTGGGGCTTGTGGACGGGCCTGGACCTGTGGCCTGGGGCCAGTGGACTGGGGCCTGTACCTCTGCTGGTGTCCGGTGGTGATGCAGAGGAGCCGGGGCCTCTGTCGGGCTGTGAGTGGTTTCCGGAGATGCGGCAGAGCAGCGTGTGCGGTTTCCGGCGTCCTGAGGCTGTGATCTGCAGGAAAATGGACGCCGGAGCTCCGGGTCGGCGCATGCGCCGGCGGCCATTTTCCCGTGGATTACGGCCTTGGGAAGATGGCCGCCGCCCCCGGAAGCCGTACACCGTGCTCTGCCGCACTGCAGGACATCGCTCACAGCCCGGCAGAGCCCCCGGCTCCTCTACCTCACCGCCGGACACCAGCAGAGGTACAGGCCCCGGCTCCAGCCGCATCTCACCTCTGCCGCCGCCGGAGGACCCTGCGATCCCCGCTCCACCACCAACGGTAAAGTACTGTTCGGACCATAAGACACACCCCACTTTCCTTCCAAATTTTGGGGAAAAAAACTGCATCTTATGGTCTGAAAAATACGGTATGTGAATCAGGGCTATTGACCTCCATTAATATATCCTTAATGAATGTCTCTCATGGCATTGCTTGAATAAGGGTAACTTTGTCTATTGCGGTCGTAGTTTTGTGAAGAAAATTACCTTCTGGGTTAGTCAAGTACCTGTCTAAAATATTAACTTGAGTTGGGGTGGGGCGACATTCAAGGGATTGAAGTAGAGCATTGCAAATTCTCCTCAAACTCTTCTGTTACAGGTGCGTTGGTAGCGTGTATGTTCTTAATGAAATAATTATTAAGGACCTGAAATGACTGATGACCATTAGACTCGTTATAATTATTTTGTGATTGGATGCCTTTTGAGTTTTCAGAGCTTGCATCTGACGTGTCTAAGGGGTATTCAGATTGAATTGAGACAAAGCTATTGCTTCTATGGTAAGAAGATGTAGAGGATGTGTTAGTATAATTTAGACCATTGGTTCGTAAGGTTGCAGATTCTTTCTTTCTCTCTTGGAGATTTAACCCTCAACTGGTGAGGTGGGGTTTTTGTCACGCAACTGGTGGTGGGGTTTCCAATACCCCAGTGTTTAGAAATCTCTTATTTTTACTGAAAATGCAAAGATCACATTAGTTTTAATCGTTTTCTTATTGGCGATTGATTACACATGAGTATAACAAATTTTTGACACCCGCAAGTATCGGAAAATGTAATACTTTGATGATTCAATCCGAGGGCATTATGAAACGTGGCAGCCGATCAAAAATTCACTGGGGTGTGCCAAACCCCACCTCACCAGTTGAGGGTTAAATCCTCTGTGTTAATGCGCTCTTGAGAACTCATCTCCTGATAGCTATTCTCATTTTTTTTATTAGATTCATGTGATTGACAGGTGGCAGACAGCCTTTTAAAGGTCTCTTCATTATCTTAAGGGTAGGAGTTATGATCCTTTGATTATGATTGTTCCTCATCTGGACATATTTAAGGGGAAGCATAGATGGGAAGTTTAATCCCTTATAAAGAAACGCATATCTCTCCATTAATTATAAACTCCTCTATGCCATTGTTATTTGGCTGGAGTAGCAAGCTTTTATATTGGAATAGTAGTCTGTGACTGCTACTGACAGTTCCTGGATGCTCTTTTCCTGTTAACAGTCACTATCCATGGACTCATATCTCTGACAGGGAGACAATCCCTGCCTGTAATTTGTCTCCAAATCCTCTCCATTTGTCCATCTATCATCGATTTGCCTCCTATCCATTCCTGTTACAAGTTGCTCAGCTGTTGTACTCTCCTGCTTGCTATATAGAGGCTGTGCCTCTGCCTCCTGTCTCTCCCCGGCTTCTGTGCTGCGCTCACAACACTTAATAATTGGTGGCAAAAACCCTGTTGGCAAGCACAGCAGTCAGATGTTTTTTGTAGTTGATGATGAGGTTTGCACATGTCAGAAGGAATTTTGGACCACTCCTCTTTTCAGATCATCTCTAAATAATTAAGATTTTGAGGCTGTCGCTTGGCAATTCGGAGCTTCAACTCCCTCCATAAGTTTTGTATGGGATTAAGGTCTGGAGACTGGCTAGGCCACTCCATGACCTTAATGTGCTTCTTTTTGAGCCACCCCTTTGTTGCCTTGGCTGTATGTTTTGTGTCATTGTCTTGCTGGAAGATCCAGCCACGACCCATCTTCAGTGCTGTTACTGAGGGAAGGAGGTTGTTGGCCAAAATCTTGCGATACATGACCCCATCCATCTTCCCTTCAGTATGGTGCAGTCGTCATGTCCCCTTTTGCAGAAAAGCACCTACAAAGTATAATGTTTCGCCCACCATGCTTCACGACTGGGACGATGTTCTCAGGGTTATACTTATCCTTCTTCCTCCAAACACGGCGAGTTGAGTTAATGCCAAAGAGCTCAACTTTTGTCTCATCTGACCACAGCACCTTCTCCCAATAACTCACAGAATCATCCAGGTGTTCATTCGCAAGCTTCAGACTGGCCTGCACATGTGCCTTCTTGAGCAGGTGGACCTTGCGGGCACTGCAGGATTTTAAACCTTTAAGGCGTAATTTTCGGTGACTGTGGTCCCAGCTGCCTTGAGATAATTAACAAGTTCCCCACGTGTAGTTTTAGGCTGATCTCTCACCTTCTTCATGATCAAGGATACCCCACGAGGTGAGATTTTGCATGGTGCCCCAGATGGATGTCGATTGACAGTCATTTTTTATTTCTTCCATTTTCTTACTATTGCACCAACAGTTGTCTCCTTCACATCCAGTGTCTTACTTATGGTTTTGTAGCCCATTCCAGCTTTGTGCTGTTCTATTATCTTGTCCCTGACATCTAGGTTTTCCACACTGGGAGCAAGAATTCAGTTTGGCGCAACCCCCCTTCCTCATGCGGTTTGAGTAGTCGTCATGTGACCGTTCATTCATATGCGACTTACACACTTACAATCATGTGCCAACTAGCTGCTCTTCCTAATTCTCAATGTTCAGTGAAAAACTGAGAGCAGCAACCAGAAACGCTAGATTTCACTTGACCGTAAGTATGCAAATCGCTTGAGTGAATTGGCCATGTGATGACTTCTGGAACTAGCAAGCTGAGTTGACAGTGAGTATATTACACGCTTTTAGGATTGGAATGCTACGGGGCAGTCATTCTAGGTGACAACAGGCTTCTGAATTCTCACAATGCGTGTACTGCACACTTTTAGGATTCTTCCATGATTGCGGCAAGAGTGTACGGTCATACAAACGCAGTGTTTGCAAACTTCCAACCAGATTCCGACTAGATGTGTCCAGCCTCACTCAATTAATTTTAATTTAGCGAGGCCATGCATGTCTAGTTGGCACATGATTGCATGTATGTAAATCGCATACATGTGGTCTCTTGACTTCCTGCTCTCACCGATGGCATCAGAGAATCCAGTTAGGTTGCAGTGCTCACTGTGGGAATTCAGAAGTCTGCAGTCACGTAGAGTAACTGCATACTTTCATTACAAACTTAGACAACCCTTTTAATGCTCCTAACATAAATAAAAATATAGTAACCTATAATTTGTCAAACACAATGCTTTATTAATATAGACATGTATCACGTAATCATACAAGTCATGGATTATTACATGTGTACACGATCAAATTCAATAACAGCACAATAATACATCAATAAAATCACTATCAGTACAGAAATGCATCAGTAGAACCGACATCCATACAGAAACACACCATCACAAACCTCATCAGTACAGATATACATCACCAGAACCACCAGCAATACAGAAATTCATTACCATAATGACTAGCAGTACATAAATACATCACCAGGACCACCATTGATACATCACCAGAACCACTTTTCATTCATGAATTCAGCACCAGAACCACCATCAGCACAGAACTACATCACCAAAACCGGCATCAGTTCATGGTACATTAATAGTAATGTCAGATCAGATCCATACACATTTGTATCATTTTTATCGCATGAACCTAAACTCCCAGTATATCCTTAACAATGGTAAGATGATGCTGGGAGTTGTTGTTATAAATCATCATCAGGCTGCGGACCATGCTGAAACCACAGTACTGATGAGAATTAGTATCACATACAAACATTTACGTCCAGGTACATTGTCTCTGATTGAAATCATTCTCTATTCTTCATCTTGTTCAGACGCTATATTGACTTTTCTCATCCACACTTTGTCTTTGTAGACTTCCATCTTCTCCGGTCTTGTGCAGTACATCACCACACAATGCCCATAAAAATAGTAGCGTGATTATAATGTTCCTGAATAAAAATAACTGCCCTATGCTGAGTCCCTCAATAAATAATTGCCTCTCACTGTGTTCCCTGAACAAAATATGACTTCCACACACTGTCCTCCTTATGGTACTTGCCCTTCATTTCCCCTCTCCTATACTGTATATACTGGGCCCCCTCTTCACACTGTCCTCTCACACTGTCTCCCCTATAGTGCCCAGTCTCTACACTGTGCCCCTCATCACATTCCCCATCCTCGGCACACTGTACTCCCATGCTGCCCTTTCTTTATACTGCCCCCACACACTATTCCTCTCAATAGTCTCTGCACACATTTTTCCCCCCTTCCTCATACTGTCTCCTCACATATTTATCCCCTCGGTGTCTATTTTGTCTACTTGCACCCCATACTGTGTCCGCACCCATTCCCACACTTTGCTCACCATACTGTGTCTGTAACCATCTGTCAGGGAAATATTGAGAGATATTGAAAATTTTCCTTCTCCCCCTGAAGCCCCCCTCACCAGTCCCTTATCCCCTATTTGTCACGAGACAAGAGCTGACACTCCACGCAGCTGTCTGTATGCCAATAACAGTACAAGAATCTCAATAGCCTATTCTATTTAACATACGAATGCAGTTCCTCTTAGCACAGACCTGCGAAGTAGACACCTCCAGCAGATGGGCAGAGATGGAAGGAGAGAGGAAATGGCTCGTTAGGCATCAAACGCACTTACAATAATTAAGACAATTCCCCAACCACAAACTGCAGGATTTTTGACTCCGATACGAAATACGGAATAACTAAAGTTCCATACGTCCGATAATAACGGAACCTATATTTTTAGTGGCAGGGTCAGCCAAGGAATAATATGCTTATTTTTGCATAGCCATAAACCCCTCCGTGGAGCTGTAGCGCAAAAGCACCAGAATAACGGATCGAAACTGCGCCATGTGTGGTCTCTAAATGAAGCTAAAATCATAACGGAAAAAATGGCGTCGTTTGCAAGCTTCTGTGATCAACAAGCGATAAGTTATCCCAAAAGCAGGTTTTAAATACAAACATGAAGGGTGGAGCCCGAGCCCATATGATGTCATCACAGGGGTGTGTGGGCCGATCTTCCCCTTCGACACAAGAGAGCCGACGGAAGATTGATCAATGTTCTTTGCCAAGTGGGTATAGAGACTATAAGCAACAGATTGCTTTAGATAACGCTCAAATCAAATCTGGGAGCCCCCCCTACAGCTATACTTATTCGTCTCTGCGAACTCTATAATAAGTTTCTTCTGTAATCCTATTTTATGTAACTGTCTATTCTGTACTATAAATGTCTCCTTTATAACATCCTTGTATATATTTTTCCTAAACACTGCCTCCCTTTTGGATTAAATATAAATATTTCTGTTTCTTTTGTCCTGTAATCGCTCCCTCCCCCGAAGCTATATGCTACCAGAACGCAGGCGTTTGGCCAGGCCTGTATTATATTTCAAACTCGGCCGGTGGTGGCAGCCAATAATATTAATAATTGGGCTATTGTGAAGCTGACAGTGATCGTATGGAGGGCGTAAACACATATTCCATGCGCTGGAATCCAGAGGTGTGACGCCATATGCCCACTGGTTGCTTGCCGATACCTCCGTAGTGAGTAGTGGGGCCGTGTGCTCGCGGATCCCTGGCAAAATCCTGATAGTGACGGCACGGTGAGGTATTGCGTGATCTCCCCGGTGTCGTCCCTGTGGAATACATGACACCATCCCTCCCTCTCTTGCTCCCAATACTGTGTCTGTACCCATCTCCCCTTCCTCGCTCCCCATACTGTCAGCACCCATCCCCCCTTGCTCTCCATACTGTGTCTGCACCCAACTCTGATCGCTCCCCATACTTTCTCCTCAAATCCCTCCCCACCCTATTACAACAAATCTTCTATCCGGCTTCACTGAAGCACTTACCACCGACGTTGTATGCACCTCTGCGGTGCCGCTGATCTGATTACGCTGCTGATGTCACCCAGATGTGATTCGGAAGTGAAAGACGCGAGTACATTTGATTGCTGAAGCTGGCGCGCTGTGCCTTCTCTAATCCATCTGTTAGCTTAACATTATGTTGGGCCTCCCAATACAGTATACAGTATAAAGGCATCACACAGCCCTCATACAGTATGATAGTCCCACATGGTCCACTATATAGTAGGATTGTTCTCCACAGTCCCGAGTCTCTGTCCCCTCTTCTAACCTGTGTCTCAGTGAATGCGCATGGCGTGATGCAGTGATGTCACCGCACAGCCTGATATCCCCTGTGCGGTGCCGGCCTCCAGCTGGCCAGAGGTATCCTGTGGCCTAACAGTAAGCGATGTGGCACTAATATAGTAGCTCTATGCTCAATCACAACTGTTAGGGTATGTTCACACTAGGCGTTTTTTCAGCATTTTTCTCTGCAGCAAAACCTGATCTCTTGGCAGGAAAGAAGCTGCGTCAAAAACTCCAGTTTTGGTGCGTTTTTCAAGATCCCAAAATTCAGCTTTGCTTTCATCACAGAAGCATGAACACATGTCACCAATGCAAAATATATGTGAAACTATATTAACCCGAATTACAAATATAACAGTTGAGGGAGGTTAATTGTTCAGGAATAGTTTACTTAAGACACTGGCAGTGCATTGAGTTTATAGGACACTATTTATTTTCAAACTATGGTCTGCCATTGAGTTGCTCAGGTATTGTTCAATCACACACCTGGCTCAACCAATGTTTATTGTTGTAAACATCAAAAATTTAATTAAACTGTACTAATCCAAATTGTAATCTCAGGTGACCAAGACAAGATGGTAAACTTGGGAAAAACACAAAAATAAATGAGTTTCACATACTGTTGTACTTGATTTTTTTTCACTAAAAATGCAGCAAAGCCTGATGTCTGTGTTCACACGAGGCGTTTTTTGCTCTATTGTACAACAAAAAAACATGCAAAGCACAAAATACTGATGACACAAAAACCAAGGTGTGTGCATGAGATTTCTGAAATCTTAAACTTTGCTGGTACTGTAAAACACAGCTGAAAATTTTCATTAAAAAAAAGCTGAAAAAAAACCTAGTGTGAACGTGTCCTTATCAGTATCAGCATCCACAGGAAGCTGATATTGTTAACAGTGTACCAGACAGTGTGGCCCACGGCTGTACCGACCCGTCTAATGGCCAGTCTGGCCCTTTGTATGTGTAGTGCTCTGTCTTTTTATCATGGTGGTCAGCTACATCCTTAATGCATTAGTATTGTGATCAAGTATTGGTAAATTAGGCTGCTTTTTGCTCTTACAGTTTTGGGGGATTTAATGTCCTTTTCAGTGAATTGCTTGTAATTTTAGTGTAGGAACTCACAAGAAAATGGGGACCTATGACACAGGTTACAAACTTGCATATTTTGCTCAAAATATAAACCATTAACTCTAATATTTTTAATCTTTGCAGGATACAACCAGGCTCTGTAGTGTTGGTGGGGAAAATAGGATGGTTGGCGCACTTATACATAATAAGCCGGCGTGGTGCACTACACGTATCTGTGTGACTGGCACATTATGCAGGTTTTATTCACATGCATCTAGAATTCTAATCATTCACCCCTTTCCCTATGAATGGTCGGTGTGAGTGGTTGTTCACCAGTATTTTGCACCTGTGCTACCTCCCAGCTTTTATCCCTGGAGCTTGCTGTAGCCAGCAGTTAAAGTATGAACTTATGACTTTTCTTACAAAATCTTCAGTTTTTCTCAAATTAGTTAATGCAAAAATGTATACACCCCACATCAAAAACTACTACATCTAGTATTTGGTATGAGCTTCATGACTTTTAAGGACAACACCAAGTTTTCTAGGCATGGAATGAACAAGTTGGTGACATATTGCAACATCTATCTCTTCCCTTTTTTCAAGAACAACCTCTTTTAGAGCCTGGATGATGGATGAGAGTGATGCTTAAAGGGGTTTTTCACATAAACAAAAGTACATTTTAATCAATAGATTTTGGAATAATAAGTTCCACAATCGGATGTGTTTAAATAAAATGTTTCTTTGCTGAGATCTTATAAATGTGCCCCTGTTGTGTACTGTGTAATGGCCATGTCTCACCGACCATACAGAGACATAGTCTGATAATGCCACATCTCTTGGGCAGGGGGTGGGGGGAGCAAAAGAGTATACAGACATTACAGCGTGGGTTCACAGCTGATTCTTTTTGTGAGATAAAACATTTCCCTGCCTGTTCTTAAACAATGTTATACTTCAAAGAAAGAATCATCTGTGGTCCCCTGCTGTAATGTCTGTTCACTTTTTTTCAACCCCCTTGCCCAGGAGATGTAGTATGATCAGATCATGTTCCTGCACGGTCAGACACAGCCATTACATAGTACACAGCAGGGGCACATTTATAAGATTATCTCAGCACAGAAACCTTTTTTTTAAACACATCTAATTGTGGAAATTATAATTATTTCAAAATCTATTGATTAAAATGAACTTCTGTTCATGGAACAACCTCTTTAACTTGTCTCTTCAGAATTCCCCATAGGTGTCTTGATTGGGTTCAGATTAATTCTTGGCCACTGAATCTCTTTCCCCCAGTTCTTCAAAAATGTAACATATACAGTACAGACCAAAAGTTTGGACACACCTTCTCATTTAAAGATTTTTCTGTATTTTCATGACTTTGAAAATTGTACATTCACACTGAAGGCATCAAAACTATGAATTAACACATGTGGAATTATATACTTAACAAAAAAGTGTGAAATAACTGAAAATATGTCATATTCTAGGTTCTTCAAAGTAGCCACCTTTTGCTTTGATGACTGCTTTGCACACTCTTGGCATTCTCTTGATGAGCTTCAAGTGGTAGTCACCGGAAATGGTCTTCCAACAATCTTGAAGGAGTTCCCAGAGATGCTTAGCACTTGTTGGCCCTTTTGCCTTCACTCTGCTATCCAGCTCACCCCAAACCATCTCGATTGGGTTCAGGTCTGGTGACTGTGGGGGCCAGGTCATCTGGCGTAGTACCCATAAATATTATGCCTCGTCAGGAATGACCTGACCTATGAAACAATCCCACTATTTACCCCTTTAGTGAACACGGTAAAAAAAAATAAAAAAAATGAAGGAAAAAAAAGGTGTTTTATCATCATGCCGCTGAAGAAAAAGTGGAATAAAACGCGATCAAAAAGACAAATGTAAATAAAAATGTTACCGCTAAAATCGTTACCTTGACTCTGTCAGCCGAAATATGAAAAAATTATAGCTCTCAAAATATGGCTCTGCAAAAACTAGTGTTTGGAGAAACTAGTGTTTGGAGGAAAAAAAAGCACTTTTAGTGTGTGACAGCTGCCAAACATAAAAACCCATTATAAATCTGGTATCGCTGTAATCGCACCGACCTGAAGAATAAAGTCGTCTAATCACTTACACCGCACAAGGAATAGCGTAAAAAATAAATTAAGCCAATTCTTCACCTGCTGCTGATTTGTTCCTTCTGCCTCCCAAGGATTGCAGTAAGGCTCGGCTCACATTTATCCTGTGCTGAGCACTCACAGTGCTTCCTGTGTAAATCTCTGAAATACGTGATTCAGACGGAACAACCGGCGGAAGATTTCCTATAATGAGGCAAATGGAGACCCTGTGGACGCCGTGTGGCCTGTAATCCCACGATGTCCGTCTTTTTTATTAGGTGTGCATAAAAAAGTGCCGTCGGCCATAGTTTTATTCACCTCTGAAAAAAAAGGACACTGCTAAACAGAGGCCAGACAGGGTCCAGAGTAACTCTGCTGCCTCATTATAATGAATGGATCCCTCTGGAGTTTCATCTGAATTAAGTCACTCTTAGATTTAAATGGAAACCCCGATATCACTGCTGAGCTTAGAGCACAGGATAAATGGGAACATTTTACATAACATTTTGGATCACAATAAAAGCTTTGGCTCAATCCACGAAAAAAGCAAGTACCCACTCGGGTCCATCATCTGTTAACGGAAATATAGGGGGCTTCCACGTTATTAGTAGCACAAAAGCTCTGGAAAAGCGAAATGGCTCTTGCCCCCAAAAGAAATTCAGTAAATTCTGTGCTCCCAAATACAAATGCCCACCTCCCTTTTGAGCCCCACAGTGTGCCTAAATCGCAGTTAGCATCCACATGTTTGGCACTACTTTTGCGACAAGAGCCCGCCTAATTTACGGGTGCATGTCTCCAGAAGCACAAGCTAGGCGTAACGTACTGGTCACTACAATGGCAGTTTGCAATTTTCAGTCAGCAGCATCCACTGCTGCTTGTTTCTGGAAAACACCCATGTAGATAAAATCCTCCCCACACCTGTACATAAATTCTCAAAGGGGTATAATTTCCAAAATGGAGTCACTTGAGGGGAGATTCTGCTCTTTTAGCACTTAGGGTCTCTGTTAATGGAGTCTGCAAACTATTCTAGCAAAATCTGCGCTCCAGGAGGCAAATAGCGCTCCTTCCCTCCGGAGTCTCACGATGTGGCTAAGCAGTACTGTACAGCCACATATGGGGTATTTCCACATTCAGCATAAATTGTGGGACAAATTTTGGTGCCATTTTTACCCATTTTCCTGTGTGAAAATGTAAAATCTAAAACAAAACTTTGGTGGTGAAAAATGTAATTATTCTTTCTTCACCGCCCAATGGGGTAAATTTCTGTAAGGCACATGTGGTGTCAACATGCTCACTGCACCGCTAGATGAGTTCATTTTCCCTGCTATCCTTGTGAAAATGAAAATATTGGGGGCTAAAACAAATTTTTTGTGGGGAAACTACTGTATATATTTTTTTATTTTTACACATCCATGTTGTAAAATTCTGTGATGCACCTGTGCTCACCACACATCTAGATTTATTCCTTGTGTCTAGTTTCCAAAATGGGGTAATTTGTATGGTTTTTCCACTGTTAAAGCACATCAGGGGCTTTCCAAACGCAATATGACACCTGCAGACTATTCCATCAAAGTGTGCATTCCAAAATTTCTCTTCTTCCTTTCTGAGCCCTGCCGTGTGCCCTTCAATAGTTTTACCCCACATATGGGGGCATCAGCGTACTCAGGAGAAATGGCTCAACAACTTTTGGGGTTCAATTTCTCATGTTATCCTTATGAAGATAAAAAAAATGGGGCCTAAAAGATTATTTTTGTTCAAAAAAAGTGTTTTTGTTTTTATTTTCATGGCTCTACATTATAAACTTTTGTAAAACACTTGGGGTTCAAAGTGCTCACTATACATCTAGATACGTTCCTTAAAGGGTCTAGCTTCCAAAATGGGGTCACTTGTGGGGGTTTTCCACTGTTTAAGCCAGGGCTGTGGAGTTGGTATAAAATGGACCGACTCCGAAAATATATAATAAATTGGGTGCAGTAGTTCAATACAGTTTGTGGGGAATATTTTTTCACAAGAATTTGGGAAAGTTATGAAATGTCCTATGAATGTCCTATTCCTGATCTCAGGGTCTAGACTTTTAGCTGAGATGAATCTGTGCTACAGTAAATTTATCAATTAAACATGAGCAATGTATGAGGGAGTCAGAGTCATGGAGTCGGAGTTGGTGTCATGGAAATTGAGGAGTCAAAGTCCAAGGTTTGGCTTACCGACTCCACAGCCCTGGTTTAAGCACATCAGGGGCTCTCCAAACACGATATGACACACACAGACCATTCCATCAAAATGTGCATTCCAAAATTATACGTCTTCCTTTCTGAGCCCTGCCGTGTGGCCAAACAATAGTTTTACCCAACATATGGAGGCCTCAGCGTACTCAGGAGATAATTTTTGTTGAAAAAAAGAGATTTTTTTATTTTCACGGCTCTACGTTATAAACTTTTGTAAAACACTTGGGGTTCAAAGTGCTCACCACACATCTAGATAAGTTCCTTAAGGGGTCTAGTTTCCAAAATGGTGTCACTTGTGGGTTGTTTCCCATGTTTAGGCACATCAGGGGCTCCCCAAACACGACATGGCGTCTGCTAATTATTCAAGGAAATTTTACATCCAAAAAAATCAAATGGCGATGCTTCCCTTCCGAGCCATGCCGTGCTCCAAAACAGTGGATTTCCCCCACATATGGGGTATCGGTGTACTCAGGATAAATTGCATAACAAATTTTTAAATTTTGGGGTCCATTTTTTCCTGTTGTACAGCCGAGCATGTGTTTGCATCTTCTTGTTGACATGACTGCTACTAGAAGGTAGGACTGTGGAGTCGGTTTGCCAAACCTCTGACTCCTCAATTTCCATGACACCAACTCCCTCATGCATGGCTCATATTTAAGTGATAAATTTACTGTATCACAGATTAATCTCAGCTAAAAGTCTAGACCCTTAGATGGGGAATAGGACAGACATTTATAGGACATTTCATAACTTTCCCAAATTCTTATGAAAAAATATTCCCCACAAACTGCATTGAACTACTGTACCCAATTTATTATACATTTTAGGAGTTGGAGTTGGTCCATTTTATACGGATTCCGACTCCACCAAAATGGGCACCGACTCCCGACTCCACAGCCCTGCTAGAAGGGAGCATGCCCCATATTTTTGAACTAACCAAACAGATATCATGGCGCTGGAGCTCTGAACAGCACTGGAACAGGCCATGTCCCCTCTTCTCAGGGTGGCTGTTCCTTACGGGGGGGGGGGGGCTGAACACTTGTGTATCATGTAATGACCCGGATGGGAAGGGTGAGTGGTCAGGAGCAGATTCTGTCACGTGGAATTGCAAGGGTTATAAAGATAATTAAACTGCACTGACCATTTTGTCTTTATAGTGTATGAGTGCAGGAACAGTACACATTTTTTTTATCTCCCCAGAGTACCCCTTTAAATAAATGCGAACCTACATATGTTTTGTATCTGCAAACTTGTAATGACCTGGAGAATCATAATGGCTGATTAGTTTTAACATTTAGTGAGCATGGTAGATAAAAAAAAAAAAAAAACAGTTGTGGAATTGCACTTTTTTTGGAATTTCACCACACTTGGACGTTTTTTTTCCTGTTTTTCAGTAAATTATAGGGTAAAATCAATGGTGTTGTTGAAAAGTACAACTCGTCCTGCAAAAAAATAAGTCCTCACACGGCCATATTGCCAGAAAAATAAAAAAAGTTAAGGCTCTAGAAAGAAGGGGAGCAAAAAGAAAGCACAAAAATTGAAAATGGCCAGGGGGTGAAGAGGTTAATTTGCATAAAAAACATGAATCAAAAACGCAATATGTGAACATTGCCTAACACTGACAGGTATAATGTATTGCAGTGCTGGAGCATTGAAATGTGTTGTACCAGTAATCTAGAGTAATAAAAATTAAAATCCTATAGGACAAAGTAAAAAAAAAAAAGTAAAAAATTGTAAAAATCTAAAAAAAAAATTACAAAATAAAAATAATAAACATGCCAATAAATAACTATATTTATATAAAAACAAAAATAAAAGTACACATTTGTTATCGTCGAAATGACCTGATCTATAAAACTGAAGTTAACCCCTTCAGTGAACACCGTTAAAAAATAAATTAAAAACTTGGCAAAAAAACTGGAAAAGCAAATCACAGTGGGCTGTGCCTTTCTACACAGAAGCCCACGGCAGAGAAACGTATGCTATACAGTATGTTTTCCTTGCAGTGCGCCCCTATAGCTGATGGATGACACCCATCCTGACTGTGGCCAATGTCAAGCACAAACAGAGTGTGTACCTAGCCTTACAGTTGTCTCTGTTCACATCAGTTTTACTTCTTTAAAGTGTGATAGTGGCATGTAAAAGACTTCAACATGGTGGCCATCAGTTCTATTGACCATGTGCCCACCGTGCAGTATGGACGCAGATTTCCGAAGGGTTATCTTGATTGCCGGATGCCCACTTTTTAAAAAATTATGGCTGTCAGAAAATTGTCGACAAAGCCAAATTGTTTTTGTAATTGGTTTTATTTTATTTTTAAGTAGTAAATCAAAAGAAGAATATATAGATTTGGTATCCCGTAACCATACTGACCCATAGAACAAAGTTAACAGATCACCACCACATTACCACAAAGTGAGCAGAGCTAATGCAAAACTCCAAATAAGAATTTGTGGAACTAGTGTTTTTCTCCTCACCGTTTCCACTTATTTCATAAATAAATGGTGTTCTGCAAATAACAAGCCCTCTTGCAGCTATGTTGAAATATAAAAAGTTTATGGCTCTTATTAGAAATGGAGTAAAAGACAAAGTTACACTATCCTGGGAAAAAGCTCTATGTCTACCTCGTTGCAACCTCCTGTTCAGGGTTTGTTATTCGAAGGATGACATGTGTAATAGATTCCTTTGACTAAGGCCCCCTTAACACATCCATATAATACTGGTACCATTGTCATCAGTATTTTGGATCAGTGTTCCATCCGTGTGCCACCCATTTTTTTTCCACTATGACTTCAGAAATATCAATTCAAAAGCTTCTCCTATACTTTGCAATGTTAAACATGTACAGCACAAAGATGTTACAAGGATGTTTTACACAGAGCCATAAACTTGTATTGGCCCTTGTCATCCATGCAGCCGGGAGAAAATGGACTGGTCATACGAAGATCACCATAGATTATAATAGGTATGTGTGGATACTTGTCTCCGGTGCATGTGAAACCGGATGCCACATGTACCGGAAACACGTACATGTGAAGGAGGCTTTAGGGCTCTTTCACATGTCTTGATATTTCCGGTACCAGAAACACCAGTACCGGAGATATCTGTGTCCGTGTGTGGATCACACGTACAGGGGCTGGGGAATCAGTGTACAGTTAGCCCTGTTCCCAAGCACCGGGTGGGTGCTGAACTCTGCCTTCATCATAGTTCCCTGCTTGCGCTGTGATCAGCACCAGCAGGGACAATTTTGAGAATAGAAGTGTCTGCTCCCGCAGTGTCCAACTGTAGAAATGAGAATTAAACAAAAAAAAACTTATACACATCTGTCCTAAGTGTCCACTGCTGTAATCCATGCAACCGCTCACACAGAGGAGCCGGGGAAAATGGCTCCTGCAGCAAGAGGGCACCGGACCTCTGCTGAGCTCATCAAGCGGTGTCCTGTCACTTACTGAGCGCAGCTCCGGGGCCCGCTCGCTGCAGCACGTCATTCTCCGCGTGTGATCATTCGCATGGATTACAGCGGGGGGACACCTAGGACAGGTGAGTATAAGTTTTTTTTATTTTACAGTTGGACACTGTGGGAGCAGAATACTACTATTCATCATTGTCCCTGCTGGTGCTGATCGCAGTGCAAGCAGGGAACAATGATGAGGGCAGCATTCAGCACCCGACACTTGGGAACAGCGCTAACTGTACCGCTGATCCCAGGCTCCGGTACGTGTCATACGGATAGCATCCGTGTGCCGTATGTGTTTACACAGACCCATTGACTTGAATGGGTCCATGTGATCCAAGCTGCTGGCCAAAAACAGACATGTCTACGTGTGTGTCACTCGGACACACGGTCCGTGGAAACACACTGACATTTGCGTAGACCCATTCATTTGGTGTCTTGGGTATGTGTGGAAACTGACACCACACGTACCGGACACACTGACGTGTGAAAGAGCCCTTACAGTGTATGGACAAGGATGGAAAGTCACCTCTTAATCATTGAATTCAGGTTTTCTCTTTTGGTCCCAATGGCACGGGTATATAAAATCCAGCACCTAAACATGTAGTCTGCCTCTGCAAACATTTGTGAAAGAATGGCTTGTTCTAAAGAGCTCACTGAATTCAGCATGTTGCTGTAATATGTTGTCTTAAGGCAGTTCATGAAAGTCCAAATAAGCCATAGTTGGATGAGTTTGATGTGGAAGAACTTGATTAACCTCAACTCCATCAGATACCTCTATCAGATGAGCTAGAGATTGCAAGCCAGGTCCTCCTGTCCAACATCAGCGACTGACCTGATAAATGCTCTTCTAGAAGAGTGGATAAAAGTCAACATAGAAATATTCCCAATTTTTTTTTTAAGAAAGCCTTCCAAAAGAGTGGAAGCTTTATTACCTGCAAAGGGAGATCAACTCCATATTAATGACCCTGGATTTAAAAAGGAATGCCATAAAAGCATCTCTGGGAGTAATGTGTATGTGTCTCAATAGGTTTATCCATATGGTGTGTAATAGGTTCTGCTTCTTCCAATGGTGAGAGGTGGAGACTGCTGCTTTTGACAATGTGTAAATATGGAGATGAATGAGAATCATAATCAGTTTTGTTATATATTTTAGGAAGGCAACAGAAAAAAAGAAAAAGGCCAGTAATTGAGGAAGAGGCTGTAGAGGCAAAGTAAGCACAAAATAAGACTTTTGTGGATGTGGACATACCAAATATTTTAAATTGTTCTTTTATTTTTAATGAGGGAAGGCATCAACAGAACGATCATCGTTAAATGAATACATCACCAGAACATTCCATCAGTATTCCACAAGCATCACCATCAGTACTTAAATACCCCATTGATACATAAATTCATCATTGGTTGGGTGAAGCCATTTATTGTCAAACTACTGTGTTTTCTCTTTTTAAATCTTAATGACAACCAAAAACATCCAAATGACCCTGATCAAAAGTTCACATAACCCAGTTCTTAATACCGTGATTTGCCCCCTCTAACATCAATGACTGCTTGAAGTCTTTTGTGGTAGTTGTGGATGAGATTCTTTATGTTCTCACATGGTAAAGCTGCCCATTCTTCTTGGCAAAAAGCCTCCAGTTCCTGTAAATTCCTGGGCTGTCTAGCATGAAATGTGCGCTTCAGATCTCCCCAGAGTGGCTCAATGATATTGAGGTCAGGAGACTGAGATGGACACTCCAGAACCTTGAACTGTCTGCATCTGAATCTAGGAGCGCAATCTGAGGTATCAGTAAGGAATTGGTGGATGCTGCCTTCCATGGTAATTGTAGTGTCTTGTGATGGTGTAGGTGTCTATCTTCTCTTTTGCCACCCATCTGGTTAGGTAAAATGCAATCTGATTAGTTGTGGATTAGGGCCCAGGAGAACAATGAACACGTCTTCACTCCACATTTGCTAGGACAATGCCCCCACCATGATGGTTTTATTAGTTAAAATGTTATTTTTATTTTGTTTTTAATACTAAAAGAGACCTTGATTTGTATGTTTCTGCAGTAAATCATGTGGGTGTAAAGACATCCCCCCCCGCAAGTTCATCTGTGTCGTGGAAGATTCAGAGTTGTAAGTAATTTTGACAACATAGAATAATAGAAATAAAAGATTAACAATTTATATAACTTTTGAATTCAACTTAAACTTAACTTAAAGTAAAAGTTAATATTAACATAATATGCATAAAGCAAAGTGATAGTGTCTTTTCTAGCCATATATATGCTGTTTTGCACAGCTGGACCATTCTAGGGCTAAGCCAGGTGCTGTGCTATCTATTTTGGCTATATGCTCTTATTCAGGGCTGTACGCGCTCATAGGCAAAGGCCTGTCATGTCAGGGATGCGAGTGGCTAGTAAAAGTTTGTTTTTCTCTGTTTGGTACTTACTTAAAGGGAACCTAAGAACACAGCTTTTCAGAGTAAAATATACATGGCTGAGTTCATTCAGTCAGTGATGGAGATATGCTGCCCACGGATTAGGCAGCATGTGTCCATTTCCCTTTAACCCCTTCACTCCCGGGCAATTTTCTGCTTTGTTTTCATTTTTGATTTTTGTTCCCTTTCTTCCCAGAGCAATAACTTTTTTATTTTTCCCTCAATATAGCCATGTGAGGGCTTGTATTTTGAGGAAGTTGTACTTTTGAAAAACATCATTGAATTTACCATATAGTGTACTGGAAAACAGGGAAAAAATTCCTAGTGCCAAAGTTTTTTTTTTTTTAAATAAGTGCAATTCCACAATTGTGGTTTTTTTACCATGCTAGCTAAATTCTAAAAGTGATCTGCCATTATTATTCTACATGTCTTTACGAGTTCACAGATACCAAACATGTATAGGTTCTTATTTGTGTAAGTGGTGAAAAAAAATCCAAAGTTGGTAAAAAAAACAAAAATGTCGCCATTTCTGAGTCCCGTAGCGTCTCCATTTTTCCGGATTTTGGGCTTTATTTTTTGTGGCCTGAGCTGACGTTTTTATTGATACCATTTTGGGGTACATACAATGTTTTGATCCCCTTTTATTGCAATGTTGAGGCGACCAAAAAAATTTAATTCAGGCGTTTTGAATTTTTTACTCATTATGCCGTTTACCGATCGGATTAATTATTTTTATATTTTGATAGATCGGGCATTTCTGAACCTGCCGATACGTATATCACAAATATGTGTTTTTTGTTTTTTTTTATATAGTTTTATTTTGAATGGCGCAAAAGGGTGTCGATTTGAACTTTATATGGCTTTAATTTTTTTAAATATTTTTGGAAATCTTTACTTTTCTTGGGAGACTTCAACTGCGGTTATCCGATTGCTTGTGCTGAACATATTAGGGTTTCAGCCTTGCTATGTGTAGCAGAAATGCTCATATACTATGAACGCTGGCCACTGGGTGGCGCTCATAGCAGACAACCTGCAGTCTTCTACAAAACCCGTGTTGGCAGGCCAACCCATGGGCGCCCCGCGATCATGTGACAGGTGCGCCGATGGCCGTAGCCATTGACGCGCTTCCAGCCCGGGCATGTTAAATGCCGCTGTCAGAGGTTGACACCAACATTTAACATGTTAACAGCCGCGTGTGGATCACGATTACACCCGCTTCTGTTAGAGACACATGACTGCTGATCAGATCAGCTGTCATGTGCCTGAAAAGATCAAGGCTCAGCGCCGGAGCCTCATCAAAGGGAGAGACACAACATACGACTTCCCTATACGTCACGTCGTGTCATGAAAGGGTTAAGCTCAGTACTAATCAAAAGTTTGAAGAATCCTTTTTATGCAATGGTTTTCCTTTTTTTATTGGAAAGTACTCATTGTAGATTTAGACTTAAGGCTGTGTGCCCAAGATGCGGATTCAAAGCTTTTCCGCGACGGCGTTTCCACCGCGAAAACACATTAAAAACGCTTGTTAAGTTGTCTTCCATGTTTCCCAATGATAATCCGCATGTGCTGTGCACATGCTGCGGAAATTTCCGCTGCGGATTATCATTGCATAAAAATCCGCAGCACAACCAGTTATTGTGCAAAATCGCCGCCATTGACTTGCATTGAACTGCATACATACATACTTGCAGATGTTATGCGGTTCAATGCGCGGATGGTACCTGGGTCTGGTGAAAAGGAGACTCTCCTCCAGACCCGGGTACCATTAGTAAAAAAAGAATTAAAACGTAAAAAATAAATAAAAAAAAAACATTAAAGTTACCTCTTTGGTGGTCCCCAGTCTCCTCTCCGGTGGCGTCTTCTGTCCTCGGCGTCCCGCGGTGTTCTGAAAGGACCTGCGGTGACGTAATTTAGTTATGTGATGATCACGCGACCTCTGACGTCAGCGGTCGCGTGACCTGTCAGCTGACTAAATGACGACCACAGGTCATTTCAGGACGCCGAGGACAAAGGATGCAACGGAGAGGTAAAAAGTATAATGTTATTTTTTTATTTTTTATATTTTATATTTATATTTTAATTCTTTTTTTTTTACTATTGATGCTGCATTTAAAGCAGCATAAGTTGGTGACACAATATAAATCAATATAAATCAATGCCAGTTGCAAGCACTTTTCCAAGTGATGCTCAAAATCGCTTGGAAAAGCGCTTGAAAAAACACATGATAAAATGCATGCAAAAACGCTTCTCCCTGGCAGAAAAAACGCATGTAAAATCCGCATGCGTTTTTTTTCTACCAGGGAGAGGCAGAAACGCTCAGGAAAAATTCAGCATTGTGGGCATATAGCCTAAGACACCAAATCCACAAAAGGACACATATTGAAACAAAGTGTAAAAAAGCACATGTGAAACAAACCAAAGTATGTGCTGGCTTATGAAGGGCTGAATTGTTCAGTCTAAGCAAGCTTCATTTACCACTGCTGCCATTTTGAGTTAGAAGCTGCTTGAGACAATGCCGAGGATGTATAAGGCTGTGTGCCCACGATGCGGATTTAATGCGTTTCCGTGGCTGCATTTCCGCCACAAAAACGCATTAAAAACGCTTGTTAAGTTGTCTGCCATGTTTCCCAATGATAATCCGCATGTGCTGCAGAAATTTCTGATGCGGATTATCATTGTGGAAATATCCGCAGCACAACCATTTATTGTGCGTAATTGCGGTGTGTTGTGCGGTTCAATGCGCGGATGGTACCCGGGTCTGGAAAAGAGGAAACTTTCCTCCAGACTCGGGTACTAATAGTAAAAAGAGAATTAAAAAAAAACATTATACTTACCTCTCCGGTGGCCCCCGGTCTCCTCTCCGGTGGCGTGCTCTGTCCTCGGCGTCCCGTAGTGTTCTCAAAGGACCTGCGGTGACGTCATTTAGTCATGTGATGGTCACGCGACCGCTGACGTCGACGGTCGCGTGACCTGTCAGCTGACTAAATGACGTCAACGCAGGTCCTTTGAGAACACCGTGGGATGCCGATGACCGAGGGCGCCACCAGAGAGGAGACCGGGGGCCACCAGAGAGGTAAGTGTAATGGTTTTTTTTTTGTTTTGTTTTTTTACATTTTAATTCATTTTTTTTACTATTCATGCTGCATTTAAAGCAGCATAAGTTGGTCACACAATATAAATCCATGCCAGTTGCATGGATTTATATTGTGCAACCAACTTGTCAAGCATTTTATCCAAGTGATGCTCAAAATCGCTTGGAAAAGCGCTTGAAAAAACGCATGCAAAAACGCTTCTCCCTGGCAGAAAAAACACAAGTAAAATCCGCATGCTTTTTTTCTGCCAGGGAGAGGCAGAAACGCTCAGGAAAAATCTGCATCAGTTCTGCATTGTTGGCACATAGCCTAAAGGTTTAACACATATCCTGGTTTGTTTTAAGTGCATTTCTTTACTCCTAGTTTCCATTTGTGTTCCTTCGTGATTTTGCTGCCTTCAGTCTGAATCTACAATGAGCACATTTCAATAAAATAAAGGAATATTATTTATGTTCAAACTTATTATTGGTACTGTATATGAGCATTCCTTTATAGGGAACCCTTTTGATGCTGTTAGTTTTTCTTCTCTTTGGAACATATTAGCAAGGGGCTGTCCTCTGTCTAATAAAATATCCTTGCTTTCTGAACCTGCCTGGCGCCGGCATTTAGACCCCTGCAGCTGGGAGGAAATTAACTTTATTCATTAACTTTATTAATCAGAGCAGTGACTGAACCAATGTTGGTGCCACCCCCATGACTGAAATCTAATCACTACCGGGGGAAATTTAATTTGGGGGGTCTAAGTGTCGGCGCAGGGCAGGTTCAGAATTGTATTAACCTACAGATTATCTCCATATGTGCAGGTTAATTGCGTTGTTTCACTTAAAAGTTTCCCTTTAATGTAAATTTCAGTACTATTGTTTTACTCTATAACAGTTTTCTTTTTTAATTTTTTTATTGTAGTTAATATTTTGCACATGCATGTAGTAATGTGCTTTTTTCTAATCTACAGCATTGTGGAACATTTGTATCATTCATGCGGTATGTCCTTATTTTATTTATTCCAAATTTTTATGTCTTTTATAAAGGATACATATAAACAATGGCTTAGTGATAAACCCTTCACAGTTAGCAAATAACTGCATGCAGTTTGACAAGTGACACATCCTTGAATTCTGTGTTTCAGCCTCTATCTCCTGCTGTCCTCAAATTACATAGTAAAAACCTGCTGACAGATTCCCTTCAATAGAGCATGGATCTGGGGTCGGCAATTAGTTTTCTCAAGGGCTCACATAAGAGACTGTGACTGTTGTGCAGGGTTAAACCAACACACTGAATTTAAGAATATTAGTAGAAATATTAAGCAAAGTTATTATTATATTAATTTTGACTGCTTGCTATTGATCACAAGCATGTTGATCAACTGCCACTATTATTAGAGCTTATTGTAACGTGCTCTTACTTCGAGCAGCCAATCAAAACCATATAATTTATTAATTTTTATATCGTCCATGCCCCAAAGCTCCCTCCCACGCACAGTATAATAGCCATCACAGCCACCATACACATAGTAGGATGCCCCCATGGCAGGATGACTACTGTTCACCCTACACATTTTATGGTACCCCATACATACAGTATCATTCCTCAAAGTTCTCCCCCAGACACACACAAGGTATGATACCAAACAGCTCCCTCCTCACAAAGCCACCATATGCACAGAATGCTGCCCACAAAATGTGTTGGCTCCACACCCCCAATTCAATATGATTGCCCCACTGTACCCCTGTGACTGTCTGAACCCAACCTGAACAGCTGTGGGGGAATTCTAAAAAGACAAGTTAAGAATCGCTCTACATTCAGGCTCTAAAAAGGTCCTTCTATAAGAATAGAAAAAGATAGATGTTACAATATGTCACCAACTTATTCGTTCCATGTCTAGAAGACTTGGTGCTGTCCTTAACAATATAGAGGTCATACAAAATACTAGATGTAGTAGTTTTGATGTGGGGTGTATACATTTTTGCATCAACTAATGTGGGAAAACTGAAGAGTTCGCAATGAAAGTTATAATATTAACCTTACCTTTATGCTTTATGGGTCAAAAAAAATGTTCTGTGAAACCCCGTCTTGTCAGCATTTTGGAAATTGTTCTTGTGTTCAGTGAGGTATTAGTTAAAATCCTACTTTTTGAAGGGGTTGTGGTCACTTTTTGCTGAGCACTGCAAAAAAAATTACATTTAAACATGCATAAATATATCACCTATTTTCATGTTACATACATTATTGTATTACCCTGACTAATCAGTATTTCCTCTAATTACTATTTAGCATAAGAAGAGCATGACTCTTGATTTGTCAGGTATGTACTGCACGTTACCATTCCATGTCTCCTAACCTTGTCTTGTGGTAATAAGTATTAACCTTCCTGACAGCCCCATTATTCAAGTCTAACACGTCAGTTTATGTGGTAATAACTGTAAAATGCTTCTGCCAGTGATACTGAGATTGTGATTTTCTTTTCTCTTTCGCTTCATTAGGTGACCCAGGAAACCATGGGTGTATGCTGCTGCCACTAGGAGGCTGACACTATGCACAAAAAAGTTAGCTTCTCCCCAGCAATGTACACCCCACTGACTGGCATTAAGTTAATCAGTTTAGTTTAGTGTCAGTAGGAGGTGGACACTGATATATTACTAGACCCAGATTTACCTCGAGTTTCGTAGTTTTCCAGTAGTGTCTCCCTCTTCTTCAGAAGGCTCTTCTCCTAGATTAGCTCTGGAGGGATACAGTGTGCGACGGTCACACTGTACTCCCATTTAAAGGCTATGAGTATGGTGTGAACTGCCACTCCATTTCCTCATGACTATCGGCTAGGACCCCAACCCCTTACAATGTGTTCAGGTGATCCAATCGTCGTTCCTCGCCCCTCTCTCCTGCCCGGTTGTCTACCAGAGCTTGACAGTTTCAGGAGCGGTGGACGTCCTACAACCCAATGAAGCCTGGACATCTTTTGATCCCTCTACATCTTCAGGGATGGAGAGGTACTTCTTTTTCGCTCTCCATCAGGTTCCCATTCCAGAGGCTAAGAGAAGACAAAGTTCGATAGAAAGAAGAAAGAAGATTCCATAGGCATGGGGCTGATTTTATTGTTATTGTGTACTGTTACATTGTGCCTACCCGGGCACGTTAGTCTGAACTTTGTGCATTTATCTCTACAGGGGCCCTGTTTATTTGTGTTTCCCCTGCAGCAGGCTGTATCTGGGCATGTTAAATGGGACTCTAGGCTCCTTGCAACGTCTTTTACAGCCTTCATGCCGCAACCCCCCTCTTCGCCGGCCTCACTTTCTAATTTAGGCTCTGGCTTCAGTGTGGCCTAGTTGCAGTGTTTAGCTCCTCCCCTTCCCTGTCCCCTCAAGCGGGCTTTTCTCTGTCTGTGGTTAGCTCCGCCCTTATCCGGCCTCATTGAGTGGGCTTCTCTGTCTGCCTCGGTCAAGTCCCCTTCCCAGTGGCGCGGAATCTGCGTGCCTTTTTACCTCCTCTTTCTCCTGCTTCATCCTGCTGCCCCTATTTGCCAACATCCAGACAGCTTGTGACAGGCGCTTTCCTCCGGTCGCCCTGAGCCCTCCCTTCTCCAGGAGTATCTTCAGCAGTTCCTTCCTGGTACATCCTCTCCTCAGACTACTAGCAGCAGACTTCAGGACCTCATCACTTCTGTGGGTAAGCTCTGCTCTGCAAACTGGCACTCTCCTCAGCAAATCTTTACCTGTCCCCTGACCTCTGGCATTAGTTAGTGACTCTGCCGTCTCTTTTATCATGTCTAAGTCTAAAGGAGAGCACTCTCGCCCTCCGGCCTCTACTACTCTGGTAACTGAATTTGTCTGTTCTTTATGTAAATGCAGTCTCCCTTCGGGTCAGTTTTCTTTCCTCTTTCAGAACTGCAACATTACTCCCGCTCCTGCTACCCCAGAGGTCCCATTGCGTCCGGAGTGGGTCTTCCCCCTATCATGGGTGGGCGACTTCCCTGTTACCCTGGTAAGGTCCGTGACAGATTGTATCTCAGACCCTGGTATCTGTATTATACAGATTAGCTACGCCTGCTTCTACCACTGCCAATGAATCACAGGAACCTCCGGCTAAGCCTACCAATTTCGGCTGTAAGAGATCTAGGCAGGAAAGCCGTTCCAGGTCCTCCTCTCTCTCCCACACTCCCCCTGGTCCTTCCCGGCGGGCAGCTTCTTCCCGGTCCTCATCCCCTGACTCACCTGTCGAGCCAGACTCGGATACGTTTACCGAACCTGACTCTGACATGGACTATGACCAGGCCTCTAACAAGTGGGACATAGTTCAGAGCCTTATTGTAGCTGTTAACCAGACCTTTAACATTAAGGATACCGCTACGGAAGCCGCTGAACAGCCAGTTTTGTTTTTGATGGTCTAGACCAACCCCTAACTTATTCGCTGCTCAAAAGGAATCTACCCGACTAGATGCTTCCAGAGAGGGAAGCGTCTCGGCATCCTGTACCCCTTTGCCTCTGACGTTACTGAAAACTGGACCACATCCCCCATGGGTCTTCCCGTTACGGACGGGGCATCCCTCAAGGACTCCCATGACAGGCTCATAGAGTAGTTTTCCAAATCAGCCTTTGAAGCAGCATCTTCCATGTTGTGCACTGCCTTTGCCACTACATGGGTTTCAAAATCCATCTCTGCATGGGCTAAACAACTCCGTCAAGTCATCCTCACTGGAGCTCGGGCTGAGGAGTTAGCTGATTTGGCGGATCAGATATCTCATGTGGGAAAATACGTGGTATCTTCCTCCTTTTACACCGCTTCATGTGCCGCTCAAGTGGCCAGTAATGTAGTGGCCATCCGCAGAACCATTTAGCTAAAGGCGTGGCAAGTGGACTTGACATCTAAGAAGTCCCTTACCAATCTGCCTTTCCAGGGATCGCAGCTATTTAGTACCAAGCTGGACCAGATTATTAAGGACGCCATGGTAGGGACAAGCTCTCTCCTTCCTCTGGCCAAACCCCGACGTCCTCCTCCGAAACGTAAGCTTTGGTCTTTTCGGCCCTTTCATCCACGGATGAGCCCTCAAGCTGGGAGAGGCAGCAGGCACGTCAGGAGAGGAAAAGGGTTTCCTTTAAACCAACCCCTTTCAAGGCAGATCCTCCACGGCCCAGCCTGGCATGTTCTCCTCCGCTTTACTCACTACCACCCAGGGATTCCCACAGGTTGGGCGGTCGTCTCATGTATTTCAAGGACATCTGGCTAGCTTCCATTGAGGACGCCTGGGTCAGAGAAGTTGTATCTTCAGGATACAAGACAGATTTTGTTTTGTGGCCCTGAGATTACTTCGAATCCCGCTCCCCAAGGGATCCATCTCTGGTCCTTGGTTTTTTTGGAAGCCGTTGCCTCTCTCCTCAAATCAGGGGTCATCATTCCTATTCCAATTCAGGAACGTTTCACAGGCTTTTATTCGAGACTCTTTGTGGTTCCAAAGAAGGACTGGTCAGTTTGTCCCATCCTGGATTTAAAATTACTGAACAGAAGGGTTTGTCTTCACCATTCGTTCAGTAATAGCTTCCATGGAGTTGCAAGAGTTCCTGTGCTCTATAGACATCCAAGACACCTACCTCCATGTCCCTATCTTCCCAGTGGATCAGAGATTCCTGCGCTTTGCGGTACTTCAGGACCACTTCCAGTTCGTCACCCTGCCATTCGGCCTTTCTACAGCTCACACTTTTCACAAAGATAATGGCAGTGGTAATGGTCCTTCAGGTCAGGGGCCTAGTGATCATTCCTTACCTTGAGACATTCTCGTCAAGGTTCCATCCTTCTCCCTCGCCCAGGAGAGTCTTTCCATTGCTCTTAATACACTGTCTCGACTCGGGTGACTTGTAAACAGGAAAAAATCTTGTCTTGTTCCTACCCAGCGCCTGATCTTCCTCGGCATCCTATTCACCGCGCACCAGCCGATTGGTAGCTCTCTTCAGACCCCTCAACCTTTATCGCTCTGCTCGGCTATGGCGGTCCTGGGGAGGATGGTGGAGGTGTTGGTAGCGATTCCTTTTGAGCAGTTCCGCAACAGACCACTTCCGCACGCCATCCTTTCCTAATGGAACAGATCATTTCTCTCCCTTGACCGTCCAGTTCGGATCTCGTCCCGGGTCAGGATGTCTCTGAACTGGTGACTGTGTTCCCCTCTTATTAATCAGGGTCGATTCTTTCTCCCCGTTCACTGGCAAGTGGTGACTACAGATGCCAGCCTCCTTGACTGGGGAGCGGTACTCCACATCATTGCTGTCCAGGGACATTGGTCGCAGGAGGAGTCCACTCTGCCGATCAATATTCTAGAGATCAGAGCCATTCCATTGTTCCTTCGTCACTGCAGGACCTTCTCGGAGGCCTACCAGTCCGAGTTCAGACAGACAATGCCACGGTGGTGGCATATGTCAACCACCAGGGAGAGACTCTGAGTCCTTTGGCATTATCCGAAGTCTCCAAGATCCTTCTCTGTGCTGATAGCAGGGTGCCGGCAATATCCGCAGTGCATATCCCCGGCGTCGAGAACTGGTCCGCCGATTTTCTCAGTCGCGATGGTATGGTCTCTACATCAGGACGTCTTCCTTGAGATTTGCCTGAGGAGGGGCACTTCGGTTGTAGATCTCATGGTGTCCTGGTTTAACACGAAGGTGCCGCAGTTCATCTCCAGGTCCCACGACCCCCTCATGGTGGGAGTCGATGTGCTGTCGAAACCCTGGTTGCAATTTGCACTTCCTTATCTGTTCCCGCCTCTTTCCCTTCTTCCCAGACTGTTGAAGATCAAAGAAGAAGGGGTGTCGGTCATCATGATCGCTCCGGATTGGCCCATGAGGTCCTTGTATGTAGAGGTCGTCAGTTTTCTCGCAGATGCCCCTTGGAAGCTCCAGGACAGATCACCTCTGCTTTCCTAGGGCCCCATCTCCCACCGGAAATTCTCGGTTGCTCGATTTGACGGCTTGGCTGTTGAAACCCTGGTCCTAAGAGCATCTGGATTTTCAGAACGAGTTGTTCAGACGATGATCTGGGTATGGAAGCCATCATCGTCTCGAGTATACTATCAGACGGCCTTTTTCCATTGTGAGATTAATCACAACGCACCTATGACATTCGCCCTTCTGGCAATTTTGGCCTTCCTTCAGGCTGGGCTTGACGCACGACTTGCTGTCAGCTCCTTGAAGGGCCAAGTCTCTGCACTTACTATCCTCTTCCAGAAGAATTTGGCATGAGCAGATCGCCTCTATGTAGCAGAAATGCTCACTTGCTATGAGTGCCAACCACTGGGTGGCGCTCAAAGCAATTGAGACATGCCAATCCATCGGTGACCCACGGTTACGTGACGGGGTCACCGATGGGCGGGGCTTAGGACATGCTTCCTGTAAGTGCAAGTTAAATCCCGCTGTCAGAGATTGACAGCGGCATTTAACTGGTTAACAGCCGCGGGTGGATCGCGATTCCACCCGCGGCTGTTGTGGGCACATGTCAGCTGTATAAATCAGCTGACATGTGCCCGGTTCAGCGTGGGCTCAGCGCCGGAGCCCCCGCTGAACCGGCCTTTCCGATGTGGTGCGTGCTATTACTGACCACGTCGGAAAGGGGTTAAAGATCCAGCAAAGGTGTGTCAATTAGCAGCAGAAGGTGGAGATCACCGCTGGGTCCTCCGATGATGGAAGGATCAAGAAGATGTCTGCAAGGGCAAGTACAGAGACTTTCTATAGCTGGATCCAGAATGACTGTCTGTCAAACCTGACACAGCTGTGACAACAGCTTTGCAAAGCGGCAACCTGGTCCTCCATCCACACGTTCACCAAGTTTTACAGGTTTCATACCTATTCTTCAGCAGATGCCACCCTAGGTAGGAGAATCCTGCAGGTGACAGTGGTTAGTTCTCCAACCTGAATGGAGTTTCTTTCTGTTGTTTCCCTCGCCAGGGACCGGTTTGGGACATCCCATGGTTTCCTGTGTCCCCCAATGAATCAATAGAGAAAGCAGGATTTTTGGTTACTCACCGTAAAATCTGTTTCTCAGAGTCTTCATTGGGGGACATAGCACCCCCCCATTTTGACAGCTTTACTAACTTTTATTGTTATGTTACAGTTTATTTTTTTCTTGTATTCCTCTCTGTTTAATGTTGCTTCTCCTACTGCTTGTATACAAACTGATTAACTTAATGGCAGTTGGTGGGGTGTACAATGCACAAAAAAATAGCTCCTCCCCAGCATAGTGTCAGCCTTCTAGTGGCAGCAACATACACCCATGGTTTCCTGTGTCCCCCAATGAAGGCTCTGAGAAACAGATTTTACGGTCAGTAACCAAAAATCCTGTTTTTGTAACACATTGTACCTGGTACTGGTAAATTTAGATCAGTATGTTTTGTTGTTATTCATGAAAATATTTCAAAGTTTCAGAAAATTTTGAAAAATATGAAACTTTGAAAGTTAATTGTATACCCTTAATGACCTATACAGTAGTGTTCAAAATAATAGCAGAGTTCAAAAACATGAGTTAAGCACAAAAACTTCATACTAGTTTTTATTTCGATTCATTGGAAACATTGCACACTGTTTTCTAATTCAAAACATGAAGAGAAATGTATATAACTTTTAACTACTTTACAGAAAATAACAAAAAAAATGAACATTGGGCTGTTCAAAATAATAGCAGTGTCTACATTTGTCTTTACAAACTCACAATATGTACTCTTTTTTGAAGATTTAGCATTCCTGTGGATCACTGACCTAAAATTTAGTTGTATACCCACAGTTTTTTTGGAACTGCTTCATATCTATGTTGCATAGAGTCAACGAACTTCTGGGACCTGTCAACTGTTATTCCAGCCCAGGATGCTTTGACTACATCCCACAATTTTTTGGCATTTGTTGGCTTTGCCTCAGAAACTGCATTTTTTATGTCACCCCACAAGTATTCTATCGGATTAAGGTCCGGGGATTGGGCTGGCCACTCCATAACCTCCAATTTGTTGGACTGGAACCAAGATTTTGCTTGTTTACTGGTGTATTGAGGGTTGTTGTCTTGTTGAAACACCCATTTCAAGGGCATATCCTCTTCAGCGTAAGGCAGCATGACCTCTTCAAGTATTTTAATATTTACAAACTGGTCCATGATCCCTGGTATGCGGTAAATAGGTCCAGCACCATAGTAAGAGAGACATGCCCATATCATGATGTTTGCACCACCATGCTTCACTATCTGAAGTGAACTGTCTGCTGCCCTTGGACCCAAAAAGAACAATTTTACTTTCATCAGTCCACAAAATGTTTCTCCATTTCTCTTTAGGCCAGTTGATGAGTTCTTTGGCAAATTGTATCCTCTTCAGTACGTCTTTTTTTTAACAGTGGGACATTCGAGGACTTCTTGCTAAGAGATTAGTTTCACACATGCATCTTCTGTCACAGTATTCACAGTTAACTGGAGACTGTCTTTGATCATCCTGGGGCTGATCACTGGTTGTGCCTTTGCCATTCTGGCTATTCTTAGATCCTTGCAAATGGTTGTCTTCTACTTTCTTCCACATCTCTCTGTTTTTGCTTTCCATTTTAAAGCATTGGAGAGCATTTTAGCTGAACAGCTTATCATTGTCTGCACTTCTTTATAAGTTTTACCCTCTCCAATCAACTTTTTAATCAAAGTACACTGTTCTTCTGAACAATGCTTTAAACGAATCATATTTCTCAGACTTTCAAGGAGAAATGCATGTACAACATGTGCTGGCTTCACCCTTAAATAAGGGCCATCTGATTCACACCTGTTTCTTCACAGAATGATTGACCTCACTAATTGACCTCACTAATTGATCTGCTATTATTTTGAACACACACCCCTACAATTAATTATTCAAATACACAGACTCCAAAACATGCAGATCATGAAGGCTGAGTCTGTTGGTTTTCTTAGAATCTACTGCAGCAACTGGTAAATTGTTTGACATGTGGTAATATAATTTATGCCAAAAACAGTGATTAATCTGGTTAGTCGTATTGGACTGCTATTATTTTTGCAATGCTGCTTACAGGATAAATTGCATAATAAATTGTGCAGGGTAAAATTTGTGTCTGAAGTAATATTTTAGCTGAATGGAATTGGACTAAACTGTATTTTTAATACTGGTTTTCCTAAACTGACTTGGTCAAATAACTTCACCCAGTCCACACTTACTTTTACTTTGCATGATAACAACAGCCGTGGCTGTGATTAGTATGTACTCCAGCGGTTCAGTATGCTTTTTAGCACATTTTGGTGAATACATAATGGCCCTCGCATTTGCTTCCCCTCATTATCCTACCACCCACCCCTCTGTTGTAACTTGTGGGGTTGAACACCTGTGAGCAGGGTGCCCGTGACAGGGCATCCACATTGCTTTGTGACTTCCTAGCTCGATGTTCCACTGAAAAACTAAATTTTTTCAAGGACAGAGACCATCTGATGACCCCAGCATTCCCCTCATTGCTTGTCTAGGCATATATAGATAACTGTTGAGTAAACCCGCAGTCATTGGGCTCTGCAGTCAGGGAGAAGTTGGCAGCCACCACATGTCCTGGCCCTTGGCACAGCCAGCACCTGATAGCAGTGGGACTTCTGGTCAGCGAGATCGGTTTAGGGTATACTGGACTCTTCCCCCTCAATTGTGGCATGGTCCAGACTAACCGCAGCAGAGAATCGTATCCCTTTCACATGTTTCTGGGCTCGTAGGGCCCGGCATGATATTTGCAGTGGGGCAGAATCTCGTACAAAGTCGTGTGTGGCCACCTTACCCTAGATCAGGCCACCTGATATAGACTTCATGGGTCCCCTTGTCACGCCAAGCGCTGTATGGCTACTGGCGAAGGTCGCACCAACTGGTCGACTACTACCCTCTCTACCATCTAGGCTGGGCTCAAGGTCTCAGGCTGGAGCCATTTTTTACTGTAACTGTAACAAATCAAACGCCAAGCTGGGCTGGTTTCCACAAATGACCACTGGTACTCAAGGTGTTCCCATACATATGTATTAACTTCCATACGGGCAAGGATCTCACCTTTGAGTTTCCCATAGTTCTGGCCATCCTCCTGGCGGAGGTTAAAGTACCTCCGTTCCTGGCTGGGAGTCTCGCATCAGGAACGGAGTCACCACTTCAGCCCACTGGAAAATTGGCAAGCTCTCCCACTTCGCTGAGCATTCAAACATGGTGAGGAAAGCTTCTATGTCGTCCTCTGGACTCATCTTCCTCAGTGTCGACCTGACGATGTCCCAGGCCTCAAGACGAACCAGGGTTGGCAGTCTCTCGCAGGGCCACAGTCTGTTGCAGAATCAGATTGTTCGTCTGGTTCTACTGGTACAGCTGTTGCTGTTGGTGCTGCTCCTGTTGTTGCCACTTAAACTGCAGCTGCTGCTGCTGGGGGAGGACCAAGTTCTTTAGTAGTTCCTACATATTTTCCACGGGCCTGATTTGTAATTTTGCAGCCTTGATTACCGACACGCAGTTTTCTTCGGGGTATGTCTCAATTCACACTGCTCGCATTCTCCACCATATGTAAGGCAGCAGTGTTTCCACCAGAAAATTTAGTGAGACAGTGACCTAGGCAAGTTAAGTAAAATGTCCTTTATTGTCCAAATACTGCACACATGAAATTGCTCACGTCCGATTAGCAGCTGGGAACACTTCAATAAAGCCCAGTGCTGCTAGCACTTGCATCCCCGTAAGGTTCTCGGGTGCCATCATTGATGCCCACGTTGCTGGCTCTGGTCTGTGCTAGCTTCACATATCCAGTCATACATCCACAGTGCCTTCAGTTCTGCTTCATGTGAAATCCAAAACTTAACTGCAGGTTTAAATAAAAAACATGACCATGGGCCATTTGTACGGTCCAGAATGGAGGGAGAGATCCGTCCCACTACCATCCTACAGATCTCTCCAAAAATAAAAGCCCAATACAGGTTTTCCTAAACTGACTTGGTCAAATAACTTGACCCAGTCCACACTTTTATTTTGTATAGTAACTGTGATTACTATGCTCTCCAGCGATTCAATATGCTTTTAAGCACATCCTGGGGGATACATACCAGTCCTCGCATATAATTCCACTCACTGTCTCACAGTAGGCTTGTTGCTCTTTACGCTGTTTAACTGTCAAGTAATATATTGTATCTATATAAAGGTCCTTTATTTCTGGGATCATCTCTGAGCTCTTGGTTTCATGATTGTGGTATTATCTTAGTTATATCTAACATTATTACACTGTGTGACTTTCAGTATTTCTTATGACATGTACAATTATATTGATAATATATGCTAATTAATTTCCTAGTGTTGCTAGTGCCACATTACTATTGTAAACCGATGGCTACAAAATGTGGAGGGGGGGGATGCCTCTTGTATCAGGGAGACTTTTGTTCCCCTTTGTTTGCTACCATATTTTCAGAACTTCCCCCTGATGCTTATCTTTTTAGTTTGGCCTCTTATATTATTATTACAATCTTTTTTTTTTATTTGACAAATCCAGTATTAGGGTATGTGCACACAGCATCGCAGCTGCCACATATTCCCAATTGAAGCCACTTCATGATAACGCCTGCAATTGTTTTCCTAAAGCAGTTTCACTGGCGGTTTTCAATTTGTACTCTGAATATAGAGCATGGCAGCTTCCCAAAAGAAGCCGCCCAAAGATTGAACATGTTACTTTTTCTAACCGCTTCAGGGTTTACGAACCCTGAAACAGTTAAAAGAAGTGAAATAAGGCATAACGTGGCCAGCAATCACAATACATTACTGTGCACAATGCTCATTTTATGGGATGCCTATGTGGCACTTTTTCAAGCGGATTCTGGGCAGAATGTAGCTGAAAAAGACGCTTGTGCAAATAGCCTTAACTGGTTCTTGTCCCATTTGGTTTGTTTTGTGTTTAGTTCATCTCACAGGGGTCTTGTTGTAGTGTGTGTGGAGATTTAGGCTACGTTCACATGTTCAGTATTTTACATCAGTATTGGTAAGCCAAAATCAGGAGTGGGTGAAAAATGCAGAAGTGTTGCGTGTTTCTATCGGGCTACGTTCCCACGATGAGCTTTTATTGCGTTTTTGACACTGCGCATTTTCCCTGCATCTTAAACGCAACATCTTACAGTTCCAGCAAAGTGGATGGGATTTCTAGAAATCACACGCCCACTGTGCTTCTTCTTTACGTTGTGTAAACTGACCTGCGGTCCATTTTTCAAATGCGCAACATGTCAATTTCTCTTGAGGGTACGCTGAGGTTTCTGTGCAGATTTTCCTCATAAACTTAACGCTAGATTCGGAAAATCCGCAGGTAAAAAATGCACATGTGTTTTTAGTGCATTTACAGAGCGGAAACGCATCAAAAACACATGTAATCCGCACCTAAGTATATGAATAATTTAAAGACACAGAGACAGTGTCAAAAGCGCATGTTAAATAACGCACACAAAAAAAATACACGTGGCCTTATTGTTCCGTTCCTGATTTTGGCTTACTGATGTAAAATACTGACTAAATGCTGGACATGGTCTTAAATGTACTGTAGGTTTAATTCTGTAAAAGTTATCTATTAACTATTTTATGTGAACTGACTGTTTTAAAGGTATACAAATTCAATTTTTTCAAATTTTCATCAAATTTCAGATATATTCATAATTAGTCCTAAATTATAATGACCTAAATTTAGTAGAAGGTATAACCCCCTCACAACCTTGGAAATATTGGTACTTCCAAAGTCGTGTCCCTTCCTTTGATACGGGCTCCGATGCTGAGCCCGCATCTTTCCCTGCTCATGCGACATCCACATGCGGCTGTTAATCACTGACAGCAGCATTTAACACACAATGTCTAGAAGTGTGTCACAAGACCCACCCATCAACACTCCTGTCACGTGATCACGGGGCGCCGATGGGTTGTCATGAGAGCCAGGGGTCTGCCGAAGATTCGGCATTCATAAGAGATGGTGATTTCAACTACACTTAGCAGGGCTAAAGCCCTTCTATGTGTAGCACAGGCGATCGGATGATCACAGCTTCAAAGTCTCCTAAGGGGACTATTGAAGCCAGTAAAAAGTAAAAAAAAAAAACTGTTTTAAAAAGTAATAAAAAAATGAAAACCAAAAGTTCAAAACACCCCCTTTTGCTCCATTCAAAATAAAACAAATAAAAAATATAAAGTAAGCTAATCAGATTTGTAAATAGCGTAACGAGAAAAAAGTTGAAAGTCCAGAATTACTTTTTTTTGGGCCGCCACAACATTGCAATAAAATGCTGTAAAGAACGATCAAAACATTGTATCTATCCCAAAATAGTATCAATATAATGTCAGCTCAAGGCACAAATGATAGCCCCTCATATAGCTCCATATCACAAAAAATAAAAATGCTATAGGTCTTGGGAAAATGGCGACAAAAGCAAAATTTTGTCTTAAAAATTTCATATTTTTTTTCACCATTTAAATAAAAAAATGTCATCAATATAGCAGTGCAATGCACAGCCCATAGTCATCCATGTATGTAGTATAATACACAGCCAATAGTCATTCATGGAGTATAATGCTCATCCCATAGTCAACCATGGAGTATAATGCTCATCCCATAGTTATCCATGGAGTATAATGCTCATCCTATAGTCTTCCTTGTTGTATAATGCGAAACCAATAGTAATCCATATAGTATAATGCACAGCCCATTTTCACAGCCCATTTTCATATTTTTTTTTATCAATGTAGTATAATGCGCAACCCATAGTCACCCATACAGTATAATGAACAGCCTATAGTGTTCCATATATTAACCACTTTATGACGTCAGACATAATAGTACGCCTGATATCATAACCCCTGCTCAGCGCGGGCTCCAACACTGAGCCCGCACTTTTCCAGGCACATGTCAGCTGATCTATACAACTGACATGTGCCCACAACAGCCACGGGTGAAATCACGATCCACCCGCAGCTGTTAACCAGTTAAATGCCGCTGTCAATCTCTCCCAATGGTCGGCGCTCATAGCAAGTGAGCAAATCTGCTCATCGCCTATGTGTAGCAGAGGAGATCTGACAAGTGATGATTCTAGTCTCCCCAGAAGACTATTGAAGCATGAACAAAGTGTAAAAAAAAGTTTTTAAAAATATTAAGAAAATATATAAAAGTTGACCCCATGCGACCCCGGTCACGTGCACGCCAACGTCAGCTGCTTACCTCTGATTGGCTGGCAGTGTGTTTTGCTGCGCACGGACCCAATGGGTCTGTTCGCTACACTACACTTCAGTTGAATGTGCGTCCAAGGATGCACATCTAGCTAAAATATTTGCTGATGTTGGCGGGCTCCTCACCAGCTGGGCCCAGGCAATCACAACTGCTACTGCGGTAGTTATTCTCCATGCCGACAGCGAGTTGGCCTCCCCGTTTGTCCAATTACCCCAGCATTTCCTGGGTTCGCCGGATGGTGGCACCAGCCCCGCATACAGTGGTGGCCAAAAGTATTGGCACCCCTGCAATTCTGTCAGATAATACTCAGTTTCTTCCTGAAAATGATTGCAATCACAAATTCTTTGGTATTATTATCTTCATTTAATTTGCTTGCAAGGAAAAAACACAATAGAAAATGAAGCAAAAATCAAATCATTGATCATTTCACACAAAACTCCAAAAATGGGCCAGACAAAAGTATTGGCACCCTCAGCCTAATACTTGGTTGCACAACCTTTAGCCAAAATAACTGCGAACAACCGCTTCCGGTAACCATCAATGAGTTTCTTACAATGCTCTGCTGGAATTGCAGACCATTCTTCTTTGGCAAACTGCTCCAGGTCCCTGATATTTGAAGGGTGCCTTCTCCAAACTGCCATTTTGAGATCTCTCCACAGGTGTTCTATGGGATTCAGGTCTGGACTCATTGCTGGCTACCTTAGAAGTCTCCAGTGCTTTCTCTCAAACCATTTTATAGTGCTTTTGGAAGTGTGTTTTGGGTCATTGTCCTGCTGTAAGACCCATGACCTCTGAGGGAGACCCAGCTTTCTCACACTGGGCCCTACATTATGCTGCAAAATTTGTTGGTAGTCTTCAGACTGCATAATGCCATGCACACGGTCAAGCAGTCCAGTGCCAGAGGCAGCAAAGCAACCCCAAAACATCAGGGAACCTCTGCCATGTTTGACTGTAGAGACCGTGTTCTTTTCTTTGAATGGCTCTTTTTTTTTCCTGTACACTCTATGTTGATGCTTTTTCCCAAAAAGCTCTACTTTTGTCTCATCTGACCAGAGAACATTCTTCCAAAACGTTTTAGGCTTTCTCAGGTAAGTTTTGGCAAACTCCAGCCCGGCTTTTTTATGTCTCGGGGTAAGAAGTGGGGTCTTCCTGGGTATCCTACCATACAGTCCCTTTTCATTCAGACGCCGACGGATAGTACGGGTTGACACTGTTGTACCCTCGGACTGCAGGGCAGCTTGAACTTGTTTGGATGTTAGTCGAGGTTCTTTATCCACCATCTGCACAATCTTGCGTTGAAATCTCTCGTCAATTTTTCTTTTCCGTCCACATCTAGGGAGGTTAGCCACAGTCCCATGGGCTTTACACTTCTTGATGACACTGCGCACGGAAGACACAGGAACATTCAGGTCTTTGGAGATGGACTTGTAGCCTTGAGATTGCTCATGCTTCCTCACAATTTGGTTTCTCAAGTCCTCAGACAGTTCTTTGGTCTTCTTTCTTTTCTCCATGCTCAATGTGGTACACACAAGGACACAGGACAGAGGTTGAGTCAACTTTAATCCATGTTAACTGGCTGCAAGTGTGATTTAGTTATTGCCAACACCTGTTAGGTGCCACAGGTAAGTTACAGGTGCTGTTAATTACACGAATTAGAGAAGCATCTCATGATTTTTCAAACAGTGCCAATACTTTTGTCCACCCCCTTTTTTAGGTTTGGTGTGGAATTGTATCCAATTTGGCTTTAGGACAATTCTTTTTGTGTTTTTTTCATTTTAGGCAAATTAAATGAAGATAATAATACCAAAGAATTTGTGATTGCAATCATTTTCAGGAAGAAACGGAGTATTATCTGACAGAATTGCAGGGGTGCCAATACTTTTGGCCACCACTGTATGTGGTATCTGCATACTCCGACTGACTTGGAGAATCATACTGCCTGGTCCGTTTTACTACATACTTTAGTGTACATGGTAAACCCAAAAAACAATTTTGGTATTGCAATTTTTTTGCAACTCAGCACACTTTCATTTTTTTTCTCTGCTTTCCAGTGCATCACATGATAAAATGAATGATGTAATTTAAAAGTACAACTCACCAAACAAAAAACAAGCCATCATACTTCTATTTTGTTGGAATAGAAAGGAGTTATGGCTCTTGGAAAAGGTGGAGGTGAAAACGGAAAATCACCCTGGGATGAAGGGGTTGAAGGGATTGTCCTCTTTCAGCAATCTTTTGCACGCTAGCTTTGCTTGCTCTTACTGGGTTATATACTGAGTCTTCCCCACTACCCCTCTCTCTGTTTAGCTGCAGCATCGGCATAATGTCAACAGCGCTGCACCCAAACAATACTAAACTCCGCAGCTTCTGCCATTTACATTCGCAGACCTGCTGAGCGGAGTGATTAGCTGCAGGGCTGTCGACGTAGCGTCACTGCTGAATCCACACAACAGGGACCAGAGCAACAAAACACAGTATTGGCGGTTTGTTTAACCCCTTTACGACCAATGGCAGACATAGCATGTCATGAGCAGTTTCCACATCGTGACGTGCTATGTCCATTGTGATTTAAAACTGTCAATGCGTGTAAACATGCTGTGACAGTAACATGCTAACAGCTGAGCAGCACGGGAAGAGGTGCGGGGACCTATGCCGGTGGTCCCCATGCTCAGAGCGCTGTGTTTGGTCAGTCAATGTGACTGACCTATCACAATATGATCATGCAGGAAGTATTAAAATATCAGCACCTCCCACATGATCCCCGCAGGAGCTTGACGCAGCTAACAACCGAGCTCCTGCAATGAGAGCCAGGGACGGTGCCAGCACAGACCTAGGCTCATTATCCCTCCAGATGCCACGATTGAGAGCGATCGCAACATTTGAAAGGTTGTGAGAGGGAAGCGGCTCCCTCTCTAAATCCCATTGGCACCCCCGTGACAAAATCAAGGGGAGTCGATGGTTGTCACGGCACCCAGATGTCAAACAATAACCGCCTGGTGTGCCATGTACAGTGGCCTGTTACACCCAGCCATAGACTGGTTATAACAGTGGTTCTGCCTGTGTAATCACACAGGTCTCATACATTGCAATGCATGATGCAAAAACAAAAAAATAAGCACATTTAGTATTGCCACGTCTGGAACGATTTGATCTACAAAACTGTCTCACTAGTTAACCTTTTCAGTGAACACTGTAAAAAAAAAAGTGGCAAAAAACTATGGTTTTTCATCATACCGGTGGAAAAAAAGTGGAATAAAACACAGTCAAAAAGACCAATGTTACTAAAAAGAGTATCGCTGAAAATACAACCTTGCCCTTCAAAAAACAAGCCAACATACAGCCTCATCAGTGAAAAAAATAAAAAAGTTATAGCTCTCAGAATAAAGCGATGCAAAAACAATATTTTTTCTATAAAATAGTTTTTATTGTGAAGAAGTGACAAAACATAAAAAATTATATAAATGTGGTATCGCTGTAATCGTACTGACCCGAAGAGAAGAATAAAGAAATGTTATCACTTTTACCACACTGTGAACGCCATTAAATAAAACCGCCCAAAAAACAATTTCTGAATTACTCTTTTTTGTTAATTCTGCCTCCCAAAAATCATAATAGAAAGCGATCAAAAAATGTTATAAGCTAAAAAATGGTACCAATAAAAACATCAACTTGTCCCGCAAAAATAGAGCCCTCACATGACTCTGTCGGCGTGAAAATGATAGCTCTCAAAATATGGCGATGCAAAAACTTTATTTTGCAAAACGATGCGTCTTTTAGTGTGTGACAGCATGACAGCAGCCAAACATAAAAAAAACTATATACAGTGGCTTTTGGAAGTATTCACCCCCCTTCGTGTTTTGCTACCTAACATGGAATTTCACAGATTTTTTTTTAAGGGTTTGCATAAGTTTATATAAATAACATGCCTACAAATGTGAACATTTGGTTTTCTTTTTATTGTGAAGAAAACAACATATAGGACAAAATACCTGAAAACTTCAGTGTGCATAACTATTCACCCCCCTAAAGTGACTACTTTGTAGAGCCTCCTTTTGCTGCAATTACAGCTGAAAGTCACTTTGGATAAGTCTCTGAGCTTTCTTTATCTTGTCACTGGGAATTTTGCCCATTACTCAAGGCAAAAGTGCTCCAGTTCCTTCAAGTCAGGTGGTTTCCTATGATGAACACTAATCTTCAAGTCTGACTACAGATTCTCAATTGGATTAAGGTCTGAGCTTTCACTAGGCCACTGCAAAACATTTACACATTTCCCCTTAAACCACTTGAGTGTTGCTTTAGCAGTATGCTTTGGGTCGTTGTCTTTTTGGAAGGCTAACCTCCTTCCCAGTCTCAAATCACTGACAGACTGAAACAGGTTTTGCTGAAGAATATTCCTGTATTTAGCGCCATCCACCTTACCCCAGACTCGGACCATTTTCAATGTCTCTGCTGCTGAAAAACATCCCCACAGCATGATGTTGCGACCACTATTCTTCAGTGCGGTGTTCTTGGGTTGATGAGCTGTGTTGGTTTGGTGCCAGACATAGCATTTACCTTGGTGGCCAAAAAGTTCTATTTTGGTCTCATCTGACCACTGCACCTTCTTCCATACATTTGAGGAGTCTCCCACATGATATGCAATTTTTTTTTGTGTGTGAAGAGACAAGACACTGGTACCAGAACAGCATGGAGGTTTGGCAGAGGGGAGGAGTTTGATCAGGTCTCTGGGGACAGCATTGTCAGGAAAATGAGCTGAAGAGAAAAACAGCACGTGTACAAGTTTTGAGGTGATTATGACACTGAAGAGAGAGACGGGAGGAGCAACAGTAGCGTCCGGAGCTCCTGTCAGGAAGAAAGGTGCCACGTATCCGCCCAGGACAGACGTCGACGTTCAAGCCTCGAAGACCCAAGTGATGCCAGTAAAGGTTCCCAGCCGAGAAGTCGACGGTGAAGACTCGAGCGATGCCAGTCAAGATTCTTCATACGGGTGACGTCTGTCAACAGAACGGGAACAGGTTGTGGTAGCACAGTTCTCAGACGTGTGCGGCAGTGACAAGACGTCGCAAAAGCTTCGGAGTTGTCAGATTGGAGATTCATGGTCAGGTCGACGACCAAGAAGGATACACAAAACAGGCCATTACCGCTTACAGGGACATATGGTACCAGTCACAGATAGAGGGAAAGACAGTCATTCGAGGACCAGCAGACGCCAGAGCGGCATTGCAAAAGTGGATAGGAAGTTACGGGGCAAAGGGACAACGAGTTGTGATAGGAACAGAGTATTGCCAAAGCTTTAAAAGACTGCCTCTTGCCCACTATAGTTAATATAGTTCCCCTTTCCTCCAGTAGATCATTTGAAACTACCAACCCCTGAATTCTAGTGTACTCTGATAATTTATTCTGTTATGTGATTGGCTGCTAATTTTACTGTCAAATGTTGTAAAGAAATTGTTACCATATAAAACATTTTACAGTTTATATTAGTTGTTTGACTGCACTATATTTGGCGTATTCGGCAGGATGCAACATTCCAGTGCGGAAATGGCGGGACAGGGTGATGGGGGACATGTCAGGAGAAGTATTGCCCTAGGGGCCCTGCTCAGTAACTTCCCAAAATTCGCGGGGAATAATATAGAGTTGAGGGATTGGGTGGAGAGACTGCAGATGATGATCAGCATGTACCCTATGACTCCAGCCACGCAGGCAGAGCTAGCCCTTATGCACAGTGACACTACTGACCTTGGTAACTTACCCATGCGCTTATTTAAATAAATTCAAGGGGAAAGTGAGGCAATTGCTCTGCGGGAGGTGACGGCCCATATCGCCAAGAAGAGGAATTTCAAGGGCTGGGATCCTTAGACGAAGTACTGTGGGATCAATTTGTTGCCGGACTAAGGGAACCCTACCTGCGACAGGCTCTGAAGGAGCAGTAACTGACTAATCCGGACATGACTTTCTTGGAAACGGGGCTGAGGCACAAGTTCGAGAAAAAGAGGCACCCGCCTTGATGGGTATGGTCTAGAGTCACCAGGTAGCTACCGCCTCGGAGGCTAACAGGGAACCTGACTGGGCACGAGAATTTCGTCAGGATATTAGAAATATTCGAGGAGAGTTACACAATCTCAAAGGAGCCTCTAGTAACTTGCCAAGGGATGGCCCCTCAGATATATAAAAGAAGGACCAAGGAGAGGATGCTATACCCGCACATTCCTTGTCTTAGACCCGTCACCGGAAGGAAGAGCAAAGAGTTGAATGTTGGAACTGTGGTGGCTGAGGACATATATCCTGAGAGTGCCCAAGCCGGAGCCAAGGAAGAAGGGGGCATCCTTTAAACTAAGGAGCCCCACAGTTGAGGAGCACACCGTGGGGTACCATGTCCCAGGAGAAGGGGAGGAAGGCTCCGAAAACATTGTCTCTGAAAGGCCCATGATTTGGGCCGGATTTGATGGGAAACGCATTCAATGTTTAATGGACATGGGGTGACCACTGTGGCTGAAGAATACTTCCACGCTCACTTCCCTGCAGTCAGCTGGTCCAATAAGGGGATGAATATTAGACTAGTAGCTGCCAACCAGCTCCCCATTCCAGTGGCTGGGGTGATGTGGATGACTGTCTGTATGTGTGGATGAAAATTAGGAAAGAAAAGGATTGTGTTGGTGAAAGGCCGAATAATCCCCGGGCCCATAGTGACATTGAAAATGAATAGCCTAAAGGAAGTAGGGGAGTTCCTGATTGGTGAGTCATAAAGAGGCAACTGGAATCGCGTAACCAGGCGTCACGTTAGACAAAGTGTTTTTCAATAACTCATCCAAGGGAGTCAGGTCCAGAACTTACCAGACACCTCTCAGCTTCTTGGCAAAGTGATTATGCCTCCAGAGGCTGACATGACTCTACCCATTGGACAAACTACACTCACCCTCCCTGTAAGGGCTTGTGTACCTATCGAGGGGGTGAAGTTGCAAATTGAGCCCATAGAAGGTGACAAAACCTGGGCTCTTGGTCACCTGAACTCTCACCCCAGTGCGGCACAGGCATGTGCCAGTATGCTGCGTTAACTTGAGCGAAATAAATTTATAGTTGAACCCTCAGAAAGAAATCGCCCAGGTGAACTTAATGCCAGAGGATCTTCCCAAACTAGACTCTATTGACTTAACACCCCTGGAAGGAGATCCCTATCAGTGTCTCTCACTAAGGGAATAAAAGAAAGGGGAGCATGGGTTGGTTGCTCTCTCCTAGAACAGATGAAGGCTGACCTTACAGAATTTTCCCCAGAGCAAGCAGAACAAATCGAGGGCCTACTGCAGCGTTATCACGGGGTGTTCGCTCGTCGTGAAGACTATTTCGGGTGCACTGAGGCTATCCAGCATGAGATACCTATGGGGGACACTGCTCTCATTAGAGAGAGATACCGTCAGATTCCGCCACGAATGTATCAATAAGTGAAAGACCTCTTGTCCCATATGTTACGAAATGGAGTAATTTGAGAAAGTCAGAGCCCTTGGGCTGCACCCATTGTACTAGTTCGGAAGAAGAATGGGACGGTTGAACGCTTGTACGATGTGGGATTCCTATCCCCTGACACGGATTGAAGAGTCCCTGTCTGATTTAGGAAAAGGTTTAATATTTCTCCTCCCTCAATCTGGCCAGCGGCTACTGGCAAGTTCCTATGGCCGACGTCACGGGGTTACCATGACAGTTTGGATCCAGAAGACCTCAGAGTCAGATGGCTCCTACTGCTGCTTTGAGAAGAAGCACTTCTCCTTCATTTTAAATGTGTTGCTTTCTTTTGGCAGAACAGGGGTTAAGCGGCCATCTTGGATTTCCCTGTTCACAGCTGAGCTCGGTTAATCACTCACTCTCCCTTTATAATCTGGACTCTGACTCTGTTCTTTGTCAGAGCTAGCATCTTGCTGCATGGCTAGTGGAGAGTGGAGTTTATGAAAAGGAGTTTTGGAGGAACTACTTGTGACTGGTGTTTGGTTCGTATGTGTGGTTATTCCTTTTCCATTTTGGTTCATTCACCCTACCTTCACACCCCGCTGATTCCCTCTGTTATATGTGAGAGAATATTTTGTGTGCCTGGAGTTTTCTGTTTACCCCTTTCTGTGTTGCCCTGTTTGTCTGGTGGGTGTACTTCGGTGCACAGAAGCGCCCCTCTTCCCCAGGTGGGGGAGGAGATCAATCGGAGGGCTAACTCAAGAGTTAGGGAGAGGGTGGATGCCACGGCATTCTCATCTTCAGAGGTATCCTGTGGAATAGGGCAAGCTAGGGCGCCCCCTAGTGTTAGGGTCAGGGTAGGAGCCCCTGAACCCTGTGCACTCGGCAGCTGTGCCGTGACAGCCGATAAGGGTCGGTTGAAGACTACCTTCATCCTCCCCATGGGTCTATATGAGTTCAACCAGATGCCCTTTGGCCTAACTAACACACCTGGAACTTTTCAATGGTTGATGGAGAGATCAATTTAAAAGTGACCTTAATCTATCTGGATGACATTGTATTATTTTTCACCTTCGAGGAACATCTCCGTCGGTTAGAACAAGTGTTAGAGAGGATTCAAAAGCTTGGGCTGAAGATTAATACTTTGAAATTTCACTTGTTCCAGAGGGAGATTGAGTATCTGGGGCACAGTCTTCTGTGCTGGGGTCTACCCCACCCAAGAAAAAGTGTTGGCTGTACAGAACTGGCCCATTCCGACTAATATAAGAGAGCTAAGAGCGTTCCTGGGCCTGGCTGGCTACTATCGAAGATTCATCAAAGATTTTGCCAAAATAGCGACCCCTCACCACAAGCTTCTGAGAGGATCAGCTGGGGAACATAGACAACGGGCAATTCAGTGAGGGCGCCGACAGCAAGAAGCCTTTTGTGCCCTGAATATAGCATTAACCAATGCTCCCATATCGGCCTATGGTGACTTCTCCCAACCCTTCTTACTATACACAATGGAAGTCTGTACTGCTTAGGAGCAGTATTAGTGCAAATTCAAGAAGGCAAAGAACGGGTGACTGTATATGCTAGTTGGTCACTGAGAGAAACTGAAAGGAACCCTGATAACTACAGTTTATTCAAGTTAGAGCTGAAAAGGTTGTTAACGATTTCTCAGGGTCAGAGGTTCAGGTGAGAACCGATAACAATCCCCTTGCTCATCGCAAAAATGCAAAGTTAGGAGCGCTGGAACAAAGGTGGGTTGCCAGAATATCCAAGTACCAGTGCAGAATCGCGTATTGGTCAAAAGCTCAGAATACCCATGCCGATATTTGTCTCAAGTCACTTCAATAAGTCCAAAGGGAGACACAGATGAAGATCTAGAAGGCGACGAGAACACGGATTTCACTCATTTCGCAGCCGACGTGATGGCTGCTCAAGAAAAAGAAGGGGAGCATAAACCAGGGCTGTGGAGTCGGTAAGCCACAGTTGCGACTCCGACTCCTGGATTTTATCAGGTTCCGACTCCGACTCCGGCTCCGACTCCGACTCCTTCATAAATGGCCAATTCATAACAATAAATTTACTGTTGTAAAATATTAACATCGTGCTTAATCTGTTTCTCACCATCATATAAGTAATCAGACCACTTAGAGCAAAAACTATATTTATTAGAATACAATTAGAATATAGCAAATAACTTTTATAAACTTTTCTAAACTCTTGTAAGTAAATATGCAATAAACACTGTTATGCAGTTAATAAGAAGAAATCTATAAATTTGTCCTCAGAAAAAGTATTGCCTCTGTCAGATCCTCCTTCATGGATGACCTCAAATCTGATCTAATTATTTTGAGAGCAGAGAACAACCTCTCTACACTAACTTGGGTTGGTGGCAAAGCAGTAACCACTCGGGCAACGTCTCTGACAAGGTCAGGATACAGAGGAATCGCTTGTTGCACTGTTATTTTTGATGAACGGTCAAATTTCTCAATTTCTTTTAGTGCACGTGAAAAATTCTGCTGAAATGTACTGGCTGTGTTCTTTGATGGGGATGACTCTTCTTCTATGCTGGAACGCTTTGCACGCTCCTTGTGATCCAAATATTTTTCGAAATTAAATTCTTCATCAGTTGATGATGAGGGTGAAGATGTGGCAGGACGACCAAATTCTTCTTGTTCCTCCTGACTGTCCTGCAACCCTTTCATCCTGCTATTTTAAAAAGAGCTTCTTTTCCTTTAGTTAGCTGTTGATCATCTAGAAAAATCCGATGCATTGGGTCTACATAAACAGCTGCCAAAAGAATGTTATTTTGTAATAGTAGCTCCTCTCTCTGTTTCATTGATGTAGCAGTGCCACTTGCAATTAACCCTCCTCTTTGGGACAGGCGAAACATCAGATTCTTCCACTCCTTTAAGAAAATACCTGGAGTTAAGTCCTCTGCTTGTAATTTTTTAGTCACTGTAAATGGGTGCTCTAGCAATTTTTCCAGCTCAGTCACCTGATTCCACTGACTTTCATTTAGCGTCAGTTGAGGGTTAGCCATGTCTACAAGAAAGGTTTTCAGTTCAACCAAGCGCTGAATCATTAAGTAAGTACTGCCCCATCATGTGGCTTAATCAATAATTGCCCCTCTTCCAGCACGTCTCTTCAAAATTGAGTCAACTTTAGGGGTTCTGGCAACAGTAGCCAATTTTCTCACCTTGCCAATCAGTGCAGCAGCATGTCCTTCTTGCAGACTGTCTCTTATAGCCAGCTGTAGCGTATGCACAACACAGCGCATGTGATGAATGAAAGAACGTATTGACACAGTTTCAACAAGATCATCTAAACTATCATGTTGCTGTTCATTTGAAGCAACTTCAGTTTGCTCCTCAGTTACAATACTGTTTTCCTCTATTTCAAACATTTCTGTGTCTGTGGACCCAGAATGTTCTTCTAGCTGCTGGTCACCATCATTACTCTCATTCATTAGCTTAATAGTACTTATCATATTTGAAGCATTGTCAGTTACGACAGAAAGAACTTGCTCATGTTTAAGTTCATAGTCTTGCAGAACCTTTTCCACCAAGACCTGGAGAAACTCACTGGTGTGATGAGCTTTGGTGTCTTTTACTGCCAATGTCTTGGTAACTATTTCATTTTTGTCACAAACAAATCGGACATTGATGGCAAAATAGTTCACTCTGTGACGTGTGCAGGCATCCATTTTAAGAAACAGAAAGGGTCCCTTGAGAGTTTTTTTAAGTTCTTCCTTTTGTTTAAAAGCTTCTTTGATTACTAATTTTCTAATACTCACTCTCTCCAGAGAAACACCAAGCTTGCGGGCCATTTCCCCATTCAGACACATAAAAGCTGGTCATGAAAATAATGAAATAGGCACACTATCCTTTACAACAAACTCTATGATCTGTTTTTTAAATGTATCTACTGTCATTGTCACAGTAACTTTGTCACTGACAAAATATCTTGCAACTGATGGCTGCAAAGTTCTCTGCTCCTTTGTTTGGCTGGAAGAGCTGGGCACTGGTTCATTGGTTTGGATGCAGTCTTTCTCATCCACTGCTTTCAGTACTTTTGGATGAAAGCGCTGTAAATGTCTATTTAGATTAGAAGCTCTGGTAGGAGCATTTTTATCTTTGCCTGAATATGCACTGATCTTGGCTTCACAGCATTTGTTTTCGTCTGGATCATTTGTCATACACTGACAGACATAATGTTTTCTATCTTGAGTGATGGTGAAATGTTCAAATACAGCTGATTTAATGTGACGCTTCTTTGACATTCTCAGGTTTTTAATTCTGCATTCACAATCCAAACGACAATTGTTTTTCCTAAAAACAATTGTACAAAATTATTGCCAGGTCATACAACTGATATAGTGGTCAGTAATACTGTTATTCCTCATGTACTCACAGTTAACTGATGCAAAGTTTGTTGAAAGGATAATACTTCTTACAGTCTTCCTCTTCTGAGTAGCAGCTGTGAGATGCTTGGAAGACACACACCTAGTAAACATCTAGTCTAGAGGAGGAGCTTTACTACTAAGAATTTGCAACACATTTTCACTTTCAGTTTCATACACTGTAAGTAGGGGGGTTGGGGCAGCATGAGGTTAACCAAGTATAAGATTAGATAAGGGCAGTGGAGAACAGTGACACACAAGAAGTAAGAAATGTCTCTATCTCCAGCAGAACTGCTTATCACTGTTGTTCATAGTTTGATAGAACATATATATTTGAGTAACATTTATAAAATTCATATGAAAGTTCAATTCTGAAATATTAATACATTTTTTTTAAAGCTGGAGTCAGAGTCGGTACATTTCTACCGACTCCGACTCCAACCAAAACTAACTCCGACTCCACAGCCCTGGCGTAAACCCGCCCAGGTCCTGGGATGCCCAAGGGATGAGTGGATTTATCTCTAGCAGTCCAATCCTGAACTTGCGGAGCTGAGGAAGTGGGTTACCTTTGGGCAGAAACCTGATCGGAAGTTAAGAACGTTTCTATCAGCTAGTATGTTGCAGATCTTAGGCCAATGGGAACGACTTGTCATGAAGAATGGTCTGCTGTGTCGAAGGATTCAGCTGCCTCGGTAGATAGACATCACCTGGCAAGTGGTGATCTCTGAAGAAATGGCGATGAGTCTGGCAAAGGAAACTCATGAACAGGGGCCCCATTTGAGCACTGAAAAGACTTTTCGATGGCTGCAGCGATTAGTGTACTGGCCTCGGCTGCGACAGACAGTGGAAGAAGCCTGTCAAAGGTGCCGTCAGTGTGAGTTAACCAAGTCTCCAGAACAAAGAGCCCCAGTCCAAACTATAAAGACGTCTGCCCCATTGGAAGTATTGATGGTGGATTACTTGATAATCTAAACATCCTACAACGGTTATGAGCATTGTTTGGTAACGACCGACCACTTCGCAAAGTTCGCTGTGGTCACTCGGACTCAAGATCAGACAGCAGAAACAGCGGCCAAAGCAATTTACCGAGATTTCATCCGTGTGTATGGGTGAGAATTCATTCAAATCAAGGAGTCTGCTTCCAAGGGAAAACAATGGAGGAAGTGCACCGTCTCTTTGGTATAGACAAATACCGGACCACACCATACCACCGACAGGGAAATGGAGCTTGCGAATGCTTCAATAGAACTCTGTTACAAGTGTGATAAACACTGGAAGATCAGAAAATGACGTGGCCTGACTGTCTCCGAGCTGGTGGGTGTATAACAATCAAGTTCATGCGACCACTGGATACACACCTTACACAATACTGTTTGGGCAAGGTGGTTGAAAAATTACCGAATTAGGACTAGAGATGAATATCCGGGAAGTCACCCAACTACCTGGGTTCAGGGACATCCTCATTGACTTCAAATGATGAGACGCTTGGTGGAAAAGAGACTTAAGGAGATAGTATACCACGTTAAAAGTCCAACACAGGAAGAACCCCTTCGGGCAGGAGAGCAGGTGTTAATACGAGCCAAGCGACCCAAGAATAAGGCTGTGTGCCCACGATGCGTTTTTAAGCGTTTCCGCAGCGGCAAAAACGCTGCAAAAATGCTTAAAAACTGCATGGTAGAAGGCCTGCCATGTTCCCCAATGATAATCCGCATGTGCTGTGCACATGCTGCGGAAATTTCCGCTGCGGATTATCATTGCGGAAAAAAACGCAGCACTACCAATTATTTTGCGGAAGTGCTGCGTTTTCGCCGCCATTGACTTGCATTAGACCGCATGGATTACGCATCACTGTATAAGTAGATGCTCATTCCATGCGTTCTAATGTGCGGATGGTACCCAGGTCTAGAGAAGAGGAGACTCTCCTCCGGACCTGGGTACCATTGAGAACTGTAAAAAAAGAATAAAATAAAAAATAAATACATACTTACCTTCTGGCGGCCCCCGATGCGCTCCTCCTTTCTTGACAGCAATTCGCGATGGAATGAAGGACCTGCGCTGACGTCATAGTCACGTGACAGGTCACGCGACTCTGACGTCGGCAGGTCCTTCAGTGTACCGCTGCCGGCAGCCGGGACGGAGGGAAGCAGGACACTGGGGGCCATCGGAAGTATACATAATTTTTTTATTTTTTGACATTCTCTCGGGTCACAGTATATAAATCCATGCCGTTTGCGTGGATTTATATAGTGTGACCAAGTTGACAAAGCACTTTCCAAGTGATGCTAAAATCGCTTGGAAAGCGCTTGTCAACCCGCATGCGGAAATGCAAGTGAAGAACGCTTCACTTCCACATGTCCCTGGCAGGAAAACGCATGTACAATCCGCATGCGTTTTTTTCTGCCAGGGAGATGCAGAAACTCTCAGGAAAAAATCCTGAGCATTTCTGCATCGTGGGCACATAGCCTAAGTTAGATTACCAGTGGGAAGAAGTGCCCTATCGAATTGTGAGGAGAGTCCACCCAAATAGCCCTATTTGACCGGAAGGTGAAGAGAGTTCCCCCGACGCGAGTGTTGCACAGAAATATGATCTGCCCATGCCTTTCTGAGGCGGAAAAACGGGAAAAGGTGCTCCGCCTGAAGACCCCTCTAGAAACAGTTACTGTTGATGAAGGGTGGATCAATGTACCGACGGAACTACCGGGACCGACGCCCAGTGAACCGACTAGAACCTTCGATCTCTCAGAATAATCTCTATTTCGAGAATCGAGCAGGACAGAACGAGCCAATGCAGGCATTCCTCCTAGTCGGTACGTAAAAGATGACTTAATCTGGACGCAAATCCAACAGAAAGCTCAGGAATGTGTGCAGTTCTTGGCAGAAGTTGGACTACCCTTAAAGAAGCAACACACATTTGTAAACTTCCCTTGCCCAGGGACTGGCGAGATAAAAGAAGGGAGGAGTGTAAGGAGACAAGACACTGTGGAACCAGAACAGCATGGAGGCATGGCAGAGGTGAGGCATTTGATTAGGCTTCTGTGGACAGCGTTGTCAGGGAAATGAGCTGAGGAGAAAAACAGCACATGTGCAAGTTCTGAGGTGATTCTGCCGCCAAAGAGCGAGACAAGAGGAGCAACAACAGCGTCCGGAGCTCCAATCATGATGAAAGGTGCCGTGTATCTGGCCAGCCCAGACGTCGACGGCCAAGCCTTGAAGCCACGAGCGACGTCAGTCAAGGTTCATCACCCAGGTGACGTTGTTCGACAGAACGGGAACAGGTTGCGGCGGTACGGTTCTCAGACGTGTGCGCCAGTGACAGAACATCACAGAAGCTTCGGAGGTGTCAGATCGGAGATTCACGGCTACCAGGAAGTATGCGTGAGATGGGCCGTTTCTGACGGGGATTGTCAGGAATGACATAGACGACACGGGCTAGATCACACAATATCTCACTGCTACCGTCACTCGGTCAGGATTGAGCAGGGATTTGTGCGCACACAATTCCGATTACTCACTACGTTGGTATCAGCAAGGGCACAGTGAGCGTATGGAATACACACCTCCGGATTCCAACGTATGGAATATGCGTATACACACCAGTACAGTCACTGCCAGCTTTACGATAGCCTACTTATGATTACTCTCTGCCACCACCGACCAGCTTTTGAAATATAATACAGGCCTGATCGGACGCCTGCTTTCTGGTAGCGTATTTCTTTGGGGGAGGGAACAATTACAGAACAAAAGAAACAACAATTAAATTTTATATTTAATCTAAAAGGGAGGCAGTGTTTATAAAAAATATACAAAAGGAGACATTTGCAGTACAGAATATACAGTTACACAAATAAAATAAACAGGGATTAAAGAAGACTTACTATAAAGATAGCAGTGATGATTCAGTATAGCTGAAGGGGAGGCATTCCAGTTTGATTTGACCATTACCGAATGTGATCATTTGCTTATAGAATCTATAGTCCCCGGCAATGAATACTGACCCACCTTCGGCTGTGTCTTTTATACCGAAGATGGAGACCTGCCCCCTTGTGGTGACATCATGTGGGCTGGGCTCAAGCCTTCACATTTTTATTACAATCTCTAACTTCTGGGATAACTTATCGCTGGTTGATCGCAGAAGCCCGAAAGTGATACCATATTTTCCATTGCAAATTTACCTTTCTTTTTGTCACGCATGACATAGCTGTGGTCTGTTATCTGGTACTTTTGCTCACTGGAGGGGCATACAGCTATGGAAAATTATACATCTTGTTCCTTAGCTGACCGTGCCACTAAAAATATGGGTTCCATGATTATCGGATGTATAGAATCTCAGATATTCCATATTTTGCACCGGTGACGGCCAGACTGAAGATTTCTGTTGAATTCTTCTGAAGTTCTGGAAATACAACCTCATCACCTAGATGTAGATTTATCGCAGGTCGGTTCCACTGGAAAACACACTCGCATGTTAATTGAATTTGCCACCTCTATTTGTACTGGCATCTGCCTCTTAGCCATTTCTCATGTGTGTGCTAATTTGCATACAGACAGCTCTGTAGAGTGTCAGCTTTTGGTCCTTTGACAAATAGCATAGGCGAGGAGGAATTTCAGGGGAGAGAGAGAAATCCTTAATAATTTATTAATATTTTCTATGACTTCTGCCCCTCTTTGAGGTAGCGTAGGGGCCGATTTACTGATCGCCCTTTAAGCCTACCTCACAGCCCACCCTTCCTGCTGATCCAACAAGCCGTAGACCCAACTTGCCCACCACTCTGACCGACAGGGGATCCTGCTTTCCGATCACCGTGACCAGTTCGGGATACATTTTTCCCACACAACTGTGACAGGCTATGGGTACCTTCCTCCCATACTCCTGACAGACAGTGGGACACACATTTCTTTTACCTTGCCCGGTTGTGGGGCCTACCTATTCACCCCTCATGGTTACCTGGGGAGCCATGCTAGTTATGGGGCAGGTACGACTGGCCATGTCACATTCAGTCGTGACACCGGTCGGCGGCACGGGACCGTTTTCCCTATGATCCCTGTGTTTCTCCCCATCCTTTTTCATTATCCCTGGAGCTGTGCTAGATATGGGGCACCTACCACGTACCAGGTCTGTAGATCTTTTCAAATCCTCACAGAAATGTGTCCAAGTCCCCATCCTTTTCCATTACAGGAAAATGCTACGAACAGGGCATTGTTGGACTCACGGATCTGCAGGATGAATGGCTCCTTCTGAATCCGGGGGGGTCCACACTACCCTGGCTACGGGTATGGCAGGCAATCACAGGTGGGACCCCTGCAGCAGCGCCATCCGGGCCTCGGCTGGCCTCCCCATTATCAGGGCTCTGCTGTCGGACTGGCTCTGTGGCACCTTGCTACAGTTCAGCAATCATTTGGGCCTTGGTTTTGCCCGTGGGGTCAATCTGCCTCAGAGGACAGTGATAGTGGCCTTTGACCTGCTGGTGGTACCAGGGCTCTCCACATGTAGCCATCATTGCCAAATAAAAGGACAGAAAAACTAGAGAAGGAAGGGGATGCAACTTCTACACGTACAGTAATGTCCCAATTAAAAAAAAAATAAAACACTGAGTTTGATTTCTTAAAACTCTGCACAGAATTCTCGCAAGAACCATGCCAGTTTTCAGTGACAGGAGTGATTGCTCAATCCAGCCACTGATGTTCTGTAATATCCCACCACTTGCTACCAATTTGTCAGGAACGACATCGGGGAGATCACACAATATTTCACCGCTACAGTCACTCTGTCATTATTGAGCAGGGATTCGCGTGCACACGATTTTAATTACTCACTATGTAGGTATCGGCAAGCGCACAGTGAACGTATGGCATATACACCTCCGGATTCCAACATATGGAATATGTGTATACACCCCAGTACGGTCACTGCCAACTTCACGATAGCCCACTTATGATTATTCGCTGCCACCACCGACCAGCTTTTGAAATATAATACAGGCCTGATCGGACACCTGCTTTCTGGTAGCGTATGGCTTTGGGGAAAGGGAAGAATTACAGAACAAAAGAAACAGAACTATTAAATTATATATTTAAACCAAAAGGTAGGCAATGTTTTAAAAAATATACAAAAGGTTTTACAAAAGGATACATTTACAGTACAGAATATACAGTTACACAAATAAAATAAACAGTAGTGTTGAGCGATGCTCGACACTGCTCGGTACTCGCCCGAGCATCACGCTACTCGGGATGTTCGGCGAGCACCGAGCATTTCCCGGTTACTCGGGCGGGAGTTCGGGTCTCCGCCCTGCATGTTTGACACTCTTTATAGAGCCAGTGAACATACAGGGATTGCCAGCCAGTCACTGTAATGCCGCAGCCATGTTGGTTATGGGCATTACATTGATTGGCTGGCCGCACAGCATCACCTTGAGTATTTAAAACCGGGCGCCGCCATCTTGGACACAGACGGCCGGGATCAGACAGTGTAGAGTCACTGCTGCTGATTTAGGGAGAGATATATACTGCAAAATAGTTAGTGTAGGGTCTCTAAAGCCTGCCAAGTCAAAAAAACAGTTCTTCTCAGGACTAATATCTATCCCAGATATCAGGCAGGCAGGCTGTATAGAAGACGCAGTGGCTATACCAGCAAACGCTGCATTACAGTCCTGTGTGCTCCTGCTGCTCAAATTGCTAGACTTAGCTCCAGGTCTCGGGGGCCAGGAAAAATCCTTTTTTTTTAATCTAAATCCTCTTTCTTTTTTTTTCCTCCGTCAGACTGTACAAATACCCGTCTTATTAACCTTTTGGTGCCCCCCACCAAAAAAAAAAAGTGCGTCTGTGAGTGTACAGCCACAAATATATCTATTTTAAAAAATCTGGTATACGCCAGTAAATTACAACTGTGGTTTTGCAGTTCCACGGTTCAAATCTCTATATTATCCAGCTTTTGGTATTTTTTCCGTAAAGAAAAACAGTAATAGTGTCTCCCTGATTTTTCAGACACACATATATCTGTTTGAAAGATTCTGGTGTACCCCACATAACTATAACTGTGGTTTTGCAGTTCCACAATTCAAATCTCTGTATTATCCACTTTTGGGTCTTTTTTACATAAAAAAAAACAGTTTGAGTGTGTCGCTCACTGTACAGCCACAAATATATCTATTTTAAAAAGTCTGGTATACGCCAGTAAATTAGAACTGTGGTTTTGCAGTTCCACGGTTCAAATCTCTGTATTATCCAGCTTTTGGTATTTTTTCCATAAAGAAAAACAGTAATAATGTCTCCGTGATTGTTCAGACACAAATATATCTGTTTGAAAGATTCTGGTGTAGGCCAGAGAAATAGAACTGTGGTTTTCCTCTTCCACAGTTCTAATTTCCTTTTTATTACCCTTTTCCATTGATAGTGCGAGTGTAAGCTATTTTACTTCATTTACAATGGGCAAGGCGCGTGGCTAGGGACGTGGAACTGGACGTTCTGGTGATGGTGCGTGCAGAGGACGGGGCCGTGGCCAAGGTGAAAATGTGCCACAACCAACCGCCACATCTTCTCGTTCCCACTTCTTGACCGAATTACTAGTGAAGCACACAACAACACCAGTATTGCGAACTGATCAGTGTGAACAGGTTATTAATTGGATAGCAGATAATACTTCCAGTTACCTGGGCACCACCACCTCCGGTCTGTCTTCCACACGGTCAAGTTTTAGTAGCCGTGAGTCTCGACCGCATACTCCTCCTCACCCTGATGCTCCTTCCTCCCATCATGCCGAGTGCTCCTTCCTCCCATCATGCCGAGTGTTGTCAGACAACAACTGATCCCACAGTTGGACACTCTGAAGAGCTGTTCACTGGTCCATTTCCATATTGGTTTCACTCGCCTGCTCGTCTTGAAGTGGTGGAAGAGGAGATCCCATGTAGCGATGCCCAAATATTTGAACAGCCATGGCCACAGGAAGGTGACACTGGCAATTTGTCACAAGAGGTGGACGATGATGAAACACAGTTGCCACGAAGTGAGGAAGAAGATCGTGGTGCGGAAGAGGAGGAGGTGGTGGATGATCTAGTAACTGACCCAACATGGCAGGAGGACACGCAGAGCGAGGCCAGCAGCACACAGGGAGAGGGAGGCCAAGTACCCCAACAGGCAGGAAGAAGCAGTGTGGTGGCTGCAGACAGAAGGCAGGCAACCGTTCCCCGTAACACCAACACGAGGGACGTTGCCAGTACAACCGGTAGGTCTTTCAGAGTCTGGAATTTTTTTAAAGACTCTGCTGATTACCCCAAAAAGGCCATTTGTACCACCTTCCATGCCAGCATCAGCAGGGGTGACAAAACTACCAGCTTGACCACCACCAGCATGATCAGGCACATGTCAGCAAAGCACCCGACTTTGTCGGGCGAACCGCAGGGTCCACGATCAGTGTCAGCGGGTGTCACCACTGCTTCTTCCGCTGTTGTGCGTGTAAGAGAACCCCCTGCTGTGCGCGGAAGGCAATCCCCTGTCAATACTGCATGCAAAGATGCCCCCTCCTCTCAGTCTTCACTTGTTATGGTAGTTTCTCAAGAAACAGCATCAACGTCCATGTCCCAACGCAGCGTTTAATTGTCCATATCCCAGACCTTTGCACGAAAGCCCAAATTCGCAGCCAACACCCCACAGGCAACAGTCCTATATTCGCACATTTCCCTACTGCTTGCGTTGGAAAAGCTGCCTTTTAGACTGGTGGAGATGGAATCCTTCCGCAACCTTATGACGGTGGCCATCCCTCGGTACTCGGTCCCCAGCCGACACTATTTTGCCCGGTGTGCCATCCCCGCACTGAACAAGCACGTGTCCCAAAACATCTGCTGTGCCCTCAACAGCGCAGTTTCTGGGAGAGTCCACCTGACAACGGACACGTGGACAAGTGCTTGTGGCCAGGGACGGTACAGCTCCCTGACGGCACACTGGGTAAACATAGTGGAAGCCGGGACCCAGTCGGACCTTGGGACGGAACACATCCTCCCCACACCGAGGATTGCGGGCCCTATGTCAGTCAGAGTTGCCCCCACAGTGTACAGCTCTTGCACATCATCCTCCTCAGCCTCCATCTCAGCTATCACCACATCATTTACAAGCTGGAAGCACTGCAGTACTGCCTCCGCCAAGCAGCAACAGGCTGTGCTGAAACTCATAAGCTTAGGTGATAAACCTCACACTGCTTGTGAGTTGTGGACAGCTGTGAAACAGCAGGCAGATCTGTGGCTGAGACCGCTGAACCTACATCCAGGCATGGTCATGTGTGACAATGGCCGTAACCTGGTGGCAGCTCTGAGGCGAGATCACACACGTACCATGCCTGGCTCGTGTGCTTAACCTCGTGGTTCAGCTGTTTCTTAAATCGTACCCCGAGTTGCCAGATCTGCTCGTCAAAGTACGCCGCCTGTCAGCTCATTTTCACAAGTCGGCTACAGCTTCCGCCGCCCTTGCTGTGTTGCAGCAGCGTTTGCAGCTTCCGGCACACCGACTGGTGTGTGATGTCCCCACACTTTGGAACTCTACCCTCCACATGTTGCAAAGGATTTGTGAGCAGAAGAGAAGCAGTTGTGGAGTACCAGCTGCTACAAGGCCGTCGATATTCAGGTCAGACTCCACACATACGACCTCAGGAGTGGACCTAGATGTCTTACATATGTACCATCTTGACAAACTTTGAGTAGTCCACCAAGATGGTGAGTGGCGATGACGCAATCATTAGTGTCAGCATCCCACTTGTCTGTCTTTTGCAACACTGTCTGCAGAGAATTAAAGAGGAGGCATTGCAGCCAGAGTATGATGAGATGGATCAAGAAGCCGTAGCGGGCGTTTACACACAGCCCAGTCTCATCTCATCCCAACGTGCATTGGGGGAAAATGAGGGAGAGGAGGAAGAGGAAGAACAGGAGCTGGCATCATGCTCTGTAGACGATAGTACCTGTACAACTGTCATACCGTCGGTTCAGCGTGGGTGGCCTGAGGACAGGGGGAGGAGGAGGAGTGCATAGTCAGTCGTCATCTTGATGAGGACACGGAAGTCTTGCCCGTTACCAGTCTGGCACGCATGGCTGACTTTATGTTACGCTGCCTTAACCGTGACCCTTTGCGTTGTCAAAATGTTGGGTGACAGTCATTACTGGTTGGTGACACTTTTAGACCCCCGCTACAAGGAGAACTTTCACTCTCTTATTCCTGAGGTGGAGAGGTCTACAAAAATGGGGCAGTACCAGAAAGCCCTTGCTGCAGAACTGTTAAAAAAAAATTCCCATTTGAACACGCTAGCGGCAGAGATCACAGTTCGTTGCCCAACCAAGGCGTACAGGCGAGAGAGACGCAACTCCAATCCAGCAGAGGCAGGGGAACACTGTCAACGTTCTGGGACAGTTTTCTGAGACTCGCCCAGCTTACAGGCCCTGAGGCGCGGGGTACTCTCACAAGGAGTGGAAAGTTTCAAAATATGGTGAGGGAGTACCTTGCCGACCCTACCAGCGTCCTCCGTGATTCCTCTGTGCCTTTTAATTTTTGGGTATCCAAGCTGGACACTTGGAATGAACTCACTCTGTACGCCTTGGAGGTCCTTACCTGCGCTGCCGCTAGCGTGTTATCGGAGCGTGTTTTTAGTGCCGCTGGGGGAATTATAACTGATAAGCGCACTCGCCTATCAATTGACAATGCTGACAAGCTGACCCTTATCAAAATGAACAAGGGCTGGATTGGGCCAGACTTCTCATCACCACCAAATGACAGCAGAGTAACTTAAAGTCAAATCCACTGTGTTATTTCGGGAGGTGTATTCCCATGCACCGCTTCACACCCACACCTGGGTATACGCTTCCTCATTTCGGCTGTATTTTGCTCTTCTCCTTATCCTCAGCCTCCACCACCACTATACCACCAGGGTGACCTTGGTCCGTGTTGCCAGCATTGCAAGTTCCTCCGTTCTAATTTTTGGCAGCTTTTGCTTGGAAGGTATAGGCAAAGACTATGGGAGACCCACTCCCCAATAATGGGAATAATGTTTTTAAGATGCTGTACTGCATGGCTCTTGTTTGCCAGCATTGCAAGTTCCTCCGTCCTAATTTTTGGCAGCTTTTGCTTGGAAGGCATAGGCAAAGACTATGGGAGACCCACTCCCCAATAATGGGAATAATGTTTTTAAGATGCTGTACTGCATGGCTCTTGTTTGCCAGCATTGCAAGTTCCTCCGTCCTAATTTTTGGCAGCTTTTGCTTGGAAGGTATAGGCAAAGACTATGGGAGACGCACTCCCCAATAATGCAAATAATGTTTTTAAAATGCTGTACTGCATGGCTCTTGTTTGCCAGCATTGCAAGTTCCTCCGTCCTAATTTTTGGCAGCTTTTGCTTGGAAGGCATAGGCAAAGACTATGGGAGACCCACTCCCCAATAATGGGAATAATGTTTTTAAGATGCTGTACTGCATGGCTCTTGTTTGCCAGCATTGCAAGTTCCTCCATCCTAATTTTTGGCAGCTTTTGCTTGGAAGGCATAGGCAAAGACTATGGGAGACCCACTCCCCAATAATGGGAATAATGTTTTTAAGATGCTGTACTGCATGGCTCTTGTAAGGGGCATTAAAACCATCTTGTTAAGCTACTGTGACCTCCTCGTCTCATCCACGGCGCATTGATATTGTCTTTTTATTCCACTGCGACCTCCACCACTCTTCCAAGGGGCATTAAAACCGTCTGGTTAAACCACTCTGAACTCCACAGCTCTTCCAAGGGGCATTGATATTGTCTTTTTAATCAGCTGCGACCTCCACCTCTCTACCAAGGGGCATTAAAACCGTCTGGTTAAACCACTCGGAACTCCACAGCTCTTCCAAGGGGCATTAAAACCGTCATCTTAAACCACTCTCAACTCCACAGCTCTTCCAAGGGGCATTGATATTGTCTTTTTAATCAGCTGCGACGTCCACCATTCTTCCAAGGGGCATTAAAACCGTCTGGTTAAACCACTCAAAACTCCACAGCTCTTCCAAGGGGCATTAAAACCGTCTTGTTAAACCACTTTGAACTCCACAGCTCTTCCAAGGGGCATTGATATTGTCTTTTTAATCAGCTGCGACCTCCACCACTCTTCCAAGGGGCATTAAAACGGTCTGGTTAAACCACTCTGAACTCCACAGCTCTTCCAAGGGGCATTAAAACCGTCTTGTTAAACCACTCTGAACTCCACAGCTCTTCCAAGGAGCATTGATATTGTCTTTTTAATCATCTGCGACCTCCACCACTCTTCCAAGGGTCATTAAAACCGTCTGGTTAAACCACTCGGAACTCCACAGCTCTCCCAAGGGGCATTAAAACCGTGTTGTTAAACCACTCTGAACTCCACAGCTCTTCCAAGGGGCATTGATATTGTCTTTTTAATCAGATGCGACCTCCACCACTCTTCCAAGGGGCATTAAAACCGTCTTGTTAAACCACTCTGAACTCCACAGCTCTTCCAAGGGGCATTGATATGGTCTTTTTAATCATCTGTGACCTCCACCACTCTTCCAAGGGGCATTAAAACCATCTGGTTAAACCACTCAGAACTCCACAGCTCTTCCAAGGGGCATTAAAACCATCTTGTTAAACCACTCTGAGCTCCACAGCTCTTCCAAGGGGCACTGATATTGTCTTTTTAATCAGCTGTGACCTCCACCACTCTACCAACGGGCATTAAAACGGTCTTGTTTAACTACTCTGAACTCCACAGCTCTTCCAATGGGGCATTGAAATGTTGTTTTTAATTACCTCTAACCTCCACGACTTTTCCAACGAGCATTGCATTTCCTCCTAATTTTAGTCAGCTTTTGATTTTCAATGCATAGGCGAAAACTCAAGGAGACCCACTCCCCAATAATAGGTAGAAGGTTTTTAGTACGCTGTAATCTACGTCTCTTTCAAGGGGCATTGCAGTTCCTCATAATTTTTGGAAAGCCTTCCATTCACTGCTTATGCCAACAGTGTACAGGAGACCCAGTTGCTATAAATGGAAAAAACGATTTAGTTAAGGCCCTCTGACCTCAATGTCACTTCCAAGGGTCATTGGAGTGCCTCGAAATTTTTGGTAGGCATTGCACTTACTGTATGCCCTATAACCGTGTAACCGAACCGCTCATTTTGGTACAGAAACATATTCTACAAGACATGTGTGGTTGACTGGCCTGATATTAATGTGAATGGTCCCTGTTCCTCCTGCTCTTTCTCCTTTGCCACCACCTCATCCACCATTCATCACCTGAAGCTTTGTTTTACCGGAGTCATAGAACTGGGATAGTAGCAGGAAAACATCCAGCAATCCTCGGAGGAGGTAAGATATGCGCCAAAACGCTGACCGCCTCAGGCCTAGCCGCTACTACATACATGCGCTTGCATTCCAAGGAACAGAAAGCTAAGGAGATGGATGGCCTCATCATGATCATAAATAATTTACTCGTTGTGTAGGAGGCCGACCACTGCTGCTGTCTACCTTCTGAACTTTGTGTTGAAGCCTGATTGACCCAGGACCCGCAATCCTCTATGTCTGGAGGACGTGTTGCAGTATGGTATTGCAGCCTGGGGGTGGGTGGGTGGCAGGCTGCATACTTGCGCTTGCATTGCAAGGAATGGGGGAGGTACAATTGAACACTGCCCTGGGACAAGGACTTGCACGGGGATAGTTGCAAGTCTGCAGCTTCTGATGCGGCAAGGATCACTTCTGATGGGCACACTTTTAGGCAGTGACCTGGGTGTCAGAGATGCTTCCAGGGGTCTCCCCCATGCTGTTCCCATGTCTTTTCAGCACTGTATGCATGTGTCACACAGCACATGGCCAGATAAGATTGTAAAATGTTAAAATGACATTTTGCGGTGAATGCAATTGTCACGGTTGAAAGCAATACAAAAGGGCAAAAACGCATAAAAAATGCTACTTGTGAACATAGCCCAAGGTGTGGAGGAGTATTTTTGTTTTTGGTTATTTATTTTACCTTATACACAAGTCTTTACCCTGGAAAGGAAGTTCCTTAACAGGAAAACCGTTTCAGTTTCGTTTTTGAACTTTTTATTGTGAGCCCGTAAAAGTGCCTTAATACCTCTGACCACGTTGTTGACAGCAGTGACCTGGGGGTCATAAATGCTTCCTGGGGCTATCCCCATGCTGTCCCCATGTCATTTGAGCACTGTCACTATCGTTTTGGGCACTTTTTAGGCTTTCTACAAACTGCCAGGGGTGCCGCCGCAAAAATGCTCGGGTCTCCCATAGACTAACATTGGGCACCCGAGTATCACAGTGAGCTCGGCCCGAGCATCGAGCACCCGAGCATTTTAGTGCTCGCTCAACACTAATAAACAGGGATTAAAGAAGACTTACTATTAAGATCGCAGGGACGATTCAGTATAGCTGGAGGGGAGGCGCTTTAATTTGATTTGACCGTTATCGAATGGGATCCTTTGCTTATAGAGTCTATACCCTCCGGCAATGAATACTAACCCACCTTCAGCTGTGTCTTTTATGCCGAAGGGGGGGACCTGCCCAAACGCCCCTTGTGCTGACATTATGTGTGCTGGGCTCCAGCCTTCATATTTTTATTAGAATCTCTAACTTCTGGAATAACTTATCACTGGTTGATCGCAGAAGCCTGAAAGTGATACCATATTTTCCATTATGAATTTACCTTTCTTTAGAGACCACGTATGACATAACTGCAGTCTGTTATCTGGTACTTTTGCATTACCACTCACTGGAGGGGCATACAGCTACGGAAAATTATACATTAACGAATGTAATCCCAGATCTTTCAAAACACACATAATAGGGCAGTCAAAGATTCACCCCCAGAGAACCCATAATCTTACTCGATTTATTGCTATGAAAAACAAGAGAAGATGGCAGTTTTATATATAAACAATAAAAAATTATTTTTATTTTAACAATTATTAAAAAATACTCAATACATCCAATATTGTGCAAAAGATAAGAGACATATAAAGTGACATAGTGCATAGCCACAGACTTTCTATGTAAAATGTACCATGAAGTCAAAAAAGATTGCAAATGGTAATCAAAAATAGATGTTTAACCATTTAATAATACCATTATATAAGTACAGACTTTTTTCCTGGCCACTCCTCCATAAAGGCCACCTCTGTTCAGTTTTCGACTTATTGTGGTCATATGGACAGATACTCCAGTCTCTGCTTGGAAACTCTGCAGCTCCTTCAGGGTTACCTTTAGTCTCTGTTCTGCCTTTCTGATTAATGCCCTCCTTGCCATGGCTGAGAGTTTTGGTAGGAGGCCCTCTCTTGGCAAGTTTGTTGTGGTACCATGTTCTTTCCATTTGATGGTAATGGATTTCATGATGCTCGGGGGGATCATCAGTGGGTAGGATATTTTTTTTATAATCCAACTCTGGCTTGAACTTCTTAACAACTTTGTCCCTGACTTGTTTGGAGATCTCCTTGGTCTTCATGGTGTTGTTCGGTTAATGGTGTTTCAGCCTATGTGGCCTTTCAGAAAAGATGTGTATATACTGACAGATCATGTGACACTTAGATTGCATACAGGTGGACTTCCTTTCACTAAGAATGTGATTTATGAAGTTAATTGCTTGCACCAAAAGTTTTAGTAAACAAGAGGGGTTTATTGGGAGAGAAAATAGGAAGTGCAGGCTTCTCAGTGCAGAAGTTGGATTCCAAGGGTGTATACTCAGTATAAATCCACTCACCTATTTGATGTCTTGAGGTACTGCATGTAAATCCAATCAGTGGATTACTACATTCCTCTTTCCATTCAGTTTGCTGCAGAAATCTGGGAGCTAATGAGAGCACTGGACAGTGCTTTCATGGGCGATACCACTTTGTAAATATTTTTCCCATCAATATGCCTTCCTGAAGGATGATGATGGAACTCGATATTCGGATTCAAAGATCATTTTTATTTCAAACTAAAATACAACCGGTTTCGACTTCTTTAACAGAGATCTCCTTGGTCTTCATGGTGTTGTTCGGTTAATGGTGTTTCAGCCTCTGTGGCCTTTCAGAAAAGATGTGTATATTCTGACAGATCATGGAACACTTAAGATTGCATACAGGTGGACTTCCTTTCACTAAGAATGTGATTTATGAAGGTAATTGCTTGCACCAAAATTTTTAGGGGCTTTATAGCAAAAAGGGTGAGTACATATGCACATGCCAATTTTAGTTATTTAATCCCATAAATGTATTTATTTTTTATTTTTCTCACTTAACTTCACCAATTTAGACTATTTAGTGCTGATGCATCGCTCACAAATTGAATTACATAAATATTTAAACACAGATTGTAATGTAACAAAATAGATAAAAAGTCAAGGGGGGGTAAATACTTTTGAAGCCACTGTACATGACAAATCTGAGGGCGATGCACCTGATACTTTAGGTTAGGTAAGTACTGCACTTTAACATGCCATGATTCTTAACACTGTCTTGTAGTGATTAGTTTTAACTTTCCTGACAGTCCCTTTGCAATATGTCGACCACTTGTTCATTCCACTCCTAGAAAATTTGGTGCTTTCTGTAGAAATCACAAAAGTCATATAAAATAATATATGTAGTAGTTTTAATGTGGAGTGCATTCATTTTTGCATGAACTAATTTGAGTACAACTAAAGATTTTGTAATGAAACTTATATTACTAACCTTAGTTTCTTGTTTTCGGTTAAAAAATGTTCTGTGAAACACAGTCTTGTCAACATTTTGGAAATTGCTCTTGTATTCAATATGACATTGATGAAATTCTTACTTTTCAAATGGTGTTTACTCATTTATGGTAAGCACGGAATATACTGTACATGTAAAAATTTATATATATATATATATATATATATATATATATATATATATATATATATATAAACACACTTAAACTCATGAAATAGGCCTGGACAGAAATGATGATACTCTTAACTTAATATTTTGTTGAACAACCTTTTGAGGCAATCACTGCAATCAAACGATTCCGGTAACTGTCAATGACACTTCTGCACCTCTCGGCAGGTATTTTGGCCCATTCCTCATGAGCAAACTGCTCCAGTTGTCTATTTGAAGGTTGCCCTTTCCAGACGGCATGCTTCAGCTCTTTCCAAATATGCTCGATAGGATTTAGGTCAGGAGTCATAGAAGGCCACTTCAGAATAGTCCAATGTTTTCCTCTTAGCCATTCTTGGGTGTTTTTAGCTGAGTGTTCTGGATCATTATCCTGTTGCAAGACCCATGACCTGCGACTGAGACCAAGCTTTCTGACACTGGGCAGCACATATCTCTCTAGAATCCCTTGATAGTCTTGAGATTTCATTGTACCCTGCACAGATTCAAGTCACCTTGTGCCTGATGCAGCAAAGCAGCCCCAGAACATAACAGAGCCTCCACCATGTTTCACAGTAGGGTCAGTGGTCTTTTCTTGATATGCTTCATTTTTTCCTCTGTGAACATAGAGCTGATGTGCCTTACCAAAAACTTCCATTTTTGTTTCATCTGTCCATGGGACATTCTTCCAGAAGCTTTGTGGCTTGTCAACATGTAGTTTGGAAAATTCCAGTCTGGCTTTTTTATGATTGTTTTTTCAACAATGATGTTCAGCTTCGTCGACTCCCATGAAATCCACTTTGGATCAAACAACGACGGATGGTGCGATCTGATGTTCCTTGAGCTTGAAGTTCACCTTTAATTGCTTTAGAAGTTTTCCTGCACTCTTTTGTTACCATTCGTATTATCCGTCTCTTTGATTTGTCATCAATTTTCCTCCTGCGGCCGCGTCCAGGGAGGTTGGCAGTCCCACATATCTTTTTTCTTTTTAATCAGATAAATTTTTATTAAACATAACAAAACTTGAAACAGATATTACATGACAATACTCATTTTACAATATTACAGTAAGTCCCCCCCTTCCCTTACCCCGCCCCCATGGAGACCTTTCAACCTCTTTTTTTATCCCTCCCTTCTTTCCTTTCCTTTTCTTCTCTACTTTACTCCTTCTCTTTCCTCCCCCTACTCCCTTTCCTTCTCTTCCCCTTTTCTTCTTTCCTTCTTCCCTTTCCACTCCGCCATACAGTTTACCAAGAGTTTTACTCTACAGTAGTATATATAGGTGTACTCTAATTAATCCTATCCAACCATGGCTGCCATAATTTATGGAAGTATTCCTGCTTATTCCTCTTGGTGTAAATACTTTTTTCAAGTTGAATTATATAGTTCGTTTGGGCAATGAATTTGAGTCTGGACGGGGGCTCCTCTCTAATCCAATATTTTGCAATCAATTTTCTGGCAATAAACAGTAATCTCGCAATTGCTATTTTGGTCAAGTTGTTTATTTTTATTTCCTCAACGTACCCTAATATACATGTCAGTGGGTCCCTAGGGACGATACACCTATACGCCATTCCAATACGGTTCAACACTACGATCCGAAAGGAGGACAATCTAGGACAATGCCAAAGCATATGCAGTATGTCTGCCTGAGTTTGCGAGCACCTTGGGCAGTCGGAGTTAGACTTCAACCCTGCTTTAAATAACATACCAGGGGTTCTATACATCCTGTGGATCACATACAGCTGTGACATTCTCCCAGGCTCACTCATGGATAACTTGGGTATATATTCTAGAATAGACTCCCACCTATCGTCGTTTATCTCTCCCAAGTCTGTCTCCCACTTCCTTTAGCTTTGATAGGGTGTCCTCCAATAATTCAAGTTATTTCTGTGACCATTGTGGGTGTTTCTTTCATTAAACGAGGGGTACCAACAATTTTGACCACGTTTGTATATACAGTTGGCACGGAAAATATTCAGACCCCTTTACATTTTTCACACTTTGCTTCATTGCAGCCATTTGGTAAATTCTAAAAAGTTCATTTTTTTTCTCATTAAAGTACACTCTGCATTCCATCTTGACTTAAAAAAACAGAAATGTAGAAATGTTTGCAAATTTATTAAAAAAGAAAAACTGAAATATCACATGGTCATAAGTATTCAGACCCTTTGCTCAGACACTCCTATTTAAGTCACATGCTGTCCATTTCCTTGTGATCCTCCTTGAGATGGTTCTACTCCTTCACTGGAGTCCAGCTGTGTTTAATTAAACTGATATGACTTGATTTGGAAAGGCACACACCTGTCTATATAAAACCTCACAGCTCACAGTGCATGTCAGATCAAATGAGAATCATGAGCTCAAAGGAACTGCCCAAGGAGCTCAAAGACAGAATTGTGGCAAGGCACAGATCTGGCCAAGGTTACAAAAGAATTTCTGCATTACTCAAGGTTCCCAAGAGCACAGTGGCTTCCATAATCCTTAAATGGAAGAAGTTTGGGACCACCAGAAGTCTTCCTAGACCTGGCCGTCCAGCCAAACTGAGCAATCATGGGAGAAGAGCCTTTGTGAAAGAGGTAAAGAAGAACCCCAAGATCACTGTGGCTGAGCTTCAGAGATGCTGTAGGGAGATGGGCGAAAGATCCACAAAGTCAACTATCACTGCAGCCCTCCACCAGTCGGGCCTTTATGGCAGAGCCTCTCCTCAGTGCAAGACATATGAAATCCCGCATACAGTTTGCTCAAAAATACATGAAGGACTCCCAGACTATGAGAAGTAAGATTCTCTGGTCTGATGAGACGAAGCTAGAACTTTTTGGTGATAATTCTAAGCGGTATGTGTGGAGAAAACCAGGCACTGCTCATCACCTGCCCAATACAATCCCAATAGTGAAACATGGTGGTGGAAGCATCATGCTATGGGGGTGTTTTTCAGCTGCAGAGACAGGACGACTGCTTGCAATTGAAGGAAACATGAATGCGGCCAAGTCCAGATATATCCTGGATGAAAACCTCTTCCAGAGTGCTCTGGACCTCAGACTTTGCCGAAGGTTCACATTCCAACAAGAAAATGACCCTAATCACACAGCTAAAATAACAAAGGAGTGGCTTCAGAACAACTCTGTAACCATTCTTGACTGGTCCAGCCAGAGCCCTGACCTAAACCCAATTGAGCATCTCTGGAGAGACCTGAAAATGGCTGTCCACCAAAGTTCACCATCCAACCTGACGGAACTGGAGAGGATCTGCAAGGAAGAATGGCAGAAGATCCCCAAATACAGGTGTGAAAAACTTGTTGCATCATTGCCAAAAAGGCATTTTGGCTTTACTAGCTCAAAAGGGTGCTTCTACTCAATACTGAGCAAAGGGTCTGAATAATTATGACCATGTGATATTTCAGATATTTCAGAAATTTCTACATTTCTGGTTTATATTCAGTCAAGATGGGGTGCTGAGTGTACTTTAATGAGAAAAAAATGAACTTTTTAGAATTTACCAAATGGCTGCAATGAAACAAAGAGTGAAAAATGTAAAGGGGTCTGAATACTTTCCGTAGCCACTGTGTATGTATGTATAGATCATTACTACAATAAGAATATATATATATATATATATATATATATATATATATTCTTATCGTAATAATGATCTAGAAGTTGACTTTTACAATTTAAGTCCTGGTTTGAAATCTCTTGATTAATTGGAAATTTCAAATTCCTTCTCTTTTATGAAAATGTTATTTCCAGTCCTCTCCTTTATTACACATGTTCAAAGGGTTGTTAGGATGATACATAAAAAATGTAAAGCAATACCTCACCCCCACCCCACTGTGTTGGCGTACATCAGGCACATGCCTGAGTTTGGAATGTCATTGCTGATTATAGACAGGTAGAGAGAGCATCATTTCAGAAGGAATGGGCTTGTGTAAAGTGCTGGATCCTTTTTTACCATGTTCCATTGAGTTTACCTGTCGTTGATGTTCACCAAGCTGTCTATTTAACCTCTTAGCGTCATTAGCAATTGGTGAGAAAAGCTTTTTAGACTGACTTAATTCTCTTAATATTATATTTTTTTATCTGTGTAAATTACCAGACGTGACTTGATTGCAAGAGCCAAGAGTATTTATTGATTGAAACATCTTTCTTTTTCTGTCAACAGGTCCTGTAAAAAACATTTTTTTTTTCAAGAGTGTGCATGATTTTTAATTCAAGACTGGTCATCAGGCTGCCCTACTGCCCTACTGTAAGTGGGAAAATAGAATACGTGTATATTCTATTTTATATATATGTGTGTGAGTGTGTGTAATATATATAATATGTCTTATATAATGTCTGTAGCAGTAGTGTGTGTCTGTGTGTGTGTGTATATATATATATTTTCACTGATTCACTCATAAAGAAAATCTCGATTGGCTCTTATTTTCACTGTTCCCTGCAACCTTCCTGATTGGCAGGTCTCTCCTGTGTGTACATAGGAAGAGTCCTCTCAATTCCTTGGAGCATCATTGTGATAAGTCGGCGGGGAGAGTCACCAAAGTTCCATAGATAAACACGTGGTTTTTATCGTGCTGCCAGGCTCTGATTCATGCTGCCCATGATTTAGACAGCACAAATTAGTTAACAGGTTCCCTTTAATGATTCCCATGCAGTCTACATACTTTATACAGCAACTAGTATGTTCATCCACTGTTATTTAATGAGTTGTTGTGAGTTCTTACATCTGCTTGTGTCAAGAAATCCATTGCCGAAACTTTTATCTGCCGATTAGTTATATACTACCTGATTGTGGCAACCAAATTAAATTGCCTGTACACCATTTGACCGTGGGAACTGGGTGCAGTTTGAACAACTGTTACAACTTGACTGTGAAAAATTAAGAATCTGATTCTTAATAAAGTGTATGATATTTCCTTCACTCACACATGGCCCTGCATGGTTTATAGAAAATAAAGTAAGAGACTAGTTGAGAAAGTGTTTTACAAAAATAAAAAGCCACGAGGGAGTAGAGAGAGACTTTGAAAGTTGCAAGACAAAGTGCTGCATTACCGTAGAATCTCCTCTCCATTGGCATCACTGTTAAGGGCTGGGAGGCATATAAATCACTGGGGAGGGCTGGGAAGCATATACATCACTGGGGGCAAATACATCACTGGGGGGAGGGGGCCTGGAGAGCATAGACATCATTAGGGAGGGCTGGTGTGCATATACATATACCCCAGTGATTCATATGACTCCCAGCCCCCCCCTCATTGATGTCTCTGCCCCCCAATGAAGTCTAGGCCCCCAGCACCCACCAGTGATGGCTATGCCCCTCAGTGATGTCTATGCCTCCACATTCATGTATATGCCTGCACTCACAGAAATCGTGGTTCGCGCCTGTGCTCAATGCTTTATCCTACTGTGGTCACAGCTGAACGCATAAGTGCACATGCGACCGCAGTAGGGCAAAGCATACTGCGCAGGCGCGAACCGCGATTTCTATTTGCAGGCGCAAGATTTCTTCCAGCAGTATGGATGACGTGAGGCGTCGTCCACATCGATTAAAGAAGGAGGATGGCGAGCAGCAGCCGGGAGGAGGGATGGAGAGGCCCAAAAAATCGCCCATCGGACCCGACCAAAAGGATTACCATGCAGCGCAGTAGAATTTAAAAAGGGTTTTGGCGGGTCTACAGGGGGAGTCAGCGGCTTGTATAAGCATTTATGAAGTGCTGCATAAAGGGATAGTTTAAGATTCATATAGGACAAAACTAGTGACAGGTTCCCTTTAACTTCATAAGTCACATGCTTAGTGAAAGGAAGTGAGCAATCTAAGGCTGCTTGCCCACTATGCGTTTTTCAAGCGTTTATGCTGTGGAATTTACGTAGCTTAAACGCTTGGTAATCCGCCCCCCATGGTCCCCAATGACAAGCCGCAATGTCAATGCCCATGCTGCGGATTTTTACGCAGCGTTTGTGCTGCGCTCAAAAGTCCGCAGCATGTCCATTAATTTTGCGGACACGCAGCGTAATCACCGACATTGACTTGCATTGGACCGCGTGACATCCGCATCACTGCATCTGCACAAGCGGATATCACGCGGTTCAATGTGCGGATGGTACCAAGGTCTGGAGGAGAGGAGATTCTGCTCCAGACCTGGGTACCATTGTACCTGTAAAAAAAGAATAAAATAAAAAATACATATTCTATTTACCTTCTGACGGCCCCTGCAGTGCTTGTCCTCCTTTGCCGGCAGCTCGCGATGGACTGAAGGACCTACGCTGACGTCATAGTCATGTGACGGCAGGTCCTAGTGCAGTGTACCGCGATCTGCCCGCAACCAAGACTTAGCGAAGCAAGACTGCGGGGGCCATCAGAAGTTAAGTATAGATTTATTTTTTAACATTCTTACGGTCACACTATATAAATCCATGCCGTTTGCATGGATTTATATAGTGTGACCAAGTTGACAAGCACTTTCCAAGTGATGCTAAAAACGCTTGGAAAGCGCTTGTCAACCCGCATTTAGAAATGCATGTGAAAACGCTTCACATCCGCATGTCCCTGGCAGGAAAAATCCTGAGCATTTCTGCATCGTGGGCACATAGCCTAAGGGTCACATGATCTGTCAGTATATATGCACACCTTTTCTGAAAGGCCACAGAAGCTGCAACACCATTAAGCAAAAGGCACCACTAACCAAACAACACCATGAAAAACTCCTAATAGATATCCAAGTAAGTCAGGGACAAAGTTGTTGAGAAGTACATGTCATGGTTGGGTTATAAAAAAAAAAAAAATATGTCACTATCTCTGATGACCCCGGAGCACCATCAAATCCATTACCATCAAGTGGAAAGAAATTTGTATCAGAACAAACCTGCCAAGAGAGGTCTGCCTGACAAAACTCTCAGCCTGGACGGAGAGGGCATTAATCAGAGAGGCAGCACAGAGGGCAAAGGCAATCCTGAAGGAGCTGCAGAGTTCCCAAACAGAGAATGGAGTATCTGGCCATATGAAAGGAGGTAGAAAAAAGAAGTCAGCTCATCCTCTATTAGACCATATGCACGGATCCACTGAGTCACGTAGAGGAATGATCAGCAGGAAAGGGATATCCAGCAAAACGATCTCCAATAAAAACCATATTTATTAATTCATTTAAAATATTCCATATCGCCAAGATGCAGTTTTAGGTCGCAGCCATCTCAAGCATGGGAGAACAGTTCAGTAGCAGACGCGTTTTGGATATTAATCCTTAGTCATTGCAATAAATATGGTTTTTTTATTGGAGATCATTTTGCTGAATATCCCTTTCCTATCTGGCCATATGACCACAATGAGCCTTGCATTTATGGAACAATGGGCAGACTCATTTTAAGCTTTCCAAAAGACGTGGTAGATTCCCCAAATGTATACAAGGAGGTATTTTGGTCAGAGGAGGCCAAAATTGAACTTTGTAGCCAACAAGGTAAACGCTAGGTCTGGTGCCAAACTAACACAGCTCATCACCCCAAGAACATCACCCCCACAGTGAAACATGCTGGTGGCAGCAGCATGATGTGGGGATGTTTTTCAGCAGCAGGGAGAGGGAAAATGGTCCGAGTCAAGGGGAAGATGGATGGTGCAAAATACATAGATATTCTTAAGCAAAACCTGTTTGTATGTCACTGATTTGAGACTGGGACGGAGGTTCCCCTTCGAACAAGGCAATGACCCAAAGCATACTTCTAAAGCAACATTTGAGTGGTTTAAGGGAAAATGTGTAAATGTTTTTGATCTTAATCCAATTGAGAATCTGTAGTCTACCTTGAAGATTGCTGTTCACAAGGAAAATCTATCTAACTTGAAGGATCTGAAGTAGTTATGCTTGAGGAATGGGCAAAAATTCTAGTGGCAAGATGTGGAAAGCTCATAGGCACTTATCCAAAGTGGCATGCAGCTGTAATTGCTGCAAAATGTAGCTTTACAAAGTACTGACTTTAGGGGGGTGAATAGTTATGCATACTGAAGTTTTTCAAAAAGTTTGTCCTATTTGTTGTTTGCTTCACAATAAAAAGAAAAATAAATGTTCACAGTTGTAAGCATGTTCTTTACATGAACTGATGCAAACCCTCAAAAAACAGAGAAATTCCATGCTGTGAGGTAGCAAAGCACGAAAAATGCAAAGGGGGTTGAATACATTTGCAATCCACTGTACATCACTGAGGAGGGCTGGTGGCATATACATCACTGGAATGAGCTGGTGGGCATAGACATCACTGGGTAAAGATGGGAGGCATATATATCACTTGGGAGGGCTAGGGGTCATAGACCATCACTAGGAGGGTTGGGGGACATATACATCACTAAGTAAAGCTTAGGGGCATAGACATCACTGGGGAAGGTTGGGAGGCATATACAGTGGCTTGCAAAAGTACCCTCTTGGCATTTTCCGTGTGTTTTGCTACTTCACAAACTTGAATTTCACAGTTTATCTTTATTGAGGGCTTGCATCAGTTCATTTAAGGAATATGTCTACAACTGAACATTTGATTTTTGTTTTGTCAAGCAAACAACAAATAGGACAAAGTAACTAAAAATTTTAATATGCATAACTATTCACTTCCCTAAAGAAAGTACTTTGTAGAGCCTCCTTTTGTGGCAATCACAGCTGCAAATCGCTTTGGATAAGACTATATGAGCTTTCCACAACTGGCCACTTGGATTTTTGCACATTCCTCAAGGAAAAACTGCTTTAGCTCCTTCAAGTTAGATAGATAGTTTCCTCTGGTGAACAGGAATCTTCAAGTCCGACTACAGATTCTCAATTGAATTAAGGTGTGGGCTTTGAATAGGCCACCCCAAAACACATACACATTTTCCCTTAATCCACTCAAGTGTTACTTGAGCAGTAAGCTTTGGACCATTGCCTTGTCATTGTCTGTGAACCTCAAATCACTGACAGAATTAAACAGTTTTTGCTCAAGAATATTTCACACCATCCATCTTCTCAACTCGGACCATTTGCCCTTTCTCTGCTGCGTAAAAACATCCCCACAGCATAATGCTGCCACCACCATGCTTCACTGTGGGGATGGTGTTCTAGGGGTGATGAGCTGTGTTGGTTTGGCCCTAGACATAGCATTTACATTGTGGGCCAAAAAGTTCAGTTTTGGTCTCATCTAAACCAGCACCTTCCTCCATACATTTGAGGATTCTTCCACATGTCTTTTGTCAAACTCAAAATGAGCCTTACAGTTTTTGTTTGCAAGTAAATGCTTTTTTTTTCTGGCCACTTTTCCATAATCGCCACGTCTATGGAGCTTACAGTGTGAAGATCTGAAGTTGTGGATTGTAAATAATCACCTAGGCAGGTTAACAATGCAACATTATTTTATTCCTTACATCAAGGTTTTACAACTCCTCCAGGTAAATGGCCAAAATACAAATGTCTCTGTCAACAAGATCCCCTCACTGGGACGGTAATTCCATTGCCTTTGTTCCAGGCGATACTCACTTTCTCCCAACTTTTGGTTGTCCCAGAGATTTCGTATTCCCAGCCAGTATGGTCTGTATTCACATTCCACGATCCTCTAGAAGACCGATAAAACGATGGAAGCACAGGTATCCAGTGGCAACAGTCCTTTAAAAGAGTTTAAATCCAAATGACAGATCCCACAACTGTAACATGTTTATGCAGTCCAGTAGGTAACTGATCTCCAAAACTCCATAGACCTTCAATACAGGATCTTAGCCTAGATCCGCTCCCTTCGATGTCATTCTACCAACTCTCTGACTAAAACATGTGGCTTCTCTTTTTTACCTCCCTGGGATCAGCCCCCTGAATGGGCAGAAGTGTTCCACCTCTTCCCTTCAGACATTTGCTTTTTAGCTGCAAGAATGAAAAATCTTCCAGAAGCCCATCACTGGTGACTACATGTGAGACCCCCTGCGATGACTGCTCCTCTGAGACTACTATCCCCATGCACACAATGGGCCTAGTGGCTGAGAGAACAATGGCTTAAAGAAGATGTCCAGTACTTTATCCCCCCCCCAATGTATCCCCCCAGGCCACCTAAGACTTGTTGTAAGTACCTTCTGTTGCTGATAATGCCTGTGAGCGGCGCTATCGGCCGCTCACAGGCATCACTTGACCCCGCTCTGACGTCACAACAAGTGAGGCAAAACTCAGCCTCAAGACCCCCGGCTGCTGCCAGCACTTGTCGCGATATCAGCAGATGGGTCACGTGAAGCCTGTGAGCGGCCAGTGATAGTGTCGCTCACAGGCATTATCAGCAACAGAAGGTATTTACAATAAGTCTTAGGGGCGCCGGGGGGATACATGGTGGGAGCGATATAAAGTAGTGGACAGCCCCTTTAAGGTCCCCTGAGATACTAACGAGATTAAAGGAATGTTGGACACTTTATAAGTGAAATTAGTGCGCATAAACTGACGAGCAAGCAGAACATTAATAGAACACAGCCAGGAAATCTCTAATAAAAGACAATAATAAGATCGACATAACCGGTGCTCCGTGCTGGAAAAAGTCTACGTCTCAGAGCCGTGGACATTGCTCCATGTGCATTGGTTTAATAGTCTTTAGAACAAGGCTAGCTCCTCACATACAGCTTATAGTGGTCGTATGGGCAGATACTCTGCTTGGGAACTCAGCAGCTCCTTCAGAGTTACTTTTGGTCTCTGTGCTGCCTCTCTGATTAATGCCCTCCTTGCCCGGATTGAGAGTTTTGCTGGGCGGCCCCCTCTTGGCAGGATCTTGTATCATGCGCTTTGAAGATACTATATTTGATAGTGCTCCAGAGGTCATCAGAGATTGGGATATTTCTTTTATAACTCAACCCTGACTTGTACTTCTCAACAACTTTGCCTCTGTGTGAGCTCCATAGTCTTCATAGTGTTGTTTGGTTAGTGATGCTTCTTGCTTGATGTTGTTGGAGCCTCTGTGGCCTTTCAGAAAAGGTGTGTATATACTGACAGACAATATGACACTTAGATTGCACACAGGTGGACTTCCTTTCACTTAGCATGTGACTTAAGAAGATAATTGCCTGCACCCCAAATTTTTAGGAAAAATATATAGAAAAAGTCAGCTCACCCATCTCAGAAGTTCCACGCCCATAAAAAAGCAGTGTCACAGGGAGAAATACCAGTAGAAAGAAGTAATTCCTGCTTCTTAAAAACACTTTTAATGAAAATGCATTGAAAACGTGTTGTTCGGCGTATTAAGTCATATACTGACTAAATACGTGATCAAGCATCACCAATCCTGAACAGGATTTTTTTTTTAAAAGAAACACTTGTGTTAGCAATAAAAACAATGGTGAAGCAAAATACAATAAAAGAAAAAAAAAATATTCGTAATGCTAGATAAGATCATGTCTCAAGTTCATACCCAGAGGAAACCTAGTATTTAGTTCATAGATCCACCAGGATTCTCTGTGTAATAATTTCCTATGGTGATTCTGGCCCCTAAGAGACTTTTTAAGAAATACTATCCCTGTAACCACACAAGAGGAAATAATCCCATTATGTTCGGTGGAAAAATGATTAGTTGCCGCAGAACATTTAGCATCTAATTCTAACTTTCAAGGAGTTGGAGGTACAACCCGCATATTGGCAATCACATGTCTTAAACATGATCAAATATTCCGTCATGATGTTCGATACTCCCCAGACCGGTGTATCTAATCCCATCATCATGTGTGATGCTCCTTAGACCGGTGTATCTAATCTCATCATGTGTGATACTCCCCAGACTGATGTATTACGCCTTAAACTGGTGTATCTAATCCCATCATCATGTGCAATACTCCACAGACTGGTGTATCTAATCCCATAATCATGTGCGATACTCCCCAGACCGGTGTATCTAATCCCATCATCATGTGTGATACACCTTAGGCTGGTGTATCGAATCTCGTCAAGTGTGATACTCCCAAGACTGGTATATTACGCCTTAGACCGGTGTATCTAATCCCGTCATGTGCAATACTCCCCAGACTGGTGTATCTAATCCCATCATCATGTGCGAAACTCCTTATACCAGTGTAAATAATCCCGTCATGTGTCATACTGCACAGAATGGTGTATTACGCTTTAGACTGGTGTATCCAATCCTGTCATCATGTGCGATACACCTTAAAACGGTGTATCTAATTCCGTGATCATGTGCGATGCTCCTTATACCGGTGTATCTAATCCCGTCATATGCGATACCCCCCAGACTGGTGTATTACGCCTTTCACTGGTGTATCTAATCCCGTCGTCATGTGCAATACTCCTTAGACCGGTGTACTTAATCCCGTCATGTGCGATACTCCCCAGACTGGTGTATCTTATTCCATCGTCATGTCCGATACTCCCAAGACTGATGTATCTAATTCCGTCATCATATGCGATACTCCTTAGAATGGTGTATCTAATCCCATCATGTGAGATACTCCTTAGACTGGTGTATCTAATCCTGTCACGTGCGCTACTCCCCAGACCAGTGTATCTAATCTTGTCATCCTGTGCGATACTCCTTAGACCGGTTTATCTAATCCCATCATGTGTGATACTCCCCAGACTGGTGTATTACGCCTTAAACCGGTGTATGAAATCCCATCATGTGCAATACTCCCCAGACTGATGTACCTAATCCCGTAATCATGTGCGATACTCCCCAGACCGGTGTATCTAATCCTATCATGTGCGATACTCCTTAGGCCGGTGTATCTAATCTTGTCAAATGTGATACTCCCAAAACTGGTGTATTACACCTTAGACTGGGGTATCTAATCCCATTATCATGTGCGATACTCCTTAGACTGGTGTATCTATTCCCATTATGTGTGCTACTCCTCATACTGGTGTATCTAATCCTATCATCTTCTGCGATACTCCCCAGACTGATGTATCTAATTCCGTCATCATGTGCAATACTCCCCAGACTGGTGTATTACACCCCAGACCAGTGTATCTAATCTTGTCATCATCTGCGATATTCCTTAGACCATTGTATCTAATCCAATCGTGCTATACTTCCCAGACTGGTGTATTACTCCTTAGACCAGTGTATTTATTCCCATCATCATGTGCGATATTCCCCAGACCGGTGTATCAAATCCAGTCATCATGTGCGATACTCCTTATACTGGTGTATCTAATTCCGTTATATTTGATACTCCCCAGACTGGTGTGTTACGCCTTTCACTGATGTATCTAATCCGGTCATCATGTGCGATACTCCTTAGACTGGTGTATCTAATCCCATCATGTGTGACACTCCTTAGACCGGTGTATCTAATCTCGTCAAGTGTGATACTCCCAAGACTGGTGTATTACGCCTTAGACCGGTGTATCTAATCCCTTCATCATGTGCAATTCTCCCCAGACAGGTGTATCTAATCCCGTCATCCTGTGTGATACTCCCCATACTGGTGTATTTAATCTCAACATCATTTGCGATACACCCTAGACCGATGTATCTAATCCCGTCATCATGTGCAATACTCCCCAGACTGGTGTATCTAATTGTTATCATGTGTGATACTCCCCAGACTGGTGTATCTAATCCCATTATCATGTACGATACTCCCCAGACCGATGTATCTAATCCTGTCATCATGTGCGATACTCCTTAGACTGGTGTATCTAATCCCATCATCTTGTGCGATACTCCCCAGACCGATGTATCTAATTCCGTCATCATGTGCGATACTCCCCAGACGGGTGTATCAAATCCCGTCATTATGTGCGATACTCCTTAGACCGTTGTATCTAATCCAATCGTGCTATACTTCCCAGACTGGTGTATTACTCCTTTGACCAGTGTATTTATTTCCATCATCATGTGCGATACTCCCCAGACGGGTGTATCAAATCCCGTCATTATGTGCGATACTCCTTAGACCGGTGTATCTAATCCCGTCATATGCGATACCCCCCAGACTGGTGTATTACGCCTTTCACTGGTGTATCTAATTCCGTCATCATATGAGATACTGCTTAGACTGGTGTATCTAATCCCATCATCATGTGCGATACTCCCCAGACTGGTGTATCTAATCCCATCATCATGTGCGATACTCCCCAGACTGGTGTATGTAATCCCGTCATCATGTGCGATACTCCCCAGACCGGTGTATCAAATCCGGCCATCATGTGCGATACTCCTTATACTGGTGTATCTAATTCCATCATATGCAATACTCCCCAGACTGGTGTGTTACGCCTTTCACTGGTGTATCTAATCCGGTCATCATGTGCGATACTCCTTAGACTGGTGTATCTAATCCCATCATGTGTGACACTCCTTAGACCGGTGTATCTAATCTCGTCAAGTGTGATACTCACAAGACTGGTGTATTACGCCTTAGACCGGTGTATCTAATCCCTTCATCATGTGCAATTCTCCCCAGACTGGTGTATAGAAATACCGTCATCATGTGCGATACTCCTTAGACTGGTGTATCTAATCCCATAATGTGCGATACTCCCGAGACAGGTGTATCTAATCCCGTCATCCTTTGTTATACTCCCCATACTGGTGTATTTAATCTCAACATCATTTGTGATACACCCTAGACCGATGTATCTAATCCCGTCATCATGTGCAATACTCCCCAGACTGGTGTATCTATTTCAGTTATCATGTGTGATACTTCCCAGACTGGTGTATCTAATCCCATTATCATGTACGATACTCCCCAGACCGATGTATCTAATCTTGTCATCATGTGCGATACTCCTTAGACTGGTGTATCTAGTCCCATCATCTTGTGCGATACTCCCCAGACCGATGTATCTAATTCCGTCATCATGTGCGATACTCCCCAGACTGGTGTATCTAATCCCGTCATCATGTGTGATATTCCTTAGACCGTTGTATCTAATCCAATCGTGCTATACTTTCCAGACTGGTGTATTACTCCTTAGACCAGTGTATTTATTTCCATCATCATGTGCGATACTCCCCAGACGGGTGTATCAAATCCCGTCATTATGTGCGATACTCCTTACACCAGTGTATCTAATCCCGTCATATGCGATACCCCCCAGACTGGTGTATTACACCTTTCGCTGGTGTATATAATTCCGTCATCATATGCGATACTCCTTAGACTGGTGTATCTAATCCCATCATTATGTGCAATACTCCCCAGACTGGTGTATCTAATCCCATCATCATGTGCGATACTCCCCAGACTGGTGTATGTAATCCCGTCATCATGTGCGATACTCCCCAGACCGGTGTATCAAATCCGGCCATCATGTGCGATACTCCTTATACTGGTGTATCTAATTCCATCATATGCAATACTCCCCAGACTGGTGTGTTACGCCTTTCACTGGTGTATCTAATCCGGTCATCATGTGCGATACTCCTTAGACTGGTGTATCTAATCCCATCATGTGTGACACTCCTTAGACCGGTGTATCTAATCTCGCCAAGTGTGATACTCCCAAGACTGGTGTATTATGCCTTAGACCGGTGTATCTAATACCGTCATCATGTGCAATTCTCCCCAGACTGGTGTATCCAATACCGTCATCATGTGCGATACTCCTTAGACTGGTGTATCTAATTCAGTTATCATGTACGATATTCCCCAGACTGGTGTATCTAATCCCATTATGTGCGATACTCCCCAGACCGATGTATCTATTCCCGTCATCATGTGCGATACTCCTTAGACTGGTGTATCTAATCCCATCATGTGCGATACTCCCGAGACTGGTGTATCTAATCCCATCATCTTGTGCGATACTCTCCAGACCGATGTATCAAATCCCATCATCATGTGTGATACTCCCCAGACTGGTGTATGTAATCCCGTCATCATGTGCGATAATCCCCAGACTGGTGTATGTAACCCCGTCATCATGTGCCATACTCCCCAGATCGGTTTATCAAATCCCGTCATCATGTGCCATACTCCTTATACTGGTGTATCTAATTCCGTCATAAGCGATACTCCCCAGACTGGTGTGTTACGCCTTTCACTGGTGTATCTAATCCGGTCATCATGTGTGATACTCCTTAGACTGGTGTATCTAATCCCATCATGTGTGACACTCCTTAGACCGGTGTTTCTAATCCCGTCATATGCTATACCCCCCAGACTGGTGTATTACACCTTTCACTGGTGTATCTAATTCCGTCATCATATGCGATACTCCTTAGACTGGTGTATCTAATCCTATCATCATGTGCCATACTCCTTATACTGGTGTATCTAATTCCATCATATGCGATACTCCCCAGATTGGTGTGTTACGCCTTTCACTGGTGTATCTAATCCGGTCATCATGTGCGATACTCCCCTGACTGGTGTATCTAATCCTATCATCTTGTGCGATACTCCCCAGACCGATGTATCAAATCCCGTCATCATGTGTGATACTCCCCAGACTGGTGTATGTAATCCCGTCATCATGTGCGATACTCCCCAGACTGGTGTATGTAACCCCGTCATCATGTGCCATACTCCCCAGACCGGTGTATCAAATCCCGTCATCATGTGCCATACTCCTTATACTGGTGTATCTAATTCCGTCATAAGCGATATTCCCCAGACTGGTGTTACGCCTTTCACTGGTGTATCTAATCCGGTCATCATGTATGATACTCCTTAGACTGGTGTATCTAATCCCATCATGTGTGACACTCCTTAGACCAGTGTATCTAATCTCGTCAAGTGTGATACTCCCAAGACTGGTGTATTACGCCTTAGACCGGTGTATCTAATCCCGTCATATGCGATACCCCACAGACTGGTGTATTACACCTTTCACTGGTGTGTCTAATTCTGTCATCATATGCGATACTCCTTAGACTGGTGTATCTAATCCCATCATTATGTGCGATACTCCCCAGACCAGTGTATCAAATCCCGTCATCATGTACCATACTCCTTATACTGGTGTATCTAATTCCGTCATAAACGATATTCCCCAGACTGGTGTGTTACGCCTTTCACTGGTGTATCTACTCCGGTCATCATGTGCGATACTCCTTAGACTGGTGTATCTAATCCCATCATTATGTGCATTACTCCCCAGACTGGTGTATCTAATCCCGTCATCATGTGCGATATTCCTTAGACCTTTGTATCTAATCCAATTGTGCTATACTTCCCAGACTGGTGTATTACTCCTTAGACCAGTGTTTTTATTGCCATCATCATGTGCGATACTCCCCAGACGGGTGTATCAAATCCCGTGATTATGTGTGATACTCCTTACACCGGTGTATCTAATGCCGTCATATGCGATACCCCCCAGACTGGTGTATTACGCCTTTCACTGGTGTATCTAATTCCGTCATCATGTGCGATACTCCTTAGACTGGTGTATCTAATCCCATCATGTGTGACACTTTTTAGACCGGTGTTTCTAATCCCGTCATATGCTATACCCCCCAGACTGGTGTATTACACCTTTCACTGGTGTATCTAATTCCGTCATCATGTGCGATACTCCTTAGACTGGTGTATCTAATCCCATCATGTGTGACACTTTTTAGATCGGTGTTTCTAATCCCGTCATATGCTATACCCCCCAGAGTGGTGTATTACACCTTTCACTGGTGTATCTAATCCCATCATTATGTGCAATACTCCCCAGACTGGTGTATCTAATTCTATCATCATGTGTGATACTCCTTATACTGGTGTATCTAATTCCATCATATGCGATACTCCCCAGACTGGTGTGTTACGCCTTTCACTGGTGTATCTAATCCGGTCATCATGTGTGACACTCCTTAGACCGGTGTATCTAATCCCATCATGTGCGATACTCCCCAGACTGGTGTATCTAATCCCATCATGTGCGATACTCCCCAGGCCGGTGTATCTAATCCCGTCATCCTGTGTGATACTCCCCAGACTGGTGTATTTAATCCCATCATCATGTGCGATACTCTCCAGACTTGTGAGTTGATGTCCAACTCACTTAATGAGTTCAAGAGAGGCCTGGACGCCTTTCTTGAGAACAATAAAATTACATCTTATGCTTAGTGATAGTTAATTAATCCAGATTGGTGTCGGGAAGTGAATTTTTTCCTCAATGATGTCAATTGGCCTATACCGCATGTTTTTTTTGTTTTGTTTTGTTTTGTTTTTTTTTGCGTTCCCCTGGATCAACGCTGCGGAATAGCTGCAGTGCACAAGAAATAGGCTGAACTGGATGGACGCTTGTCTTTTTTCGGCCTTATAAACTATGTAACTATGTAACTATATGTGTATGTAATCCCGTCGTTATGTGCGATACTCCTTACACCGGTGTATCTAATCCCGTCATATGCGAGACCCCCCAGACTGGTGTATTGCGCCTTTCACTGGTGTATCTAATTCCGTCATCATATGCGATACTTCTTAGACTGGTGTATCTAATCCCATCATTATGTGCATTACTCCCCAGACTGGTGTATCTAATCCCGTCATCATGTGCGATATTCCTTAGACCGTTGTATCTAATCCAATTGTGCTATACTTCCTAGACTGGTGTATTACTCCTTAGACCAGTGTTTTTATTGCCATCATCATGTGCGATACTCCCCAGACGGGTGTATCAAATCCCGTCATCATGTGCGATACTCCTTATACCAGTGTAGCTAATCACGTCATATGCGATACTCCACAGAATGGTGTATTATGCTTTAGACTGATATATCCAATCCTGTCATCATGTGCAATACTCCTTAGATCGGTGTACCTAATCCAGTCATGTGCGATACTCCCCAGACTGGTGTATCTTATTCCATCATCATGTCCGATACTCCTTAGACTGGTGTATCTAATCCCATCATGTGTGATACTCCTTAGACTGGTGTATCTAATCCTGTCATGTGCGCTACTCCCCAGACTGGTGTATCTAATCCTGTCATCCTGTGCGATACTCCTTAGACCGGTGTATCTAATTCCATCATGTGTGATACTTCCCAGACTGATGTATCTAATCCCGTCATCATGTGCCATACTCCCCAGACCGGTGTATGAAATCTCGTCATCATGTGCCATACTCCTTATACTGGTGTATCTAATTCCGTCATAAGCGATATTCCCCAGACTGGTGTTACGCCTTTCACTGGTGTATCTAATCCGGTCATCATGTATGATACTCCTTAGACTGGTGTATCTAATCCCATCATGTGTGACACTCCTTAGACCGGTGTATCTAATCTCGTCAAGTGTGATACTCCCAAGACTGGTGTATTATGCCTTAGACCGGTGTATCTAATCCCGTCATATGCTATACCCCCAGACTGGTGTATTACACCTTTCTCTGGTGTATCTAATTCTGTCATCATATGCGATACTCCTTCGACTGGTGTATCTAATCCCATCATTATGTGCGATACTCCCCAGACCGATGTATCAAATCCCGTCATCATGTGTGATACTCCCCAGACTGGTGTATGTAATCCCGTCTTCATGTGCGATACTCCCCAGACTAGTGTATGTAACCCCGTCATCATGTGCCATACTCCCCAGACCAGTGTATCAAATCCCGTCATCATGTACCATACTCCTTATACTGGTGTATCTAATTCCGTCATAAACGATATTCCCCAGACTGGTGTGTTACGCCTTTCACTGCTGTATCTAATCCGGTCATCATGTGCGATACTCCTTAGACTGGTGTATCTAATCCCATCATGTGTAACACTCCTTAGACCGGTGTATCTAATCTTGTCAAGTGTGATTCTCCCAAGACTGGTGTATTACGTCTTAGACCGGTGTACCTAATTCCGTCATATGCGATACCCCCCAGACTGGTGTATTACACCTTTCACTGGTGTATCTAATTCTGTCATCATATGCGATACTCCTTAGACTGGTGTATCTAATCCCATCATTATGTGCAATACTCCCCAGACTGGTGTTTCTAATCCCATCATCATGTGCAATACTCCCCAGACTTGTGTATGTAATCCCGTCATTATGTGCGATACTCCTTAGACCGTTGTATCTAATCCAATCGTGCTATACTTCCCAGACTGGTGTATTACTCCTTAGACCAGTGTATTTATTGCCATCATCATGTGCGATACTCCCCAGACGGGTATATCAAATCCGGTCATCATGTGCGATACTCCTTATACCAGTGTATCTAATCACGTCATATGCGATACTCCACAGAATGGTGTATTATGCTTTAGACTGGTATATCCAATCCTGTCATCATGTGCAATACTCCTTAGATCGGTGTACCTAATCCAGTCATGTGCGATACTCCCCAGACTGGTGTATCTTATTCCATCATCATGTCCGATACTCCTTAGACTGGTGTATCTAATCCCATCATGTGTGATACTCCTTAGACTGGTGTATCTAATCCTGTCATGTGCGCTACTCCCCAGACTGGTGTATCTAATCCTGTCATCCTGTGCGATACTCCTTAGACCGGTGTATCTAATTCCATCATGTGTGATACTTCCCAGACTGATGTATCTAATCCCGTCATCATGTGCGATACTCCTTAGACTGATGTATCTAATCCCATCATGTGCGATACTCCCCAGACTGATGTATCTAATCCCATCATCTTGTGTGATACTCCCCAGACTGGTGTATGTATTCCCGTCATCATGTGCGATACTCCCCAGACTGGTGTATGTAACCCCGTCATCATGTGCCATACTCCCCAGACCGGTGTATGAAATCTCGTCATCATGTGCCATACTCCTTATACTGGTGTATCTAATTCCGTCATAAGCGATATTCCCCAGACTGGTGTTACGCCTTTCACTGGTGTATCTAATCCGGTCATCATGTATGATACTCCTTAGACTGGTGTATCTAATCCCATCATGTGTGACACTCCTTAGACCAGTGTATCTAATCTCGTCAAGTGTGATACTCCCAAGACTGGTGTATTATGCCTTAGACCGGTGTATCTAATCCCGTCATATGCGATACCCCACAGACTGGTGTATTACACCTTTCACTGGTGTGTCTAATTCTGTCATCATATGCGATACTCCTTAGACTGGTGTATCTAAACCCATCATTATGTGCGATACTCCCCAGACCAGTGTATCAAATCCCGTCATCATGTACCATACTCCTTATACTGGTGTATCTAATTCCGTCATAAACGATATTCCCCAGACTGGTGTGTTACGCCTTTCACTGGTGTATCTACTCCGGTCATCATGTGAGATACTCCTTAGACTGGTGTATCTAATCCCATCATTATGTGCAATACTCCTCAGACTGGTGTTTCTAATCCCATCATCATGTGCTATACTCCCCAGACTTGTGTATGTAATCCCGTCATCATGTGCGATACTCCCCAGATGGGTGTATCAAATCCCGTGATTATGTGCGATATTCCTTACACCGGTGTATCTAATGCCGTCATATGCGATACCCCCCAGACTGGTGTATTACGCCTTTCACTGGTGTATCTAATTCCGTCATCATGTGCGATACTCCTTAGACTGGTGTATCTAATCCCATCATGTGTGACACTTTTTAGACCGGTGTTTCTAATCCCGTCATATGCTATACCCCCCAGACTGGTGTATTACACCTTTCACTGGTGCATCTAATTCCGTCATCATGTGCGATACTCCTTAGACTGGTGTATCTAATCCCATCATGTGTGACACTTTTTAGACCGGTGTTTCTAATCCCGTCATATGCTATACCCCCCAGAGTGGTGTATTACACCTTTCACTGGTGTATCTAATCCCATCATTATGTGCAATACTCCCCAGACTGGTGTATCTAATCCTATCATCATGTGTGATACTCCTTATACTGGTGTATCTAATTCCATGATATGCGATACTCCCCAGACTGGTGTGTTACGCCTTTCACTGGTGTATCTAATCCGGTCATCATGTGTGATACTCCTTAGACTGGTGTATCTAATCCTATCATCATGTGCCATACTCCTTATACTGGTGTATCTAATTCCATCATATGAGATACTCCCCAGACTGGTGTGTTACGCCTTTCACTGGTGTATCTAATCCGGTCATCATGTGCGATACTCCCCTGACTGGTGTATCTAATCCCATCATCTTGTGCGATACTCCCCAGACCGATGTATCAAATCCCGTCATCATGTGTGATACTCCCCAGACTGGTGTATGTAATCCCGTCATCATGTGCGATACTCCCCAGACTGGTGTATGTAACCCCGTCATCATGTGCCATACTCCCCAGACCGGTGTATCAAATCCCGTCATCATGTGCCATACTCCTTATACTGGTGTATCTAATTCCGTCATAAGCGATACTCCCCAGACTGGTGTGTTACGCCTTTCACTGGTGTATCTAATCCGGTCATCATGTGCGATACTCCTTAGACTGGTGTATCTAATCCCATCATGTGTGACACTCCTTAGACCGGTGTATCTAATCTTGTCAAGTGTGATACTCCCAAGACTGGTGTATTACGTCTTAGACCGGTGTACCTAATTCCGTCATATGCGATACCCCCCAGACTGGTGTATTACACCTTTCACTGGTGTATCTAATTCTGTCATCATATGCGATACTCCTTAGACTGGTGTATCTAATCCCATCATTATGTGCAATACTCCCCAGACTGGTGTTTCTAATCCCATCATCATGTGCAATACTCCCCAGACTTGTGTATGTAATCCCGTCATTATGTGCGATACTCCTTAGACCGTTGTATCTAATCCAATCGTGCTATACTTCCCAGACTGGTGTATTACTCCTTAGACCAGTGTATTTATTGCCATCATCATGTGCGATACTCCCCAGACGGGTATATCAAATCCGGTCATCATGTGCGATACTCCTTATACCAGTGTATCTAATCATGTCATATGCGATACTCCACAGAATGGTGTATTATGCTTTAGACTGGTATATCCAATCCTGTCATCATGTGCAATACTCCTTAGATCGGTGTACCTAATCCAGTCATGTGCGATACTCCCCAGACTGGTGTATCTTATTCCATCATCATGTCCGATACTCCTTAGACTGGTGTATCTAATCCCATCATGTGTGATACTCCTTAGACTGGTGTATCTAATCCTGTCATGTGCGCTACTCCCCAGACTGGTGTATCTAATCCTGTCATCCTGTGCGATACTCCTTAGACCGGTGTATCTAATTCCATCATGTGTGATACTTCCCAGACTGATGTATCTAATCCCGTCATCATGTGCGATACTCCTTAGACTGATGTATCTAATCCCATCATGTGCGATACTCCCCAGACTGATGTATCTAATCCCATCATCTTGTGTGATACTCCCCAGACTGGTGTATGTATTCCCGTCATCATGTGCGATACTCCCCAGACTGGTGTATGTAACCCCGTCATCATGTGCCATACTCCCCAGACCGGTGTATGAAATCTCGTCATCATGTGCCATACTCCTTATACTGGTGTATCTAATTCCGTCATAAGCGATATTCCCCAGACTGGTGTTACGCCTTTCACTGGTGTATCTAATCCGGTCATCATGTATGATACTCCTTAGACTGGTGTATCTAATCCCATCATGTGTGACACTCCTTAGACCAGTGTATCTAATCTCGTCAAGTGTGATACTCCCAAGACTGGTGTATTACGCCTTAGACCGGTGTATCTAATCCCGTCATATGCGATACCCCACAGACTGGTGTATTACACCTTTCACTGGTGTGTCTAATTCTGTCATCATATGCGATACTCCTTAGACTGGTGTATCTAATCCCATCATTATGTGCGATACTCCCCAGACCAGTGTATCAAATCCCGTCATCATGTACCATACTCCTTATACTGGTGTATCTAATTCCGTCATAAACGATATTCCCCAGACTGGTGTGTTACGCCTTTCACTGGTGTATCTACTCCGGTCATCATGTGAGATACTCCTTAGACTGGTGTATCTAATCCCATCATTATGTGCAATACTCCCCAGACTGGTGTTTCTAATCCCATCATCATGTGCTATACTCCCCAGACTTGTGTATGTAATCCCGTCATCATGTGCGATACTCCCCAGATGGGTGTATCAAATCCCGTGATTATGTGCGATACTCCTTACACCGGTGTATCTAATGCCGTCATATGCGATACCCCCCAGACTGGTGTATTACGCCTTTCACTGGTGTATCTAATTCCGTCATCATGTGCGATACTCCTTAGACTGGTGTATCTAATCCCATCATGTGTGACACTTTTTAGACCGGTGTTTCTAATCCCGTCATATGCTATACCCCCCAGACTGGTGTATTACACCTTTCACTGGTGTATCTAATTCCGTCATCATGTGCGATACTCCTTAGACTGGTGTATCTAATCCCATCATGTGTGACACTTTTTAGACCGGTGTTTCTAATCCCGTCATATGCTATACCCCCCAGAGTGGTGTATTACACCTTTCACTGGTGTATCTAATCCCATCATTATGTGCAATACTTCCCAGACTGGTGTATCTAATCCTATCATCATGTGTGATACTCCTTATACTGGTGTATCTAATTCCATGATATGCGATACTCCCCAGACTGGTGTGTTACGCCTTTCACTGGTGTATCTAATCCGGTCATCATGTGTGATACTCCTTAGACTGGTGTATCTAATCCTATCATCATGTGCCATACTCCTTATACTGGTGTATGTAATTCCATCATATGCGATACTCCCCAGACTGGTGTGTTACGCCTTTCACTGGTGTATCTAATCCGGTCATCATGTGCGATACTCCCCTGACTGGTGTATCTAATCCCATCATCTTGTGCGATACTCCCCAGACCGATGTATCAAATCCCGTCATCATGTGTGATACTCCCCAGACTGGTGTATGTAATCCCGTCATCATGTGCGATACTCCCCAGACTGGTGTATGTAACCCCGTCATCATGTGCCATACTCCCCAGACCGGTGTATCAAATCCCGTCATCATGTGCCATACTCCTTATACTGGTGTATCTAATTCCGTCATAAGCGATACTCCCCAGACTGGTGTGTTACGCCTTTCACTGGTGTATCTAATCCGGTCATCATATGCGATACTCCTTAGACTGGTGTATCTAATCCCATCATGTGTGACACTCCTTAGACCGGTGTATCTAATCTTGTCAAGTGTGATACTCCCAAGACTGGTGTATTACGCCTTAGACCGGTGTTTCTAATCCCGTCATATGCGATACCCCCCAGACTGGTGTATTACACCTTTCACTGGTGTATCTAATTCTGTCATCTTATGCGATACTCCTTAAACTGGTGTATCTAATCCCATCATTATGTGGAATACTCCCCAGACTGGTGTTTCTAATCCCATCATCATGTGCAATACTCCCCAGACTTGTGTATGTAATCCCGTCATTATGTGCGATACTCCTTAGACCGTTGTATCTAATCCAATCGTGCTATACTTCCCAGACTGGTGTATTACTCCTTAGACCAGTGTATTTATTGCCATCATCATGTGCGATACTCCCCAGACGGGTATATCAAATCCGGTCATCATGTGCGATACTCCTTATACCAGTGTATCTAATCACGTCATATGCGATACTCCACAGAATGGTGTATTATGCTTTAGACTGGTATATCCAATCCTGTCATCATGTGCAATACTCCTTAGATCGGTGTACCTAATCCAGTCATGTGCGATACTCCCCAGACTGGTGTATCTTATTCCATCATCATGTCCGATACTCCTTAGACTGGTGTATCTAATCCCATCATGTGTGATACTCCTTAGACTGGTGTATCTAATCCTGTCATGTGCGCTACTCCCCAGACTGGTGTATCTAATCCTGTCATCCTGTGCGATACTCCTTAGACCGGTGTATCTAATTCCATCATGTGTGATACTTCCCAGACTGATGTATCTAATCCCGTCATCATGAGCGATACTCCTTAGACTGATGTATCTAATCCCATCATGTGCGATTCTTCCCAGACTGATGTATCTAATCCCATCATCTTGTGTGATACTCCCCAGACTGGTGTATGTATTCCCGTCATCATGTGCGATACTCCCCAGACTGGTGTATGTAACCCCGTCATCATGTGCCATACTCCCCAGACCGGTGTATGAAATCTCGTCATCATGTGCCATACTCCTTATACTGGTGTATCTAATTCCGTCATAAGCGATATTCCCCAGACTGGTGTTACGCCTTTCACTGGTGTATCTAATCCGGTCATCATGTATGATACTCCTTAGACTGGTGTATCTAATCCCATCATGTGTGACACTCCTTAGACCAGTGTATCTAATCTCGTCAAGTGTGATACTCCCAAGACTGGTGTATTACGCCTTAGACCGGTGTATCTAATCCCGTCATATGCGATACCCCACAGACTGGTGTATTACACCTTTCACTGGTGTGTCTAATTCTGTCATCATATGCGATACTCCTTAGACTGGTGTATCTAATCCCATCATTATGTGCGATACTCCCCAGACCAGTGTATCAAATCCCGTCATCATGTACCATACTCCTTATACTGGTGTATCTAATTCCGTCATAAACGATATTCCCCAGACTGGTGTGTTACGCCTTTCACTGGTGTATCTACTCCGGTCATCATGTGCGATACTCCTTAGACTGGTGTATCTAATCCTATCATTATGTGCAATACTCCCCAGACTGGTGTTTCTAATCCCATCATCATGTGCTATACTCCCCAGACTTGTGTATGTAATCCCGTCATCATGTGCGATACTCCCCAGACGGGTGTATCAAATCCCGTGATTATGTGTGATACTCCTTACACCGGTGTATCTAATGCCATCATATGCGATACCCCCCAGACTGGTGTATTACGCCTTTCACTGGTGTATCTAATTCCGTCATCATGTGCGATACTCCTTAGACTGGTGTATCTAATCCCATCATGTGTGACACTTTTTAGACCGGTGTTTCTAATCCCGTCATATGCTATACCCCCCAGACTGGTGTATTACACCTTTCACTGGTGTATCTAATTCCGTCATCATGTGCGATACTCCTTAGACTGGTGTATCTAATCCCATCATGTGTGACACTTTTTAGACCGGTGTTTCTAATCCCGTCATATGCTATACCCCCCAGAGTGGTGTATTACACCTTTCACTGGTGTATCTAATCCCATCATTATGTTCAATACTCCCCAGACTGGTGTATCTAATCCTATCATCATGTGTGATACTCCTTATACTGGTGTATCTAATTCCATGATATGCGATACTCCCCAGACTGGTGTGTTACGCCTTTCACTGGTGTATCTAATCCGGTCATCATGTGTGACACTCCTTAGACCGGTGTATCTAATCCCATCATGTGCGATACTCCCCAGACTGGTGTATCTAATCCCATCATGTGCGATACTCCCCAGGCCGGTGCATCTAATCCCGTCATCCTGTGTGATACTCCCCAGACTGGTGTATTTAATCCCATCATCATGTGCGATACTCTCCAGACTTGTGTATGTAATCCCGTCGTTATGTGCGATACTCCTTACACCGGTGTATCTAATCCCGTCATATGCGATACCCCCCAGACTGGTGTATTGCGCCTTTCACTGGTGTATCTAATTCCGTCATCATATGCGATACTTCTTAGACTGGTGTATCTAATCCCATCATTATGTGCATTACTCCCCAGACTGGTGTATCTAATCCCGTCATCATGTGCGATATTCCTTAGACCGTTGTATCTAATCCAATTGTGCTATACTTCCCAGACTGGTGTATTACTCCTTAGACCAGTGTTTTTATTGCCATCATCATGTGCGATACTCCCCAGACGGGTGTATCAAATCCCGTCATCATGTGCGATACTCCTTATACCAGTGTATCTAATCACGTCATATGCGATACTCCACAGAATGGTGTATTATGCTTTAGACTGGTATATCCAATCCTGTCATCATGTGCAATACTCCTTAGATCGGTGTACCTAATCCAGTCATGTGCGATACTCCCCAGACTGGTGTATCTTATTCCATCATCATGTCCGATACTCCTTAGACTGGTGTATCTAATCCCATCATGTGTGATACTCCTTAGACTGGTGTTTCTAATCCTGTCATGTGCGCTACTCCCCAGACTGGTGTATCTAATCCTGTCATCCTGTGCGATACTCCTTAGACCGGTGTATCTAATTCCATCATGTGTGATACTTCCCAGACTGGTGTATCTAATCCCATCATCATGTGCGATACTCCTTAGACTGGTGTATCTAATCCCATCATTTGCGATACTCCCCAGACTGGTGTATCTAATCCCATCATCTTGTGCGATACTCCCCAGACCGATGTATCAAATCCCGTCGTCATGTGTAATACTCCCCAGACTGGTGTATGTAACCCCGTCATCATGTGCCATACTCCCCAGACCGGTGTATGAAATCCCGTCATCATGTGCCATACTCCTTATACTGGTGTATCTAATTCCGTCATAAGCGATATTCCCCAGACTGGTGTGTTACGCCTTTCACTGGTGTATCTAATCCGGTCATCATGTGCGATACTCCTTAGACTGGTGTATCTAATCCCATCATGTGTGACACTCCTTAGACCGGTGTATCTAATCTCGTCAAGTGTGATACTCCCAAGACTGGTGTATTATGCCTTAGACCGGTGTATCTAATCCCGTCATATGCTATACCCCCAGACTGGTGTATTACACCTTTCTCTGGTGTATCTAATTCTGTCATCATATGCGATACTCCTTCGACTGGTGTATCTAATCCCATCATTATGTGCGATACTCCCCAGACCGATGTATCAAATCCCGTCATCATGTGTGATACTCCCCAGACTGGTGTATGTAATCCCGTCTTCATGTGCGATACTCCCCAGACTAGTGTATGTAACCCCGTCATCATGTGCCATACTCCCCAGACCAGTGTATCAAATCCCGTCATCATGTACCATACTCCTTATACTGGTGTATCTAATTCCGTCATAAACGATATTCCCCAGACTGGTGTGTTACGCCTTTCACTGCTGTATCTAATCCGGTCATCATGTGCGATACTCCTTAGACTGGTGTATCTAATCCCATCATGTGTAACACTCCTTAGACCGGTGTATCTAATCTTGTCAAGTGTGATTCTCCCAAGACTGGTGTATTACGTCTTAGACCGGTGTACCTAATTCCGTCATATGCGATACCCCCCAGACTGGTGTATTACACCTTTCACTGGTGTATCTAATTCTGTCATCATATGCGATACTCCTTAGACTGGTGTATCTAATCCCATCATTATGTGCAATACTCCCCAGACTGGTGTTTCTAATCCCATCATCATGTGCAATACTCCCCAGACTTGTGTATGTAATCCCGTCATTATGTGCGATACTCCTTAGACCGTTGTATCTAATCCAATTGTGCTATACTTCCCAGACTGGTGTATTACTCCTTAGACCAGTGTATTTATTGCCATCATCATGTGCGATACTCCCCAGACGGGTATATCAAATCCGGTCATCATGTGCGATACTCCTTATACCAGTGTATCTAATCACGTCATATGCGATACTCCACAGAATGGTGTATTATGCTTTAGACTGGTATATCCAATCCTGTCATCATGTGCAATACTCCTTAGATCGGTGTACCTAATCCAGTCATGTGCGATACTCCCCAGACTGGTGTATCTTATTCCATCATCATGTCCGATACTCCTTAGACTGGTGTATCTAATCCCATCATGTGTGATACTCCTTAGACTGGTGTATCTAATCCTGTCATGTGCGCTACTCCCCAGACTGGTGTATCTAATCCTGTCATCCTGTGCGATACTCCTTAGACCGGTGTATCTAATTCCATCATGTGTGATACTTCCCAGACTGATGTATCTAATCCCGTCATCATGTGCGATACTCCTTAGACTGATGTATCTAATCCCATCATGTGCGATACTCCCCAGACTGATGTATCTAATCCCATCATCTTGTGTGATACTCCCCAGACTGGTGTATGTATTCCCGTCATCATGTGCGATACTCCCCAGACTGGTGTATGTAACCCCGTCATCATGTGCCATACTCCCCAGACCGGTGTATGAAATCTCGTCATCATGTGCCATACTCCTTATACTGGTGTATCTAATTCCGTCATAAGCGATATTCCCCAGACTGGTGTTACGCCTTTCACTGGTGTATCTAATCCGGTCATCATGTATGATACTCCTTAGACTGGTGTATCTAATCCGATCATGTGTGACACTCCTTAGACCAGTGTATCTAATGTCGTCAAGTGTGATACTCCCAAGACTGGTGTATTACGCCTTAGACCGGTGTATCTAATCCCGTCATATGCGATACCCCACAGAACGGTGTATTACACCTTTCACTGGTGTGTCTAATTCTGTCATCATATGCGATACTCCTTAGACTGGTGTATCTAATCCCATCATTATGTGCGATACTCCCCAGACCAGTGTATCAAATCCCGTCATCATGTACCATACTCCTTATACTGGTGTATCTAATTCCGTCATAAACGATATTCCCCAGACTGGTGTGTTACGCCTTTCACTGGTGTATCTACTCCGGTCATCATGTGCGATACTCCTTAGACTGGTGTATCTAATCCCATCATTATGTGCAATACTCCCCAGACTGGTGTTTATAATCCCATCATCATGTGCTATACTCCCCAGACTTGTGTATGTAATCCCGTCATCATGTGCGATACTCCCCAGATGGGTGTATCAAATCCCGTGATTATGTGCGATACTCCTTACACCGGTGTATCTAATGCCGTCATATGCGATACCCCCCAGACTGGTGTATTACGCCTTTCACTGGTGTATCTAATTCCGTCATCATGTGCGATACTCCTTAGACTGGTGTATCTAATCCCATCATGTGTGACACTTTTTAGACCGGTGTTTCTAATCCCGTCATATGCTATACCCCCCAGACTGGTGTATTACACCTTTCACTGGTGTATCTAATTCCGTCATCATGTGCGATACTCCTTAGACTGGTGTATCTAATCCCATCATGTGTGACACTTTTTAGACCAGTGTTTCTAATCCCGTCATATGCTATACCCCCCAGAGTGGTGTATTACACCTTTCACTGATGTATCTAATCCCATCATTATGTGCAATACTCCCCAGACTGGTGTATCTAATCCTATCATCATGTGTGATACTCCCCAGACTGGTGTATCTAATCCAGTCATCCTGTGCGATAGTCCCCAGACTGGAGTATGTAATCCCATCATCATTTGCGATACACCCTAGACCGATGTATCTAATCCCGTCATCATGTGCAATACTCCCCAGACTGCTGTATCAATTCAGTTATGTGTGATACTCCCAAGACTGGTGTATCTAATCCCATTATCATGTGAGATACTCCCCAGACCAGTGTATCTGATCCCATCATGTGCGATACTCCTTAGACTGGTATATCTAATCACATTATGTGCGATACCCCCCAGACTGGTGTATTACACCTTTCACTGGTGTATCTAATTCTGTCATCATATGCGATACTCCTTAGACTGGTGTATCTAATCCCATCATTATGTGCAATACTCCCCAGACTGGTGTTTCTAATCCCATCATCATGTGCGATACTCCCCAGACTTGTGTATGTAATCCCGTCATCATGTGCGATACTCCCCAGACGGGTGTATCAAATCCCGTCATTATGTGCGATACTCCTTACACCGGTGTATCTAATGCCGTCATATGCGATACCCCCCAGACTGGTGTATTACGCCTTTCACTGGTGTATCTAATTCCGTCATCATATGCGATACTCCTTAGACTGGTGTATCGAAGCCCATCATTATGTGCAGTACTCCCCAGACTGGTGTATCTAATCCCGTCATCATGTGCGATATTCCTTAGACCGTTGTATCTAATCCAATCGTGCTATACTTCCCAGACTGGTGTATTACTCCTTAGACCAGTGTATTTATTGCCATCATCATGTGCGATACTCCCCAGACGAGTGTATCAAATCCCGTCATCATGTGCGATACTCCTTATACCAGTGTATCTAATCCCGTCATATGCGATACTCCACAGAATGGTGTATTATGCTTTAGACTGGCATATCCAATCCTGTCATCATGTGCAATACTCCTTAGACCGGTGTACCTAATCCAGTCATGTGCGATACTCCCCAGACTGGTGTAACGTATTCCATCATCATGTCCGATACTCCTTAGACTGGTGTATCTAATCCCATCATGTGTGATACTCCTTAGACTGGTGTATCTAATCCTGTCATGTGCGCTACTCCCCAGACTGGTGTATCTAATCCTGTCATCCTGTGCGATACTCCTTAGACTGATGTATCTAATCCCATCATGTGCGATACTCCCCAAACTGGTGTATCTAATCCCGTCATCCTGTGCATTACTCCCCAGACTGATGTATTTAATACCATCATCATTTGCGATACTCCCCAGACTGGTGTATTTAATCCCATCATCATTTGCGATACACCCTAGACCGATGTATCTAATCCCATCATCATGTGCAATACTCCCCAGACTGGTGTACCTAATTCAGTTATCATGTGTGATACTCCCCAGACTGATGTATCTAATCCTGTAATCATGGGCGATGCTCCTTAGGCTGGTGCATCTAACCTCGTCAAGTGTGATACTCCCAAGACTGGTGTATTACGCCTTAGACCGGTGTATCTAATCCAGTCATATGCGATACCCCCCAGACTGGTGTATTACACCTTTCACTGGTGTATCTAATTCTGTCATCATATGCGATACTCCTTAGACTGGTGTATCTAATCCCATCATTATGTGTAATACTCCCCAGACTGGTGTTTCTAATCCTATCATCATGTGCGACACTCCCCAGACTTGTGTATGTAATCCCGTCATCATGTGCGATACTCCCCAGACGGGTGTATCAAATCCCGTGATTATGTGCGATACTCCTTACACCGGTGTATCCAATGCCGTCATATGCGATACCCCCCAGACTGGTGTATTACGCCTTTCACTGGTGTATCTAATTCCGTCATCATATGCGATACTCCTTAGACTGGTGTATGTAATCCCATCATTATGTGCAATACTCCCCAGACTGGTGTATCTAATCCCGTCATCATGTGTGATATTCCTTAGACCGTTGTATGTAATCCAATCGTGCTATACTTCCCAGACTGGTGTATTACTCCTTAGACCAGTCTATTTATTGCCATCATCATGTGTGATACTCCCCAGACGGGTGTATCAAATCCCGTCATGTGCGATACTCCTTATACCAGTGTATCTAATCCCGTCATATGCAATACTCCACAGAATGGTGTATTATGCTTTAGACTGGTATATCCAATCCTGTCATCATGTGCAATACTCCTTAGACCGGTGTACCTAATCCAGTCATGTGCGATACTCCCCAGACTGGTGTATCTTATTCCATCATCATGTCCGATACTCCTTAGACTGGTGTATCTAATCCCATCGTGTGTGATACTCCTTAGACTGGTGTATCTAATCCTGTCATGTGCGCTACTCCCCAGACTGGTGTATCTAATCCTGTCATCCTGTGCGATACTCCTTAGACTGATGTATCTAATCCCATCATGTGCGATACTCCCCAAACTGGTGTATCTAATCCCGTCATCCTGTGCGATACTCCCCAGACTGATGTATTTAATACCATCATCATTTGCGATACTCCCCAGACTGGTGTATTTAATCCCATCATCATTTGCGATACACCCTAGACCGATGTATCTAATCCCGTCATCATGTGCAATACTCCCCAGACTGGTGTACCTAATTCAGTTATCATGTGTGATACGCCCCAGACTGATGTATCTAATCCCGTAATCATGTGCGATACTCCTTAGGCTGGTGCATCTAACCTCGTCAAGTGTGATACTCCCAAGACTGGTGTATTACACCTTAGACTGATGTTTCTAATCCCATCATGTGTGATACTCCCCAGACTGGTGTATCTAATCCAGTCATCCTGTGCGATAGTCCCCAGACTGGTGTATGTAATCCCATCATCATTTGCGATACACCCTAGACCGATGTATCTAATCCCGTCATCATGTGCAATACTCCCCAGACTGCTGTATCAATTCAGTTATGTGTGATACTCCCAAGACTGGTATATCTAATCCCATTATCATGTGAGATACTCCCCAGACCAGTGTATCTGATCCCATCATGTGCGATACTCCTTAGTCTGGTGTATCTAATCACATTATGTGCGATACCCCCCAGACTGGTGTATTACACCTTTCACTGGTGTATCTAATTCTGTCATCATATGCGATACTCCTTAGACTGGTGTATCTAATCCCATCATTATGTGCAATACTCCCCAGACTGGTGTTTCTAATCCCATCATCATGTGCGATACTCCCCAGATTTGTGTATGTAATCCCGTCATCATGTGCGATACTCCCCAGACGGGTGTATCAAATCCCGTCATTATGTGCGATACTCCTTACACCGGTGTATCTAATGCCGTCATATGCGATACCCCCCAGACTGGTGTATTACGCCTTTCACTGGTGTATCTAATTCCGTCATCATATGCGATACTCCTTAGACTGGTGTATCTAATCCCATCATTATGTGCAATACTCCCCAGACTGGTGTATCTAATCCCGTCATCATGTGCGATATTCCTTAGACCGTTGTATCTAATCCAATCGTGCTATACTTCCCAGACTGGTGTATTACTCCTTAGACCAATGTATTTATTGCCATCATTATGTGCGATACTCCCCAGACGGGTGTATCAAATCCCGTCTTCATGTGCGATACTCCTTATACCAGTGTATCTAATCCCGTCATATGCGATACTCCACAGAATGGTGTATTATGCTTTAGACTGGTATATCCAATCCTGTCATCATGTGCAATACTCCTTAGACCGGTGTACCTAATCCAGTCATGTGCGATACTCCCCAGACTGGTGTATCTTATTCCATCATCATGTCTGATACTCCTTAGACTGGTGTATCTAATCCCATCATGTGTGATACTCCTTAGACTGGTGTATCTAATCCTGTCATGTGCGCTACTCCCCAGACTGGTGTATCTAATCCTGTCATCCTGTGCGATACTCCTTAGACTGATGTATCTAATCCCATCATGTGCGATACTCCCCAAACTGGTGTATCTAATCCCGTCATCCTGTGCGATACTCCCCAGACTGATGTATTTAATACCATCATCATTTGCGATACTCCCCAGACTGGTGTATTTAATCCCATCATCATTTGCGATACACCCTAGACCGATGTATCTAATCCCGTCATCATGTGCAATACTCCCCAGACTGGTGTACCTAATTCAGTTATCATGTGTGATACGCCCCAGACTGATGTATCTAATCCCGTAATCATGTGCGATACTCCTTAGGCTGGTGCATCTAACCTCGTCAAGTGTGATACTCCCAAGACTGGTGTATTACACCTTAGACTGATGTTTCTAATCCCATCATGTGTGATACTCCCCAGACTGGTGTATCTAATCCAGTCATCCTGTGCGATAGTCCCCAGACTGGTGTATGTAATCCCATCATCATTTGCGATACACCCTAGACCGATGTATCTAATCCCGTCATCATGTGCAATACTCCCCAGACTGCTGTATCAATTCAGTTATGTGTGATACTCCCAAGACTGGTATATCTAATCCCATTATCATGTGAGATACTCCCCAGACCAGTGTATCTGATCCCATCATGTGCGATACTCCTTAGTCTGGTGTATCTAATCACATTATGTGCGATACCCCCCAGACTGGTGTATTACACCTTTCACTGGTGTATCTAATTCTGTCATCATATGCGATACTCCTTAGACTGGTGTATCTAATCCCATCATTATGTGCAATACTCCCCAGACTGGTGTTTCTAATCCCATCATCATGTGCGATACTCCCCAGATTTGTGTATGTAATCCCGTCATCATGTGCGATACTCCCCAGACGGGTGTATCAAATCCCGTCATTATGTGCGATACTCCTTACACCGGTGTATCTAATGCCGTCATATGCGATACCCCCCAGACTGGTGTATTACGCCTTTCACTGGTGTATCTAATTCCGTCATCATATGCGATACTCCTTAGACTGGTGTATCTAATCCCATCATTATGTGCAATACTCCCCAGACTGGTGTATCTAATCCCGTCATCATGTGCGATATTCCTTAGACCGTTGTATCTAATCCAATCGTGCTATACTTCCCAGACTGGTGTATTACTCCTTAGACCAATGTATTTATTGCCATCATTATGTGCGATACTCCCCAGACGGGTGTATCAAATCCCGTCTTCATGTGCGATACTCCTTATACCAGTGTATCTAATCCCGTCATATGCGATACTCCACAGAATGGTGTATTATGCTTTAGACTGGTATATCCAATCCTGTCATCATGTGCAATACTCCTTAGACCGGTGTACCTAATCCAGTCATGTGCGATACTCCCCAGACTGGTGTATCTTATTCCATCATCATGTCTGATACTTCTTAGACTGGTGTATCTAATCCCATCATGTGTGATACTCCTTAGACTGGTGTATCTAATCCTGTCATGTGCGCTACTCCCCAGACTGGTGTATCTAATCCTGTCATCCTGTGCGATACTCCTTAGACTGATGTATCTAATCCCATCATGTGCGATACTCCCCAAACTGGTGTATCTAATCCCGTCATCCTGTGCGATACTCCCCAGACTGATGTATTTAATACCATCATCATTTGCGATACTCCCCAGACTGGTGTATTTAATCCCATCATCATTTGTGATACACCCTAGACCGATGTATCTAATCCCGTCGTCATGTGCAATACTCCCCAGACTGGTGTACCTAATTCAGTTATCATGTGTGATACTCCCCAGACTGATGTATCTAATCCCGTAATCATGTGCGATACTCCTTAGGCTGGTGCATCTAACCTCGTCAAGTGTGATACTCCCAAGACTGGTGTATTACACCTTAGACTGATGTTTCTAATCCCATCATGTGCGATACTCCTCAGACTGGTGTATGTAATCCCATCATCATTTGCGATACACCCTAGACCGATGTATCTAATTCCGTCATCATGTGCAGTACTCCCCAGACTGCTGTATCAATTCAGTTATGTTTGATACTCCCAAGACTGGTGTATCTAATCCCATTATCATGTGAGATACTCCCCAGACCAGTGTATCTGATCCCATCATGTGCAATACTCCTTAGACTGGTGTATCTAATCACATTATGTGCGATACTCCCCAGACTGGTGTATCTAATCCCATTTTGTGCGATGCTCCCCAGACCGATGAATCTAATCACGTCATTATATGCAATACTCCTTACACCGGTGTATCTAATTCCGTCATCATGTGCGATACTCCTAATTCTGGTGTATCTAATCCCGTCTTGTGCGATACCTCTAGACTGGTGTATTACGCCTTTCACCGATGTATCTAATCCTAATCCCGTCATAAGGTGCGATACTCCTTAGACCGGTGTATCTAATCCTGTCATATGCTATACTCCGCAGAATGGTGTATCTTATTCCATCATCATGTCCGATACTCCACAGACCGATGTATCTAATCCCGTTATCATATGCGATAATCCTTAGACCGGTGTATCTAATCCCTTAATCATATGCGATACTCCTTATACAGGTGTATCTAATCCCGTCATGTGTGACACTCCTTGCACCAGTGTATCTAATCTTGTTAAGTGTGATACTCCCAAGACTGATGTATTACGCCTTAGACCGGTGTATCTAATCCCGTCATCATGTGCAATTCTCCCCAGACTGGTGTATCTAATAAAGTCATCATGTGCGATACTCCTCAGACTGGTGTATCTAATCCTGTCATCATATGCGATACTCCTTATGCTGGTGTATCTAATCCCGTCATATGCGATACTCCCCAGACTTTTGTATTATGACCTTCACCGGTGTATCTAATCCGGTCATCATGTACAATACTCCTTAGACTGGTGTATCTAATCCCATCATGTGTGACACTCCTTAGACCAGTGTATCTAATCTCGTTAAGTATGATACTCCCAAGACTGATGTATTACGCCTTAGACCGGTGTATCTAATCCCGTCATCATGTGCAATTCTCTCCAGACTGGTGTATCTAATAAAGTCATTATGTGCGATACTCCTCAGATTGGTGTATCCAATCCAGTCATCATGTGCTGTCCTTTAGACTGGTTTATCTAATCCCATCATGTGCGCTTCTCCCCAGACCGGTATATTTAATCCCATCATGTGTGATACTCCTTAGATCGGTGTATCTAATCCTATCATCATGTGCGATACTCCTTAGACCGATGTATCGAATCTCGTCATGTGCGATACTCCACAGAAAGGTGTATTACTCTTTAGACTGGTGTATCCAATCCTGTCATCATGTGCGATACTCTTTAGACCGGTGTATCTAATCCCGACATGTGCGATACTCCCCAGACTGGTGTATCTAATCCTGTCATCATGTGCGGTACTCCTTAGATTGGTTTATCTATTCCCGTCATGTGCGCTACTCCCCAGACCGGTGTATTTAACCCTGTCATGTGCGATACTCCCCAGACTGGTGTATTACGCCTTAGACCAGTGTATCTAATCCCGTCATCATATGCGATACTCCTTAGACCGGTGTATCTAATACCATCATGTGCGATACTCCTTAAACCGGTGTATCTAATCCCGTCATCATGTGTGAAGGTATCAAGGATAGATGGATGAGATTGAATAGGGTAAAAAAGGGGGTTCTTTGTGGCGAACAAAGAATTTAAATTTATAGTTTCATGTGATCCTTCACTTTCCAAGGTTTTTAAATCAAGGAGGGAACAAGATTCCTGAAAGGTTCCCACATCTGTGAGTACTAGTAAGTGCGAGGTAGTGGGTTGATGAATAAAATTCTGGTCATATTGCTGTTCAACATTATCCTCAAAGTGACACCGTAATGTTATCATTCTTGCGAATTTATGAACATCTAGGATTGTTCTATATAAATCAAATTAATTCATTGGTGAAAACGATAAGTCTTTAGATAATAAAGATAGCTGCGGTTCACTGAGGATATAACTTGATAGGTTGATCCACTGATTGCAATAAAAAGTCCGTTGACGTGCTGTGAACTGGTTCATGGTTCTTGTGTTTCCTGCCACTCCTGCTCCACCTTTTATATTTTTTGAATGGTCCATATTTTCAAAACTAGTTTTGATCAAACCTTTGTTATAGACCGTATTCCTCCTAGTGGTGCTAATAAATTGGTTGTCCGAAAATGTGTCGGAAACATCCTTTGAAGTCATGCCAACTGAGGTTTCAAAAGATGTCTGTGTCTGAAAAACTAACTTTTTTTAAAAAAAAATCCTTCTGAGTATAGGTTTAAAGTTTTGCCACTTGCCATTATTTCTTTTGTAGCCATTATATGTTCTCCAAGACAATAGATTTTTAGTTTTTAGAGCAGAGTCCCACTCTTTAAATTCCTTGGAATCAGTATGAGGAAAAATAGTTGTTTTAACTTGCTGGATATCTGCCTGCACCGCAGTCAATGATTGTCCTTCATATGAAACTGTTAGCTGCTTCAGCTGATTAGAACACTGATCCAAGATACTATACCATTTTTTGTTGAATTCATCTGAACACTGTGTAGTAGGTACTTTTTTTTATACGAGTCCTTTTGGGATCATATGTTTCTCAAGATATGAACCTAAGGTTGTACTGTCCCATCATAACTTTAATTCTTTAACAAGGAGATTTTTCAACTATTTGAAGTTTGTGTCTAATTTGTTTGGGCTCTGAATCTGCTAAACTAAACATTTTCCACCGAACATAATGGGATTATTTCCTGTTCTGTGGTTACAGGGATTAAACGGGTTAAAAACCCAGGGCAGGATCACCATGGGCATTTTTTATCCTGAGAATCCTGGTGGATCTATGAACTAAATACTAGGTTTCCTCTGGGTATGAACTTGATCTACTATTACGAATATTTTTTTTATTGTACTTTGTTTCACCATTATTTTTATTGCTAACAAAAGTGTTTCTTTTAAAAAAAAATTCCTGCTCAGGATTGGTGATGCTTGATCACGTGTTTAGCCAGTATATGACTTAATACGCTAAACAAGTTCCTTAATCATTGCCTGCATTGAACACATGTAGTGTTCAATTCAGGCAATGATTAACCCCTTACTTACCGGGGACGTATTAGTACGCATATTTGCGTACCGCCGGTTCAGTGAGGGCTCCGGCGCTGAGCCCTCACTGAACCGAGCACATGTCAGCTGATTCTTACAGCTGACATGTGCCCGCAACAGCCGCGGGTGGAATCGCGATCCACCCGCGGCTGTTAACCAGTTAAATGCTGCTGTCAATCTCCGACAGCAGCATTTAACGCGCGCTTCCGGGTAGCGCGTCATAAGCCCCGCCCACCGGCGACCCCGTCACGTGATCGCGGGTCGCCGATGGGCGTGCATGACAACCCAGGGTCTGCAGCAGACGCCTGTGGTTGTCATGATCTTGTCGCTATGAGCGCCACCTAGTGGTCGGCGCTCATAGCACAGGACCATTTCTGCTGCATGCAGGGGACCTGCTCGTCCCCTGTATGTAGCAGAGGCGATCGGATAGTTGCTGCTTCTAGTCTCCTATGGAGACTATAGAAGCATGCAAAAAGTAAAAAAAAAAAGTTTTTAAAAATATAAAAAAAAATAAAAAAATATAAAAGTTTAAATCACCCCCCTTTCGCCCCATTCAAAATAAAATATATAAAAAAAAAAACCACATACACATGTTTGGTATCGCCGCGTTCAGAATCGCCCGATCTATCAATATAAAAAAAGAATTATTCCGATCGGTAAACGGCGTAACGAGAAAAAAATTCTAAACGCCAGAATTACGTTTTTTGGTCGCTGCAAAATTGCAATAAAATGCAATAACGGGCGATCAAAACATCGGATCTACCCCAAAATGGTATCAATAAAAACGTCAGCCCGGCACGCAAAAAATAAGCCCTCAAACAGCCCCAGATCCCGAAAAATGGAGACGCTACGGGTCTTAGAAAATGGCGCTATTTTTTTATTTTTTTTTTTACCAAATTTTGGAATTTTTTTTCACCACTTAAATATAAAAGAACCTATACATGTGTGGTGTCTATGAACTCGTAATGACCTGTAGAATAAGAAGAGCAGGCCAGTTTTAGCATTCAGTGAACATGGTAAAAAAAATAAATAAAAAACAACTGTGGTATTGCACTTTTTTTGCAATTTTACCGCACTTGGAATTTTTTTCCCGTTTTCCCGTACAGGATATGATAAAACTAGTAATGGCGTTGAAAAGTACAACTCGTCCCGCAAAAAATAAGCCCTCACATGGCCATATTGACCAAAAAATAAAAACGCTATGGCTCTGGGAACAAGGGGAGCAAAAACGAAAATGCAAAAACGAAAAATGCTCCGGGGCTTAAGGGGTTAAGGAACTGTTTCCGAAACACGTTTGCTGGTAAACACCCCTCTTCCATAGTGACTTAAAACCTTTTGTATACTTTAATTTTTTTAATGCATTTTCATTAAAAGTGTTTTTAAGAAGCTCAGGACGCTGGAATTACTTCTTTTTACTGACAAAAAATTTTAGGGGCTTCATCGCAAAAGGGGTGTCTACATTTGCACATGCAAATTTTTAGTCATTTGATCCCATAAATTTAATTTATGCCTGTATGTTTCTCACTTCCCTTCACCAATTAGATTATTTAGTGCTGATCCTTCACACACAAATCGACTTACAATAATAGGTAAAAAAACAAGATGGGTGAATGCTTTTGCAAACCACTGTACATCACTGGGGTGACCAAGGGGACAACGATATAACGGGGTAGGACTTAGAAGCATAGACATCACTGGTTAGAGCTGGGGGTCATATACATCACTGGCAAGGCATGTACATGATTTAGGAGAGCTGGGGGCCTTATATATCACTGGGGAGGACTGGGGGGCATATATATCACTGGAGAGGGCTGGGGGTCATATACACCACTGGGGAGCCTGGAAGCAAATAGAGGACTGGGGGACATAGATATCACTGGGAAACGCTGGGAGACATATACAGTGGCTTGCAAAATATTTTTACCTATTTTGTTACATTACAACCTGTGTTTAAATATTTTTGTAATTCTATTTGTGTGTAATGCAACAGCACTAAATACAGTGGGTACAGAAAGTAGTCAGACCCCTTTAAATTTTTCACTCTTTGTTTCATTGCAGCCATTTGGTAAATTCTAAAAAGTTCATTTTTTTTCTCATTAAAGTATACTCTGCACCCCATCTTGACCGAAAAAAAACAGAAATGTAGAAATTTTTGCAAATTTATTAAAAAAGAAAAACTGAAATATCACATGGTCATAAGTATTCAGACCCTTTGCTCAGTATTGAGTAGAAGCACCCTTTTGAGCTAGTACAGCCATGAGTCTTCTTGGGAATGGTGCAACAAGTTTTTCACACTTGGATTTGTGGATCCTCTGCCATCTTTCCTTGAAGATCTTCTCAAGTTTCGTCAGGTTGGATGGTGAACTTTGGTGGACAGCCATTTTCAGGTCTCTCCAGAGATGCTCAATTGGGTTTAGGTCAGGGCTCTGGCTCTGCCAGTCAAGAATGGTCACAGAGTTGTTCTGAAGCCACTCCTTTGTTGGCTGTATGCTTAGGGTCATTGTCTTGTTGGAAGGTGCACCTTTGGCCAAGTCTGAGGTCCAGAGCACTCTGGAAGAGGTTTTCATCCCGGATATCTCTGTACTTGGCGGCCGCATTCATGTTTCCTTCAACTGCACGCAGTCGTCCTGTCCCTGCAGCTGAAAAACACCCCCATAACATGATGCTACCACCACGTTTCACTGTTGGGATTTTATTGGGCAGGTGATGAGCAGTGCCTGGTTTTCTCCACACATACCGCATAGAATTATCACCCAAAAGGTCTATCTTCGTCTCATCAGACCAGAGAATCTTATTTCTCATAGTCTGGGAGTCCTTCATGTGTTTTTGAGCAAACTGTATGCGGGCTTTCATATGTCTTGCACTGAGTAGAGGCTTCCGTCGGGCCACTCTGCCATAAATGTCCGACTGGTGGAGGGCTTCAGTGATAGTTGACATTGTGGATCTTTCTCCCATCTCCCTACTGCATCTCTGAAGCTCAGCCACAGTGATCTTGTGGTTCTTCTTTACCTCTCTCACCAAGGCTCTTCTCCCACGATTGCTCAGTTTGGCTGGACAGCCAGGTCTAGGAAGACTTCTGGTGGTCCCAAACGTCTTCCATTTAAGAATTATGGAGGCCACTGTACTCTTAGGAACCTTGAGTAATGCAGAAATTATTTTGTAACCTTGGCCAGATCTATGCCTTGCCACAATTCTGTCTCCTTGGGCAGTTCCTTTGAGCTCATGATTCTCATTTGGTCTGACATGCACTGTGAGATGTGAGGTCTTATATAGACAGGTGTGTGCCTTTCCAAATTAAGTCCTATGAGTTTAATTAAACACAGCTGGGCTCCAATGAAGGAGTAGAACCATCTGAAGGAGGATCACAAGGAGATGGACAGCATGTGACTTAAATATGAGTGTCTGAGGAAAGGGTCTGTATACTTATGACCATGTGATATTTCAGTTTTTCTTTTTTAATAAATTTGCAAATATTTCTACATTTCTGTTTTTTTTCAGTCAAGATGTGGTGCAGAGTGTACTTTAATGAGAAAAAAAATGAACTTTTTAGAATTTACCAAATGGCTGCAATGAAACAAAGAGTGGAAAATTTAAAGGGGTCTGAATACTTTCCGTAACCACTGTAGTATGAGTTGGTGAAGTGAAGGGAGAAAAATATAGGCATTAAAGGGAACCTGTCACCAGCTTTGCCCCATATGAGATACGGCCACAACCTTTCAGGCCTCATATGCAGCATACTAATATGCCGTGTATATGCCCCCGATCAGGACTCCAACAAAAGAAAAACACCTTTTATTATACTCATCTGCGGGGCGGTCGGGTCCGAGGGCTTCGCTGGTCCTGGACCGGCGCCTCCCTACTTTCAATGCTGTCCTTCTTCTGTGTTTCATGTGGATGATACATCCCTACGTCATCCATACAGGGTCCCTTACATTGCGCTATTGCACAGGCGTACATCTCTGCCCTGTTGAGGGCACACTAAAGTACTGCAGTGCACATGCGCCAGAGCTCTTTGAACTTTCCCATCACGTGCGCACTGCAGTACTTTACTCTGATAAGTAAGTAATGGGTCAAATAGGTAGAACCACTAAATAGAGAATATGATATAGCAAGATGTGGTAAAATAAAACGTAGCTTTGTCATCCAAATAGAGTCCGTGGCATCCATATATAAAGAAGGGAACAACTTCTACATATCGAGTATATGCAACAAAGCAAGAAAAAAGAGGAATGTATACAATGGTGATCACCTTCAAAAATAGTTTATTACAATTGACAATGAAAAACAGGGCAAAAACAAATTAAAAACATTTAAAAAAACAAAATGGCTGAGACAAAAACAGACCCAGTCTCTGTAGGACTTAGGTCCACCCAACCTGGAGTGCCCTTAGACCTTAAACTATGCATAACATAATTGGCTTAATAATTATACAAAAAATATGATTACATACACAGTAGTTAGGGCTCATATACGTGATAAATTTAATATACACAAGAATATAGAAAAGTCATAGCATTAATATACAGTTCAATGTGAAGCTAATATGCTTTATGTATACACAGCAGCAAATAAATGAATGACACCTATATCAATCCGCAGTATTACTAATATTAATCTGCAGTTTTGGTATTCAGCACTTATGAGGAATGTTTAGTATAGAGTAAATTAGCATGAGCTCACTATAGGTACAAAGGAGTAATCCAGTACCAGAACCACCAATTTAAAGTGTGTCTGTTTAAGAAGGATACTACTCTGAGGTACTCAGTACAGGATAAGACCAGGAAGGGTGGTCCCCCACACGAATCGCCGCTACCAGTGCGGCTTCATCAGGGGTAGACACAGTAAGGAAAGAGCGTGTATATATATATTTATATATACAGTATATATACACTGTATATACACATAATTCATTAATTAAGGCAACTTACAGCTGGAGGGGCGGCCGCCTCAGCAAACAGACATCCGCCAAAATACTCTGACGTCATTTCCTCATAAGTGCCGACCCGAGTACTGTGGTCCCCAGTAATCTGCCTGGGGGGCCACAGAAAAGTTAATCGCAGGCCCGAGGTTCCCCACCCCTGCTCTAATGGGAATGTACTGCAGAGGAAACAAGCTATTGCAATGACAAGGACTCAAAACATCTAATCAAATAAAAGTGAAAGAACCTAGCTAGGACTGTATGTAGGCTGCATGGGAATTCTTCATTCAGCAAGGAACAGCATCATTCCTTTTTGGACTGCTTAAAATTATGTATAAAATATAACTAAAGTGTCGGTTGCAGGGTACAGTGCAAACCAAAGCCATTCAAGATTTTTTTTATGAATGAATCAGTGGACATCCGTTTAGGAATGAGCGATTGAATTATGCATGGGGAAATTCAGTTTTTCCGACTACATAAGTATAGATATACTGTATATGTAATTTTCCACTTACAGTAGGGCAGCCTGAAACACATTTCTCCCAAAGACAGGGCAAATACAATCATTACATAGCCCTTATTTGTTTACTGTGCAGTTTTTCTGTTATTATTGATTGAATTTATTTAATTTAATATAATATTTGTTAGAAATAATACAAAATATAATAGATAAATATCTTTGATCATGGGACGTTCTGATATATTCAGAATTCATAAAAAGTAATAAGAAAAATCCCACTTGTTATCTTTTCAATAGCTCAAATAGTTAATTTATGTTCATTTATTTATATCTTGTGGTGTTTACTTTGCTTATACCAAAGACAGGGCAAATACAATCATTACATAGCCCTTATTTGTTTACTGTTATGTATAAAATTTCCTGTGCAGTTTTTCTGTTATTATTGATTGAATTTATTTAATTTAATATAATATTTGTTATAAATAATAAAAAATGTTAATAGATAAATAAATATCTTTGTCTATCTTTGATCATGGGACTTTCATATATATTGAGAATTCATAAAAAGTAATAAGAAAAATCCATCACTCTGAAGTGAGTATGATAAAAACATGAGACTTTTTGTAACATCCCTGGCGGCGTGTCGCCATGGCTTCCTATCACTCACCATGCAAGGCTGCCATCCAGGCTGCGCACTGTGTTCCTCTTCTTGCTGTGTGGATGTTTCCTGGTAGAATGCCTAGAGCGGCGGCATCACTTCCTAATTCTTAAAGGAATATTCCTAATGCATCCCCAGCCTATTGCTGTGAGGCACTGGGTACTTAAGGCACCTCCACCCAGTGGGTGGTCCCTGAGGAACAGTCAACGTTGGTATTGCCAATCCTTGGTGAGTTGGCCCTCACCCCCATCTTACTTCTAACCCCAAGAACGACAGACATTGTGGCTTGGATACAATTGGCCACAGTCGCCCTTTATTATAGCAGTAGCAATTAAAACCGTGTTATATAAACAAATTGTCTTAGGGTCCTTGAAGCCAAGAAGAGTCTGGTGACCCCAATGACACAAACCCCACTTACTCCCAGCTGCGAACCTCAAGCTCAGGAGCTCCAAGAACCCCCTCGAAAGGGGGTTCAGAAACGGTTAAAACCGCCACACCCGGGACTCGATATTCCTTTGTCATAAGTCCCATAAATCACCAGACCCAAATACCACTTATAACTGAGGGATCCATGTCCTGTTGACACTCCCATACCAATTTATAACCAACTTCAAGGACCCTAAAGCACGCCACCACAAGAGTAATTGACAACCTTAAGTACTCGAGACCCCCTTTCCTTTCATAAACATCGCCTGCTCGATGCCCCCTTGTAAAGCTAATGACCATAAATCAATTCCGAAGTCATTCAAATGAACTCCGTCAGCCAACCAAAAATCTTCCGAGCAATTCTCCAAATCAAAATGCCGAATTGACGCCCCCCCATTTCTGGAAACAAAATTGGAAAACGCTCTGTTCACCTTCTTCTGTGCTCTATTCAAACTCTTTATGGACCAGGCATTTTGCCATCTCTTTCGGGGAACAATCTCGGAGCAGATCGTTATCATCCCCGGAAAAGATGCCCAAAGCCGTAATAAATCACGTCTCTGATTAGATCCCTACACGGCCGAACCCCTAAGTCATTACCCCCTACGTGTAATAACAGTATATCTGGGGGGGCGATCTAAATGGACAAAATTATTCACCTCCCGCAACAACCTGTTCCACCCTATACCCCTAAACCCAAGCCAGCAAGTAACAGCTTTGTCCCTTGAAGCACTGAGTTGCTTTCCATCTCGTCGTATGTCTGCCCACACCGCGCCCAGTGGACATAGGTGTGGCCCATTATCCAAATCAACAGAGGGAAACCTATCCAGAAAACAACATGTGATCAGAACACAACAATACACATTTTTTTCACAAGTTAACTGTCGACTCCGGTCTCACGCAAGACAAAATCCGCCTCGATTCCCATCTCCCTATCCGTTTTACAATATTCGAATTCAGGACGCAAGCCACCGCCTCCATAGCGGCCCCTATCCGAAAAGAATGAGGGGCAAAATTACACGGATCCAACCCCAACTTGTTCAAGCACATCCTAAAAATGACGGTGAATTGATACTGCAATAATGTTCCGTCTTCGTGACACAACAATGGTACGTCCGAATTCTGCCCCAGTCCCCTGGAGGACTCAAAAGTTTTTAAAGGACACATCCCTGACCCTTGCACCTCTCCTAACCATACCTTTTTTCCCCTTCCTAACTGGTCTGTTTTTGAAAGCCTCAACCAAAATTCAACACCTTGTTTTGTTGCGAACACATCTCCTGCTAGTACCCCCCGCCTTTCTTCTTAGATGGAGCTACTAGCTCGCTAACCCTTAGGTTTTTCCTGGGCATTTTTTGGGGCACTAACAGGAAAAGCCTTACCTCATACTCTGAGCTACAAATACCTCCCAGTTCCTTTCTCAAATATTTCAGGAGCTTAAACGAAACTGGGTGCTGATCATCCCTCTGTGCCCGCCCCCTACGAATACCCTTAACTGCTTGCTTCACTAGGAAATTCTTTGTCAGATCCCTACCACCCCTGATCCTAAAGCCGAATGCCAAACCTGCGATCAACCGATTAACCTAGAGCCCCCTCCCCTAACCGTAGGTGCAGCAAGCCTACCTGATCTTCTTCAGACAAGGTATTTTTGATACCCCTCAGCCGACCCTCCCACAGCCCCCAAGCAGCTTGATAGGCCTTCCATGTGCTAAGGGATATGGATGATTTAATTAATGGTTGGGCTGCACAAATACCAAGTTCCATAAGTGATGCGGGCACTCGAGCCCCCTCTCCTCTGCATCTGGGGCCAGCAACCGAAAGCGATCCCACTGGAAACGAGAAAGGGCGTCAGCAATTGAATTCCTTTCACCTGGAATGTGAGAAGCTGTTATACATTATTAAACATTCCAATGCCAGTTACCGTAACACCCTGATTACTGGTGGAGAAGATGCCGTAATATTGTTGATCGCCAACACTACTCCCATGTTATCACAGCGGAAACTAATCCATTTGTTTTGAAATTGATGACCCCACAGTGTCACCACAAACATTATTGGGAAAACTTCCAGCAACGCTACGTTTTTTAACAGCCCTTCCACTCTCCAACTCTGGGGCCACTCCCCTGCACACCACTGGCCCTTGAAATAAGCGCCAAAACCTGTGCTTTCTGCAGCATCCATGAACAGCTCTAAGTCCACTTTGTCTGTTACCTCTTCCATTATCAAAACGCCCATTATACACTTCGAGGAAAGTGTCCCACACCGACAAATCTTCCTTATGCTCATTTGACAATCTAATTTAATGATGAAGAGCCTTTACCCCCGCCGTTGCATTTACCAGCTTCTGGAGAAGACCCTCCCCATGGGCATTACCCTACGTGCAAAATTCTGCTTGTCTAGCAGCGACTGTGTCTCCCTCAATGTAATCTTTTTCAGCCACCTAGCCCTTGCCACTTCAGCCCTTAACGCCACCACTTTCTCCTCTTGTAATCGGAGTTTCCACTTCTCTGCATCAATAATGATCCCCAGAAAACAAATACAAGACGCCAGGCACTCGGTTTTTTCAGAAGCCAGGCGGACTCCAAACAGCTCGGCAATCCATTCCATGGCATGCAATGTGGATTCACACAGCGGTGAATCCTTCAAGCCGAAACACAAAAAATCGTCCAGATTATGAATGATTGGTGCCCCCCCCCCAGACACGTCTCGGACAACCCATTCCAGGAAGCAACTGAATGCCTCAAACAAGGAGCAAGAAATGGAACAGCTTATTGGCAGGCAACGATCTATGAAATATGCTCCGTCCCAGAAACAACCCAGCAGTCTAACGTTTTTCCTTATTTTCTGACCCATCCCACCGCCTCGTCAAAAGAGGTATAAACAACGGAGCATAATTCTGTTGCAATTCCATCATTCACCGACCTACCCTTTGGATAAGAGACATGATGAATTAACCTAAATTTGTTGGGCTCCGTTCTTGCAGGGAAGATGCTCCTGGTGCCGTCCGGGCTCCACAGTCGGCGATCCGGGCCACTTGCTCATCCAGCCAGCCAGGGGGGTGATCCATTGCCGACGTCCTAAGGGTCTCCAGCAGCAATATTTGGTATTGCCGCATCTGGAACGACCTGACCTATAAAACTGTCCCACTAGTTAATCTCTTTAGTTAACACGGTAAAAAAAAAAAATAAAGCAAAAAACGATGCTTTATCATCATACTGCCAAATAAAAAATGGAATAAAATGCGATTAAAAAGACAACTGTAAATAAATATGGTGGCTTTGAAAAGGTCATCTTGTTCCCCACCCCCCAAAAAAAAAGCCGCCATACTGCTTCATCAGCCGAAAAATAAAAAAGTTATATCTCTCAGAATAAAGCAATGCAAAAAAAAATATTTTTTCTATTGTGTAAAAGCGCCAAAACATAAAAAGAAGATATCAATGTGGTACCGCTGTAAACGTACTGACCCGAAGAATAAAGCTACCTTATCAATTTTACCACACGCAGAATGGCATAAAAAAAATTCCTGAATTGTTGGTTTCTGTTTATTCTGCCTCCCAAAAATCGGCATAGAAAGCGATCAAAAAATGTCACGTGCCCGAAAATGGTACCAATGGAAAAATTATAGCTCTCTAAATATGGCGATGCAAAAAAAAAGAATTTTTTAGTGTGTGACAGCTGTCAATCATAAAAACCCGATATGAATCTGGTATCGCTTGAATCGCACCGACCTGAAGAATAAAGTCATCTAATCACTTATACCGCACGAGGAAAGCCGTAAAAAATAAACTCTAGGGTTAAGATTGTGCTGGGATTAAGGTTGTGCTAGGGTTAGGTCTTTGCTAGGGTTAGGGTTGTGCTAGGGATAGGGTTGTGTTAGGGTTATGTTTTGCCAAGTATTTAAAGGGCTCGGATGCGGCTTTAAAGAAGGCGATTAATTTTTATTATAATTAAATGATTACAGAACATAGGAAATAGTGTGATATTGCGTACACCTTTGCATAATATAAATCACAAAGGTAAAGTACTTACAGCGCACACTATACAGGAAAAACTTCACCAGGAGAAACATACATCATCTGTCTGGGAGACATCAGCTGTGAGAAGAAAAATAGCGAAGACCGAGAAATGTCCTGGGATGAATCCACACTGCGACGTCAGTGTATCCCCTTTTAGTCCACAGGTCAACAGGCTTCTGTCTTAGCTGAAAACTTCACTAGCTTATATCTTGTTTGAAAACAAATGTTTGCGTAACCAAATGTTACACAAATTCTGACAAGAGTCTTTTTGTTCAATATAGTATCTTTCTTCTGAGTGACCAGCTCTTCAGATGTCACTTAACACCGATCAAATATAGTTATATGAAAAAGTTTGGGCACCCCTATTAATCTTAAGCTTAATGTTTTATAAAAATTGGTGTTTTTGCAACAGCTATTTCAGTTTGATATATGTAATAACTGTTGGACACAGTAATGTTTCTGCCTTGAAATGAGGTTTATTATATTAACAGAAAATGTGAAATCTGCATTCAAACAAAATTTGACAGGTGTATAAGTATGTGCACCTCACCAGAAAAGTGACATTAATATTTAGTAGATCCTCCTTTTGCAAAAATAACAGCCTCTAGTCGCCTCCTGTAGCTTTTAATGAGTTCCTGGATCCTGGATGAAGGTATTTTTGACCATTCCTCTTTACAAAACAATTCCAGTTCAGTTAAGTTTGATGGTCGCCGAGCATGGACCGCCCTCTTCAAATGATCCCACAGATGTTCAATGATATTCAGGTCTGGGGACTGGGATGGCCATTCCGGAACATTGTAATTGTTCCTCTGCATGAATGCCTGAGTAGATTTGGAGCGGTGTTTTGGATCATTGTATTGGTGAAAGATCCATCCCCTGCGTAACTTCAACTTTATCACTGATTCTTGAACATTATTGTCAAGAATCTGCTGATACTGAGTGGAATCCATGCGTCCCTCAACTTTAACAAGATTCCCGGTGCCGGCATTGGCCACACAGCCCCAAAGCATGATGGAACCTCCACCAAATTTTACTGTGGGTAGCAAGTGTTTTTCTTGGAATGCTGTGTTTTTTTGCCGCCATGCAGAACGCCTTTTTGTATGACCAAACAACCCAATCTTGGTTTCATCAGTCCACAGGACCTTCTTCCAAAAATAAATTGGCTTCCCCAAATGTGCTTTTGCATACCTCAGCCGACTCTGTTTGTGGCTTGCTTGCAGAAACGGCTTCTTTCGCATCACTCTCCCATACAGCTTCTCCTTGTGCAAAGTGCGTTGTATAGTTGACCGATGCACAGTGACACCATCTGCAGCAAGTTGATGCTGCAGCTCTCTGGAGGTGGTCTGAGGATTGTCCTTGACTGATCTCACCATTCTTCTTCTCTGCCTTTCTGATGTTTTTCTTGGCCTGCCACTTCTGGCCTTAACAAGAACTGTCCCTGTGTTCTTCCATTTCCTTACTATGTTCCTCACAGTGGAAACTGACAGGTTAAATCTCTGAGACAGCTTTTTGTATCCTTCCCCTGAACAACTATGTTGAATAATCTTTGTTTTCAGATCATTTGCCAGTTGTTTTGAGGAGCCCATGATGCCACTCTTCAGAGGAGATTCAAACAGGAGAACAACTTGCAAGTGGCCACTTTAAGTAGCTTTTCTCATGATTGCATACACCTGGCTATGAAGTTCAAAGCTCAATGAGGTTACAAAACCAAAAAAAGTGCTTTAGTAAGTCAGTAAAAAGTAGGTAGGAGTATTTAAAACAAGAAAATGATAAGGGTGCCCATACCTATGCACCTGTCAAATTTTGTTTGAATGCAGATTGTACATTTTCTGTTAGTACAATAAACCTCATTTTAAGGCAGAAACATTACTGTGTCCAACAGTTATTACATATATCAAACTGAAATAGCTGTTGCAAAAACACCAATTTTTATAAAACATTAAGCTTAAGGTTAATAGGGGTGCCCAAACTTTTTCATATAACTGTATATCACCGGAGATGAAACATGCCAAAGGCTCCTGGTACCAGATGTTTTACCATTCTATAAACACAGCATATTCTTACCAAATATTGCTAATGAATATAAACATGCATCGTTCTCACTAAACATTAATAAAAGACTGCTTGATACTATAAACTAAACATTGATAATAGAGCTATGAGGTCCAGGTGTTGGGAAAATTGCAAGGCTAACATAAGCTGAACTGTTAAAGGGTTCTTTAAAGACAGGCTACCAATATGGATTCCTGATGGACATTAAAAACCTTAGCACTATAAACCACCCTTGGTCATCTGGAAGCGATATATCATTTACATACAATACCATATCCCAAGGGAATATCTTCAGCAGATGAACGACACATTGCTATAAAAGAAGGAATACATTGTATACAACAGCATAAGGCGATACAAGCACAGATTATAGCAAAAATTATTCCTAAAATATAGCGTAAATAACCAAAATCAGGCAACCAATAAAATAACCAATCCCACCATTTACCATTACGCTGTGTGATGTGATCAATGTCATCATGTAACTGATCTATCTGAAATTGCAAATCCTGACTATGGTCTGACAAGTTAAAACAACACATACCTTCAAACTCTTCACATCCATGGTGGTGAATTAATAACAAATAATCTATAGTCGCTCTATTCTGTAAGACAGCTTTTCTGGTAAATTTGTAAATCTAATAATATATCTTCTAAGGCTCTACTGGTAGCATTTATTGATCTAGCTACAAGACAAGATAATCTCCCTACAGTCATAGCCGCATATGGGACTATGGCAGGAGATCCTACAATCGTAAGGGATAACCCTATAATTTCTGATTCAGTTAAAAGGTTTACATTATACTTATAGGGAAAATATATATTCTTGTACCGTGTTAGCCAGTAGATAAAAAAAATATTTAGATTTGAGAGTCCTCAATGGTTGATACCTTTTAATGGCTAACTGAAAAGATGGTAACAAATTGCAAGCTTTCGAGACTACTCAGGTCTCTTCATCAGGCATAGTATACCACAAAATCTGAAGAGTCACATATTTATACACAATAAGACATACAAAAATTGCAAGAGGTAAGACAGGTGAGGAAAAGCAGAGTTATTATGGAAGAGATAAACAGATCTGGCTATAAATATTTTAGCAGTTAATAGATAAAGAGTGTGAAGGTTTTATTGTCCTGCTATTAGGTCCAATGTTATGATGGCCTCACAAGTCTGAGGAGTAAATTCCTTAGTTGATGTAGAATGACATAAATCCATGCGACACATTCATTCCTGCTATGAAAGTGTTAAAGGTCACCATCAGTTTATATTCTGAAATTCTTCAGACCCCCAGCTGGACAATTGGTACATATAATTAAGTACACTACATTAGATGTGATACAGCTGAACGTGCCTGGGATCTTATAGTCCTGATGTGAATTGGGAATCTTTATCTTGTCTGTGGTCGTTATAAACGGACAGGTTTTATATTTTTTCTGGTTGCAAGGAAAGGTACCTGTAGCTGGAGGAGATGACAGGGAGCTTCTGACAATGATGCTTCTTAGATTTGGGGGGTTGCCTGAAACACAGAAGTGGGGGGTCTGGAAATATGGATTGTAATCGGGCATCTTTTTGTAGTAAAGGTTATAGTTTCCGTGCAGCTCTCCTTAGCGCCTCCAGATTTGGATTGTAGGTGATTACTAGAGGCAACCGGCTGCTTTCTTGTTTGGTTTGGTAATGTAGGAGATGATTCCTTGATATTCTGGTGGCTCTTGTAATCTGGTTCTCAATTGTTCTTTGATGGTAGCCCTGTTTCAAAAAGGTCTTTCTGAGGCCATCAAGGTGTTTGTCTCTATCCATCTGGTTGGAACATATCCGATTGTATCTGATGGCTTGGCTGTAAACAATAGAGTTTTTTATGTGTTTTGGATGGAAACTGTCCCATTTAAGGTATGTAGGACGGTCGATTGGTTCAAGGATGTCTCTATTTCATTGTTCTCTAGCTTGATGGTGGTGTCCAAAAAGTTAATTTCAGTACAGGAGTAGTTGAGTGTTAGGTTGATGGTGGGATGAAATTAATTAAAGTGTTCATGGAACGTCTTCAGTTGTTGCTCAGACCCCGTCCAGATGATTAAAATATCGTCAATGAAACGATAGTAGGCCAGAGTCCTGATGGGACATGAGGACAAAAAGTCACTTTCAAGCTTGGCCATGAAAAGATTTGCGTACTGTGGAGCCATTTTACTTCCCATCGCTGTACCAGTTTCCTGTAGATATATACTAGGAGGTCCCTGCTAAGCAGAGAAAAAAAGATGGCCACTAGAGTTCGTACAAATTCATAAAAATATCTTTATTGAAAATATAAATACCACATCAAAACAATTCGTATCGATGCACAAACAGACCACATCATGTGGACACAATGCTGGAGACCAAAACTATTGGATTAAAAAGTTACACCATAAAAACCATGTGACACAGCGGCCACAATTGGTGAGCCTACGTATAGTAGATGATTAAGGGGAGGTAATGAAAAAAATATATACATTTTATCTCCAATATATAAATGTTGCATGTAAATTTGTCAATAAAATATAGAGTATTTCATCCTCCCAATTTGTTTAAATCTAATTATGACATCCAGAATACTTATAAATTATGGTTATTAAAGAACATACCCCATATTCAAATGAATGGCATTGCTCAAACATATACCTAGATAGTCACTTGGCCACCAAACGAACCGCTGTTGGCGTCACCCCGACGCACGTTTCGGTAAGAACCTTTTTCAAGGGGTATTCATGCATACTGATCACCCACCCTAATATACCCTGTGACAATTAGTGAAGTGTGCACATGCTATACCGCCATACCGGAAGTATCCAGCGGCGCGCACAGGCCAATCACCTGACTTCCTACAGACGCATCCCAGTCACCATGGAGAGGCGTCACATGATCCACAGTCACGCGATCGGAAGTACCGCCTCGTCGTCAGGGACGCCATCCCCGCTACATACCTGCTCATGGAGTGACGCGGCCCCACCGCCGCAACCGTGGCGCACAGCGGCGTCGGCATCAGCAAGATGTCGAAAGCCAATGAGCGCAACAGAGCGACCGCGTACCGGCGATGCAGCAGCGGTATGTATCAAGGGTGGTCCCAGAGATCATATACTCGGAAACCAAAGTCTGCAATATTTCACAACTAACAAAATGGCAGTACTGTATATTTATATCTATGTATATAGAGTACACTGAGGAGGTGTACCCACCTATAAAACATATGTACCAATTATATACCATCTCTCATCACATGATTTGACATAAAAAAAAAAGGGGGTACCCTATAACCACCATCGCCTCAGGACGAAGAAAATACCACATAGAGATACCACTAAGAAATATAGCATTATTCTGGACCCACCATTCAATAGCAAAAAATCCTCATTAAGATCACATCAATCCATAGCAATGTATAACAACATTTCCATATTTACACACATATGGATACATATACAAGAATATAATATTTCATATTTAAGTATTCTTACATATTTTTTTGATAGATATTATTTACATATTATACTCTTCTTTATTTCTTTACGGATCACTCCTACAATTCTTCCACCTATAAAACTCTAGGGTCCATACAGATCATTGCTTGGTAATAGTTGTTGAAGTAATTGGAACTGGTGAGTCCAAATGAGTACTGTCATCATAGATATTGCAGGCCGATAGTGGATCAGAGGTATCGCAACCAATCTGATGGGAAGTCAATATGCATGAAATTAAAACACAAATAATCACACAAAGAATAAATAAAACTGATATTATTAATATTGGTCAAGATATACCTGGGCATCACATACAGTATGGAGATTACAAAAATGGGACGAAACTAACGTTCTCATTAAGCCCCTTGGGGTGCAGGGTTTTGAACGCCCAAATCCATTTGGATTCCAATTGAGCCAGTTTCTGTGAAACGGGTCCACCACGAATACCCACCAAAATACTATCAACGCCTTTTATTCTCAATCCAGTAGAATCACAATTGTGATATAACTTAAAGTGGCGTGGGATGGTTTTAAGCGTGGATGCATCCACATGGCCAAGTGCCGCCTCAATCCCCAACACATGCTCTCTTACCCGTGTTTTAAATTGGTGTGTAGTCATACCTATGTAGATAAGCCCACACGGACAAGATGCATGGTATATCACATATCATGTTTGACAAGTGATGTATTTATTGATCTTAAATCTTGTACCGTCCGAATCACAAAAATCCGTACAACGGTCGATGTTGGGTCAGGCGACACAGTGACCATATGGACTGCAGCCACGCCGTCCCCCACCCACTCCATCTAAGAAGGTTTGTCGAGGTTCACCCTCATAGTGACTCCGCACCAGATGGTCTCGGAGTAAGAATACATATGTAAGAATACTTAAATATGAAATATTATATTCTTGTATATGTATCCATATGTGTGTAAATATGGAAATGTTGTTATACATGGCTATGGATTGATGTGATCTTAATGAGGATTTTTTGCTATTGAATGGTGGGTCCAGAATAATGCTATATTTCTTAGTGGTATCTCTATGTGGTATTTTCTTCGTCCTGAGGCGATGGTGGTTATAGGGTACCCCCTTTTTTTCTTATGTCAAATCATGTGATGAGAGATGGTATATAATTGGTACATATGTGTTTTAGGTGGGTACACCTCCTCAGTGTACTCTATATACATAGATATAAATATACAGTACTGCCATTTTGTTAGTTGTGAAATATTGCAGACTTTGGTTTCCGAGTATATGATCTCTGGGACCACTCTTGATACATACTGCTGCTGCCTCGCCGGTATGCGGTCGATCCGTTGCTCCGATGCGCTCATCGGCTTTCGACATCTTGCTGATGCCGACGCCGCTGTGCGCCACGGTTGCGGCGGTGGGGCCGCGTCACTCCATGGCCAGGCATGTAGCGGGGATGGCGTCCCTGACGACGGGGGCGGTACTTCCGATCGTGTGACTGGATCATGTGACGCCTCTCCATGGTGACTGGGATGCGTCTGTAGGAAGTCAGGTGATTGGCCTGTGCGCGCCGCTGGATACTTCCGGTATGGCGGTATAGCATGTGCACACTTCACTAATTGTCACGGGGTATATTAGGGTGGGTGATCAGTATGCATGAATACCCCTTGAAAAAGGTTCTTACCGAAACGTGCGTCGGGGTGACGCCAACAGCGGTTCGTTTGGTGGCCAAGTGACTATCCAGGTATATGTTTGAGCAATGCCATTCATTTGAATATGGGGTATTTTCTTTAATAACCATAATTTATAAGTATTCTGGATGTCATAATTAGATTTAAACAAATTGGGAGGATGAAATACTCTATATTTTATTGACAAATTTACATGCAACATTTATTTTTTTCATTACCTCCCCTTAATCATCTACTATACGTAGGCTCACCAATTGTGGCCGCTGTGTCACATGGTTTTTATGGTGTAACTTTTAATCCAATAGTTTTGGTCTCCAGCATTGTGTCCACATGATGTGGTCTGTTTGTGCATACATACAAATTGTTTTGATGTGGTATTTATATTTTCAATAAAGATATTTTTATGAATTTGTACGAACTCTAGTGGCCATCTTTTTTTCTCTGCTCAGCAGGGACCTCCTAGTATATTTATATGATGGTCCGTTCTGACTTAAAGTCCTGCATGCAATAACATGGGTCCATATGGATTTTATGTACTTCAACCCTGTTTATTGATTTGGTTCTTTAGCCTTTCATTTCCTGTAGATATATGTTGTTATCAAATTCAAAGTAATTGTGGGTGAGGATGAATTCTGTAAGTTTGACCACAGAATCAGCAACAATTCCTGTATTTTCTATGAAGATTTTGCAGGCATTTAATCCATCCTTGTGTGGGATATTAGAATACAAAGATTCCACATCCATGGTGGTCAGGATGGTTCCTTCTGGTAGAGGACCTATTGCTGCTAGTTTATTCAGTAGGTCTGTCATGTCCCGAATGTAGCTGGGTGTACTCTTTACCAGTCCAGAAACTTGCTCAGTAAGGGTGCCCACACATGAAATAACTGGTCTTCCTGAATTTCCAAATTTGTGGATTTTGGGGAGCATATAGAATGTCCCTATTCTTGGACTCTCTGGTATCAGGTCATTCGTCAGGCAAACAAGATACCAACTTGTTTAGTTCCTTATAGTCCTGTGTAGGGTCAGACTCCAGTTTTTTGTAGTAGCGTGTGTCCATCAGTTGTCTGTTTGCTTCCTTCATGAATATAAACTGATGGTGACCTTTAACACTTTCAGAACAGGAATGAATGTGTCGCATGGATTTGTCATTCTACATCAACTAAGGAATTTACTCCTCAGACTTGTGAGGCCATCATAACACTGGACCTAATCACAGGACAATAAAACCTTCACACTCTTTATCTATTAACTGCTAAAATATTTATAGCCAGATCTGTTTATCTCTTCCATAATAACTCTGCTTTTCATCACCTGTCTTACCTATTGCATTTTTTGTATGTCTTATTGTGTATAAATATGTGACTCTTCAGATTTTGTGGTATACTATGCCTGATGAAGAGGCCTGAGTAGTCTCGAAAGCTTGCAATTTGTTACCATCTTTTCAGTTAGCCATTAAAAGGTATCAACCATTGAGGACTCTCAAATCTAAATATTTTTACATTATACTTACAATCTTCAGCTAAACAGGAAAATCCCCTCTTTGGACGTTTAGCTTTATGGGATGAAAACAAAGGATACATCATTAGGGCTAATCTAGAAATAACACATGGCCCACCTATTATGTTAGCTGAAATATAATTAAAAGTTGTATTCCCACAAGAAAACATCCACCCCTTGGGCAATTTTACATGTTGTATATGTGAGAGAGAGATTACTGTTTTGTTGCACTTCATGTTTTTCGCTACCTCATTCTCTTGAAATTTTTATCTGAACGTGAACCGCACATGATATTATGTTCATTGTGCCTTTTGTTACCTTCTATTTTTACCTATTTTATTTTGATTACAAGTCATTTGATAACATAACTCAGCAGATGCATTATTTTGAGTCTTTATAGTTATCATGTCTTCAGTAAGGAAGTCCTCTCCAGTACAGTTTATACAAGCGTAATACAGGTTATATGTATCATTTTGGATCACATCTCCTTCAATCTCCTCATCTTGGACAAACCCCCCTATTGAGTTTGTCCACAGTTGTAAGGGAGTTGGTATAGCTACCATACAATTCTCCAGTATATTGGTAGCGGTAGCAGTTTTTGTCATACAAAAATGGCTCATGTTCATCAATTGTGCCAAGTAACTCCATAGGTTCTGTTTAATTTTACACAATGCCACATTTTCTTTGACTGGCACTTCTTCTCTTTGTTGATACTACGGTTGGGTAGAGACAGAGACCGAAAGGACCATGCCTGTAACACCGATCAGCCACCATCTCCATATTTGAATTGGACACTAAAAAGAAAGAGCAGATTTATTATTCTCTGAGATAACACCTGTCTGCTGGAATATGTTCCCATTTTTCCTGTCCTGGCTTCATCAGTATTAACACATTACCTGCCCCTCTAGCAATCACCTCTGCAGGCTCTGGGGGACCTTTATCCCCAGCTTGTTTTACCCATGTTTTTGCACCATCATTTAAAGAATGACTGGAACCAAAATCTTTATCTCCTCTGACAGTTATTACTGTGGGGGCTGTTCCCTTGATCACCTTCATTTTCTGGATGGATAAAATCAACAATTGAGCTACCCTGTCTCCTTTTTGAATCAACCAGTCACTATCCCCACTATTCAGCAGGAGTACCTTAATTTCACTTTGATAGTCCTGATCTATCACTCCTCCCATCACCTGAATTCCCTTTAAGGCTAAATCTGACCTTGGAGCTATAAGACCAAAATGTTCAGGAGGCATTTGTAATCCTATAGCAGTTCTGATTGCCTTTATAACTCCTGTTCCAATCTGATTTCCTCATGGGATTGTAGATCTAATCCTGCAGCTTGTGGAGTAGCCCTATAGGGTCCTAGTGCTCCCGTCTCCAATTCCCAATAGAGAACTGTCTGTTCTGTGGTAGAAGCTTTTAAGGGCATTATCTGTAAATTGGGGGTAATCATCCTCATTAATAGTGTTTCCTGTTCTCCAATTGGCCTGTTAAGAATGTTAAGGGCTTCATTTAAATGTTTTCTCCACCCTTTGTAAGTTCCATCTCCCAATTTCTTTAATTGTTCTTTGAATAACCCATTCATCTGCTCTACCAATCCTGCAGCTTGGGGATAATATGGGATATGAAAGATTCACTCAATGTTATGTTCTGAGCAAAATTCTGCAACCTTCTTGTTCCTGAAGTGACTACCATTGTCACTCTGAATTTGTTACGGAATTCCGTAGTATAATACTATGGTTTCCATTGTTTTGATCGTACTGTTGGCATTGGCCGCTTTACACGGACAAGCCATCATGTACCCTGAGTATGTATCCACAGCCGTGCATACATACACACATCCTCCATCTTGTGGAAGGGGACCAATATAATCTACCTGCCAAATTTGTCCAGGCAATTTGCCTCGGGCTATATGGCCCCTAACCACATGGGGAATAGGTCTCTGTTGTGAATGTTGACACACTGGCCATTTCATAATTGTTTCCTTAATTACATGTAACCTGAGGGGCACTCCTCTGGTTTGTGCCCATTCATAAGTAGCTTTTTCTACAAGATGCCCACATTTCTGATGTGCCCATTGAGCCAATCCAAGTTGCTTTTCAGCTGAGTCAGGCTCCTCACTGGCATCAGCAACTGATATTTTGGAATGTTCATCCGCTATTGAATTGAAGAGTCTTTCCAGGTTATCTGAAGCACAATGGACGTCAACGTGAAATACAGTCACTTTAATTCTTTGCACAATTGCCCAAACATCTTGCCACAGTTCTTTCCCCCACACATCTTTGCTGTATATTTTCCAGCATATGGAGTGGGACAGACTTAGGTCTATATCATCAAAAGGAGTATTTGGCTCTGATCTGATGAGTGTTTATAAATGATGATGGAATAGCAACCTCTATAGGTCATGGGGAATACTAGATGAATCTCTAAATAAAAGCTACAGCAAGAGAGACACTAGAAGAAGATTTATTTGTTGATTTCTCAGTGGAGTAGACAGAAACTGTTATCTGTAATGTGTTATACATAACCATATATTGGCTTGTTAACTTGTGTTGCCCCTGAAGAGCCGCTACGACAGTTGGTGGTGAAACGCGTCGGGCATTAAGCATTTTTCATCTGAAAGGATGGTTATAGTTGAAATTGGGTACTAGGCATCTTCCTTTGAGTGGATGGTTATAGATATGTCATACTGAAATCATCTAACCAATATACTACTTGTTTAGGTATACCTAGGAGAGTATAGGCTGACCTCGGACAATATAACTACTAACAGTAGATGGGAAGCTGAACCATGATTATAACCTAGGTTATTGGTTGGGTTTTTTTTCTGTTTGATTGGTAATTAGTATACAATGTTTAGTCTGTTAGCCTGTGAGTCAGGGTTGTTTTGTTTTTTTGCACAATTGTTTGGTATGTTTTTAACTTTATACCTTAATAAATATATAATTTTAAAATGTCTTCCCTTTAGTTTATATACTGTGATTGGTTAAGATTAATAACATTTATTGTTGTGAGCCCCTATTCTTATTTTGCCAATTAATGACCAAATTTACATGAGGGCGTCTATCTATGTGGAGGGCTCGGCCAAGAAGTCAATCACTTGTGTCTCCCTCTGACTGGGAAACCTCTCTGGGAGAAAAAGTCAACTCCTGTCGCTGTGTTTTGACCTCCTGCAACAGCAATTTTACTTCAGCGTAAAGATCCTCAAACCCCGGCGCTGTGGGTTTCACTGGGGACGAAGTCGGAGTGGGCCCTCCCGCTCTCTCCGTGTCCAACTACGCCCACGCTGTGGGGATCCAGAATCTTCCACTGTCACCTTTTTATTTTGTAAACTTCCTGATTTCTTATGAAGCCCTCGCTTTTGGTATAATTTCCACATTTCATCAGTACTAGTGATGGGCGAGCACTAAAATGCTCGAGTCGAGCAAATTGGAATGCTCGACCCGAGCAATGAGCCCAATGTAAGTCTATGAAAAATTCGAACATTTTTCAGGCGGCTCCCCCCGGAGGTCTGCAGAGGCCTAAAAATTGCCCAAATCGATGGGAACAGTGCTCAAATGACATGGGAACAGCATGGGGAAGACCCCTGAAAGCATTTCTGACTCCCAGGTCACTGCTGTGAACAACGTTGTCAGAGGTATTACGCCACTTTTACGAACTCACAATAAAACATACAAAAACTAAACCAAAATGGATTTTCCTGGGAAATATGTTAAGGAACATCCTTTACAGGGTAATGACTTGTATATAAGGCAAAATAAATAACCAAAACCAAAAATACTCCTCCACACCAGCGTTTTTGATGCCTTTTTGCATTCAACCGTGACAAATGCATTCACCGGGAGATGTAATTTTAATATTTTACAACCTTATCTGGCCATGTGGTGTGTGACACATCAGACACATCCTGTTTCATTTATGAAGGAGGCACTCTGAAAGTCACAAAGCCTATTTTTATAGGGTTATCAGGCGGCCTTTTCTATTCTTAAAGGGCCAGCAGTCAGCCCTCACCATTCTTAGAGAGCCATCAGCCGGCTGTGCTTTGTTGTTCCCATTACTAAAGAGTGGGTCTCCTATACTATTATTGCGTATGCAGTGAGTGGCAGGGCTGCACAAAATTTGGACGCACCCCAGTACCCCTTTGAAGAGACTTAGAGGAGGACCTCCTGAAAACAATGTTCCCATTATTAGAAAGTGGGTCTCCCATGCTGTTTGCCTATGCAGTGAATGCAAGGGCTGCCAAACATTGGGAGGCACTCCAATGTCCCTTGGAAGAGACGTGGAGGTTAGAGGGCCTCCTGAAAACAATGTTCCTATTAATAGGAAGTGGGTCTCCCATTGTGTTGGCCTATGCAGTGAATGCAAGGGCGCCAAAAATTTGGAGGCACTCCAATGCACCTTGGAAAAGATGTGGAGGAGGGCCTCATAAAAAAATGTTCCCATTAGAAAGGAGCGGGTCTCCTATACTTGTAATGCCCATGCACTAAGCGTATGGGCTGACAAACATTTACCCCTGGGGGGTATAAATGAACATATTGAAGACCAGAAGCAAATATCCAAAATCAGGAAGCGTATACCCATGTGTGGCTGTGAAAAGATGCATGGGAATACACCTCCCAAAAAAAGACACTGGATTTAAGTTTATGTTACGCTGCTATCATGGTGGTGTTAAGAAGTCTGGCCCAATCCAGCCCTTGTTCATTTTTATAAGAGTCAGCCTGTCAGCTTTTACAGTTGACAGGTGGATGCTCTTATCAGTTGTAATTTCACCAGCGGCACTAAAAACCCTCTCTGATAAAATGCTAGCGGCCAGGCAGGCCAGGACCTCCAAGGCGTAGAGAGTCAGTTCATTCCACGTGTCCAGCTTGGATATCCAATAATTATAAGGCACAGAGGAATCATGGAGGACATTGGTACAGTCGGCAAGGTACTCCCTCAGCATCTTCCCAAACTTTGCACTCCTTGTGAGAGTAACCCGCACCTCAGGGCCTGTGCAATGGGAGGGGCTGAGAAAACTCTCCCAGAACTTTGACAGTGTTCCCCTGCCTCTGCTGGATTGGAGTTGTGTCTCTCTCGGCTGTACTCCTTGGTTGTCCAATGAACTGTGACCTCTGCTGCCAGCGTTTTCAAAAGGGAATTTTTTTTAATAGTTCCACAACAAGGGCCTTCTGGTACTGCCCCATTTTTGTAGACCTGTCCGCCTCAGGAATAAGAGATATAATGTTTTCCTTGTAGCGTGGGTCTAGAAGTGTCATCAACCAGTAATGACTGTCACCCAAAATTTGGAGAACGCAAGGGTCACGGGAAAGGCAGCGTAACACAAACTCAGCCATGCGTGCCAGACTGCTAACAGGCAAGACTTCCGTGTCCTCACCAAGAGGATGACTGATCATGCTCTCCTCCTCCTCTTCCCTGTCCTCAGGACATCCACGCTGAACTGACGGTATGACAGTTGTGCAGGTAGTACCGTCTATAGCGCAAGAAACTAGCTCCTGTTCTTCCTCCTCCTTCTCTTGCTCATTGTCACCCAATCCCCGTTGGGATGAGATGAGGCTGGACTGTGTGTAATCATCCTGTATGGTTCCTTGCTCCATCTCATTGTGCTCCGCCTGCAATTCATCCTCTTTGCTTCTGAGCAGAGAGCGTTTCAGCAGACAGAGAAGCGGGATGGTGACGCTAATTATGGCGTCATCACCGCTCACCATCTTGGTGGAATCCTCAAAATTTTGGAGGATGGTACAGATGTCTGCTATCCATGTCCACCCCTGAGGTCTTGTGTGGAGTCTGAACTGAATACAGCCTTGTTGATGCTGGTAGTGAACAACTGCCCTCTTCTGCTAACAAATTCTTTCCAACATCTGCAGTGTAGAGTTCCAACGCGTGGAGACATCACACACCAGTCGATGAGCCGGAAGCTGCAAACGCTGCTGAAGCACGGTAAGGGCAGCGGAAGCTGTACCTTACTTTCTAAAATGGGCACCCAGGCGGCGTACTTTGATGAGCAGATCCGGCAGCTCTGGGTAGGTTTTGAGAAACCGATGAACCACGAGGTTAAACACATGGGCCAGGCATGGTACATGTGTGAGCTCGCCTCACCTCAGAGCCGCCACCAGGTTCCGGCCATTGTCACACATGACCATGCCTGACTGTAGGTTCAGTAGTGTCAGACACAGATCTGCTTGCTTTTTCAGAGCTGTCCACAACTTTTCAGCATTGTGCGGTTTGCCACCTAAGCATATTAGCTTCAGCACAGCCCGCTTGGCTGAGGCAGTGCTTCCAGCTTGTGACTGATGTGGTCATTTCGGAGATTGAGGCTGAAAAGGAGGAGAAGGATGAGGTGCAGGAGCTGTAGACTGTGGGGGGCAACCCTGATTGACCTAGGGCCTGCAATCCTCGGCATCGGGAGGATGTGTTCCGTCCCAAGGTCCGACTGGGCTTCCACTATGTTAACCCAGTGTGCCGTCAGCGAGATGTACCGTCCCTAACCACAAACACTTGTACACGTGTCCCTGGTTAGGTGGACTTTCCCTGTAACTGCATTGTTGAGGGCATGGCTAATGTTGTGGGACACGTGGTTGTGTAATGCAGGGACGGCACATCAGGAGAAATAGTGGCGGCTGGGGACCGAGTACCGAGGGATGGTCGCTGCCATCAGGTCGCGGAAAGCTTCCGTCTCCACGAGCCTAGAAGGCAACATTTCGAGCGCAAGCAGTCGCAAAATGTGGAAATTTAGTAGTGTGGCCTATGGGGCGTTGTCTGCGTATTTGCGCTTGCGTTCCAAGGACTGGGGTATGGATAACTGAATGCTGCGCTGGGACAAGGACGTGCTTGCTGATGATGCTATTTGAGATTGTGCAACGACAGGTGCAGGGCAGGAGGCATCTTTGCATGCACTATGGACAGGGGATTGGCTTGCACACAAAACAGCGGAAGAAGCAGTGGTGTCACCTGCAGACACTGTTCCTGGACCCTGGGGTTCGGCCCACAAAGTCGGGTGCTTTGCTGCCATGTGCCTAATCATTCTGGCCTAATGCTGGCCTGGCAGGTGGTGTAAATGGCCTTTTTGGGGTTATCGGCAGAGTCTTTAAAAATCAATTAGACTCGAGAAGACCTAACAGTTGCACTGGCAACGTCCGTCGAGTTGGTGTTACTGGGAACTCTTTCTCGCCTTCTGTTTGCGACCACCACAGTGCATCTTCATGCCTGTTGGGGTGCTCTTCCTTCCTCCCCCTGTGTGCTGCTGTCCTCATTCTGCATGTCCTCCTGCCAGGTTGGGTTAGTTACTATATCATCCACCACCTCGTCTTCCACCTCCGCACAATGGTCCTCCTCCTGACTTTCTGGCAATTGTGTCTCATAGTCCACCTCTCGTGACACTTTCCCACCATCGCCTTCGTATGACCGTGGCTGCTCAAATATTTGGGCATTGCTAAATGCGATCTTCTCTTGCCCCGCTTCAAGTAGACCAGGCAAGAGGCCCGAATCTATAAATGGAAAAGTGAACAGCTCTTCGGAGTGTCCAAGTGTGGGATCAGTTGTCTCTGGGCACTCGGCATGGTGGGAGGAAGGGGAGGATCAGGGTGAGGAATATGCAGTCCAGACTCACGGCTACTGAGACTTGACCTGTGTGGAAGACAGGGTGGTGGTGGTGGTGGTGGCTAAGTGACTGGAAGCATTATCTGCTATCCAACCACTAACCTTTTCACACTGCTCTGTGTTCAATAGTGGTGTTCTATGGTCCCCTATTAATTGGGACAGGAAGGTCGAGCGAGAAGCAGTGGGTGTTTGTTGTGGCACAATTTCAGCTTGCCCACGGCCTCGGCCTCTGCATGCACCATCACCATCACGTCCAGTTCCCCGTCTCTTGCCACGTGCCTTGTCCATTTAAAATGGACGACAATATCTTCCACGCTCACTACAAATGGCTCAAATTGGAGCGCAATTATATGTGATCCGTGTGATGGACAAACCAGTTTTAAATAGCTGCATTTTTAGCGCTGTAATATGAAAAGGACCTGGCTGTACTCTGCAGTGCCAACAAGCAAATGACGATGAAAAATGGTGTTCTCTGGATTGCTTTTTAAGTATATAATCAGGATTAAAATAAAAATATATATATTCCTGACCCGATACCTAGGGCTATTTTCTGGAAATATCTGGAAAAGCAGCAGACAGAACTGGAATGGACCCTCTTGCTATGTGCACTGCAGTCTGCTATATACTCTGCCTGCCTGCCTAGCACTGATATCTCTGCAGCTGGATTAGTCCTCAGAAGGACTGTTAGTTGAGATGAATATGTGTCTCTAATATAGTCTGGCATACCTACACTAACTAGAAACAAGCAAATCTCTCCCTAGCTTAGCAGCAGCTCTCCCTACACTGTCTGATTCCGGAGTGACTGTGACGAGCATGGCGGCGCCAGGTCTGATATAGACCTGATGACGCTGTGCGGCCAGCCAATCACTGTAATGCCACAACCAACATGGCTGCGGCATTACAGTGTGTGGCAGACCATCCCTGCATGTTGCTTGGCGCTCTAAAGAGCACCAAACATGCAGGGAGGAGACCCGAGTTCCCGCCAAGCAACCCCCGGAAATACTCGGCGAGCGCCGAGCATCTGCGACGCTCCAGCCCTCCCTGGGATATGGGTTTACTCAGAGCCGGGTCAGTGTAGGGGTAGCGGGGGAGGCAGTCGTGGCCTGGACCGTTCCGTGCCCAGGGCCGTCACATAAAAATATTGGCCTTTCAAGTAAGAGTGATATTTCGACTACGCCACCTGCGGTTTCCGGTGATGGACACCAGCGCTGCTACAGTCCACTGAGGCTGGTGTTACGGGCTGCTAAGATGGGACAGCTCCCCACAGGCGGAGCAGGCCTCAGGGCAGTGTGAGAAGGAATGGTGGGTGCAGTGCCGCGCAGGAAATAACAGGCTGAGGCGGTGTGTGAAGTCATCCAGGGCTTTTACTCACTTTCAGATGAACTTCAGCCGCAAAAGCTTCCCTCTGCTACTCACGGCGTACTGCGACCACCGGGATGGTGGGTCCAGCACTTTCCAGGTAGATCAGGAGCACCTGTCGAGACCCCTCTGGTGTGTGTTCCTCTCCTTGGTAAGTTCTCCCACTAAGTCTTCTCCTGACTGTGTGTGGTTAGAACGAGGTGTAAGGCCGGGTCCCACTGGATAAACGCAGTGTAAGAGATACAGGTGGCGTAAGCCACTCCGTCCGTATCCCCCCTGGGATCCACTAAGCCTCCGGGCTTTTCTGACTGAGACGTGAAGTAACAAAGTCAGATATCGGGGGCCAGTCACCCCTCTTGCAGCAGGAATCCCTCTGACTAGGCCAGAATAAAGAGTACAGGTGGCCACTCCGCTCCGTCCGTATCCCCCCTGGGATCCTTTTGCCTGCTCCCCTCCAGGCCTTCTTAGGTCAGGACCTTGACCGGGTAGAGACAGTGGTTAACTCAGACCCGCTCCTCGTCTCAAGGCCAGAGAACGAGGACCGTGTATCTTCAGTCAGCTGCAGACTTTTGCTGGACTCTGGCAGAAGACCACAATCACAGACGAATACCACAATCACAGACGAATATCACAATCAAAGACCTTGAACTTAAGATGGCCGTAGATTAAATATGAAAGAATAAGTGTTTCCTAAAAGTATGTTCTCCACCCTCACCCACTACATGGTTCCCCCCATCTTTGGTTCCCCCCCCCATCTCCTCTATCCCGGGCTGGGGCAGCACCCTGGTGCATTTAGACCCCCTACTGGACAGGAGTGGTTTAGTGTTGAGTGGTAAAGTGGGGTCCTGAGAAATGCTCCATCCTTACCTGGAAGAGGAGATACCACACTTCGAGCTGAGGTGCAGTACCCCTGTGGCGACTGAACCCTCAGGGGCGCCACACATCTCGAGCAGTGAAATGCTCGGGGGAGCACCGAGCAGTAGCGAGCATGCACGCTCATCACTAGTCAGTACCAATCCCATCAATTTCCTCTTTGGGAACCTCATCTTTCAACAAGGCAATAAACATATCCTTGCGCGATATGCGGGAGCCATTGTTATTGTTTTTAGATTCTCTACGCTGCTCTCCGGAAACAAAATTACCACTAGTCCTGGGGCCCCAATCTCCCAAATTACCCAATTGCCGAATTGCCTCTAGGGTGTTGGAGATGGTCTTCCCAGTCTGGTTTACCATTAGGGTCATCATTATATGTTTATAAGCTGGGGAGCAGCCCTGATTATGCGATTTCTGACAGACACACTAACTAGGACTGCCATGTAGTCATCATAGGTCCTTACAGAAATAGCATTTTTTCATGACCTCTTCCTTCAACCTATGGGAACAATCTTTTAATGTAAACCATGGCTTCTTATTAGGGGGCCAATCTGCTTCAGATGGATTTTTAGGCTGTAATGCCATAGCCACAACATCCAGTATACTGCAAGTCGAATGTTGCAACCGAATCCGCAGTGTACAGAACGCTTCCTTCACTACAGGATCATGACTTAGTTGCACAAACTTGGGACCATCTACTGTATCCACTTGTACTCCATGGGCCCCTATCTCCCACAGTCTTACCTCCCAAGTAATCAATGATTCATTGGCTTTTTGAGAAAAACAATCATGAAGATCATTAAGTTCTTGCTGACTATAATCCTCCAACACATCTCTCTGTTGTGCACCTACAGGGGTATCTATGATCCGCCTGCGATGTATGGGATGTGCTTTTACTGAGTCAGTGGGGGAATTAACCTCTCTTTCCGCATTAAAGCACTCATCCTTCTGATCAGAATCAGTGGAATCCCACTTCTACACGTAATTTCAGTTATATACATTACTTTCCTATAAAGCTTGTTGTGTGTATATGTGTCACCCCAGGTCTGGATGCCACAAATATTAAAGGCTGTGTCTGAGAGCAGGAGGGAGGTTCCCTGGTTAGGGACAATTAGCATACAGCACCTCCTGTCCTAGGCCAGTAGGGGGAGCTGGCTGCCCCTATAAAAGCTGGAACTGGGGGTAGGGTTAGAGAGAACTGGACGACCTAGCTCAGGACTGAGACTAGTCCCAGAGAAGAAGGGACAGTTCAGCTGTAGCTGAGGAGTCCGTGAGGCAGAGGAGAAACTGCAAGCCAGGGACAGAGGCGATGAGAGCCGCTCCTGGCTGAGAGAATCACACAACCGGACATTGGAGTCCGAAGCTGTCAGGGTTGTAAGCCCAGCAGCAGAGAACCAACTCGCAAGGGATTGCAGGTCCCTTGGCCTAAGAAGCCTGGAGGCTCCGCCACACAGAGGGACCAGTACAGCGAGGAGAAAGCAAAAGGTACCCAAGGCCCGAGTCGCAAGCCATACAGGCGAGAAGTACACGGCCAGCTCAGGGACGTGGGCTATTACACCACAAAGAGGGGGATAGTCAGAAAGAGCATAGAGAGAACGGTAGGCCTACACACTCACCCTGCCCAGTGGGGCTCGCCCGAATGCTCTCAGACACCCAGGCCCATTCCTAACCTGTACTACTGTTGGGTCATTAATAACACCTACAATAAAGACCCTGGACTGTTTGAAGCGGACTCTGAACTCTTACTATTGTGGCCTGCACTATCACCCCCAGCATTCACCTACACTGCCCTGAGGCTACACTCTTCCCGTGGGGAGTTATCCTACCCCTGTGCTGCACACCAACACCAGCCTCAGCGGTCTGCCTTGCAGCGGCGGTTATCCCTGACCGCAATCCACGGGTGGTGTAGTCGGACATTCACAAATCTATAAATAGACTGCCACAACATTTGGTCTGACCATCCTGAGCCACGGAATCGGGTTGCCACTACTACCCCCAGCGTCGTACAGAAGCCCGGTTCCGGGTATCCCACAGCCCAGGGGGTGAGTCAGCTTTTTGGCGTAGTCGGCAGGATTGTGACCAACCCGCCACAAACGGGTATTGTGTGCCTGAAAAAGACTTTATACATACCTGGGTGAAGTTTCCCGCCATTCGGGCCATTTCCCGCCATCCGTTGCAGTTTCCCGCCATCGGGCGCCATCTTCGGGACGCCGCGCGGGAAGAAGAGGGGCATGGACGTCAAAAATGCGCAAGACCTATAGCCCCGCCCTACGCTGAGACGCTGCGCAAGGTCCTGGAAAGAGATCCAGCGGACGCCGGCGTCATCACCGTGCGACGCAAGGTCCTCGCCCAGAGCATCGCGAGCGGAGCCACGGCATACAGAAGAGGATCGCCGGAAGGTAGGCCACGGTTAACTAGGGGGGAGGAAGATGTCGGACGCGGAGGGACCCTCTACCACCAGCGTAGCTGCTGCAGCTTGTGATGCCGTTTTCCATGCCCTATATCCCCGGAGCAGCCTGGCTGCCACAGTATGCCGGCGAGTAGCATACCTTGGGTGACTTTAAAGAAAGACTGTATAGCCTGTTTAAAGTTTATCCCCTGACAGAAGAACAGAAAGTAAGCATACTGATAGGGCAGTTAACTGGTGCGGCCCAGCGGGAGGTAAAGTCTTGCACAGCTGAGGAGAAAAGGACTGTAAGGGGGGTTCTGACCCATCTACGGGACACCTTTGATACCCGTACCTCAGCAGAAATCAAAATGTGGTTCTATGGATGTAAGCAGCGAGCTCAAGATAGCATCAGAGATTATGGCCTAAATTTACAGGAAGCCTTGGGAGCAATCAAGCAAGCTGACCCTGGCAGCGTGCAGGATACAGATAAATTATTGACTGAGCAGTTCATAGAAGGTCTGCTGTCCAGCGCCCACAGAACCCAGCTGCGCCTCATGGCCCTACAGAACCCCGATTTGACTTTTGCACAGTTCAAAGATAGGGCCATCCGGGTGCTCCGAGAACCCGCACCAGGTGGCGCTGTAGTTTCCCGGCGCCCTGCCATCACTTACCACCAGGGGGCGGCGCCCTACCCCGCAGACCTTGTGGGGGCTGATGTGCAGGCTCTAAACCCATCCCCGCCAGCAAACCTGCACCACCAGGTCCAAGAACTAACAAAGTGTTGCTGCATTGACCAGGACCGTACAGTCATTACAGATGGACTCGTCAGGACCAATCAAGCTGACTTCAAGTCCGGAGGATGTCCAGTGGCGTCGACAGAGGAGGATCCTGTCGTTCAGAGGGAGGCCCACCGACTGTTACACTGAGGATGGACAGCCGATTTGCCGCCGTTGCAGCCAGCCGGGACACGTAGCCAGGTACTGTACTTTAAATGGGTCTGACCTGGGGCAGAGGGCCAACCCCCAGGCATAAGGTCATTAGGCCCGTCTAATTGGCGTGATGAATACATGGGGGGGGACGCACAGTTTTACCCATAGTGCTGGACGGTATCCCCATGAGTGTACCGCTGGATACCGGGTCACAAGTAACTACCATCCCCTATGTACTTTTTAAGCAGTATTGGAGTGACACTGACATAACCCACTACCCAGACAATGACTTGAGCATCATCGCCAGCAATGGCCAGCCCGTGCCGCAGGTGGGGTTCAGAGAGATGACCGTTAAGATTGGTAAAGTTGAACTGCCGGCACAGGGAGTGATCATTGTGGACATTGATCGTCGAGAAAGTCACCCTAAAATAACCTTGGGTACTAACGTGATTGAAAATTGTCTCTTTCAGAAGTAATTGTAATTTTGCAGCAGGTGGCGATGAATGTGAGCTCCAGCCAACAGAGGGTCCTCCAGAAGGAGATAAGAGCCCTGATGAGACAGCAACAGGTAGAACTGTCTGGTGGTGAGATCGGTAGTGTGAGGATGAGCGACCCGTTCCCCATTGCCATGCCTCCCAAAAGTGAAATGATGATCTGGTGTCGGACTGCAATCGGGTTAAGAGGGAAAGACTACCAAGCCATGGTAGAACCAGTGTACTCAGACAGCAGGCCCACCATTTTGACAGCCTGGGGGGTGGTTGATGTCCGCCATGGAAGGGTGCCCGTCCGGATCTTAAACATCGGGGAAAGGGAAGTACACTTGCCCCGGTACGCTACACTTGCCAAATTGTATACTGTTGAACACAATGCTGTCAGGGCCGTGGAACCCTTGCCTCCATCTCCCCAGGCGGAAGGTAATGGCTCCCAGAAACACAAGGAGGACTGGTGCCAGAAACTCCACGTGGGTGCTGACTCCACAGCCCTTGCACCAAAAACAAGGAGTCTACCGGGTGGTTCAGGAGTACAAGAGAATCTTTAGTAAGCACCCGCTAGACTTCGGCAGAGTGAAAGGGGTAGAACACCACATCCCCACGGGGAGCCACCCACCAATAAAAGAGATACAGACCTGTACCCCCCGCACACTATCAGAACGCAAAGGGCATGCTGAGAGAAATTAAAGAATCCGGGGTCATTAGAGACAGCTGTAACCCCTGGGCAGCCCACTTGGTTCTGGTAAAAAAGAGAAAGACGGTACCATGAGAATGTGCGTGGACTATAGACAAGTCAATCGTATCACCCATAAAGACGCATACCCGAGGCCTAGAATAGAGGAGTCTTTGGCCGCACTATAATCAGCTAATTTCTTCTCTACGTAGGACCTTACTAGCGGGTACTGGCAGGTTCCTGTGGCAGAGGCTGACAAGGAGAATGCCGCCTTCACCACCCCGATGGGATTAAGTGAATTCAACTGTATGCCATTCAGGCTCTGCAATGCACCCGGGACCTTCCAGAGGCTGATGGAATGCTGTCTAGGGCACCAAAACTTTGAGACGGTCCTACTCTACCTGGATGACGTGATTGTCTATTCGAAGACTTACGAGGACCATCTAAAGCACCTGGCTGAGGTGTTTGAGGCCATGGCAGGCTTTGGCATGAAAAGTGAAACCCTCCAAGTGCCATCTGTTAAAGCCGAAGGTACAGTACCTAGGACACGTGGTGAGTGCAGAGGGAGTAGCCGCCGACCCTGACAAGGTTACAGTAATCCAGAGCTGGCCAAGCCCCTCTAACATCAAAGAAGTGAGGCAATTCCTCGGGTTGGTAGGCTACTACCGAAGGTTCATCCCCGGGTTCACAAAGATGGCAGCTCCAATGCAGGACCTCCTGATAGGTCAGTCTAAATCCAGAAGTCACAAGCCACCCTTCAAGTGGGACAAGCCGGAAGAGGAGTCCTTCCGCCAGTTGAAGATGGCCCTCACGGGGGATGAGATCCTGGCCTACCCAGATTATGACCAGCCTTTTATCCTCCACACAGACGACAGTAATGTGGGGCTGGGAGCCGTACTGTCACAGAACCAACAGGGCAGAGAAAGGGTGATCGCGTACGCCAGTCGGAAGCTGAGGCCCACTGAAAGAAACCCGGAGAATTACAGCTCCTTCAAGCTAGAATTCTTGGCAGTGGTGTGGGCCGTCACAGAACGGTTTAAACATTACCTGGCCTCCGCAAAGTTCACCGTGTACACGGACAACAACCCGTTGACACACCTGGACAATGCAAGACTTGGTGCCCTGGAACAGCAGTGGATGGCCCGGCTATCGAACTATGACTTCACAATCAAATACCGGGCAGGCAGGACCAACGCCAACGCAGATGCCCTATCGAGAATGCCCCACCTACCCGAAGGGGAAGAAGACTCGGAGGAGCTGGAGGAAGTAGAGCTCCCTGCGTTCCACCGGTATGGGGCCACTCAGTATTCTCACCGGGTAAGAGACAAAGACCTAACCACCGTCATGTTCAACTCCTTACCCCACCACGGCTGGGCTGAAACGCAAGATAGTGACCCTGCAATTCGCCTGGTGAAAGACCTGTTGACCCAGGCAGGCGCTAGCCCTGGCCCGGACGCTCTAGAGGAAGCCAAGCAGTTATGGAAGAAAAAAAGCAGGCTATTCCTCTACAAAGGTAAACTGTGCAGAAGGCTTGTCAACCACCGGACGCACGAGCTGACCTGGCAGGTAGTGGTCCCGAGACTAGATGCAGCAATGGTCCTGGAGGCCTACCATAACAGAGCAGGACACTTCGGGTTGGAAGAAACTGGAGTTCCTACTGAGAGAGCGGTTCTACTGGGTCGGTATGAGAGGGGCCATAGAGAAGTGGTGCAGGGACTGCGGCCCATGTAACCTCAGAAGGAAGGACTTACCAGCCAGAAGACACCCTTGAGGCCCATTGTCACCAGGCAGCCTCTTGAGCTGGTAGCTCTGGACCCTGTGAAATTGGCTCCAAGCCGGTCGGGCTACGTCTATGCCCTGACAATAGTGGACCACTATTCCCGGTTCCTGGTGGTGGTTCCCGTTAAAGACTTGACAGCCCAAACAGCGGCCAGAGCCTTCCAACAACACTTCTGCCGTCCACACGGGTATCCGGAACAGGTCTTGACAGATCAAGGTCCAGCGTTCGAGGCGGAAATCTTCCAGGAGTTCTGCAACCTCTACGACTGTAAGAAGATTCGGACAACGCCTGGTTTCAGAGTCAGGAGGGAATTTTTCCTCACGTGAAGATTGGCTAAATCATTTGGGGTTTTTGCCCTCCTCTGGATCAACTTTAGCAATTACAGAACTTACAGGTCGAACTTGATGGGCGCAAGTCTTTATTCGGCTTTACTAACTATGTAACCGGCAAACAAACGGGCTGTGTGAGAAAATTAATAATATTGTCATTGATCTCCTCAAAACGTTGCCCCTAGAGGAACGCAGCCTGTGGCCGGAAAAACTGCCGGACCTGATAGACTTATACAACCATATCCCGGTGAATGCTACCAATTGCACCCCGGCTTACCTGATGCGAACAAGACCAGGTAAGCTGCCGATAGACCTGGAGATGGGAGTCCTGACACCCGAGGACACCTCCCCCAGACGCGGACTGGGATACGGAACGGCGGCTGCAGTACAAGAAGGTACAGGAGAGTGTGGAGAGGAATCTGGCTCAAGCGAGAGAAAAGCAAGAGAGCCCTTGCTGGTCCCCTGAAACCTGGCGAGCAGGTCCTGAAGCGGAAGAGAAAGCTTCACAAGCTGGATGACCAGTGGGAGAGAGACCCGTAAACAGTACTGCCGTCCAACCACGACAACTCGAAGGTATGTGTAATTACCAAGGATGGAGGAGAAACCACTAGCACTGTCTCCAGAGACCACCTAAAACGGAGCCCCGAGCAACTACAGAGTGCAGGAGAAGATCGAGATGACCTTGAACTCGCAGAGGACAAAGAAGAAATGATCAACACAGTTCTTGGAGAGTATCCTGGACTCTGATAAACGATGCAATAGTGGTACCCGTCCTACACTTCCTTCAGCCAACCCAGCAGGAGCCTACAGCAGAGCAGGAAGAACAAGAGGAACAAGCAGCCCCGGAGGCAGAAGAACCCATGCCAGCAGCCCAGGAGAGTCAACCCTCTGCTGACAGTGATCCTGCCATGCCTGCGGTAAGCCAAAGGACCTGCAGACAGCTGCCTGCCCTGCCTGTAAACCCAGCTAGTAGCTGTACCCTAAATGCTAGTGGGGAAAGCCAGGTTAGACCACCACCAGACAGTGGGTTACGCAGGTCAACCCGGATTACTAGGGGTCAAATACCAGCTCGCTGGAAGATCTAAATGTAAAGTATGTAGTTAATGTGTTATACTTGTTACCTGGTTACTAATACTGTTTTCCCAGTTTTCCTAGATACAATGGACTGACAGGTTATGGACGGTGAATAACCGGAACTACCACGTAGATAGTTGCACCTGGTGCCCTCTTGTGAAGATTGCCACAGAAGAAAAACCTGTCCGGCGTGGCCTCCTTGTGGTCCAAAGTAGTTAGCTTTTACCTTGCCGCCATGCCCAAGGCCAGGAACTTGGGGTTTATGGAGACAGGTCCCCACACTGTGGAAAACTTCACCTTGTTGGGTGATATGGACACCCGGTCACGGAAGCGCCGTGGCCTTAAGGACAAAATGTACTTGTAAATATGTTATGTTGTCATTTATACCCTGTATTTGTGTTTCCTGTTTAGTCCGGAGTACTAAATTTTACTAGGGGGGAATGTGTCACCCCAGGTCTGGATGCCACAAATATTAAAGGCTGTGTCTGAGAGCAGGAGGGAGGTTCCCTGGTTAGGGACAATTAGCATACAGCACCTCCTGTCCCAGGCCAGTAGGGTGAGCTGGCTGCCCCTATAAAAGCTGGAACTGGGGGCAGGGTTAGAGAGAACTGGACGACCTAGCTCAGGACTGAGACTAGTCCCAGAGAAGGAGGGACAGTTCAGCTGTAGCTGAGGAGTCCGTGAGGCAGAGGAGAAACTGCAAGCCAGGGACAGAGGCGACGAGAGTCGGTCCTGGCTGAGAGAATCACACAACCGGACATTGGGGTCCGAGGCTGTCAGGGTTGTAAGCCCAGCAGCAGAGAACCAAGTCGAAAGGGATTGCAGGTCCCTTGGCCTAAGAAGCCTGGAGGCTCCGCCACACAGAGGGACCAGTACAGCGAGGAGAAAGCAAAAGGTACCCAAGGCCCGAGTCGCAAGCCATACAGGCGAGAAGTACACGGCCAGCTCAGGGACGTGGGCTATTACACCACGAAGAGGGGGATAGTCAGAAAGAGCATAGAGAGAACGGTAGGCCTACACACTCGCCCTGACCAGTGGGGCTCGCCCGAATGCTCTCAGACACCCAGGCCCATTCCTAACCTGTACTACTGTTGGGTCATTAATAACACCTACAATAAAGACCCTGGACTGTTTGAAGCGGACTCTGAACTCTTACTATTGCGGCCTGCACTATCACCCCCAGCATTCACCTACACTGCCCTGAGGCTACACTCTTCCCGTGGGGAGTTATCCTACCCATGTGCTGCACATCAACACCAGCCTCAGCTGTCTGCCTTGCAGCGGCGGTTACCCTGACCACAATCCACGGGTGGCGTAGTCGGACATTCACAAATCTATAAATAGACTGCCACAACATTTGGTCTGACCACCCTGAGCCACGGGATCGGGTTGCCACTATTACCCCCAACATCGTACAGAAGCCCGGTTCCGGGTGCCCCACAGCCCAGGGGGTGAGTCATATACATATATAGTTCTCCTGCTCTCTTGTCCCCTTTCTCTCTATGACCAGTGATAGACTATTTTTATATCACATTTAGGCATCCATTTAATGTATACGCTGGGACATATAAGATAAACCGATACCTCTGACGGATGATGCACACTTTTAATGTTTCTTTTATGACTCTAAAACTATAAATCTGTTACACAGCTCCTTCCCGATCAAATAATGTGAACAGCTCCATTCCTCCCTCTGTGTATACATTGTGTAATGTGAATGTATTGTGCTCTGTGAACTGTATATGGGCTACAGAGAATGATACTTGCCACACGATGACCAGTAAAGGATGATGGAATCCTGTAAATCCTGCAAAAATGAAAAAAGGGGAAATGGGGGAGGGTACAAATGGGAGGAAAAGGAAAAAATGACAAAACATTGTGCCTTTATGGCTAAAAACTCTCCGGATGCTCCTTGTAGACAAGTCGCTGTGCTCGCTCTCTCATTGCAGGTGCCAGGAATGACCAGTAACTGCCAATCACATGACCTCCTCACTGCAGCCAGAACATTTCTATTACATTTGAAACTTTCAAGTAAAGATTTAGCCCTGATTCATCAAGACTGGCAGTTCTCATATCGGAATGTGGTGGTTTCTGGTCCCTTAGTCTGACATTTATTTTCTAAACACTGTGTATTCATGAGCTCCTGAGTATTTTGGGGGGGGGGCATTCAGTATTATGGGTACCACATAGTCCTCCATACAGTATAATGTTCCCCATATAGTGCTCCATACAGTATTACGGGCAACACATAGTCCTCCATACAGTATTATGGACCCCATATAGTCCTCCATACAGTATTATTGGCACCACATAATCCTTGGAACAGTATAATGGGCCCCATATAGTGGTTCATACAGTATAATGGGCACCATTTAGTGCTCCATACAGTATTAAGGGCACCATATAGTGCTCCATACAGTATTATGGGCCCCATGTAGTCCTCTATACATATAAAATAAACAAATACTCACCTCTCCCTTATCCCTCGCAGCTCCAGCCCCTGCACTGCTCAGCACAGAGGGCGTGCTGTAGTGATGTCATCGCGCCTTCTACACTGAGACATCACAGAGTTCAGATGGAGAGGGGGAATGATGGGAGAGGGAGCAACAGCTGATGGCTCCCTTTCCTATTGTTGTTTTCAACTGTATCGGCATCCATGATATGGATACACACGTTCCATTAATTTGGGGCAAAAGCAGAAATTGTTTTTAATTGGTTTTTCACCTTTTCAGCAACAAGCAAAACAGTGAGAGTAACACCAACCAATATTGAGATATGTTCTCACTATAGATTAGATACTAGACAGCAATTAAAGTGAGAATCTAAAACATAACTTTTAATATTTAATAGTTAAGAACAATAAACAGATAATGCCACCCATAAAAAGAGAGATGGATCTCAATGCTGGAATGATTATTACCATTAACACAGTCAGGGGACCATCTCTATATTAAATATGTGTAAAAATACATAAAGAGCTTGTACTCTATCTTCAGGTGTGAAGACCAGGCTCTGGATAGAATCTGTAGAGGGAAGAGGGTGTATACGGGGGACACAGTAAGTCGCCCTCCCCTGAAACACCAATTTTTAACAGATCCAGATATACATCAATTAAACTAGGGGAAAATCTCTGTTCTTCCCTTTATTCCATGGATTAAGCATTTATTTCTATCTCCAGGAATCCAGACACTTAAATGAAAAACAGAGATTTCTCAAAACACAAGTATGAGGTCTGAGTGCAGATCCTACATATTTATAATAATTCATACATGATTGTGTCAACAAAATGTCAAAGGGAAAGTGCAGGGCCTCCATACAGGGCTGGCTGTGGTCTGCCCTTGTCAGAGCGGGAGCTTTGTGGGGATAGTTTAAGCTTGAGCCTAAAGGGACTAATAGGGCCAGCTTATACAACTACTTGGTCCAGAAGGAACTCCCCAGACAGCAACTTTCATCCCGGAGAAACAAAGAATGGGTGAGAGAATTCCATTTTGTTGACACAATCATGTATGATGAGTATTACTGTGTATCTACACAATGTTACTTTACTGTGTCCTGTTTGCTTTTTACACCTTCCACCATGTATTCTAGTTTCAATTTATGCGAGCCCCCCCCCATAATCCCAGGCGTGGGGAGCAGTGAATATTCTGGCAGCTGATGTCGGCATGTGAGGGCCGCTGCGCCGTTTATACACTGAAGTAAGTTGCCAGCCTCAGAAGATGGTGCCGCACCGTGTAGGAGCAAAGGGAAGGTGAGCAGAATGGTTTATTTTTTTTAAGTATGCGGCATGATGGGGATCATATATACTAGAAATGGCGACATATATACAAAGATAGAGGGCCACATATACAAGGATGGAGATCATATATACCAGAATGGGAGTGCCATATGCACCAGGATGGGAGGGCCAAATACCAGGTTGGGGAGGACATATATACCAGGAAGGAGGGCCACATATACCAGTATTTTAGATCATATATACCAGGATGGAAGGGCCATAAATACCAGGACGAGAGGGCCATATATACCAGGATGAGAGGGCTATATATACCAGGATTGGATGACCATATATACTAGGATGGGAGGGCCATATATACAAGTATAGGGGGAACATATATAACAGGATGGGGGGGATATATATACCAGGATGGGAGGGCATATACAGATGAAACCAGAAGTTTACATGCATTATATAAAAAGACACATATACATGTTTTTCTCAATATCTAACATGACATCAGGATAAACCTTTCACGTTCAATTAGGATTACCATCATTTTTAATATTTGCCAAATGCCAGAATAATGAGAGAGAGAATGTTTTAAAGCATTTTTATTACTTACTGCAAAGTCAAAAGTTTACATACTGTACATTTCATTAGTATTTGGTACCATTGCCCTTAAACTGAATGACTTGGGTCAATCGTTTCTCACAAGCTTCTCACAATAGTTGGTCGGAATTTGGGCCCATTCCTCCTGACAAAACTTGTGTAACTGATCCAGGTTTGTAGGTCGCCTTGCTCGCACCTTCGTTTTCAGCTTTGCTCATAAATTTTCTATAGGATTGAGATCAGGGCTTTGTAATGGTCACTCCAAAACATTGACTTTGATATCCTTAAGCCACTTTGTTACCATTTTGTCAGTATGCGTCGGGTCATTGTCCAATTGGAAGACCAATTTATGCCAAAGCTTTAACTTCCTGGCTGATGTCTTAAGATGTTGCTTCAGTATTGCCACATAATCTTCTTTTCTCATGATGCTATCTATTTTGTGAAGTGCACCAGTCCCTCCTGCAGCAAAACAACCGCACAACATGATGCTGCCACCCACGTGTTTCACATTTGGGATGGTATTTTTAGGCTTCCAAGCTTCTCCCTTTTTCCTTCAAACGTAATGATGGTCATTATGACCACAGGACATGTATCCAAAAATTAAGGTCTTTGCTCCTGTGCGTTGCAAACATTAATCTGGCTTTTTATGTTTCTTTTGGAGTAATGGCTTCTTCCTGGCAGAGTGGCCTTTCAGCCCATATTGATACAGTACTCGTTTCACTGTGGATATTGACACAATCTTACCAGCTTCCACCATCATCTTCATAAGGTCTTTTGTTTTTGTCCTTGGGTTGATATGCACATGTTGGACTAAAGCATGTTCATCTCTGGGACACAGAACCGTTTCCTTCCTGAGTGGTATGATGGCTGGACATTCCCATTTTGTTTGTACTTGCATATAATTGTTTGCACAGATGAATGAGGCACCTTCAGGTATCTTGAAATTGTACTCAAGGATGAGCCAGACTTGTGCAAGTCCACAATTCTCTTCCTGATATCTTGGCTAATTTCTTTAGATATTTCCATGATGCTATACAAAGAAGCAGTGCGTTTCAGGTGTGCATTAAAGTACATCCACAGGTGTGTCTCTAATTAACTCAGATGTTGCCAAAAAAATAGAAGCTTACAAACACATGACATCATCATATGGGCAGTCCAGAATTGTTTAAAGGCATAGTAATCTTAGTGTATGTAAACTTCTGGTTTCAACTGTTTACCAGGATGGGTGACATATAACAAAATTGAGGGACATACAGTTATATATTTGGACAGAGACAACATTTTTCTAATTTTGGTTCTAGACATTACCACAATGAATTTTAAACAAAACAATTCAGATGCAGTTGAAGTTCAGACTGTCAGCTTTCATTTGAGGGTATCCACATTAAAATTGGATGAAGGGTTTAGGAGTTTCAGCTCCTTAACATGTGCCACCCTGTTTTTAAAGGGACCAAAAGTAATTGGACAGATGAAATAATTGTAAATAAAATGTTCATTTCTAGTACTTGGTTGAAAACCCTTTGTTGGCAATGACTGCCTGAAGTCTTGAACTCATGGACATCACCAGATGCTGTGTTTCCTCCTTTTTGATGCTCTACCAGGCCTTCACTGCGGTGGTTTTCAGTTGCTGTTTGTTTGTGGGCCTTTCTGTCTGAAGTTTAGTCTTTAACAAGTGAAATGCATGCTCAATTGGGTTGAGATCAGGTGATTGACTTGGCCATTCAAGAATATTCCACTTCCTTGCTTTAATAAACTCCTGGGTTGCTTTGGGTCATTGTCCATCTGTAGTATGAAACGACGACCAATCAGTTTGGCTGCATTTGGCTGGATCTGAGCACACAGTATGGCTCTGAATACATCAGAATTCATTCAGCTGCTTCTGTCCTGTGTCGCATCATAAATAAACACTAGTGACCCAGTGCCACTAGCAGCCATGCATGCCCAAGCCATCACACTGTCTCCGCCGTGTTTTACAGATGATGTGGTATGCTTTGGATCATGAGCTGTACCACGCCTTCGCCATACTTTTCTCTTTCCATCATTCTGGTAGAGGTTGATCTTGGTTTCATCTGTCCAAAGAATGTTCTTCCAGAACGGTGCTGGCTTTTTTAGATGTTTTTTTAGCAAAGTCCAGTCTAGCCTTTTTATTCTTGATGCTTATGAGTGGCTTGTACCGTGCAGTGAACCTCTGTATTTACTTTCATGCAGTCTTCTCTTTATGGTAGATTTGGATATTGATACGCCTACCTCCTGGAGAGTGTTGTTCACTTGGTTGGCTGTTGTGAAGGGGTTTCTCTTCACCATGGAGATTATTCTGCGATCATCCACCACTGTTGTCTTCCGTGGGCGCCCAGGTCTTTTTGCATTGATGAGTTCACCAGAGCTTTCTTTCTTTCTCAGGATGTACCAAACTGTAGATTTTGCCACTCCTAATATTGTAGCAATTTCTCGGATGGGTTTTTCTGTTTTTTGCAGCTTAAGGATGGCTTGTTTCACCTGCATGGAGAGCTCCTTTGACCGCATGTTTACTTCACAGAAAAACCTTCCAAATGCAAGCACCACACCTCAAATCAACTCCAGGCCTTTTATCTGCTTAATTGAGAATGACATAACGAAAGGATTGCCCACACCTGTCCATGAAATAACCTTGGAGTCAATTGTCCAATTACTTTTGGTCCCTTTAAAAACAGGGTGGCACATGTTAAGGAGCTGAAACTCCTAAACCCTTCATCCAATTTTAATGTGGATACCCTCAAATGAAAGCTGAAAGTCTGAACTTCAAATGCATCTAAATTGTTTTGTTTAAAATTCATTGTGGTAATGTCTAGAACCAAAATTAGAAAAATGTTGTCTCTGTCCAAATATATATGGACCTAACTATATACATAATGAGGAGGAGGAGGAGTTAAGGAGCTGGTTGTTAGAGCTCTCCTGTTAGTTTTTTTTTAGTTTGCTGGTCACATGACCATTTTTGCCTATTTTATCCGGCTCCGCCCTCCTGGCCTTGCTGGACTTCATTGTATTTACTACTCTTGAGCTAGCTTGGTGCTCTGTTGCCGTTCTCTGTTAGTTTTGCTAGGTCTTCTGACCTCTATGCTTTTTGTTGTGGGTTTGTCTTTGACTGCTACTATTTCTGCTAGGAGGTGTCCAACTTATCCCAGTCCCTAGTTCTTGTAGGGATCCCTCCCTCACATCTATAGGTCTTCGTACAGACTAGCCGAGGACTTTAGCGGGTCTGATCGCAGGATCAGGTTCCCCGTTACATCGTAGGGATCTAGTTTAGTTTTATTGTAGGGACAGATATCCTGTCTTTCCTTAGTCCCTGTAGCTGATCATAACACTGGTTGCCTGAGCTACAGACGGTACTACCCACACCACCTTCATCCAATCAGTACAGTGAGGATGGCCTGAAGAGGAGGAGTAGAGGAAGGACGAGGTGGAGAAGATGGACAGGTGTCCTCTTGGTGGGGACAGAAGTCTTGGCTGTTGGCAGTCTAACACACATGGCTGAGTTTATGTTCCACTGCATTTCCTGCGACCCTCACGTTATATGCATTTTGGCCAACACTAATTACTGGTTGGTCACCCTTCTAGACCTACGCTACAATGAGAACTTTCCATCTCTCCTTCCCGTGGCGGAGAGGTCTAATAAAATGTTGCAGTACTCGAAGGCCCTAGTTGAGGAATTATTAAAAAAAAAATTCCATCTGACAACGCAGGCAGCAGAGGTCACAGTTCCTTAGACAACAAAGGAGTACTGACGATTGAGACGCACACCAGATGGAGCAGAGGCAGGGGAACACTAAAAAAGGTCTGGGACAGTTTTCTCAAACCCTCCCAGCGCCCAGGCCCTGATGTCTGGTGTACTCTGACAAGGAGGGAAAAGTTTTGGAAGATGCTGAGTACCTTGCTGACTGTACCAGCGTCCTTCATGATTCCTCTGTGCCTTACAACTATTGGGTATCCAAGCTGGACACATGGCATGTACTGTCTCTCTACACCTTGGATGTCCTGACCTGCCCTGCTGCTAGCGTTTTGTCAGAGCGGGTTTTTAGTGCCGCCGGGAAAATTATAACTGATAGGCACATCCGCCTCTCATCTGAAAATGCTGACAGGTTGACCTTTTTATGTCCTCCTCCTCCTTCTCCTCCACCACCATATCAACAGGGTGATCATGCTACCCTTACTATAAATCTTTTAAGGGTGTTTATAATACCCGCATTGAGAATTTTGAGAGGCCTATCGCTAACATTTTCTGATATAAATGTATACCCCCTCCGGGGGTAAGGCTGTGTGCCCACGTAGCGTTTTTCAAGCGTATATGCTGCGGAATTTCCGCAGCGTAAACGCTTGAAAAACGCATGTATATCCGCACCCCATGGTCCCCAATGGCATTCCGCAATGTCAATGCCCATGCTGCGGATTTTTCCGCAGCGTATATGCTGCGGTCAAAAATCCGCAGCATGTTCATTAATTTTGCGGAAGCGCAGCGGAATCAATGTGCGGATGGTACCCAAGTCTGGATGAGAGGAGACTCTCATCCAGACCTGGGTACCAAAGAACCTGTAAAAAAAAAGAATAAAATAAAGTTTATACTTATCTTCTGATGTTTTCCCTCCGTCGCGCTGTTGTCTGAAGGACCTGCCACGTCATTGAGTCATGTGACCCACCACATGACACAATGACGTCACCGCAGGTCCTGCACACAACAGCGTGAGCCGCTCAAGCCTCCGGACGGGGCAGAGAATGCATCAGAAGGTGAGTATAAAGTTTATTTTTTACCATTCTGAACAAGTTGTCAAGCACTTTTCCAAGTGATGCTTGGAGAAGTGCTTGATAACCCGCATGCGGAAATGCATGCAAAGACGCCTCACAAACGCTTCTACCTGGCGGGAAAACCGCATGTAATATCCGCATGCGATTTTCCCGCCAGGGAGAAGCGTAAAAAATATGCTTCAGGTCCGAAACGTGGGCACATAGCCTAAATGTTTTCCAGCCCATGCACTTAGTGCATGCGCATTATCAGTCTAGGATACCCACTCATTAATAATGGGAAAAAAAGGTTTTCTGAGTCCCTCCACTACGTCTCTTCAAAGAGGTATTGGAGTGCCTCCTTCTAATTTTTGGCAGTCCTTAAAGCGCATGCATTACCAGTCTAGGACACCCACTCCTTATTAATAGTAAAAAATGCTTTTCTGAGGCTCCATCTTCTTGTTGAGGGAGCATTTTTGGAAACCAAAAGAGCCGGATTCTATTAGTATATGATCCAGTGCCTTGTTGTGGGCTGTCAGGTGGTCGTCACATTGGGAGTTCTCACACTGCATACAGGATGTCACAGCCAGGACAGGAGACTTTGTACAGTAAGTATAGAAGATCCTGGTCTCCTCCATATTAGGCTGAGTAGATACGAAATGCTCCACTATATTCCCCAGCAGGGTTGATGAAATAACAGTCCTTGGTGCTGCTACGTTAAACTAATAGCTTTTTTCAGGGCTAATTCAAATAGATTATATTCTCTAATAATACCGTTCTTATCTGTAGTTCATGTAGTTTGAGCTGTCGCAGTAGGGATAGCTATTACAGGCATCTAGTCAAGAATTATTGCCTTATAGTCCTTGCTGCTGCAACCTAAAAAAAATATCAAGGTAACATCTATTCTATTCCCTATTAATACCGCTGTTAGCTGTATTTAGTGTAGGGATAGGTCATAGGTATCATCTGCTGGAAATGAGTGTTCATTTTGGTCACATATATCTCTTCCACAGTCCATAACTTGTTTGCTTTTTCCCATAAACTCATTGACAGATTCGTGTTTTTTATGGTGATCTGTACTCAGAAATTAAGTAATAAAAAGGATGGTGGTGCTTGCAGTTGAGCCCTTGAAACCTGCTGCAAGAAAGGACGATTACCACAGTCGTCTAATGGGTAAAGTAGATAAAATGGTATATATCTGATATATACAGACTTGCGCTTGTAACAGGGCTGGGGTAAAAGGAGAAAGGGAATGACAAGAATCAGGTAGTTAAAAAATGTAAATTCATTAGAGTACAATAAAAGAACTGAAAAAGTAAAAATGGCGGGAGGATATTCTGTTTTTTTATTTTTAATTATATACGGTATATATATGGCGCCCCTGAGGGTTCAGTCGCCACAGAAGTACTGCACCTCACCCCGAGGTGTGGTGTCTCCCTTCTCTCAGGTAAGGTGGGAGTGCTGCACGGAACCCCAAACACCTGCATCCAACACTACCCTACTCCAGGCCGGCTGGGGGGGCAACATGCAGAGCGCAGCTGCTGAGCCTTGTCCCTGGCTGGATGGGGGGAACCAGTAGTGGGTGTGGGTGGAGGAAGTAGTTAGAGAAAGCACTTTGATAGGAGTATAAATAGGGAAGCCATCTTAGAGAGAGTGTGTTCAGTCAGAGGAGGAGAGTGAGAGGATCAGAGCCTCTACAGGAGCTCTGCTCCAGAGGCGGGCCTAGCCAGTGAGGCCCAAGTCTGAAGAGATCAGTGTTCTAGGGACAGTTCAGAGGAACAGTCTGGGAGCAGAGTCTCTGTAGGAGCTCTGCTCCACTACAAGGGCCTAGGACAGAGGCCCAGGAGGGGAGCAGGGAGTAAGCTCCGTCCTGCAGAAGGGATCCTAGGGGGTACGGCGAGTGCAGGCGGCACCCGTACACCCCGAACCTGCCAAGTGTCAGGAGGATCTAGGCCACAAGAAGGGGACCGGCCCCTGGCCCAGTCGTGCAGCTTCAAGCCTCGGCTGGAAAAAACGGAGGCTTCTATAGCCAGTAGTCGAACCCCCCACCCCAATCCTAGTAAGGTCAAGCAGGTCTGTGCAACTCCGACGGACAGGGGGGGCTCGCAGCACCCGAACAGGATTCATAGTGGGAAGCGCAGGGCAGGAGGGAGTAAAGACCCAACGTGAAGTCGGTCTAGGAAGGTACATATGAAAGTGGGGTTCTGCCAGGTACACCCGAGCTGCCTGAGGAAGGACTGAACCCTTGCCCGGTGAACGCAGTGCGACGCGGGAGGCTTGCGCCGGTACAGTGCACCTGTGGACTGTCTAAGAACTGTGAGTAAATCTTGGATGACTGCACTGAGCTGCCTCCGCTCCTTTATTTCGCCGGTGCCATTTCCCTCCCTGCACTATAACGCCCAGCACACCTCCTCCATTTATCTACACTGCCCTGAGGCCTGCTCCACCTGTGGGGAGCCGATCCATCACAAGCTGTCCTAACATTTGCCTCAGAGGACTGTTGCAGCGCTGGTGATCCTCACCAGACACCGCAGGTGGCGTCACGGCAAATTCCCCTACAAAATATCCCCCTTTTTACACTGACCCGCCCTGGGTTACGGACCGGGCCAGCCACCGTGATCTCCCCCAAAAGCAGCCATAAGGCTCGGCTGTCGAGTACCCCATGGCCCTGGGGGCGAGTCATATATATAACAATAAGGACACTCGAGGTATATTCCTGTTGGTCCTGGATAAAGTGCGCTGTGCTTCTGATGTTAGAGGATAATAAGTGTGTGTACATATATCTCAGACATTAGCGCCAACAGACTAATAGAAGGGACAAAAAAATAATAATTAAGTCAATATAGCGATTCATAAATAAATGTCATAAAAGATTAACTTTATTGATGAAGTAAAAAGGTGCAGTGGACATACAAAAACAGGAAGATGGTGCAGATCACACATATAAATAGTAAAATGTAAAGGAGACTCACTGCTTAGTATAAAATCACAAATACAGTATACTGTATATAACCATCATCTGAAATATATATAAGCAAATATGTGTAAAAATACATGTATACTATTGATGATGCTATGAGAATATACGGGGGTATGGGGACTAAATAATGGTCAAGTATACAAGATTGGGGTAAAAGGTATATATATATTCCCATACATGGCACGGTCAAATAGCGTACACTCAGGATGGATGAGAAAAAATGAGTTTACTGCATACTTTGTTCACAGCAGGAGCTGCCTTACAATGTGCCCACCCCGACACATCACAGGAAGAGAGAGAATAAAAATGCTGCGCTAGCCAATAGGAGAGGGACGCAGAGTGTAGTGACGCATGCGTGAACTGGTGAAGTCCGGGAGCTTGCCTCGACCCACATCACATGACCGACCGTGACACAAACTGGATTGTGACGCCGAAGGGAACAAAAGATACAGGAAGAGAACTGGCAGGGCACCAGATGAGAATGCGTGCCACCGGGGCAATCTGCAAAAGTAGTGTAGCATTCATAGTTCATAGAGAGAAATCAACACTGTGCATAGTGGGAGCGTAATACTCAAAAAAGGCCACAAGATGGTGCAAAACAGCATGGTGTTATCTGTATAAAGCACAATGAAGATAACACAATTATGTGATGATATTATGACAAAAGGATAATAATATTGCCAGGGTCGGACTGGGGTGCCTAGGGCCCACCAGGGTAATTGACTCTAGGCGCCCACACTACAGCTCTGTAATCTAACGAGATGCAATTTGCAGCTTGTCACTACATTACAGAACAGGAGGAAGCGCTGGGCATTGTATATGAGTATATGTAAGTGTAATGCCGGCACGATCTTCCTCCAGAGCGGATATACCAGCAGCGTGTTTCACACAGTAGATTCACTTGTGTGAAACTAGCCTAAATTCCATTTAGTATTCATTGTATTTCTGAGTCAATGTTCTACCAGTAAAACAAAAAGCTAGCTATCAATACTAGATTTCGTGTATCACCTACCCTGTATCACTTTATAACTGGCTACCAACTTATCCGGTGGTCTACGCAGTATTCTCAGCTCTTGCTTGTTCACAATGCACAGCATTCACATTGGTCCTACATAAAAGAACATGTAATACTATTAGTTCTTTCATTGTAAAGAGGAAACTGTTGTATATTGTCTTATTTTGCAATTGTACTGTTTGCAGCGTACTTTGACCTGTAAAGGGGATGTTCTGGAAAAATTATTTTCTAGCAAGTGCCCTCAGCATGCCTGTCTAAACAGAAGATTCGTACCTAGGCACTGTTCACACCGTGTCTAAAATGTGTACGTTTCATCCATGAAGGGTCCGTTTCACGTCTGTGTGCCCTCAATGGGTCATCCGTATTCCATGGACACTGCTCAGCTCAGAAAATAATTTCCAATGCATCTATCTGTTAAAAACGGACCAAACATGGATGTCATTCCCGTGATTTTCACAGACCCATAGAATTTAGTGTGTGTGTGTTTGGTCCGCATCACGGACCAAAAATAGTGCATGTGTTCATGAATTTTTTTCATTGACCCATGGTCCGTAAAACAACACTGATATGTGAACACACATTAAAATCAATGTGTATGCGTGCTGCAAATGAGAAATGTGGACAACACATGTCAGTGAAAAATTGAAATGTGAATAGGTCCTTACCCGCTATGCACCGCTACGGTCTTCTACATCACCTTCTCCATGTCCATGGAACAGTCCACATAGTGTTTCCATCTATCACAGCCGGCACAGGAGCCAATAACTGGTTTCAGTGGTGACATGTGAAGCCAGTCATTGACTGCAGTGGAGCATGTGGCCATTGCTGTGGCAGATATAAGCACAGCGAGACCCAGAGCATTGACATGCAAGAGGCATGGAGGACCTCAGCGGTAGGGAGCAAGTATGAAACCTCTGTTTATAAAAGCAGGATGCAAAAATATGGTAAAAAATCATGAAGATCATCCCAGCATTTTTTCCTTAAATTATACACAGGTACCTGTTACAGCTTACCATGGGAATGTGCCAGGCAGAGGCGATTTCACTGCTCCAATATGAGTCGCCTCCCTCTGCTTTACGTCACAGATTCTACAATTGCTATTGAACGTGGCATCTGAGGGTTTAAATAACCGGGTATGGTGGCATCGCCAGCCCTGATCTTTGCAGTTCGGTGCCTGCTGTATTATACAGCCTGCACCTGGCATGTATAGAGCACAGTCAATGTAGCAGCGCGCTTGCCTATTTTGCTGGCTCACGACCAGCCTCCCTTTATAGTCAAAGGGAGCATCAGGCTGTATCAGGAAAGTGCTGGAATTTTGTGAAATCTATCCGACTCTTTCCAGGCAGAAGAGTTGGACGGATTTCACAACGCAAGTGTGAAAATAGCCTTACAGTGTGAATGACTTGGTGCTGTGGGCTCGGATGCAATACCTGTCCCCGCATCATCAGTGCAGTAACAAACCTACAACTCCCAGTAAACCCTGAAGGGTTAAATCTGACAGGGCCTGCTGGGAGTGGTAAGTTTCAGAGGGGAAACCACTCACATTATTATTATTATACATTTTATTTTAGCAGTGCAGTGTGTATATACAGATACTGAGAATTACACCCAGTATACAGTGCAGGAGAATTGGTACTATCCAGTGTATATAAAGGATAATACATAGAGAATTATGCCCAGTATACAGGACAGAAGTGGTACTCTGCAATATATATAAATATATATATATATTTATACACACACATTATATATACTGTAAGGCAGCGCTTGTCATTATCCTGGGGGATACTCGCTTCGCTGCGTCAAATTAAAACACACCTGCCATATTTTCCGGTATTTCTCAAGTCAGCAGTTTATTAACTCCATAAACTGCTGATTTCCGGGTCCAACTCCGTGGCCCACCGACACAGATATAAAGTCCACGAGCCCAAGTGGCAGACCGGCCCACTTGGCTCTAGTTACAGCCTCCCGCAAGGTAATAATAAAACAATGTCCATGAAAATGTCCATAACACAAATAGTATTACCTACGTCGGGCTTTAGCTGCTTTGGTCCATTTGTTTCCCAGATGGGGTCTCTAGCCTCTGGCCCTCCAAGGCTTACTGACATCGACACGGGATCCAGGCTTCACCCGGCCTCACTAGGCTTCAGACAAACAGTGTCCCACCCACCCGGGGAACAGGCCTCATGCCTCTCTCACAGGTGCACTGCACACTGCTTAACTCACCAGGTTTTTATATATCCTGTAGACACAGCCACAGGACCTGTGCTTATCTCACAGTCACGTGTCCATACCTTCTGTGAGCAAAAGGACCTGTGTGATGTCACAGTCATGTGACCAGTCAGCTGAGGGGGAGGAAATAGCCTAAATAGACATACTAGATCATTATAGCAATGCCGCTGCACCACATATTCCCCCCCTCTGTTCAAACCTGTGGGGTTGAACACATAATATACACAACAGTTTAAAACCCACAGTTCACAGAGACCATGCACTTGACCCTTACGTTGTCCAGCCCCTGGAACATTATTCATTGACATTAGCCCATTCCTTAGGGACCTCCCATCTGTCAATGTCACTGACTTCGTCAGGTCACCTTTCCGGGTCGTAACCTTGTCAGGCCTCCCCCGCTCCCAGCGGTCAGTCGAAACCCTGTCAGGTCTCCCCCGCTCCCAGCGGTCAATACGGCAGTGCAACTCACATGTCCTTGTACCTAAGGTCTGGTTCGACTCCATATTGTCCAGTCCTCTATTGGGTCGTTTGTATGGGCCACCCACACCTGAGTTACTGGAGGTCTCACTACCTCTAAACCCACGCCCACTACTCTCAGGACACCTTGAAGGGTCCCTAACTTCAGGTGTTCTGTTATTTAGGGGCCCCCTTCTCTGTCGGGTCCCACCATTTCCAGACAGCTGCCATCCTCTACTGCTCAGATGATGCTGTCCATCTACTCGCAGTCTAGCGAGACTCAATTGTTCCACCTCTCGCAGGTAGGTCACTCGGTACTCCACCAGCATGCTCATATATGCCAGACTTTCTCCGTTCCTATAGCGTAGAATGACACCATGCCGTCTTCATCCGGTATCCAGTCCTGACGATCATGTGGATTGCTCACCACACCAGACTTCTTCACCATCATCTGCATGGCTCGGCCATTTCTCCCAATGAGCTCTCTCACCAGAACATGAGGCACCCGGATGACCTCTTCTAGCAGACTGTGAGCCTCTCTCATCAGCTCCAGTTGTCTAGCGGCTTGCTCAGTCTTCAACCGGAGAAACCGCTTCGTGCGAATACATCGCCAATGTATGTCACTCAGGATTGCCACCCTCTTCACTGTGACTTCAGGTCGTGGACAGGACCACCAGCTGTTTGGCCTCTGAGGTCAAGTACACCTTCCAGGCTCCCACGGCCTTCTTAAACTCCTCATGCACGAACTCACGGGTGCATTCTTCCCTCAGGTCCTCGGGTACATCTACGAGGCACTTGTACCGAGACGTTTCGGTCTCACCAGTGGTTTCCAGACGATCAACCAGCTCAGGTTTCAGGGACAACTGACTTCCAGCTTCTTCACCCTGGATGCTTCCCCTGAGCGGACTCACAGCTACAACTTCTCAACTTTTCATCTTGACCACCTCCACTTCACCATTATCTTTCAACACCATACTCTTAGCTCTCCTCAGGTCCACCTTCTCATGGTCTAAGGGAGTAAGTGCAACTTGTTTGCCTTTTCCCTTCTCCAAGGAGACCTCGTTCACCGCGTGACACTTTGCTAGGCGGCCTTAGAGCTCTAAAACTTCTCCTTTTAGCTCAGTTACTCGCCTCTCAGCAGTCCATCTCTGAAGCTCTTCCTGCTTCAACTGTTCTTCCAGCAGGAGAGCTCTCTCAGACCTCTCCGTCTCCAATGTGCCCACTCGGCTCTCAATAGCCAGTCTCTCACGCTTCTCTTGCGTCCACTGGGCTTGTAGCAACTCCTTGAGCTGCTTGATCTCGGCTCCGACATCCACCGAATCATCAGAGCTCACATCACTCGAGGAGGTATCTGCTTCATACCCCCCATCACCAGCGGTCAACTCCTGGCTCTGGTCTGTGGCTTTTCCGATGGACTCCTCCATCTTCTCTCGCTCAGCTTCCATCTTGCTGACTGTTTCCTTAAGGTACGTCTCCGCCTTCTGGAGGGTATCACAGGACATCTGTAGCTCCTTCACCTGAGCTTCCAGATCTAGGGTCTTTCCCCGGAGATCATCATTCTCCTCACGGATATCTTGCAGAGTGGTCTCAACCACTTGGCGCTCTTGCTCTGCATCCGCCTTACCCTCCTCTAGTTTTCCTTTAAGCTTGAGGAGGTCCTCATAATCTCTCCTAATCTGTTGCAGTTCCTCACTGAACCTTTCATGCCTCTTTTCTGCCTCATGGTCGTGAGCAGACACTTCAACTTTTATTGCTTCTTTCAGGGCGGATAGCTCCTGGTCTCGCTGGTACAGAGTCCTCCAGTCGCTCCTTCTCCTGCATTAGAGGCTTTACTTGGTCCTGGAACTGCTGCAGCTCCCTCATGAGTTCATCATACTCCTTTTTAGATTCACACAGCTCCTGGTTGAACTGTTCGCGCAGTCGTTCTAGTTCCGGATGACGTCCAGAAACTCCATCCTGCCGCGTCTCCTTCTCAAGTTTCAACTGCGAAACCTCCTCCTTAATTTTGCGGCGGTCCTCCTTAATTGCGTGGAACATCTCCTTCCACTGGACAACTTCCTCGTTGCTTTCCTTTAGACTTCGCCGTAAGTCCTTCACAACCTGGAATACCCTCTGCCGTTCAGACTCCAGGCTCTGCTGGTCTGAGGACACGTTCTCCAGGTCCGTCACCTCCTCTTCTGCCTCTGAAGTAGGATCCACCCTTGTAACAACGGCACACACCATTACATTTTCTTTATTTTCACTTTTAGTCAAGACTACAGGAGCAACCTTTCTGTGGCCCTTGCGCCGTCTACGTCGAGATGTGGACTCTCTCCCCTCGTCTAGTCCCTCCTGACTGACCTCTCCTACTTCCGTAGTGTCACCGTCAGCTATCAGGTCTGTGTCACTCCCCATGATGTTGTGGACTACCAGGTCACCTCCCACTTTGACTTCAACCGCCTCCACTGGAGTCACACCGTTCTCAACGGTCAAATTGTCATTTCTAGGAGGTACCAACCCACCATCAACAATTTCCAGTTTTCCACACTCTACGCTCTTGTGAAAATCCGCCCCTTTTTAGACTCCGCCCCCTTTTGTACAACCACACCTGTAAGGGAATTTTTACAAAAAACATCAGCGACAGTCTTAGGACTCAGTTCACAAGACCTCTTACCACCTCCCCGGGCACTCTGGGACAACACGGGCGCCCCCGGAGGGTCCATAGAATGGTCCACGGCCACCATTCTATATGGTGCCCACAGCTCCTGCGGTTCCCGCACCATGTCCAGTAACAGTTTCTCAAATACCTGCTCCGGACCCAACCGTCCCTTCAAACGCTCATTAGCTCCAGACACCTCTGTTGCTTTGCACACAGCCATCACGGTACACTGTTCACACTTGAACTTCACCGCTCCCCCCGAAAAAATCTTCGTGGCCCCGCCGAGCCACCGCAAAACAGGATTTGAGAGCGATGTCAATCTTCGCAACCCCGCCGAGTTGCAGCAAGATGCTTTGACTTCGTGAGCCCCGCCGAGCCACAGCAAACCAGGTTTGAGTGTGACAACGACCTTCACAACCCCGCCGAGTTGTAGCCAGATGCTTTGACCTTCGTGAGCCCCGCCGAGCCACAGCAAACCAGGTTTGAGTGCGACGACGACCTTCACAGTTGCTCCCAGCAACCAGACTGCAGATGCTCCCAGCAACCAGACTGCAGCTGCCCGCGCTCTCAAACCACATGTAAGGCAGCGCTTGTCATTATCCTGGGGGATACTCGCTTCGCTGCGTCAATTTAAAACACACCTGCCATATTTTCCGGTATTTCTCAAGTCAGCAGTTTATTAACTCCATAAGCTGCTGATTTCCGGGTCCAACTCCGTGGCCCACCGACACAGATATAAAGTCCACGAGCCCAAGTGGCAGACCGGCCCACTTGGCTCTAGTTACAGCCTCCCGCAAGGTAATAATAAAACAATGTCCATGAAAATGTCCATAACACAAATAGTATTACCTACGTCGGGCTTTAGCTGCTTTGGTCCATTTGTTTCCCAGATGGGGTCTCTAGCCTCTGGCCCTCCAAAGGCTTACTGACATCCACACGGGATCCAGGCTTCACCCGGCCTCACTAGGCTTCAGACAAACAGTGTCCCACCCACCCGGGGAACAGGCCTCATGCCTCTCTCACAGGTGCACTGCACTCTGCTCAACTCACCAGGTTTTTATATATCCTGTAGACACAGCCACAGGACCTGTGCTTATCTCACAGTCACGTGTCCATACCTTCTGTGAGCAAAAGGACCTGTGTGATGTCACAGTCATGTGACCAGTCAGCTGAGGGGGAGGAAATAGCCTAAACAGACATACTAGATCATTATAGCAATGCCGCTGCACCACAATACATACAGTGCTGGCCAAAAGTATTGGCACCCCTGCAATTCTGTCAGATAATACTCAGTTTCTTCCTGAAAATGATTGCAATCACAAATTCTTTGGTATTATTATCTTCATTTAATTTGCTTGCAAGGAAAAAACACAAAAGAGAATGAAGCAAAAATCAAATCATTGATCATTTCACACAAAACTCCAAAAAAGGGCCAGACAAAAGTATTGGCACCCTCAGCCTAATACTTGGTTGCACAATCTTTAGCCAAAATAACTGCAAAAAAACGCTTCCGGTAACCATCAATGAGTTTCTTACAATGCTCTGCTGGAATTGTAGACCATTCTTCTTTGGCAAACTGCTCCAGGTCCTTGATATTTGAAGGATGCCTTCTCCAAACTGCCATTTTGAGATCTCTCCACAGGTTGTCTATGGGATTCAGGTCTGGACTCATTGCTGGCCACCTTAGAAGTCTCCAGTGCTTTCTCTAAAACCATTTTATAGTGCTTTTGGAAGTGTGTTTTGGGTCATTGTCCTGCTGGAAGACCCATGACCTCTGAGGGAGACCCAGCTTTCTCACACTGGGCCCTACATTATGCTGCAAAATTTGTTGGTAGTCTTCAGACTTCATAATGCCATGCACACGGTCAAGCAGTCCAGTGCCAGAGGCAGCAAAGCAACCCCAAAACATCAGGGAACCTCCGCCATGTTTGACTGTAGGGACCGTGTTCTTTTCTTTGAATGCCTCTTTTTTTTTCCTGTACACTCTATGTTGATGCTTTTTCCCAAAAAGCTCTACTTTTGTCTCATCTGACCAGAGAAAATTCTTCCAAAACGTTTTAGGCTTTCTCAGGTAAGTTTTTTGGAAAACTCCAGCCTGGCTTTTTTATGTCTCAGGGTAAGAAGTGGGGTCTTCCTGGGTATCCTACCATCCGCACAATCTTGCGTTGAAATCTCTCGTCAATTTTTCTTTTCAGTCCACATCTAGGGAGGTTAGCCACAGTGCCATGGGCTTTAAACTTCTTGATGACACTGCGCACGGAAGACACAGGAACATTCAGGTCTTTGGAGATGGACTTGTAGCCTTGAGATTGCTCATGCTTCCTCACAATTTGGTTTCTCAAGTCCTCAGACAGTTCTTTGGTCTTCTTTCTTTTCTCCATGCTCAGTGTGGTGCACACAAGGACACAGGACAGAGGTTGAGTCAGCTTTAATCCATGTTAACTGGCTGCAGGTGTGATTTAGTTATTGCCAACACCTGTTAGGTGCCACAGGTAAGTTACAGGTGCTGTTAATTACACGAATTAGAGAAGAGAAGCATCACATGATTTTTCAAAGGGTGCCAATACTTTTGTCCACCCCCTTTTTTAGGTTTGATGTGGAATTATATCCAATTTGGCTTTAGGACAATTCTTTTTGTGTTTTTTTCATTGAAGACAAATTAAATGAAGAGAATAATACCAAAGAATTTGTGATTGCAATCATTTTCAGGAAGAAACTGAGTATTATCTGACAGAATTGCAGACGTGCCAATACTTTTGGCCAGCACTGTATACACTGTGTTCAGGAATATAGAGTGGAGCAGTGTATATACTATATAATGTATAGCTATGGCAGTGTATATAGTGTGGATTCCACACTATATACGCAGTACCTTAGTATCTAACCATCTGTACACCATATACTGTGTATACTGTAGTAGCATATATAGACCCTTATACACAGAACGGCCTTCATCTTTTAGAGTCGTGGCGGGAAGACAACTAGAAAATACATAGCTTCTAATGGCCACAAGCCTACTCAATATTAAATATGAATATAACAGGAGAAACAGAGTTTATATAGGCATAAAACCAGTATAGCTTTATTAGATACAAGATAGTAAAAAAGCCACAACAGTGGCGACACAAAGTAAATAACAGATTACAAAATACAGTACATGGTAACATATGTAGAGAGTATATGTGGCAAAACCCCCCCAAAAAAAGGGGGAGTGATAAGCAGAGAACATATTGAATATACCATAAGTAAAGAGTATCCGCACAAGTGTGCAGGTATGCATCAAATGTCGAGGAGAATTCAAATACCGCTTACCAGTCACTAATAAGGGAGGGCCAGCAGAAGAAAGGTGACAGGTAGACCAGGAACAGGATAAACTCAAGGCACCAAGAGACCAAAAGGGAGGCTCGACGCGTGTTTCGCCCCGATGCTATGGGCTTTCTCAAGAGGCATAAGCTTGTAAAGGACAGGGACCTTTTTAAAGTCTTTTCACACGGTCACGTGACCGCGATACTAGTCACGTGACCGGAAGTGAATAAGTGACCGATGCTCGTCGGCGCATGCGCTAGGCGCCGGAAACTGTCGGTGCGGGCAGAATCCGTCACCTGGTAACGCGCACGCCGGAAACACATGGTATGTGCACCGGAAGTGCGCGGCCAGGAGAAAGACGGCCATGCCCGGGCCGAGAGCAGCGTGCCCAGAGCGCATGCGCACCGCATCGTGTGTCACCTAGCAACATAATGGCCAATAGCAGAGGCCGGCATCCAAAAAAATAACAAAGGGTCAAGCAATCATTAGTCCTGCAATGCATTATATATATAATGGCCGATAATACAAGTCACGACAGTATAACATCAAATGTGTAGAGATGTCCATGTATACAGTATGCAGGGCCGGTCTCATTAAATCCAGTGATGTTGATCAGCGCATAAAATAGGATGTGGTTCCGTTCTCATGCTATATATGGACCAAAGAAAAAAGGAGCCAAGAGGAAAAATAAAGAAAAATAGGGATTAAAAGGTAAAAAGCAAATATTGAAAATACCAGATAAATATTAAAAACAAAAATAGCCAAAAGGGCCAAAATTGGTTATATAACATCTAAGGCGGAGAATGATATAACAGGCGAGGCCCATGTCACAGGAAGGGGGCAAAGCTAAGTGCCTCATTAAGGCCCCGAGGAGACATGGTATTCAGACATACGATCCATTTTACTTCCTTTTGACCAAGAGCCTTTGTCCAGTCACCTCCACGGGAGCCAAGGTGTGAAATATCAATTCCACGCACCTTCAAAGATTTTGGATCGCAGTTATGTTTGCATTGAAAGTGACGTGGGATAGTTTTTGGCTCCCGTTGGTCGGCCACCGTTCTGGCCGCGCCAATGTCGCGCACGTGTTCCCGTATCCTCACTCTTAGCTCTCTCGTGGTCAAACTGATGTAAATTAAATCACAGGCACAAGTTGCGTAATAAATCACATGGGTTAAACCACAGGATATATAATTACAAATTTGGTATTCACGAGAGCCGTCGGATGAGGAAAAGGAAACAGAGCGCACGGCATTGGCGCATGCCAGACAGTGGCCGCAAGGAAAAAAGCCAATCCTTGGTCCTCAGGACCCAAAAGGGTTGGTAAGTGGGGGAACATAATGACTCCGTGTCAACATGTCACCCAGGTTATTGGCTTTCCTGGGTGTCATGAGTGGATAGTCCCCCACATATTCTCGTAGGGAGGGCTCCGCACCAAGAACACCCCAATGCTTGGAGAGGATCCGCCGCATCTCCCCCCACTCATGATTAAAGGTGGAGATGTAGCGGATCCTTCCCATGTCTTTCTTCCCAGCGGAAGCTGTTGAATATAACAATTGATTGCGGGGAGTACCCCTTGCCCTTCTATAGCCCTTTTTTTGGGGGGGGGTGGTTTGCCACATATACTCTCTACATATGTTACCATGTACTGTATTTTGTAATCTGTTATTTACTTTGTGTCGCCACTGTTGTGGCTTTTTTACTATCTTGTATCTAATAAAGCTATACTGGTTTTATGCCTATATAAACTCTGTTTCTCCTGTTATATTCATATATAGACCCTTGTAGCATCTGTGTACACACCCTCCATGCACTTAATAGTCCCCTGTATTGGTACTGTACACATGCTGGCTGGTGCAGACCCTATTTAGTGTATAATGGTTGTATCATACAATATCAGCACATTTTATCATTTACCTTTCGTGTCTCCCTATTTCTCCATAGATTGTAGCTTGCGAGCAGCAGGTCCCTCACTCCTCTTGGTATCTGAGTTGTGTGTTATCCTGTACTGTCTTTATTTTCTGTACATGTCCCCTCTGTAATGTAAAGTGCTGCGGAATATGTTGGCGCTAAAAATATATTATATACACAACGCTACATAATATTATACAAACACAGCACCATACTATACACTTTATTATGCTGTATACACTACATAAGGAACAACGAGACTGCGGTCTATACATCATACAGGAGGCAGAGAGTGCGAGTTTATAGGTCGTGTACAGCACTCTCTGCCTCCTCTATGACATACAGACCGCATGCTCGGTCTCCCATAATATATGCTTTATATAGGAGGCCGCGAGTGCGGTCTGTTTGTCATATATGAGGCAGAAACTGCGATCTATACATCATATAGGCCCCACACATGACATACACCACTCTCTCGGCCTCCTATATGAGATATAGACCGCACTTTCCTTCTCCTATAATATATACTTTACATAGGAGGCTGAGTGTGTTGTATATGTAATATAGACCCGCACTCTCAGCATCCTATATGACATATACTCTGTATATGTCATATAAGAGGCCAAGAGTGTGATCTATATTTCATAAAGGAGGTAGAGTGCGATCTATACATTATACACAGTAGGCCCCATATATTACATATACCGCACTCTCGGTCTCCTATATGACATACAGACTCTCGGCCTCCTATATGACATGGGGCTCTTTCACATGTCCGGATATTTCCCATACTGGAAAAAACAGTACCGGAGATATCCGTGTCTGTGTGGCATCTTTGTGACACGTACCGGCGCCTGGGAGCAGCACGAACTGTACTACTGATTCCCAGGCGCCGCTACGTGTCACACGGAAATCATCTGTGTGTCATCAGTGTGTCATCAGTGCGTACGTGTGCAGGCGTTTTTCGACCCGTGCATGGTGTAAAAAAACAAACATATCAGCGTGTTTTTCCCACAGACACACGGTCTGTGGAAACGCACTGACATGTGCACAGACCCATTCATCTGAATGTGTCTACGTGTGTCAGTGTCTCTGATACGTGTGGAAACTGTCACAACACATACTGGAAACACTGATGTGTGAAAGAGGCCTTATAGATTGTATATGTGGTATAAGAGGCCAAGAGTGTGATCTATATTTCATATAGGAGGTAGAGAGTGCGATCTATATATCATATAGGCGGCGGCCCCATATATGACGTATACCGCACTCTCAGCCTCCTATAGTGTATACTTTATATAGGAGGCTGAGTGCGTTGTATACATCATGTAGGCCCGTCCCTACTCTAAGCCTCATATATGACATATACCGCACTCTCAGCCTCCTATATTCTGTACTTTATATAGGAGGCTGATTGTGTTGCATACATCATATAGACCCGCTGCCCGCACTCTAGGGCTCATATATGATGTATACTGCACTCTCAGCCTTCTATAGTTTATACTTTATATAAGAGGCTGAGTGCGTTGTATACATCATATAGACCCACCGCCCGTACTCTAGGCCTCATATATTACGTATACTGCACTCTCAGCCTCCTATAGTCTATACTTTATATAGGAGGCTGAGTGTGTTGTATACATCATATAGACCCGCTGCCCGCACTCTAGGCCTCATATATGATGTATACTGCACTCTCAGCCTCCTATAGTTTATACTTTATATAAGAGGCTGAGTGCGTTGTATACATCATATAGACCCGCCGCCCGCACTCTAGGCCTCATATATGACGTATACCGCACTCTCAGCCTCCTATAGTCTATACTTTATATAAGAGGCTGAGTGTGTTGTATACATCATATAGACCCACCGCCCGCACTCTAGGCCTCATATATGACGTATACCACACTCTCAGCCTCCTATAGTCTATACTTTATATAAGAGGCTGAGTGTGCTGTATACATCATATAGACCCGCCGCCCGCACTCTAGGCCTCATATATGAAATATACCGCACTCTCAGCCTCCTATAGTCTATACTTTATATAGCAGGCTGAGTGTGTTGTATACATCATATAGGCCCGCCGCCCGCACTCTAGGCCTCATATATGACGTATACTGCACTCTCAGCCTCCTATAGTCTATACAACACACTCAGCCTCCTATATAAAGTATAGACTATAGGAGGCTGAGAGTGCAGTATACGTCATATATGAGGCCTAGAGTGCGGGCGGCGGGCCTATATGATGTATACAACACACTCAGCCTCCTATATAAAGTATAGACTATAGGAGGCTGAGAGTGCGGTATATTTCATATATGAGGCCTAGAGTGCGGGCGGCGGGTCTATATGATGTATACAACACACTCAGCCTCCTATATAAAGTATAGACTATAGGAGGCTGAGAGGGCGGTATATTTCATATATGAGGCCTAGAGTGCGGGCGGCGGGTCTATATGATCTATACAACACACTCAGCCTCCTATATAAAGTATAGATCATATAGACCCGCCGCCCGCACTCTAGGCCTCATATATGACATATACCGCACTCTCAGCCTCCTATAGTCTATACTTTATATAGGAGGCCGAGTGCGTTGTATACATCATGTAGACCCGCCGCCCGCACTCTAGGCCTCATATATGACGTATACCGCACTCTCAGCCTCCTATAGTCTATACTTTATATAGGAGGCCGAGTACGTTATATACATCTGACTCGCCATCTGACTCGGCCGTGGGGCACCCGGAACCGGGCTTCAGTGCAATGTTGGGGGTAGTAGTGGCAACCCGATCCCGTGGCTCAGGGTGGTCAGACCAAATGCTGTGGCAGTCTATTTGTAGGGTTTTGAATGTCCGACTACGCCACCCGTGGATTGCGGTCAGGGATGACCGCCGCTGCAGGGCAGACCGCTGAGGCTGATGTTGGTATGCAGCACAGGGATAGGATAACTCCCCATGGGAAGAGTGTAGCCTCAGGGCAGTGTATTAGGATGCTGGGGGTGATGGTGCAGGCCGCAATAATAAGGGTTCAGAGTCCGCTTCAAACAGTCCAAGGTCTTTATTGTAGTTAGTACTAATGACCCAACAGGAGTACAGGGTAGGAATGGGCCTGGGTGTCTGAGAGCATTCGGGGAGCTCCACTGATCATGGTGAGTGGGTAGGCCTACCGCTCTCTGTCTGCCCTTACTGACTATCCCCCTTTTCGTGGTGTGATAGCCCACGTCCCTGAGCTGGCCGTGTACTTCGCCTGTATGGCTTGCGACTCGGGCCTTAGGTACCTGTAGCTTCTCCGTGCCGTACCGGTCCCTCTGTGTGGCGGAGCCTCCAGGCTTCTCAGGCCAAGGGACCTAAAATCCCTCGCAGGTCGGTTATCTGCTGCCGGGCTTGCAACCCTGACAGCCTCAGACCCCAGTGTCCGGTTGTGTAGTTCTCTATCAGCCAGGACCGGCTCTCGTCGCCTCTGTCCCTGGCTTGCTGTTCCTCCTCTGACTCCCGGACTCCTCAGCTGCTGCTGACCTGCCCCTTTCCTCTAGGAAACCCTTCTGGATGCTTCAGAAGTGGGTCCTGGTCTCCCTAACCCTGCCCTCAGTTCCAGCTTTTATAGGGGAAGCCTGCTCCCCTTACTGGCCTGGGACAGGAGGTGCTGCATGCTAATGGTCCCTGACCAGGGAACCTCCCTCCTGCTCTCAGACACAGCCTTTAATATTTGTGGCATCCAGGCCTGGGGCGACACACATCATGTAGGCCCGTCCGCACTCTAAGCCTCATATATAACATTTACCGCACTCTCAGCCTCCTATAGTCTATACTTTATATAGAAGGCCGAGTGCGTTGTATACATCATGTAGGCCCGTCCGCAATCTAAGCCTCATATATGACTTATACCGCACTCTCAGCCTCCTATAGTCTATACTTCATATAGGAGGACGAGTGTGTGGCGCCCCTGAGGGTTCAGTCGCCACAGAGGTACTTGCATCTCAACTAGAGGTGTGGTGTCTCCCTTCTCTCAGGTAAGGAGGGATTGCTGCCTGGAACCCCAGCACCCACATTCAACACTACACTGCTCCAGGCTGGCTGGAAGGGCAAGATGCAATGTGTTTTCTGCTGAGCTCTGTCCCTGGCTGGAGTGGGGCGAACCCAAAGGTAGGGGGAACCAGTAGTGGCTGTGGGTGGAGGAAGTACAGTAGTTAGGGGGAGCACTGGGAGAAGTAGGTATATAAAGAGAAGCCATCTTAGGGTGGCAGGTCAGTTAGTGAGAGCACAGTTCAGAAGAACAGTCTGGGAGCAGAGTCTCTTTAGGAGCTCTGCTCCACCAGTATGGCCTAGTCCTAGAGGCCCAGGAGGGGAGCAGGGAGTAGGCTCCAATCTGTTGAAGGGATCCTAGGGGATACGGCGAGTGCAGGACGGCACCCGTACGCCCCGAATCTGTCAGAAGACAGAGGGATCGTAGGCCACAAGAAGGGGACCGGCCCCTGGTCCAGCTGTGTTACTCTAAGTCTCGGCTGGGAAAACCGGAGGCTTTTGGCTTGTATAGTCAGTTGCTGAAGCCTCATTCTAATCCCTGTGAGGGTCAAGCAGGTCCGGGAGTGGGGAAGCGCAGGGCAGAAGGGAGAAAGACCCAACGTGAAGACGGTCTAGCTAGGAAAACAAGAAAGTGGGGTTCTGTCAGGTACTCCTAACCTGCCTGAGGAAGAACTGAACCCCTTCCTGGAGAACGCAGCACGATGTGGGAGGCTAGCACCCGTACAGTGCACCAGTGGAACTGTCATAAGAACTGTGAGTAAAAACTCGGATGACTGCACTGTACTGCCTCCGTCCATTCTTTCATCTGCGCCAGCTCTCCCTCCCGGGACTACAACGCCCAGCGCAACTTACACTTTCTACACTGCCCTGGAGCTAGCTCTACTTGTGGAGAGCCACACCATCCCTGCTGCCAAACACCAGCTCCAGAGGACTGCTAGACAGCGGCGGCTCCCTTTAGCCGCAATCCACAGGTGGCGTCACGAACTTTACAAATCCTCTATAAATTAAAACCCCCCTTTTCACTGACTGCCCTGGGTCACGGACCGGGCCAGCCACCGTGATATTCCCCAAACCGGCATCCATAGGCCCGGCTGCCGAGCACCCTTCGGCCCTGGGGGCGCGTCAAGCGTGTTATATACAACATGTAGGCCCGTCCACACTCTAAGCCTCATATATAACATTTACCGCACTCTTAGCCTCCTATAGTCTATACTTTATATAGGAGGCCAAGTGCGTTATATACTGTACATCATGTAGGCCCGTCCGCACTCTAAGCCTCATATATAACATTTACCGCACTCTCAGCCTCCTATAGTATATAGTGCATTGTATACATCATGTAGACCCGTCCGCACTCTAAGCCTCATATATGACGTATACTGCACTCTCAGCTTCCTATAGTCTATACTTTATATAGAAGGCTGAGTGTGTTGTATACATCATGTAGACCCGCCGCCCGCACTCTAGGCCTCATATATGACGTATACTGCACTCTCAGCCTCCTATTGTCTATACTTTATATACGAGGCTGAGTGTGTTGTATACATCATGTAGACCCGCCGCCCGCACTCTAGGCCTCATATATGACATATACCGCACTCTCAGCCTCCTATAGTCTATACTTTATATAGGAGGCTGAGTATATTGTATACATCAGGTAGACCTGCTGCCCGCACTCTATGCCTCATATATGACGAATACCGCACTCTCAGCCTCCTATAGTCTATACTTTATATAGGAGGCTGAGTGTGTTGTATACATCATGTAGACCCGCCGCCCGCACTCTAGGCCTCATATATGACATATACCGCACTCTCAGCCTCCTATAGTCTATACTTTATATAGGAGGCTGAGTGTGTTGTATATATCATATAGGCACGCCGCCCGCACTCTAGGTCTCATATATGACGTATACCGCACTCGCAGCCTCCTATAGTCTATACTTTGTATAGGAGGCTGAGTGTATTGTATACATCATGTAGACTCGCTGCCCGCACTCTAGGCCATTCATATATGACGTATACCGCACTCTCAGCCTCCTATAGTCTATTCTTTATATAGGAGGCCGAGTGCGTTGTATACATCATGTAGACCCGCCGCCCGCACTCTAGGCCTCATATATGACGTATACCGCACTCTCAGCCTCCTATAGTCTATACTTTATATAGGAGGCCGAGTGCGTTATATACATCTGACTCGCCCCCTGGGCCGTGGGGCACCCGGAACCGGGCTTCAGTGCAATATTGGGGGTAGTAGTGGCAACCCGATCCTGTGGCTCAGGGTGGTCAGACCAAATGCTGTGGCAGTCTATTTGTAGGGTTTTGAATGTCCGACTACGCCACCCGTGGATTGCGGTCAGGGATGACCGCCGTTGCAGGGCAGACCGCTGAGGCTGATGTTGGTATGCAGCACAGGGATAGGATAACTCCCTACGGGAAGAGTGTAGCCTCAGGGCAGTGTAATAGGATGCTGGGGGTGATGGTGCAGGCCGCAATAATAAGGGTTCAGAGTCCGCTTCAAACAGTCCAGGTTCTTTATTGTAGTTAGTGCTAATGACCCAACAGGAGTACAGGGTAGGAATGGGCCTGGGTGTCTGAGAGCATTCGGGTGAGCCCCACTGGTCAGGGTGAGTGGGTAGGCCTACCGGTCTCTCGCTGCCCTTGCTGACTATCCCCCTTTTCGTGGTGTGATAGCCCACGTCCCTGAGCTGGCCGTGTACTTCGCCTGTATGGCTTGCGACTGGGGCTTTAGGTACCTGTAGCTTCTCCGTGCTGTACCGGTCCATCTGTGTGGCGGAGCCTCCATGCTTCTCTGGCCAAGGGACCTAAAATCCCTCGCAGGACGGTTATCTGCTGCCGGGCTTGCAACCCTGACAGCCTCGGACCCCAGTGTCCTGTTGTGTAGATCTCTCTCAGCCTGGACCAGCTCTCTTCGCCTCTGTCCCTGGCTTGCTGTTCCTCCTCTGCCTCCCGGACTCCTCAGCTGCTGCTGACCTGTCCCTTTCCTCTGGGAACCCTTCTGGATGCTTCAGAAGTGGGTCCTGGTGTCCCTAACCCTGTCCTCAGTTCCAGCTTTTATAGGGGCAGCCTGCTCCCCCTACTGGCCTGGGACAGGAGGTGCTGCATGCTAATGGACACAGCCTTTAATATTTGTGGCATCCAGGCCTGGGGTGACACATTCCCCCCTAGTAAATTTTAGTACTCCAGGACTAAACAATAAACACAAATACAGGGTATAAATGCATGACCATAAACACAACAGGGAAAGAAATAACAAACAACACCACATATTGAGTTCTTTAGGTCACAGTGTGGTCTGTGCCTGGGTGTCCATATCACCAACAAAAGAAGAGAGTCACAGTATGATCCGTGACCGGGTGTCCATTTCACCCAACAAGGCGAAGTTTTTGAGCGATGTGGGGACCTGTCCCTATAAACCCCAAGTTCCTGGCCTTGGGCGTGGCGGCAAGGCTGAGCTAACTACTTTGGACCACAAGGAGGACACGCCGGACAGGTTTTTCTTCTGTGGCCAACTTGGAAAGAGGGCACCAGGTGCAACTATCTACATGGTAGTTCCGGTTATTCACTGTCCATAACTTGTCAGTCCATTGCATCTAAGAAAACTGGAGAAACATTATTAATAACCAGGGTACAAACATAACACATTAAATATATACATTATACATTTAGATCTTCCAGCAAGCTGGCATTTGACCCCTAGTGCTCCGGGTTGACAGGCTAGCTGGGTTTACAGGCAGGGCAGGCAGCTGTCTGCGGATTATTTGGCTTAACGCAGGCATGGCAGGCTCACTGTCAGCAGAGGGTTGACTCTCCTGGGCTGCTGGCATGGGTTCCTCTGCCTCTGGGGCTGCTTGTTCTTCTTGTTCTTCTGCAGGCTCCTGCTGGGTAGGTTGAAGGAAGTGTAGGGCGGGTACCACTATGGCATCATTTATCCGAGTCCAGGTCCGGGGGAACTCTCCGAGAACGGTGCTGACCATTTCTTCCTTGTCCTCTGCGGGTTCAAGGCCATCTTGATCTTCACTTGGACTCTGCAGTTGCTCGGGGCACCGTTTTAGTTGGTCTCTGGAGACGGTGCTAGTGGTTTCTCCTCCATCCTTGGTAATCTGCAGTACTGTGTACGGGTCTCTCTCCCACTGGTCGTCCAGCTTGTGAAGCCTTCTCTTCCGCTTCAGGACCTGCTCACCAGGTTCCAGGGGACCAGCAGGGGTGTGTTGGTTGAAGAGCCTCTCTTGCTTTTCTCTCGCTTGAGCCTGACTCCTCTCCACACTCTCCTGTACCTTCTTGTAGTGTAGCCGCCGTTCCGTATCCCAGTCCGCGTCTGGTGTGGTGTCCTCGGGTGTCAGGACTCCCATCTCCAGGTCTATCGGCAGCTTACCTGGTCTTGCGCGCATCAGGTAAGCCGGGGTGCAATTTGTAGCATTCACCGGGATATGATTGTACAAGTCAATCAGGTCTGGCATTTTCTCCAGCCACAGGCTGCGTTCTTCCAGGGGCAACGTCTTGAGGAGATCAATGACGATATTGTTCATTTTCTCACACAGCCCGTTGGTTTGCGGGTGGTAAGGCATTGTTCGAATCTTCCTACAGCCGTAGAGGTTGCAGAACTCCTGGAAGACTTCAGCCTCAAACGCTGGACCTTGATCTGTCAAGACCTGTTCCGGATACCCGTGTGGATGGCAGAAGTGTTGCTGGAAGGCTCTGGCCGCTGTTTGGGCTGTCAGGTCTTTAACAGGAACCACCACCAGGAACCGGGAGTAATGATCCACAATCGTGAGGGCATAGATGTAGCCGGACCGGCTTGGAGCCAACTACACATGGTCCAGAGCTACCAGCTCAAGAGGCTGCCTGGTGACGATGGGCCTCAAGGGTGTCTTCTGGCTGGTACGGTCCTTCCTTCTGAGGTGACATGGGCCGCAGTCCCTGCTCCACTTCTCTATGGCCCCTCTCATACTGACCCAGTAGAACCGCTCTCTCAGTAGGAACTCCAGTTTCATCCACCCAAAGTGTCCCGCTCTGTCATGGTAGGCCTCCAGGACCATTGCTGCATCTCGTCTTGGGACCACTACCTGCCAGGTCAGCTCGTGCGTCCGGTGGTTGACAAGCCTTCTGCACAGCTTGCCCTCGTAGAGGAATAGCCTGCTTTTCTCCTTCCATAACTGCTTGGCTTCCTCTGGAGCATCCGGGCCAGGGCTAGCGTCTGCCTTGGTTAACAGGTCTTTCACCAGGCGAACTGCAGGGTCACTATCTTGCGTTTCAGCCCAGCCGTGGAGGAGTAAGGGGTTCAACATGATGGTGGTTAGGTCTTTGTCTCTTACCCGGTGAGAATACTGAGTGGCCTCATACCGGTGGAACTCAGGGAGCTCTACTTCCTCCAGCTCCTCCGAGTCTTCTTCTCCCTCGGGTAGGTGAGGCACCCTTGACAGGGCGTCTGCGTTGGCGTTTGTCCTGCCTGCCCGGTATTTGATTGTGAAGTCATAATTGGATAGCCGGGCCATCCACCACTGTTCTAGGGCACCTAGCCTTGCATTGTCCAGGTGTGTCAGCGGGTTGTTGTCCGTGTACACAGTGAACTTTGCGGAGGCCAGGTAATGCTTAAACCGTTCTGTGACGGCCCACACCACTGCCAAGAATTGAAGGAGTTGTAATTCTCTGGGTTTCTTTCAGTGGGCCTCAGCTTCCGGCTGGCTTACGCGATCACCCTTTCTCGGCCCTGTTGGTTCTGTGACAGTACGGCTCCCAGCCCCACATTGCTGGCGTCTGTGTGGAGGATGAAAGGCTGGCCATAATCAGGGTAGGCCAGGATCTCATCCCCCGTGAGGGCCAACTTCAACTGGCAGAAGGACTCCTCTTCCGGCTTTTCCCACTTGAAGGGTGGCTTTTGGCTTCTGGTCTTAGACTGACCTATTAGGAGGTCCTGCATTGGAGCTGCCATCTTTGTGAACCCGGGGATGAACCTTCAGTAGTAGCCTACCAACCCGAGGAACTGCCTCACTTCTTTAATGTTTGATGGGCTTGGCCAGATCTTGATTACTGTGACCTTGTCGAGGTCGGGGGCTACTCCTTCTGCACTCACCACGTGCCCCAGGTACTGTACCTTCAGCTTTAACAGATGGCACTTGGAGGGTTTCACTTTCATGCCATAGCCTGCCAGGGCTTCGAACACCTCTGCCAGGTGTTTTAGATGGTCCTCGGAGGTCTTCGAATAGATCACGTCGTCCAGGTAAAGTAGGACAGTCTCGAAGTTTCGGTGCCCTAGACAGCATTCCATCAGCCTCTGGAAGGTCCCGGGTGCATTTCAGAGCCCGAATGGCATACAGTTGAATTCGCTCAATCCCATCGGGGTGGTGAAGGTGGTCTTCTCCTTGTCAGCCTCTGCCACAGGAACCTGCCAGTACCCGCTAGTAAGGTCCAAAGTAGAGAAGAAATTAGCTGATTTTAGTGCGGCTAAAGACTCCTCTATCCTAGGTAATGGGTCTTTATGGGTGATACGATTGATTTGTCTATAGTCCACGCACATTCTCATTGTACCGTCTTTCTTTTTTACCAAAACTAAGGGAGCTGCCCCGGGGGCTACAGCTATCTCTAATGACCCCAGCTTCCTTCATTTCTCTCAGCATGCCCTTTGCGTTCTGATAATGTTAAGGGGGTACAGGTCTGTGTCTCTCTTTTACTGGTGGGTGGCTCCCCGTGTGGATGTGGTGTTCTACCCCTTTCACTCTGCCGAAGTCTAGCGGGTGCTTACCAAAGATTCTCTCGTACTCCTGAACCACCCGATAGACTCCTTGTTTTTGGTGCGAGGGAGTCGAGTCAGCACCCATGTGGAGTTTCTGGCACCAGTCCTCCTTGTGTTTCTGGGAGCCATTATTCTCCACCGGTGGAGATGGAGGCAAGGGTTCCACGACCCTGATAGCATTGTGCTCGACGGCAAACAATTTGGCTAGTGTAGCGTACCGGGGCAAGTGTACTTCCCTTTCCCCGATGTTTAAGATCCGTACGAGCACCCTTCCATGGCGGACATCAACCACCCCCCGGGCTGTCAAAATGGTGGGCCTGCTGTCTGAATTCAGGGGTTCTACCTTGGTAGTCTCTCCCTCTTAACCCGATTGCAGTCCGACACCAGATCATCATTTCGCTTTTGGGAGGCATGGCAATGGGGAACGGGTCGCTCATCCTCACGCTACCAATCTCACCACCAGATAGTTCTACCTGTGGGGGACCCTCTGTTGGCTGGAGCTCGCATTCATCGCCACCTGCTGCAAAATTACAATTACTTCTGAAAGACAGTTTTCAATCACATTAGTACCCAAGGTTATTTTAGGGTGACTTTCACGACGGTCAATGTCCACAATGATCACTCCCTGTGCCGGCAGTTCAACCTTACCAATCTTGATAGTCATCTCTCTGAACCCCACCTGCGGCATGGGTTGGCCATTGCTAGCGATGATGCTTAAGACATTGTCTTGATAGCGGGTTATGTCAGCGTCACTCCAGTACCGCTTGAAAAGTACGTAGGGGATGGCAGTCACTTGAGACCCGGTGTCCAGCAGGGCGCTCATGGGGATACCGTCCAGCACTACGGGTAAGACCGGGCGTCCCCCCACGTACTTATCGCGCCAATTTGACGGGCCTGATGACCTTATCCCTGGGGGTTGGCCCTCTGCCCCACGTCGGACCCATTTAAAGTACAGTACCTGGCTATGTGTCCTGGATGGCTGCAACGGCGGCAAAACGGCTGTCCATCCTCAGTGTAATGGTCGGCGGGCCTCCCTCTGAACGACGGGATCCTGCTCTGTCGACGCCACGGGACATCCTCCGGACTGGAAGCCAGCTTGATTGGTCTTGATGATTCCACCTGCAACGACTGTACGGTCATGGTCAATGCAGCCACACTCTTGGTTAATTCTTGGACCTGATGGTACAGGTTGGCTGGCTGGGATGGATTTAGGGCCTGCGCATCAGCCCCCACAAGGTCTGCGGGGTAGGGCGCCGCCTCCTGGTGGTAAGTGATGGCAGGGCGCCAAGAAACTACAGCGCCACCTGGTGCGGGTTCTCGGAGCACCCGGATGGCCCTATCTTTGAACTGCGCAAAAGTCAAATCGGGGTTCGGTAGAGCCATGAGGCGCAGCTGGGTTCTGTGGGCGCTGGACAGCAGACCTTCTATGAACTGGTCAGTCAACAGTTTATCGGTGTCCTGCACGCTGCCAGGGTCAGCTTGTTTAGTTGCTCCCAGAGCTTCTTGCAGGTTCAAGTCATAGTCTCTGATACTATCTTGGGCTCGCTGTTACAACCATAGAACCGCATTTTGATTTCTGCTGAGGTACGGGTATCAAAGGTACTCCACAGCCGGGTCAGAATGCCCTTTACTGTCCTTTTCTCTTCATCTGACCATGATTTCACTTCCCGCTGGGCTGTACCGGTTAACTGCCCCGTCAGAATGCTCACTTTCTGTTCTTCTGTCAGGGGATAAACTTTAAATAAACTGTGCAGTCTTTCCTTAAAGTCAGTTAATGTATGGGATTCCCCTGAGTATTGGGGCAGCCAGGCTGCTCCGGGGATGTAGGGCATGGAGAACGGCTGCAGCCACGCTGGTGGTAGAGGGGGCCTCTGCTTCCGACATCTTCCTCCCCCCTAGTTAACCGTGGCCTACCTTCCGTTGATCCTCTTACATAGGCCGTGGCTCCGCTGGTGCTGCTCCGGGCGAGGATCTTGCGTCGCGTCCTGGTGACGTCAGCGTCGCTCTCTCTCCTTCCAGGACCTTGCGCAGCGTCGGTGAGTAGGGCGGGGCTTCAGGTCTCACGCGGTTTGGACGTCCACGCCCCTCTCCTTCCCGCGCGGCGTCCCGAAGATGGCGTCCGATGGCGGGAAAACGGCTGAAGATGGCGGGAAACGGCTCCGAATGGCGGGAAACTTCCTTTTGAGGTACGTGTACAATCTTTTTCAGGCGCGCAATACACGTTTGTGGCGGGTTGGTCACAATCCTGCCGACTACGCCAAAGCTGCCCGTGGGGCACCCGGAACCGGGCTTCAGTGCAATGTTGGGGGTAGTAGTGGCAACCCGATCCTGTGGCTCAGGGTGGTCAGACCAAATGCTGTGGCAGTCTATTTGTAGGGTTTTGAATGTCCGACTACGCCACCCGTGGATTGCGGTCAGGGATGACCGCCGCTGCATGGCAGACCGCTGAGGCTGATGTTGGTATGCAGCACAGGGATAGGATAACTCCCCACGGGAAGAGTGTAGCCTCAGGGTAGTGTAATAGGATGCTGGGGGTGATGGTGCAGGCCGCAATAATAAGGGTTCAGAGTCCGCTTCAAACAGTCCAGGGTCTTTATTGTAGTTAGTACTAATGACCCAACAGGAGTACAGGGTAGGAATGGGCCTGGGTGTCTGAGAGCATTCGGGGAGCTCCACTGATCATGGTGAGTGGGTAGGCCTACCGTTCTCTGTCTGCCCTTGCTGACTATCCCCCTTTTCGTGGTGTGATAGCCCACGTACCTGAGCTGGCCTTGTACTTCGCCTGTATGGCTTGCGACTCGGGCCTTAGGTACCTGTAGCTTCTCCGTGCTGTACCGGTCCCTCTGTGTGGCGGAGCCTCCAGGCTTCTCAGGCCAAGGGACCTAAAATCCCTCTCAGGTCGGTTATCTGCTGCCGGGCTTGCAACCCTGACAGCCTCGGACCCCAGTGTCCGGTTGTGTAGTTCTCTCTCAGGCAGGACCGGCTCTCGTCGCCTCTGTCCCTGGCTTGCTGTTCCTCCTCTGCCTCCCGGACTCCTCAGCTGCTGCTGACCTGTCCCTTTTCTCTGGGAACCCTTCTGGATGCTTCAGAAGTGGGTCCTGGTCTCCCTAACCCTGCCCTCAGTTCCAGCTTTTATAGGGGCAGCCTGCTCCCCCTACTGGCCTGGGACAGGAGGTGCTGCATGCTAATGGTCCCTGACCAGTTAACCTCCCTCCTGCTCTCAGACACAGCCTTTAATATTTGTGGCATCCAGGCCTGGGGTGACACACATCATGTAGGCCCGTCCGCACTCTAAGCCTCATATATAACATTTACCGCACTCTCAGCCTCCTATAGTCTATACTTCATATAGGAGGATGAGTGTGTGGCGCCCCTGAGGGTTCAGTCGCCACAGAGGTACTTGCACCTCAACTAGAGGTGTGGTGTCTCCCTTCTCTCAGGTAAGGAGGGAGTGCTGCCCGGAACCCCAGCACCCACATTCAACACTACACTGCTCCAGGCTGGCTGGAAGGGCAAGATGCAATGTGTTTTCTGCTGAGCTCTGTCCCTGGCTGGAGTGGGGGGAATCCAAAGTTAGGGGAAACCAGTAGTGGGTGTGGGTGGAGTAAGTACAGTAGTTAGGGGGAGCACTTGGAGAAGTAGGTATATAATGGGAAGCCATCTTAGGGTGGCAGGTCAGTTAGTGAGAGGACAGTTCAGAAGAACAGTCTGGGAGCAGAGTCTCTTTAGGAGCTCTGCTCCACAAGTATGGCCTAGTCCTAGAGGCCCAGGAGGGGAGCAGGGAGTAGGCTCCAATCTGTTGAAGGGATCCTAGGGGGTATCGCGAGTGCAGGATGGCACCCGTACGCCCCGAATCTGTCAGAAGACAGAGGGATCGTAGGCCGCTAGAAGGGGACCGGCCCCTCGTCCAGCTGTGTTACTCTAAGTCTCGGCTAGGAAAACCGGAGGCTTTTGGCTTGTATAGTCAGTTGCCGAAGCCTCATTCTAATCCCCATGAGGGTCAAGCAGGTCTGGGAGTGGGGAAGCACAGGGCAGAAGGGAGAAAGACCCAGCGTGAAGACGGTCTAGCTAGAAACACGAGAAAGTGGAGTTCTGTCAGGTACTCCTAACCTGCTGAGGAAGAACTGAACCCCTTCCTGGTAAACACAGCGCGACGTGGGAGGCTAGCACCCGTACAGTGCACCAGTGGAACTGTCATAAGAACTGTGAGTAAAAACTCGGATGACTGCACTGTACTGCCTCCGTCAATTCTTTCATCTGCGCCAGCTCTCCGTCCCGGCACTACAACGCCCAGCGCAACTTACACTTTCTACACTGCCCTGGAGCTAGCTCTACCTGTGGAGAGCCACACCATCCCTGCTGACGAACACCAGCTCCAGAGGACTGCTCCACAGCGGCGGCTCCCTTTAGCCGCAATCCACAGGTGGCGTCACGAACTTTACAAATCCCCTATAAATTAAAACACCCCTTTTCACTGACTACACTGGGTCACGGACCGGGCCAGCCACCGTGATGTTCCCCAAACCGGCATCCATAGGCCCGGCTGCCGAGTACCCCACGGCCCTGGGGGCGCGTCAAGCGTGTTATATACAACATGTAGGCCCGTCCGCACTCTAAGCCTCATATATAACATTTACCGCACTCTCAGCCTCCTATAGTCTATACTTTATATAGGAGGCCGAGTGAGTTATATACATCATGTAGGCCCGTCCTCACTCTAAGCCTCATATATAACATTTACCTCACTCTCAGCCTCCTATAGTATATACTTTATATAGGAGGCCGAGTGCATTGTATACATCATGTATACCCGTCCGCACTCTAAGCCTCATATATGACCATATACTGCACTCTCAGCTTCCTATAGTCTATACTTTATATAGAAGGCTGAGTGTGTTGTATACATCATGTAGACCCGCCGCCCGCACTCTAGGCCTCATATATAACGTATACTGCACTCTCAGCCTCCTATAGTCTATACATTATATAGGAGGCTGAGTGTGTTGTATACATCATATAGACCCGCTGCCCGCACTCTAGTCCTCATATATGACGTATACTGCACTCTCAGCCTCCTATAGTCTATACTTTATATAGGAGGCTGAGTGTGTTGTATACATCATATAGACCCGCCGCCCGCACTCTAGGCCTCATATATGACGTATACCACACTCTCAGCCTCCTATAGTCTATACTTTATATAGGAGGCTGAGTGTTTGTATAGATCATATAGACCCGCCGCCCGCACTCTAGGCCTCATATATGACGAATACCGCACTCTCAGCCTCCTATAGTATATACTTTATATGGGAGGCTGAGTGTGTTGTATACATCATATAGACCCGCCGCCCACACTCTAGGTCTCATATATGACGTATACTGCACTCTCAGCCTCCTATAGTCTATACTTTATATAGGAGGCCGAGTGAGTTATATACATCATGTAGGCCCGTCCTCACTCTAAGCCTCATATATAACATTTACCTCACTCTCAGCCTCCTATAGTATATACTTTATATAGGAGGCCGAGTGCGTTGTATACATCATGTAGGCCCGTCCGCACTCTAAGCCTCATATATGACGTATACCGCACTCTCAGCCTCCTATAGTCTATACTTTATATAGGAGGCTGAGGGTGTTGTATACATCATGTAGACCCGCCGCCCGCACTCTAGGCCTCATATATGACGTATACCGCACTCTCAGCCTCCTATATTCTGTACTTTATATAGGAGGCTGAGTGCATTGTATACATCATGTAGACCCGTCGCCCGCACTCTAGGCCTCATATATGACGTATACCGCACTCTCAGCCTCCTATAGTCTATACTTTATATAGGAGGCCGAGTGCGTTATATACATCATGTAGGCCCTTCCGCACTCTAACCTCATATATAACATTTACCGCACTCTCAGCCTCCTATAATCTACACCGCGTGCAGAATTATTAGGCAAATGAGTATTTTGATCACATGATACTTTTTACACATGTTGTCCTACTCCAAGCTGCATAGGCTTGAGAGCCAACTACCAATTAAGTAAATCTGGTGATGTGCATCTCTGTAATGAGGAGGTGTGTTGACTATTGACATCAACACCCTATATAAGGAGTGCATAATTATTAGGCAACTTCCTTTCCTTTGGCAAAATGGGTCAGAAGAGAGATTTGACGGGCTCTGAAAAGTCCAAAATTGTTTGATGTCTTGCAGAGGGATGCAGCAGTCTTGAAATTTCCAAACTTTTGAAGCGTGATCACTAGAGATGAGCGTTGTTCTACTCGAACTGTTCGCCAATCTCAAATTCGAGCTGTTTTGGGCGGTGTTCGAGCCGGTCGGCGAACACGAACAATTTGAGAAAAATTCGGCTGTTCAAGGTTATGTTCGATAACTGTTCGTGCACCAAAATCATAACTGGATTTTTTCTCAGTAATGATGAAAATTAATGTTAATACGCAGTTTGAGTGTACAGCGGGGCGGGGGGAGGGGCAGGGGATGGATCTCTGCAGGAACAATGAAGATCTCCATTTTTTTTTCTCTTTCCCGCATTTGCAGTGGGGAGGTGCAATCTGTCAGCCTATCAGCAGCGCACACACGGAGGGAAGTGCTTTTTTTCACACAAGCAAGGGCATGTGTGATTGGCAGTGTATGTCACATGTCCTTGCCCTATAAGACCAAGCCATTTTCCCCGTCGCCACCATTTTCTCACTGCTGCAGCTGCGTGTTAGACGGCACCGCTGTTGCTGTGTGCGCTATACCTTGTTAATTTCAAGCCAATTTTCGCATAAATATACAGATAGCTTGGGAGTAGGGAATAGTTGTGATTGCAGTCCTTTTAAGGACTAGGTTACAGCATTTCCTACGACTTTTATCAAGCAGGTCTGTGCTCTTAAATAGATAGATTGTGGGAGTAAAGACTAATTGTAATTGGAGTCCTTTTCAGGACTAGGTTACATGAGTTCCTATCAGTTTTTGCCAGGCAGGTCTGTGCCAGTGCTGTGCAAGTTTTTTTCACAGCATTTGGCTGAATCTAGCAAAGCTAATCCTTTTTGGCCTATTGCAGAGTGTGTTAGTCAGTGGAGTAGCCTATCTGTGTTGCAAGATATACCACCTGTGTATAGAATACCAATTTTTTTACTGCACCTAGTGAAGTAAAATCTTTTGGGCATAGCATCATTCTATTAGTCCATCTATACTGACCTCCATCAGGTTGCAAACTGAATATAATTTTTTTCTGCATCTAGCTCTGAAAAAATATTTGGGCTTCTAGCAGTGTGTGGGACTTGGTCTATTAGTCCATCTATACTGACCTCCATCAGGTTGCAAATTAAAAATAATTTTTTTCTTCATTTAGCTCTGAAAAAATATTTGGGCTTCTAGCAGTGTGTGGGACTTGTTCTATTAGTCCTTCTATACTGACCTCCAGCAGGTTGCAAATTGAATATAATTTTTTTCTGCATCTAGCTCTGAAAAAATATTTGGGCTTCTAGCGGTGTGTGGGACTTGGTCTATTAGTCCATCTATACTGACCTCCATCAGGTTGCAAATTAAAAATAATTTTTTTCTGCATCTAGCTCTGAAAAAAATATTTGGGCTTCTAGCAGTGTGTGGGACTTGGTCTATTAGTCCATCTATACTGACCTCCATCAGGTTGCAAATTAAAAATAATTTTTTTCTTCATTTAGCTCTGAAAAAATATTTGGGCTTCTAGCAGTGTGTGGGACTTGTTCTATTAGTCCTTCTATACTGACCTCCAGCAGGTTGCAAATTGAATATAATTTTTTTCTGCATCTAGCTCTGAAAAAATATTTGGGCTTCTAGCGGTGTGTGGGACTTGGTCTATTAGTCCATCTATACTGACCTCCATCAGGTTGCAAATTAAAAATAATTTTTTTCTGCATCTAGCTCTGAAAAAATATTTGGGCTTCTAGCAGTGTGTGGGACTTGGTCTATTAGTCCATCTATACTGACCTCCATCAGGTTGCAAATTGAATAAAAAAATTTTCTGCATCTAGCTCTGAAAAAATATTTGGGCTTCTAGCGGTGTGTGGGACTTGGTCTATTAGTCCATCTATACTGACCTCCATCAGGTTGCAAATTAAAAATAATTTTTTTCTGCATCTAGCTCTGAAAAAATATTTGGGCTTCTAGCAGTGTGTGGGACTTGGTCTATTAGTCCATCTATACTGACCTCCATCAGGTTGCAAATTGAATAAAAAAATTTTCTGCATCTAGCTCTGAAAAAATATTTGGGCTTCTAGCAGTGTGTGGGACTTGGTCTATTAGTCCATCTATACTGACCTCCATCAGGTTGCAAATTAAAAATAATTTTTTTCTTCATTTAGCTCTGAAAAAATATTTGGGCTTCTAGCAGTGTGTGGGACTTGTTCTATTAGTCCTTCTATACTGACCTCCAGCAGGTTGCAAATTGAATATAATTTTTTTCTGCATCTAGCTCTGAAAAAATATTTGGGCTTCTAGCGGTGTGTGGGACTTGGTCTATTAGTCCATCTATACTGACCTCCATCAGGTTGCAAATTAAAAATAATTTTTTTCTGCATCTAGCTCTGAAAAAATATTTGGGCTTCTAGCAGTGTGTGGGACTTGGTCTATTAGTCCATCTATACTGACCTCCATCAGGTTGCAAATTAAAAATAATTTTTTTCTTCATTTAGCTCTGAAAAAATATTTGGGCTTCTAGCAGTGTGTGGGACTTGTTCTATTAGTCCTTCTATACTGACCTCCAGCAGGTTGCAAATTGAATATAATTTTTTTCTGCATCTAGCTCTGAAAAAATATTTGGGCTTCTAGCGGTGTGTGGGACTTGGTCTATTAGTCCATCTATACTGACCTCCATCAGGTTGCAAATTAAAAATAATTTTTTTCTGCATCTAACCCAGCCAATAGTTTTGGCCTAATACAACAGTTTGGCCACTCAGCTCTGCTCGGTTACCATCCATTGTTTTTTTGTGCAAACAACTCCAGAGTTGTGAATTAGTTAACCACCAAAATGAGTGGAAAAAGGCCTGCTGCTGGTGGAAAGGGGAATAGGCGTGTTGGGAAGGGGAAAAAAGGTTGTGTCCGTGGGGTAGGTGCAGAAGAAAGACCATCTTCCAGCCAAACTAAAATGTCTACTTCTTTTAGCGGACAATGTGATAAGATCCCTTTCTTACGGCCACGCCAATCGCTACAAATTCCAGATGAGGCACAAAAACAGCAGGTGCTTCAACGGATATCAAGTGCTCCTTTAAGTGGGCTCTCCTCCACATCAACTTCAACATCACAAATACTCCAGTCCTCAAAGGTGTCACCCAAATCGCACTTGCTTCCTCACAGCTCCCAAATCTCCAGCTGCCCGTCTGAGTATGAGGTAGAACAGATGGTTGAGTCTGCAGAGCTGTTTACTCATACTATAGCCTGGGAATCAGAGGTCGACTCCAGCGCTTCTGTGAATCCAGACGAGGAAATGATCTGCACTGATGCCCAGAATCTTTATGAGTCGGATCCAGGACCAGACGCAGAAGGTTCTGACCATAATGTAGACCCTCATTCCCAAACTGTAACTCCTGTTGGTGGAGACAATGAGGAAGACGATGATAAGACTCAAATACCTGATTGGAGCGACAACTTTAGTTTTTTGTCAGGGCAGGAACAGGTTGGCTCTGAGGACGACGGGTGTGATAACGCACAGGGTGATGATGATGAGGTCGGAGATCCCACTTACTGTCAACCCACAGTCAGCCAAGAGATGAGGTCAGCAGAGGAGGTGGAGGAAGATGCTAGTGACGACGAGGTCAGGTTGCGCCTTCCTGGACAGAGACGTAGTACTGGAAGCACGTCAACAACTGCATCCTCAAACACAACTCTGCCTCTCACCACAAGTCGTGGTGGCTCTTCAGGTCGCATGGGTGCTAAGCCTTGCATAGCCTGGGCATTTTTTCAGATCGATAAAGATGACCCAACTCGTGTTATCTGTAACATTTGTCAGCAAAAGCTAAGTAGAGGCCAAAAAATACATAGTTTGAGTACTTCATGCATGAACCGGCACATGGACATGAAGCATAAGTTGCAGTGGGAAGCTCAGTGTGCTACAATGCGGCCTAGCCGGCCGGGCCAACCACCGTCTGCCATATCTTGTGCATCCGCGGCCTCTTCATCCTCTGTGACTGGGGGGACAGCAGTCACACCTGTTTTGGGGCGCAGACCTGCCACCTCTTTACCCGCAACAGCCAGCGTGATTGGCAGGTCATCATTTTCTTTGGAGGTGGTAACACCAGCTGGTCTTGAGCGCTGTCCGACATCGATAGCACCACCTTTGGATCAAGGCAACCTAACATGTCCGCCTGCATCTTCCTCACAGACCGGCAGTTTGCCGGGGACACCCTTATCAACCCCGTCTAAGCACAATAGCCAGCCCTCGGTCCCTCAGATGTGGACAAGTAAAAGACCATTTCCTCCTAGCCATGAGAAAGCTAAGAGGTTGAATTTCACCATCTGCAAGCTCTTGGCTACAGAAATGCTGCCTTTCCGCCTGGTGGACACAGAGGATTTTCGAGACCTTATGTCCGTCGCAGTGCCCCAGTACCAGATGCCCAGTCGGCACTACTTCTCAAAGAAAGGTGTGCCTGCGCTCCACCAGCATGTCGCACACAACATCACCGCTTCTTTGAGAAACTCTGTGTGTGACAGGGTGCATTTCACCACAGACACTTGGACAAGTAGGCATGGACAGGGGCGTTACATGTCGCTGACTGGGCACTGGGTAACTATGGTGACAGCAGGACAAGGGGCTGCTGTCCAAGTCTTGCCGTCCCCACGAGTTGTGCGTCAATCCTCTTTATGTCAAAGTTCCTCCACTGCTTCTGCCTCCTCAACCTCCTCTCGGTCTTCCACCTGCACCCAAAGCCTGTCTGGTCATGCCACAAGCTTTCTAACTGCGCAGAAAGGATCCTGCACACCTCCTTACTATGCTGGCAGTAGGGCTCAACGTCATCAGGCGGTTTTTACATTGAAATGTCTGGGAAATGTGAGTCACACAGCTGAGGAGTTGTGGTCAGCTCTGGAGAACCAATTTCATGAATGGTTGTCTCCACTGGACCTGAAACCAGGGAAGGCCGTGTGCGACAATGCTGCAAACCTGGGTGCGGCCCTTCGCCGGGGCAATGTCACACACGTGCCTTGTATGGCTCACGTGTTGAACCTGGTTGTCCAGCAATTTTTAGCCCACTATCCCAGACTAGATGGCCTTCTGCAGAGGGCACGGTCGCTGTGTGCTCACTTCCGCCGTTCGCATCCCGCAGCTCAGCGACTTACATCTCTACAGAAGTCGTTGGGCCTGCCACTTCACCGGCTAAAATGCGATGTGCCTACCCGGTGGAATTCAACTCTGCACATGTTGCAGCGACTGTGGCAGCACCGACAAGCCCTGGTGCAATACGTTCTGACGTATAGCCTGGGCCAACGAGATTCAGAGGTGGGGCAAATCACGCTGGAGGAGTGGTCTCAGATCAGGGACCTATGCACCCTTCTGCACAGTTTTGAAATGGCGACGAAGATGTTTAGTGCTGACGATGCCATTATCAGCATGACTATTCCGGTGATTTACATGCTGGAGCACATGTTAAACAGAATTCGGAGTCAGGTGGTGGCACAAGAGGAGGTGGAGGAAGTAGAGGAGGAGGAGTTGTATGCGGAAGGGCTAACATCTGCAAGGTCCAGACGGTCGGCAGCACCAAGGCGGCAGGCATGTGAGGGTGGGGGAGATGATTTTACCAGTGCGCATGGTAGCAGCCAAACTAGTGAGGAAGGTGCAGGAGCCCAGGAAGAAGTGGAGGACGAACTGATGGAAGACTCATCAGAGGGAGACCTTGATCACATTTCTGTTGTGCGAGGTTGGGGGGAGAGGACAGAGGAAGGAAGCATGATTGTTACCTCGCCACCAACACAACAGGGACTTGGTGCTCCTGGATGCGCAACACACATGAGTGCCTTCTTGCTGCACTACCTGCAACATGACCCTCGAATTGTGAGAATTAGAAATAATCCTGACTACTGGGTTGCCACACTGTTAGATCCCCGGTACAAAAGTAAATTTGCAGAAATTATTCCTGCCATAGAAAGGGATGCACGCATGCAGGAGTATCAGCAGAGACTGTTGCAGAATCTTACATGTGCTTTTCCACAAAATACCAGTGGTGCACGTAGTGAATCTCACAGTTCCAACTTGCCAACCGTGGGACCGTCAAGTGTTCAGCACTCAAACCGTAACAGAACCACAGTATCTGCTGGTAACATCAATTTTGCGGAATCATTTCACCACTTTTTTAGCCCATCCTTTGCAAGGCCACAGGAGACAAGAAGTCTGACACATAGTCAACGCCTAGAGACGATGGTACAGGAGTATCTCCAAGTAAACATTGAAGCCACGACTGTGTCACTGGACCCTTGCTCTTTTTGGGCTTCCAATCTGGATAAATGGCCGGAGCTAGCCACTTACGCCTTGGAGATCTTGTCATGCCCCGCAGCCAGCGTTCTGTCTGAACGTGTGTTCAGCGCTGCTGGTGGTGTGCTGACAGATAAGCGCACGCGGCTCTCCACTGATAATGTAGACAGACTCACGTTCATAAAGATGAACAAATCATGGATCCGAAATGACTTTTCTACCCCTGTGTCATCCTGGGGACAGTAAAAGCTTGATGATTGGTTAAAATCACCCTACCAAACGTTTTAAGCTTTCAAATTACTAATCATGTTTATCTGTATCTTGACTGGAAAATAATTTGGGCTTTGTAGCAGTGTGCAGCACTGATCCTATTAGGCCATCTATAATAAGGTCCACCAGATTTAAAATTAAAAATAATTTTTAGCTGCATCTAGCCCAGAAAATAATTTTGGGGCTCCGAGATGCGCAAGACACATAAGTGCCTTCTTGCTGCACTACCTGCAGCATGACCCTCATATTGTCAGAATTCGAAGTAATCATGACTACTGGGTTGCCACACTCTTAGATCCCCCAAACTTTTCGATCAACCTTTTCATTTTAATAAAGACCAAAAAAATGGTCATTTTTGAAATTATAAGCATTAGCAGGTTGTTAGAAACTGAAATCAAACAGTTTTCAACTCAAAACTTTATTCTAGGTGATGTTACATTTTCACATAGGACCCCTTGTTCGAAAGGAGCTTCTGAACTCTCTCGTCCATTGAATTTGTCAGGTTTTGGATGGTTTCTGCTTCAATTGCTTTGCATGAGGACAGAATACCCTCCCAGAGCTGTTGCTTAGATGTGAACTGCCTCCCGCCATCATAGACACTCCTTTTAATGATGCTCCAAAGGTTCTGAATGGGGTAGAGGTCAGGGGAGCATGGGGGTCACACCATAAGTTTGTCCCCTTTTATGCCCATATCAGCCAGAGATGCAGATGTTTTATGTGCAGCATGAGATGGTGCATTATCATGCAGAAAAATGATCTTGCTGTGAAATACACGGTTCTTCTTCTTGAACCATGGCAGGAAGTGCTGTTTGAGAAAATCCACATACATTATGGAGTTCATCTTTAGCGCCTTCAGGGATCCTAAAGGGGCCGACAATCTCTCTCCCCATGATTCCAACCCAAAACATTACTCCACATCCTCCTTGTTGGCGCTGTAGCCGTGTTTGCGTGGGGTGTCCATCAACCAGCCATCCTCCACTCCATTCATCTGGACCATCGAGCGCTGCACGGCACTCATCCGTGAACAAAACAGTTTTGAAATCAGTCTTCATGTAATGTTTGGCCCACTGGAGCCGTTTCTGCTTGTGTGAAGTGGATAGAGGAGGTCGACAGGATGGCGTATGCACAGCTGCAAACCTCTGAAGGACCCTGCATCTTGTTGTTCGGGGGACGTTGGAGGCACAAGCAGCTTCAAAAACTTGTCTGCTGCTATGACAAGGCTTTTTTGCCGCTGCTCTTTCAACCTGACGTAATTGCCTGTAGGAAAGAGTCCTCAATTTGCCCTTATCAGCACGCACACGTGTGTACTGTGAATCAGCTACATACTTCTTGATTGCCAAGACACTTCATCCTGATCATCGCACAATGTTGATTGTAGTCATGCCTTGACCTAAACACTCCACAATTTGTTGCTTCTCAGCAGCCAACACATCCTTTTTCTTTCCCATTTTGGCAGAAAATGTAGGCTGCTTAATAATGTGAGAGAGCCTTCTTAAGTAGTCTTGCCTTTCATTGGACACACCTGCCAAACTAATTAGCACAGGTGTCTGCAATTGCTTACAGTGATATAAAGAGCCCTGACACACATCACCATCAATAAGTTTAACTGACAAACAAACAAATTCTTCCCTTATCACTCCTAAACACTTTTTGCATAATAATTTGGAACGCGGTGTACATGTGCTTTTCCACAAAACACCAGTGGTTCACGTAGTGAATCTTACAGTTCTAACTTGCCAACCGTGGTCTGTATGGAATTGTTCAATAAAGGGCCCAAAATTAAGATAACATAGATGGGAGAGGTCTCTATGAATAGGAATTCCTAAGTATTTGATACCCTGTGAGGGCCAGGCAAAGGGAAAGTTGGACTGGATGGAATCCTATATGGATTTAGGGAGGGAGACATCGAGGGCCTCAGACTTCGCTGCATTGATTTTAAAATTTTACCATGTAACAAAGTGATCTATTTCAGCCATAACAGCAGGGATGGATATATGTGATTGAGTGATATATACTAGGACATCATCAGCAAATAGAGACCACTTGTACTCGGTGCCTCCCACCTCAATCCACCTAATATTGGGGTTATGGCGAATTGATGAGAGCAGGTGCTCCGTCACTAGGATGTATAAGAGAGGGGACAGAGGACATCCCTGCCTTGTCCCATTGGTGATTGTGAAAGGTGATGAAAATGTTCTGACGCACCCCCTGGGCCTTGGGACACCCGGAGCCGGACCCTTTTTGGTGGATGCTGGTGGTTGTAGTCTTCGTGGCGGCGATCCGGTTCCGTGGCTCAGGGCGGTCAAACCAGTGGCGGAACTATTTATGTGGTTTTGATGTTTAAATGTCCGACTACGCCACCCGTGGATTGCGGTCAGAGTGAACCGCCGCTACAGGGCAGACCGCTAAGGCTGGTGTTGTGGGTGCAGCAGAGCGTAGCATAACTCCCCACGGGAGGAGTATAGCTTCAGGGCAGTGTATGCGGAGGATGGGGGTGATGGTGCAGGGCAGCAGCAGTAACGACACGGAGTCAGTGATGCAGTTCAGGGCCTTTACTCACAGTTCTTATTATCCAGACCACGTCTGCAGGTAACGGCTGCCCACGTCGTACTGTGCTCACCAGGTGAGGGGCTCAGACAACTCCCAGATAACTTTGGAGCGCTTCACAGGACCCCCTTTGTGTGTCCTTTGTCTGGCCTTTCTTACCAACACTTCTGTCCGGCTGCCTCGGGCCTCCTCTTGGTAAACTTGGCGCCAGTTTCCCTGACCCTATGTGGTGCCTTCCTAGCGGGTGGAGCAAGGGGCTGCGCCACATAAAATGTCAGAGCCTCCGGTTTCTAGCTGAGGGTCGTTTCCTGCCTCCACTAGTTCGGGGACCGGTCTCCCCCTTTGGCCTGACCCCTCCACGCAGGTGGATTCGGGCGTGCGGTGGCGACTCGCCCGTCCGCACCCCTGGGATCCCTTCATTCCTCGTTCCTGGAGCCTTCTCCGCTCCTCTTCCTTCCTTCTCCCTCTTGCAGGCCTGGGCCTCTGTTACTAGGCCCGCCTCCGGAGCAGAGCTCATGCAGAGCCCCTGCTCCCTGCCACTTCTGCTCAGACTTCTCTGCACTGAACTAAGATGGTGCCCACCTTTTATACTCCCTTCTCAATGCACCCAGGAACTGCTTCCTCCCTGCTCCTGCACTGCAGGGTTCCCCTTCCTCAGTGTTCCCTCCCCCCACTCCAGCCAGGGACAGGGACTGTCGTGCCCATCTCAGGGGCATATTGGTCGCCCTGCCCCACGGCAATGTGGTGTAATGCATGCAGGTGTCGGGTCCTGATCCACACTCCATCCTTATCTGAGAGTGAGATATCACACCTCTGGGTGAGGTGCAATACGTCTGTAGCAACCGAGCCCTGGGTGCTACAGTTCCATTTATCTTCAGCCTAGGTGACGTATTGTGATACAGGGCCGTGATTTTGGCTATAAAAGGGTCCCCTAGACCCCTACCCCAAGCTTTTTAAGAGAATCATATATGGCGTGCCAGGAGACTCTATGGAATGCTTTCTCAGCATCCAACGAGAGTATCTACTTACAAATTTTTAACTGCATCTAGCCCAGGAAATACTTTGTGCCTAGTAGCAGTGTCTGCTAGTCAGCGGATTATCCCGGCTGTTAAGCAAGCTACACCACCTGTAGTTTGGACACTTAATTTTTTCAAAGGAAATGCTTCGGGACCACGGGATACTCAGTGAAGAGCATCAGGAGGCACCCCAAGGCATAGGGGCTGGGACTGGCACTAGGATGCCTTGCGGTGGACAGCCGAGCTCGATCCTTATAAAAGCTTTTTAACTGCAGCAGCTTTAGTGGACGCTACTGGAGCTGGAATTACGCGGCTGCTGGCATGAGACTTGCCCTCCAATAGATCCTTGTAAATGGATTTAAAGTGTATTCATTCAAATTAGAGGGACAATTTAAATTAAAAAGCTTAGAGCTGCCTCCACCACAGGGGGGCTCTCTCGACCCACCAGCGGACAGGCACCAGTATTGGGAGAGGGGGGCTGGCCGTCAGGGTTCACCGTGGCTCTGGCACAAACCCGGCGACACGGAGGTGGCACGGGCAGGAGCGGACTGGCCGTGTCGGCTTCTCACTTTTTGGATTTTAGAAGGGCATGACATGCCTATATCTGTGTCTCCCCCTCCTTTTACTCCTCCACCTCTTTTCTTTTCGCATGACTATATGTACTTGTCACTTTTCCATGTGTTAGTTGTGTCTTCTGAGCAGTTTGTCAGCTTTTGGACACCTTTGAAGGTGTTTTCTATGTGTTTCTATGTGTTTTTGTTTGCCTGCCATTGGTTTTAACGGTGTTCGAAGGTGTTCGACGAACAGTTCGACGAACAGTTCGGCGAACACACGGGTGTTCGACGAACCGAACCGAACTCGAACACTACGGGGGTGGCTCAACACTAGTGATCACCAAACAATCAAGTATTTGATGGCAAATAGCCAACAGGGTCGTAAGAAGCGTGTTGGCCAAAAAAGGCGCAAAATAACTGTCCATGAATTGAGGAAAATCAAGCGTGAAGCTGCCAAGATGCCATTCGCCACCAGTTTTGCCATATTTCAGAGCTGCAACATTACTGGAGTATCAAAAAGCACAAGGTGTGCGATACTCAGGGACATGGCCAAGGTAAGGAAGGCTGAAAAACGACCACCTTTGAACAAGAAACATAAGATAAAACGTCAAGAATGGGTCAAGAAATATCTTAAGACTCATTTTTCAAAAGTTTTATGGACTGATGAAATGAGAGAGACTCTTGATGGGCCAGATGGATCGGCCAGAGGCTGGATCAGTAAAGGGCAGAGAGCTCCACTCCGACTCAGACACCAGCAAGGTGGAGGCGGGGTATTGGTATGGGCTGGTATCATCAAAGGTGAACTTGTGGGACCTTTTAGGGTTGAGGATGGAGTGAATCTCATCTCCCAGACCTACTGCCAGTTTCTGGAAGACAACTTCTTCAAGCAATAGTAAGTAAGAAGTCGATATCGTTCAAGAAAAACATGATTTTCATGCAGGACAATGCACCATCACATGCATCCAACTACTTCACAGCGTGGCTGGCCAGTAAAGATCTAAAAGAAGAAAAAATAATGACATGGCCGCCTTGTTCACCTGATCTGAACCCCATAGAGAACCTGTGGTCCATCATAAAATGTGAGATCTACAGGGAGGGAAAACAGTACACCTCTCGGAACAGTGTCTGGGAGGCTGTGGTGACTGCTGCACTCAATGTTGATCGAAAACAGATCAAGCAACTGACAGAATCTATAAATGGAAGGCTGTTGAGTGTCATCATAAAGAAAGGTGGCTATATTGATCACTAATTTTTTTGTTTTTTGTTTTTGCATGTCAGAAATGTTTATTTCTAAATTTTGTGCACTGATATTGGTTTACCTGGTGAAAATAAACAAGTGAGATGGGATTATATTTGGTTTTTATTAAGTTGCTTAATAATTCTGCACAGTAATAGTTACTTGTACAAACAGATATCCTCCTAAGATAGCCAAATCTAAAAAAAAAAACCACTCCAACTTCCAAAAATATTAAGCTTGAATATTTATGAGTCTTTTCGGTTGATTGAAAACATAGTTGTTGATCAATAATAAAAATAATCCTCTAAAATACAACTTGCCTAATAATTCTGCACACAGTGTATACTTCATATAGGAGGCTGAGTGTGTGGCGCCCTTGAGGGTTCAGTCGCCACAGAGGTACTGCACCTCAACCAGAGGTGTGGTGTCTCCCTTCTCTCAGGTAAGGAGGGAGTGCTGCCCGGAACCCCAGCACCCACATTCAACACTACACCGCTCCATGCCAGCTGGAAGGACAAAATGCAATGTGTTTTCTGCTGAGCTCTGTCCCTGGCTGGAGTGGGGGGAACCCAAAGGTAGGGGGAACCAGTACTGGGTGTGGGTGGAGGAAGAAGTTAGGGGGAGCACATGGAGAAGTAGGTATATAAAGGGAAGTCATCTTAGGGTGGCAGATCAGTTAGTGAGAGGACAGTTCAGAAGAACAGTCTGGGAGCAGAGTCTCTTTAGGAGCTCGGCTCCACGAGTATGGCCTAGTCCTAGAGGCCCAGGAGGGGAGCAGGGAGTAGGCTCCGATCTGTTGAAGGGATCCTAGGGGGTGCAGGACAGCACCCATACGCCCCGAATCTGTCAGAAGACAGAGGGATCGTAGGCCACAAGAAGGGGACCGGCCCCTGGTCCAGCCGTGTTACTCTAAGTCTCGGCTGGGAAAACCGGAGGCTTCTGGCTTGTATAGTCAGTTGCCGAAGCCTCATTCTAATCCCCGTGAGGGTCAAGCAGGTCTGGGAACTCCAACGAAACAGGAGGGACTTCAAAGCACCCGAGCAGGATTCAGAGTGGGGAAGCGCAGGGCAGGAGGGAGAAAGACCCAACGTGAAGACAGTCTAGCTAGGAACACAAGAAAGTGGGTTTCTGTCAGGTACTCCTAACTGCCTGAGGAAGAACTGAACCCCTTCCTGGTGAACGCAGCGCGACGTGGGAGGCTAGCACCCGTACAGTGCACCAGTGGAACTGTCATAAGAGCTGTGAGTAAAAACTCGGATGACTGCACTGTACTGCCTCCGTCCAATCTTTCATCTGCGCCAGCTCTCCCTCCCGGCACTACAACGCCCAGCGCAACTTACACTTTCTACACTGCCCTGGAGCTAGCTCTACCTGTGGAGAGCCACACCATCCCTGCTGCCGAACACCATCTCCAGAGGACTGCTTCACAGCGGCGGCTCCCTTTAGCCGCAATCCACAGGTGGCGTCACGAACTTTACAAATCCCCTATAAATTAAAACCCCCCTTTTCACTGACCGCCCTGGGTCACGGAACAGGCCAGCCACCGTGATATTCCCCAAACCGGCATCCATAGGCCCGGCTGCCGAGTACCCCACGGCCCTGGGGGCGCGTCAAGCGTGTTATATACAACATATAGGCCCGTCCACACTCTAAGCCTCATATGTAACATTTACCACACTCTCAGCCTCCTATAATCTATACTTTATATAGGAGGCCGAGTGCGTTATATACATCATGTAGGCCCGTCCGCACTCTAAGCCTCATATATAACATTTACCGCACTCTCAGCCTCCTATAGTATATACTTTATATAGAAGGCCGAGTGCGTTGTATACATCATGTAGTCCCGTCCGCACTCTAAGCCTCATATATGATGTATACCGCACTCTCAGCCTCCTATAGTATATACTTTATATAGGAGGCCGAGTGCATTGTATACATCATGTAGACCCGTCCACACTCTAAGCCTCATATATGACGTATACTGCACTCTCAGCTTCCTATAGTCTATACTTTATATAGAAGGCTAAGTGTGTTGGATACATCATGTAGACCCGCCGTCCGCACTCTAGGCCTCATACATGACATATACCGCACTCTCAGCCTCCTATAGTATATACTTTATATAGAAGGCCGAGTGCATTGTATACATCATGTAGTCCCGTCCGCACTCTAAGCCTCATATATGATGTATACCGCACTCTCAGCCTCCTATAGTATATACTTTATATAGGAGGCCGAGTGCATTGTATACATCATGTAGACCCGTCCACACTCTAAGCCTCATATATGACGTATACTGCACTCTCAGCTTCCTATAGTCTATACTTTATATAGAAGGCTGAGTGTGTTGGATACATCATGTAGACCCGCCGTCCGCACTCTAGGCCTCATACATGACATATACCGCACTCTCAGCCTCCTATAGTCTATACTTTATATAAGAGGCTGAGTGTGTTGTATACATCATATAGACCCGCCGTCCGCACTCTAGGCCTCATATATGAAATATACCGCACGCTCAGCCTCCTATAGTATATACTTTATATAGGAGGCTGAGTGTGTTGTATAAATCATATAGACCTGCCGCCCGCACTCTAGGCCTCATATATGACGTATACTGCACTCTCAGCTTCCTATAGTCTATACTTTATATAGGAGGCTGAGTGTGTTGTATAGATCATATAGACCCCCACCCGCACTCTAGGCCTCATATATGACGTATACCGCTCTCTCAGCCTCCTATAGTCTATACTTTATATAGGAGGCTGAGTGTGTTGTATACATCATATAGACCCGCCGTCCACACTCTAAGCCTTATATATGACGTATACCGCACTCTCAGCCTCCTATAGTTTATACTTTATATATGAGGCTGAGTGTGTTGTATACATCATGTAGACCCACCGCCCGCACTCTAGGCCTCATATATGACGTATACCGCACTCTCAGCCTCCTATAGTATATACTTTATATAGGAGGCTGATTGTGTTGCATACATCATATAGACCCGCCGCCTGCACCGTAGGCCTCTTATTTGATGTATACTGCACTCTCAGCCTCCTATAGTCTATACTTTGTATAGAAGGCTGAGTGTGTTGAATACATCATATAGGCCCGCCGCCCGCACTCTAGGCCTCATATATGACGTATACTGCACTCTCAGCCTCCTGTATTCTATACTTTATATAGGAGGCTGAGTGTGTTGTATACATCATATAGACCCGCTGCCCGCACTCTAGGCCTCATATATGACGTATACCGCACTCTCAGCCTCCTATAGTCTGTACTTTATATAGGAGGCTGAGTGTGTTGTATAGATCATACAGACCTGCCGCCCGCACTCTATGCCTCATATATGACGTATACCGCACTCTCAGCCTCCTATAGTCTATACTTTATATAGGAGGCTGAGTGTGTTGTATACATCTTGTAGACCCGCCGCCCGGACTCTAGGCCTCATATATGACATATACTGCACTGTCAGCCTCCTATAGTCTATACTTTATATAGAAAGCCGAGTGCATTGTATACATAATATAGACCCGCCGCCCGCACTCTAAGCCTTATATATGACGTATACCGCACTCTCAGCCTCCTATAGTCCAAACTTTATATAGGATGCTGAGTGTGTTCTATACATCATGTAGACCCGCCGCCCGCACTCTAGGCCTCATATGTGACATATACCGCACTCTCAGCCTCCTATAGTCTATACTTTATATAGGAGGCTGAGTGTGTTGTATACATCATATAGACCCGCCGCCCGCACTCTAGGCCTCATATATGACGTATACTGCACTCTCAGCCTCCTATAGTCTAAACTTTATATAGGAGACTGAATGCCTTGTATACATCATGTAGACCTGCCGCCCGCACTCTAGGCCTCATATATGACGTATACTGCACTCTCAGCTTCCTAAAGTCTATACTTTATATAGGAGGCTGAGTGTGTTGTATACTTCATGTAGACCCGCCGCCCGCACTCTAGGCCTCATATATGTCGTATACCGCACTCTCAGCCTCCTATACTCTATACTTTATATAGGAGGCTGAGTATGTTGTATACATCATGTAGACCCGCCGCCCGCACTCTAGGCCTCATATATGACGTATACCACACTCTCAGCCTCCTATAGTCTATACTTTATATAGGAGGCTGAGTGTTTGTATAGATCATATAGACCCGCCGCCCGCACTCTAGGCCTCATATATGACGTATACTGCACTCTCAGCCTCCTATAGTATATACTTCATATGGGAGGCTGAGTGTGTTGTATACATCATATAGACCCGCCGCCCGCACTCTAGGCCTCATATATGACGTATACTGCACTCTCAGCCTCCTATAGTCTATACTTTATATAGGAGGCTGAGTGTGTTGTATACATCATATAGACCCGCCGCCCGCACTCTAGGCCTCATATATGTCGTATACCGCACTCTTGGCCTCCTATATGACATATACAGACTGTGTATGTCATATGAGAGGCCAAGACGGTGATCTATATTTCATATAAGAGGCCTAGAGTGCAATGCATAATGTATAAATGATATTATTGTTTGTTGGCCAATGCTGGATGGGAACAGTCACTCAGAAAACTGCACTTGAAAAGCAGGGAGAGCTGTAGCCTAGGCCTGCCTGCAACCTTGTTTCCAGCCTTGGTTAGAGTCAAGCGCAGAGTGCGGGTCACCACATACCCGGAGCTGCCCTTACAAGGCCGTGAGCAGGAGAGAAGAGGGTGGTGCGCCGGTGCCGGTGTCCACATACCCAGCCTGGAGCCGGTGTTACAACAAGGCCGAGAGCAGAAGAGAAGAAAGTGGCGCGCAGATGCCGCCGCCAGTGTTACAACTTACAAGGCCAAAAGCAGGAGCCGGGACAGGAGAGCAAGGTCGGTGTCAGAAGCCGGCCTGGGAGCAGGGAGAGCAGAGAGCATCATCGGCTTGTCACCTGACACCACACCACTGCCAGGTAGCATTACAGGCAGCTGAGGCAGAGCGAAAGCAGAGAGCGGTGCGTATCACCGCCCACAAAGAACAGCAACTTGCGTCCTCCTCCTATCCAGATCATGTAAGTATGCGCGTCACTGCAGCGGGCCTACTGTCACCGCTGAATGTAATGTGCACGTGACGCTACATCTTCGGTCGTGCTTTTAAAAGGCCCGCACTTATAAAGGGCCCCTGTAACTAATTCTCTCACTCTCTCATCGGGGCCCACCGGGGATTTCCCCAATATCCCGCCAGGCCGGTCCGACCCTGAATATTGCCATAAATAAAATACATATTAAAGGGAATCTGTCACCCCCCCTGGGACTTTTCAGACCTCTACTATGGGCATACAGGTTATAGAAAAGTAAATCTATACATACCTGTATGGCCCATAGTAGAGGTCTGATTGCAGAGAAAAGTTTTTTATTCAATTCTGTTTTGCACAGGCTTGGTGTCCGGGGGACGCCAAGAAATCCCCGTCTATCTCTTTTTTATTGCCCTAAATCCCCGCCTATATGCTTAGTTATCATATTCCCACCTCCCCTGCACGTCGCACGCCCCGGGCATGCGCAAAGCGCCTCTCACATAAAGCGCGCTTTGCTTCATCCCCGCCCCGTCTGTGTGCTCTGCGCCACACAGTTCTACTGCGCAGGCGCTGGGAAGTGACAGTGACTCCCCGGGGCATGCACAATAGAACCGTGCAGCGCAGTGCATGGAGAGACGGGTCCGGGAGGAAGCAAAGCACCCTATGTGAGCAGCGCTTTGCGCATGCCCGGGAAGTCAGGGAGTGCAGTGCACGTAACAGGGCCCTGTGACATGCAGGGGAGGGGGGAATATGATAACTAAGCATATAGGCGGGGATTTAGGGCAATAAAAAAGAGATAGACAGGGATTTCTTGGCGTCCCCCGGACACCAAACCTGTGCAAAACAGAACTGAATAAAAAACTTTTCTCTGCAATCAGACCTCTACTATGGGTCATACAGGTATGTATAGACTTACTTTTCTATAACCTGTATGCCCATAGTAGAGGTCTGAAAAGTCCCAGGGGGGTGACAGATTCCCTTTAATGATAATATCTATAGTGACAAATACAGAAAAACAATATGAAATGGAAAATAATTTAATACAATAAAAATATAATATAATTAATGCATTGAATATCATAAAGTGTGTCATTTATAAATGCAGATATATATGATTTCCATTCAGGTATATATGTGGCCCCCATTCTGGTATATATGATCCTCATCATGGTATATATGGCCCCCCTTCCTGGTATACAGTGGGGAAAATAAGTAATTGATGCACTGCAGATTTTGCAAGTTTTCCCACCTACAAAGAAGGGAGAGGACTGTAATTTTATCGTAGGTACACTTCACTGAGAGACAAAATCTGAAAATAAAAACCAGTAAATCACAATGTATGATCTCGCATCATTGGGTAAGGATGATTCTGAGAAAGGTCAGGAATCAGCCGAGAACTGCACAGGAGGACCTGGTCAATGACCTGAAGAGAGCTGGGACCACAGTCTCAAACATTACCATTAGCAACACACTGCACCATCATGGATTAAAATTAGATTATCATCAAAAATTGATGCAAAAGGAGCACAGACCAAGTATTGAGGGCATTTACTGAACATACATTTCAGTAGGCCAACATTTCGGATTTAAAAACATTTTTCAAGCTGTTGTTATAAAGTATTCTAATTTACTGAGATAATGACTTCTGTGTTTTCATTGGCTGTAAGCCATAATCATCAACATTAACAGAAATAAACACTTGAAATAGATCACTCAGTTTGCAATGACTCTATGTAATATATGAGTTTCACTTTTTGTATTGAACTGAAATAAATTAATTTTTTGATGATATTCTAATTTACTGAGATGCACCTGTATATGAAAATAAGTGAGTATAGGGGGTCTCACATAAATTGAAACTAGAATAAATGGTGGAAGGTGTAAAAACCAAACAGGACACAGTAGAGCAACATTGTGCAGTGATATACAGGATGGGCCATTTATATGGATACACCTAAAGTAAATGGGAATGTTTGGTGATATCAACTTCTTTTTTGTGGCACATTAGTATATGGGAGGGGGGAAACTTTTCCAGATGGGTGGTGACCATGGCGGCCATTTTGAAGTCAGACATTTTGGATTCAACTTTATTTTTTTCAATGGGAAGAGAGTGTTATGGGTCCGGGTGGTGGAACCTCTATGCTTCGGTGCAAGGAGGGACCAAAGGGTCGTGACTAAGTGCCTACTCGGCCTGACCAAGGTCGCACGGTGGCTCAATCGACTCCGTGAACCAGTGAGGGACCGGGCAGGTGGACCAGGTGCCACTCTGGGACCGACCTTGTGTGAGAGCAGGTGACTTCCACGGGTCAGAAAGCAAGAACTGACCGGTACAGTGGATGATCATGGCAGGAAGGCTGACGGGTGGTCCGGGTAGCTAAGCAGGCTGGTTCGGCAGGTGGCCAGATGGGTGCTCTGTGTAGGCAGGCTGGCGGGCACGGCAGGTTACAGGCAGGTGCTCCAGGTAAGCTGGCTGGCGGGCACAACAGATAACATTTTGGAGGAGGTGCCTTATATAGGGGCAGTCCTCTGGCCATTGGCCGGGGACTCTATAGGATGGCGCGTGCGGCCCCTTTAAGAGCGAGGGCGCGCTCGCACGCACGTCCTAAGCACAGAGCCTGGGAAGCTGTGCACGGTGCGTGCCACAGGAGCAGGAGGACGCCGGACCTGGACCGCGGCGGTGAGGGGAACGGCGTCCCTGCCCGGGAGGAGGCAGAGACGCCTATGCTACAGTACCCCCCCCTTTACGCCCCCTCTTCTTTAGGCCCGCAAGAAATTTTTTAAGAAGATGAGGGGCATGAATGTTCTCCCTGGGTTCCCAAGACCTCTCCTCAGGGCCAAACCCCTTCCAATCCACAAGAATGAAAGTCTTTCCTCTTACCCTCTTGGTGGCCAAAATGTTTTCTACCTCAAAGACGTCCTCAGCAGAGACTGGAGCTGGAACGGTACCTGGATCGTCAGAGAAAAAATTAAGGACAACAGGTTTGAGGAGAGATACATGAAAGGAGTTGGGAATCCTTAAGGTGACTGGGAGTTTCAGCTTGCAAGCCACGGGCTTGATTTGGTTCAGAACCTTGAATGGACCGATGAACCGCGGACCCAACTTATAAGAAGGTATCTTGAGACGAACATATTTGGAGGAGAGCCAGACCTTGTCTCCCGGACGGAATAGAGGCAGATCCAGACGTCTCTTATCAGCATGTTTCTTCATCCGCTCGGAGGACTGAAGAAGTGCAGATCTAGTGTCTTCCCAAATAGCTGAAAATTCGCTGACCAGAGACTCCGCGGCAGGATTGTCCACTGAAGAGGAGACGGGAAACGGAATCCGGGGATGTTGACCGTAGATTTAGAGGAAGACTCGCTCTCATGGTTATTATAAAAGAACTTGGCCCAGGGCAGGAGCTCAACCCAATCGTTATGGTGAGCGTTGACAAAGTGCCGAAGAAAGCTGGTAAGGACCTAGTTGATACATTCCACTTGACCATTGGACTGAGGATGCTAAGCAGAGGAGAAATCCAAGGAGACATCCAGCAGCTTACACGTAGCTTTCCAGAAGCGCGAAGTGAACTGAACCCCGCGATCAGACACAATGTGGAGGGGTAGGCCTGGAGACGAAAAATGTGATGGATGAAGTCCTTAGCCAGCACAGATGCAGATGGAAGACCAGGCAGAGGGATGAAGTGGGCCATTTTAGAAAAGCGGTCAGCGACCACCCAAATGACCGTACAACCGGCAGAAACAGGGAGTTCCATAATGAAGTCCATTGCAATGTGTTGCCATGGAGTGGAAGGCACGGGAAGAGGAAGAAGATGGCCGGATGGAAGGTGCCTGGGAACCTTGTTACGGGCACAGGAGGAACAAGCCGCGAAGTCCGCAATATCCTTGAGCAGGGAAAGCCACCAGTAATGTCGGGCGATGAGCAGAAAGATCGTCCTCTGGCCAACATGACCGACTAGTTTGGATGACTAGCCCCAGAGTAGAACCTTCTTACGAACTGGAACCGCTACAAAGGTCTTACCGGGTGGAAGATGAGACAGGTCAAACGGAGCCACAGTCATTACTTTGGAGGGGTTGATAATATGTAGAGGCTCCTCCTCTTGGTCAGAAGACAAGAATGAGTGGGATAGAGCGTCAGCTTTAATGTTCTTGTCCGCCGGGCGGTAATGCAGAGTGAAGCAGAATCTGGCAAAGAATAGAGACCACCTGTTCTGACGCGGATTTAATCTTTGGGCGTTCTGCAAATAAGCGAGGTTTTTGTGGTCAGTGTAGATGACCACCTGGTGCAGAGCAACCCTCCAGCGCTAATTTGATGGCCAGCAGCTCACGATCTATGGAGTAATTGCGCTCAGATGAGGAGAAGAGCTTGGAGAAGAAGCCACAGGTTACCATTCTCCCGGACGAGGATTTCTGGGTGAGCATCGCTCCGGCTCCGGAGGAGGATGCATCAACCTCCAGGAAGAACTGCTTGTTGCAATCCTGGCGGTGTAGCACAGGAGCGGAGGAGAAGGCTTGTTTTAGGGAGACGAAGGCCTCCTCCGCTTCGGAAGTCCATTCCCTGGGATTTGCTCCTTTACGGGTGAGCGCGGAGATAGGAGCAGTTTGGGAGGAGAAATGAGGAATGAAGAGGCGGTAATAATTTGTGAAGCCCAGGAATCGCTGAATCACTTTCAACCCCTCCGGTCGGGGCCACTTTAAGACGGCAGAGACCTTCTCGGGATCCATCCGCAGACCAGTCTCGGAGATAATATAGCCCAGGAATGGTAGAGAGGTCTGCTCAAAGAGGCATTTCTCGAATTTAGCGTATAGGCGATTCTGCCGGAGCATTAGTGGAACCTGACGGACATCCCTCCGGTGTGAGGGCAGATCCGGAGAGAGGACCAAGATATCGTCCAGGTACACCACCATGCAAGAATACAGGAGATCACGGAAGATGTCGTTAACCAGCTCCTGGATGATGGCTGGAGCATTACAGAGACCAAAGGGCATTACGCGGTATTTGTAGTGACCATCCCGGATGTTGAATATCGTCTTCCACTCGTCTCCCTGGTGGATCCGGACTAAATTGTATGCCCCACAATGATCAAGCTTGGTGAAGATCTTTACGCCTTTAAGGCGGTTGAACAGCTCCGAGATGAGAGGCAGGGGGTACTTATTTTTGATGGTAATCTGGTTAAGACCCCTGTAATCGATACAGAGACGTAGAGAGCCGTCTTTCTTCTTGACTAAGAAGAATCCTGCTCCAGCCGAAGAGGTGGATTTCTGGATAAATCCCCTAGCAAGATTCTCCTCTATGTATTCAGACATAATCCGGGTCTCAGCCAGCGACAAGGGGTAGATACGCCCGCGGGGAGGAGAAGCACCAGGTACCAGGTTGATGGGGCAATCATGCCTCCTATGAGGTGGTAGAGTCTCTGCTTCCTTTTTGTCGAAGACGTCAGCATAGGACCAGTAGGGTGCCGGCAGACCAGGTAGATTAGCCAGAGTAGACGGGGGTCGAGCTGGACGAACCGGATCCAAGCAGGACTCATGGCATTTCACCAGATCTCCAATTCAGGATGGGCTCATGTCTTTGTAACCAGGGAAGACTAAGCAAGAGGGGGTGAGAGAGACTGGACAGCACATGAAAGGAGATCTTCTCTGAGTGCAGCATTCCCACCTGAAGGGTTACAGGCTCTGTGACGAGTAATATGGTCTCCAGAAGAAGCCTCCCATCCACGGAGGCAACCGCCAACGGTTCAGCCAGACGTACAGTAGGAATCTGATACCGCTCCACAACAGCCTGTTGAATGAAATTCCCAGCGGCTCCAGAATCCAGATGGGCAATCTCGAAGAAGCGGGTCTCACCACTGGAAACAGAAAAGGACAGAGTCAAGTACAGAGAGGATTTACACTTGCCTAGGATGACCTCTCCAAGCGGTCCTAGACACTGGAGTTTCCCGGCCTCACCGGGCAGGATTGGTCAGATGCTCTTTACTGCCACAGTAGAAGCAACTCACCTCGGCACGGCGCATCTCCTGGCGAGACTTGACCATCTTGGTTTGGTCAATTTGCATGGGCTCAGGCGAACATGCCCGGGGAAATGCTGGTTGAGAGGCAGGCTTTTGGAATACATGAGCGAGAGGCGGAAATCTTCTCTTCCGGGTAGTCTCCTTTGCACGTTCCTGAAAACGGATGTCAATCCGGGTAGTTAATGATACCAGGTCGTCCAGGGTGGAAGGGATGTCACGACCGGCTAGCTCATCCTTGATCCGACCGGAAAGACCTCCCCAGAAGGTGGACACCAGGGCCTCGTTGTTCCAGGCAAGCTCGGATGCGAGAGTTTGGAAACGTAAAACTCTAAAATGTTTAAAACCTCTATGATTTCATCGCTTGTCACTGAAGATGCGCTCTCAGCAGGTCATTGTGACCTGACTTACAGCCTGCACGGTCGCATCTTGGCACCATTCAGGTTGTAAATCAGTGATCGTAGATGTTGATTACGGTGTGGGGCAGTTTGTCGGACAAGTGAGTATTATGGTTGTTTTTTATATTACAGGTGACTTGGGCTTCAGGGCATAATGTGTAAGGTGAGTATAAGTGTTTTTTTTAATTTTATTCTTCATTTTACACTCGTTGTTGACGGGGCTGCCTACAACTCTTAACATTGTCTCTTGCTCGCGCTGATCTCAGCGCAAGCAGGGGACAATGATGAGAGCCCCTTCCAGCAGCGGCCGCTGCTGGGGATCAGCGCGAACTGTACCGCTGATTCCCAGGCGCCGGTACGTGTCACGCAGATGATGCACAGTTGTCATCCGTGTGTCATCAGTTTGCAGAACGCATTTTGTGAGTGCTGCGCAAAAATACCTGACAAGTCTGCGGCTTTTTTTATACGGACTGTCACGGGTGTGTTGCCACGAAGATCGTCACGATTACACAGCCTGACTTCTCGCAGCTGACTTTTTGGTGCTTTGTGTTTTTCGGCAGTGAGGGAGTTAATTCTCTCTCTCTCTGTGCTAGACGAGGTCAGCCTCGCCCAGCTGCAATCAATGCTGCTGTAGTGAGACTCCTTCAAATGCCTGCTGGTCTGTTAGGGAAGTGTCGGTGAAAGCATTTCATACAGACTTACAGAGCGGATCGTGGTATTTGGAGTTTCTGAGATAAGTGTATTTGGAGTGTATTTTCCCTTCCTCGCTTTATCATTTTTCTCCTTTCCCGTTGGTGTTCCCTCTGTTGTAGTTGTGTAGTTTTTGTATGCAAGGTGGTTTTGGTTTTTCCCTTGTACTGTCTCGTTCGTCTAAGTACTGTGTGTGGGCATATTATTACTTGTCCCCTTTTGTTGTGATCGGGGTCCTTCTCAGGACTAGATTACTTAGGTGCAGGGATCCTCAGGAGGTAGGGGTTACGCTGGCGGCCTGGACCTCTGTACCTTTAACAGTACCTCCAGGTTGAGGGATTAGTCAGGGCCCCAGCTTAGGGTCAGCTTAGGCCCCCTACCTCCAGTATACAGAGACAGCGTGACATTTTCACCGATCCACTTAGTTTTTCTCCAGCTACCATGGATCCAGTAGCCGGTCTAGCTCGGCAGTTGCAGAGTTTGTCCATGGAGCTGGCGGACGTTAGGTCCAAGGTTTTGTGTCCTCAGGAGCAAGCCGGACCAGAACCTAAAGTAGCTCTCCCTGACAGGTTCACTGGGGGGCGGGACAAGTTTTTTGTTTTCCGGGAGGCATGCAAGTTGTACTTTCGGCTGCGGCCTCGGTCATCGGGGAGTGAAGATCAAAGGGTGGGAATTGTCATCTCGCTCCTACAAGGGGACCCTCAATCTTGGGCGTTCTCTCTTCCCCCGGGCTCCCCGGCTCTTCAGTCAGTGGATAGGTTTTTCGCTGCTCTGGGACTCGTGTATGATGACCCAGATCGGATCTCCCTTGCTGAGTCTAAGTTACGTAGGATCCAGCAGGGAGATCGTCCGGCGGAGGAATTCTGTTCGGAGTTCCGTAGGTGGGCCACGGACACCCAGTGGAATGACCCGGCTCTTAGGAGCCAGTTTTGTCAAGGTTTATCCGACAAATTACAGGATGTGTTGGCACAGTATGACTCTCCCGTGTCACTGGAAGCCGCTATGGCCCTTGCTATTCGCGTTGACAGACGGCTTCGGGAGAGGTGCGGGGCAACTCCGCCCCCTGTGATGACTCCACCTTCTACAAGGTCCCCTCATATGGTGGTTCCCCTGGTCAGTCCAGAGGAGCCTATGCAATCAGGAGGGACATCATTTCGGGGAGGGGACCGGTGGTGCGCCATAAGACAGGAACGTGTTTCTTCTGCGGGAGAAAGGGACATTTTATTGGGGGGTGTCCGTCCCGTCCCTTGCAGAGTGAAGAGTCGTCGGAAAACTGTTGATCCCAGGTTGTGTGGTGGACGGCAATCTGGGAGTAGGTATTTCGTCCCTAGGTTCGTCTCAGTTTCTCGTACCGGCGGAGGTGGTGGTGGGTACGAGAACTGAGAGGATATCTGTTCTTCTGGATAGTGGGGCCGGGGCTAATCTGGTTGATGCTCGGTTTGCCCGGGTTCAAGGTATGCGATTGAGTGAGTTGGCTAAACCCATCCCCATATTCTCGATCGATGCCAGGCCTCTCGGTCAGGGAAGTTTTTTGCAAGCTGTGCATGACATAAAACTTCAAGTGGGGGCGATACATAAAGAACTGTTGTCTTGCTACGTGTTGGAGGGTCTTCCCACTCCTATAGTGTTGGGCCTTCCTTGGTTAACTAAGCATAACCCGGTTATTAATTGGCAAACCAGAGAGATAAGCCAATGGAGTAAATTCTGTAATAAAAACTGCATGAACACGGTCATCGGTGCGGTTACTCCTTGGGTCTTACCTCCATTTCTGGCGGACTTTGAGGATGTATTCTCGGAGAAAGGGTGTCAGGAACTACCTCCTCATCGCGAGTATGACTGTTCTGTAAAACTGCTCCCTGAGGCCAAGTTACCTAAAGCTAGGTTGTATAACCTTTCTGGTCCTGAGAGGCAGGCCATGAAGGATTATATTTCAGAAAGTCTGGCTAAGGGGCATATTAGACCTTCATCTTCACCGGTGGCTGCGGGGTTCTTCTTTATTAAGAAGAAAGATGGAGGCCTACGCCCTTGCCTGGATTTCCGTGAACTTAATCGGATTACGGTCCGAGATCCGTATCCGCTCCCACTTATTCCCGATCTCTTTAATCAGATCGTGGGCGCCAAATGGTTCTCTAAGTTGGATCTCAGGGGGGCGTACAATCTGATTAGGATGAAGGAGGGGGATGAGTGGAAGACGGCGTTTAACACTCCGGAGGGGCATTATGAGAACCTTGTCATGCCATTCGGTCTGACTAATGCCCCGGCGGTGTTCCAACACTTTGTTAATGACATTTTTCGCCGCCTGGTGGGACAGTTTGTTGTCATATATCTGGATGATATCTTAATTTACTCGCCGGATCTGGTGTCTCATCAGGAGCACGTTAGGCAGGTGTTACAGATCTTGCGGGATAATAAACTGTATGCCAAATGGGAAAAGTGTGTGTTCGCCGTACAGGAACTCCAGTTTTTAGGCTTCCTGGTTTCAGCGTCCGGTTTTCGTATGGACCCTGGGAAAGTGCGGGCAGTTCTTGAGTGGGATCGGCCAGAGAATCTTAAGGCACTACAACGTTTCCTGGGGTTTGCTAATTATTACCGGAAGTTTATTCGTAATTTCTCGTCCATGGTTAAGCCTCTCACAGACATGACTAAAAAGGGGACGGATTTTTCTAGGTGGTCTGACAAGGCTTGTCAAGCATTCTCCTCCTTGAAAAAATGTTTTGCCTCGGCACCCATACTCATTCAACCTGATGCGTCACAGCCATTCATTGTAGAGGTAGACGCTTCCGAGGTAGGGGTGGGAGCAGTATTGTCACAAGGTTCGTCCCCTGGTAAGTGGCATCCGTGCGCCTTTTTCTCTAAAAAATTGTCGTCCGCTGAGAGTAATTACGATGTCGGCAATAGGGAACTCTTGGCCATTAAGTTAGCTTTTGAGGAGTGGCGCCATTTTTTGGAGGGGGCAGTCCATCCGGTCACCGTCATCACCGATCACAAGAACCTGCTATATCTGGAGTCCGCGAAACGTCTGAATCCCAGACAAGCTAGGTGGTCATTGTTTTTTACCAGGTTTAATTTTGTCGTTACATATCGTCCTGGGTCAAAAAATGTAAAGGCGGATGCCTTATCTCGTAGTTTCCCTGGGGCCGGGAATACGGACGACCCGATTCCTATCCTTCAGGAGGGGGTGGTGGTTTCGGCAGTATGCTCTGAGCTTGAGGAGGAGGTATTGGAGGCTCAGGGGGACGCCCCTGTTGGACCTCCGGGGAGACTGTTTGTTCCAGATCAGTTGCGACAAAAGGTGATCGAGGCACACCATAACTCAGTTTTTGCAGGACACCCGGGGAGTAGAGCAACTGTGGATCTCCTCTCGCGTCGGTTTTGGTGGCCTAACTTACATAAGGAGGTGGTAACTTTTGTCGCGTCCTGTGGGGTTTGTGCGCGCTCTAAGACCTCACATACCCGTCCGTCTGGGGCCCTCTTACCTTTGAAAATCCCGGAGCGTCCTTGGACTCATCTGTCTATGGACTTTATTACGGACCTCCCTCAGTCTTCGGGTAAAACGGTCATACTCGTTGTAGTGGACAGGTTCAGCAAGATGGCACATTTTATCGCTCTTCCGGCTCTCCCTAATGCTAAAACTCTTGCGCAGGTGTTCATTGGAGAGATTGTGAGGCTTCACGGGGTACCCTCCGAGGTGGTGTCTGATCGGGGGTCTCAGTTTGTGTCCAAGTTCTGGAAGGCGTTTTGTGCACGGCGGGGGATGCATTTGTCGTTCTCATCGGCTTTTCATCCTCAGACCAATGGTCAGACGGAACGTATGAACCAGAGCTTGGAGACATATCTCCGGTGTTTTGTGTCAGAGAACCAGGAGGACTGGGCTTCTTTCTTACCTCTGGCAGAGTTTGCTCTTAATAATAGGCGGTGCGAGTCCACTGGTAAGTCCCCGTTTTTTGGGGCATATGGTTTTCACCCCCAGTTTTGTTCTTTCAGTAGGGGGGGCTCTTCGGGGGTTCCTGAGGAGGAACGTTTTTCCTCATCACTCGCTTCAGTATGGAGAGGGGTGCTGAAGAATCTGAATACTATGGGGAACCGATACAAACGTATGGCTGATAGGAGGAGAGTGTCTGGTCCGGACCTAAGTGTGAACGATCGGGTATGGTTGTCTACCAGGAATATAAAACTTAAGGTTCCCTCCTGGAAACTGGGTCCCAGGTTCATCGGGCCGTACAGAATCAGTTCTATTATTAATCCGGTGGCATTCCGTCTTGACCTCCCCCCTACGTTTAAAATTCACAACGTGTTCCACAGATCGTTGCTTAAGAGGTATGTGGCGCCGGTGGTGGTCAATGGTAACTTGGAGTTCCAGGTATCGAGGGTCATCGATTCACGCTTTAATCGCCGGTCCCTTCAGTACCTGGTTCATTGGAAAGGGTATGGTCCTGAGGAGAGGATGTGGGTTCCTGCGTCGGATATTAACGCAGACCGATTAGTTCGGGCCTTCCACACGACTCACCCGGATAAACCTGGCCCTGAGGGTCCGGAGGCCCCTCGTAGAAGGGGGGGTACTGTCACGGGTGTGTTGCCACGAAGATCGTCACGATTACACAGCCTGACTTCTCGCAGCTGACTTTTTGGTGCTTTGTGTTTTTCGGCAGTGAGGGAGTTAATTCTCTCTCTCTCTGTGCTAGACGAGGTCAGCCTCGCCCAGCTGCAATCAATGCTGCTGTAGTGAGACTCCTTCAAATGCCTGCTGGTCTGTTAGGGAAGTGTCGGTGAAAGTATTTCATACAGACTTACAGAGCGGATCGTGGTATTTGGAGTTTCTGAGATAAGTGTATTTGGAGTGTATTTTCCCTTCCTCGCTTTATCATTTTTCTCCTTTCCCGTTGGTGTTCCCTCTGTTGTAGTTGTGTAGTTTTTGTATGCAAGGTGGTTTTGGTTTTTCCCTTGTACTGTCTCGTTCGTCTAAGTACTGTGTGTGGGCATATTATTACTTGTCCCCTTTTGTTGTGATCGGGGTCCTTCTCAGGACTAGATTACTTAGGTGCAGGGATCCTCAGGAGGTAGGGGTTACGCTGGCGGCCTGGACCTCTGTACCTTTAACAGTACCTCCAGGTTGAGGGATTAGTCAGGGCCCCAGCTTAGGGTCAGCTTAGGCCCCCTACCTCCAGTATACAGAGACAGCGTGACACGGACTCAAGGTCCGTGTGAGCAACCTGACATGTGTGTACACCCATTGAATACAATAGGTGTGTGTATGTCATACATATTTGCGGTCCTTTAAAAACGGGCCTCATATGGACATAGAAAATGGATGTGAGAAGGGGGCCTGAAGCAGTATACCTAGATCCAGGGGTTTCCACCTTACCCTCATTCAGTATTGTCTCCTCAACCACCCCCACAACACTGTTACATCCAGCTTCAAGCATCCCCTATGACTATAAGTATCCTATCTCCAGCTTACAATACTTAAATTATCTCTAAACCCCCAAGGCCAGTATATGAGCATCCAGATCTGCTCTTTTGTACTGGGCTAATCATAGAAGTCACCATCTGGAGATCTGCTCCTCATAGCTGTTTGCTAGGCTTGGTGCTAATGCATTGGGCTGGCAGACGGTCGTGAGACACATTTCATGAGTCCGCAAGCCACATGTGTGCCCTCGAGCCACAGGTTGGGACACCTGCTGTAAAGAGAAAAAAATCCAAAAGCCAGAATTGTAATTTTTCGGCTACAGCAACTCTGTAAAAAAATGCAATAAGCGATCAAAACGTGATATCTACCCCAAATGGCATCAATAAACACGTCAGCTCGCCATGCAAAAATCAAGCTCTCAAACAGCAATATTGACGGAAAAATGAAACTGTAACAGGTCTTGGAAAATGGGGACATAATCACATGTTTTTATGAATTTCCAATTTCTTTTTCTTTGAATAAAAAAAATATGCCGGTTGGGATTTGCTGAAAAGTATACAAATAGGGCAACACAAAAAATCAATACACCAGATGTGGACTTCTTATAAGGCTGGTTATTAGTGATGAGCGCGCGTGCTTGTTTAACCCTGTTTGTTAGGCAATCCCTGCATGTGCTGCAGCTATCTAACAGCCGTGACACATGCAGCCGCGGCAGATCAAACATAGATGCCAAGCACGCCGCAAATACTCGGCGAGCACCCGAGGGTGCTCAATTAATAGGTTAAACGAGCACGCTCGCTCATCAGTACTGGTTATCTATTAAGATACTTATGCTCATTTGCTTATTCTGTTTGGTGTCTTGATTTTTTGTGTTTCCCTATTGATATATTTTCCCTGACGACTCCTGATCATTTCTGCATATACTTATAGGGTCAGGGACTTAATAATTGATGCACACTTTGATGTATAACATCTTTGTCTTTTCAAACATGGGCAGTGAATTGCTGTGTATTTTGTTATATTGACACACATCCAGGATTTTGTGATTACTACTACCTGTGCTGCACTTTAGATTAGGGGTGTAATAGGGTCCTATATATCATATCCTGTCAATATATTATATATTTATTGTGGACCCTTATATATATTGGCTGTTAAATGTGTAATTGGATATACACATTATAATATATGTTTTTGTGAGTTTTTAACCTAATCATTAAAAGTTCTATTTTAGGGGTGTATTTTTTGGTGGTTATTGAATAACGGCCATAACTGGTGTAAAATGCTGGGATCAGATGAGTAATCAATAGGTTTTCTTCAGAAAGTGAACTAAGTCCGCACCTCTGACTTCATGGCGCAGGGGAATACAGATTTGTGCGTTGATCCTGTATATTGTACTTATGTGATTGGGCACTCAGATATTGTGTTCTCTCTTATATTCATTTACTCAGCACTTTTCTAGTCTTATGTTATGGTCTCACTTTGTAACTTTTTATTGGTGACTCTGGAATATGACATTCTCACATGTTTAAACATATTTCTAATCTCTGCCCAGGAGCCATCGATGTCCGGATCTACAGCCTCTGATAGCGCGATGGAGCCGCAGGCCGATGCCGAGAGCTACGTGTCCATGATTTCTGACCTGCTGGACAGCTTTATAGATGGTGTCAGTGCCAGGCTCTTTCATCTATTAGATACAGTATGTTTGATTTCATCCACAAAAACAGATGATTTTCATCTCCATTTTCATCCGTATGGCATTTACATGACCGAATACCATTTCCTATGTTAAAGAATTGTTTGTATCCATAAAAATCTTACACTATTCAGATGATCCGTATTGGATCCAATTTTTTTGCGCACACATAGACTTACATAGGCAAGTCTCATCTGACCTACAGAAGAAACTAACGCATGCTAAGATGTGTTTTTGCATGCAGATTCGGTCCATGAAAAACAAAAAAACCCATGCTCCTATCAACTAATTGAACTGCATTGGTCCTCGTGCCGTCCGTGTGATGTCAGTTATTTCATGGACAGCACTCAGACCGAAAATAAAATTGTGTGAACTTGGCCTTACGTTCAAAGGCGGAGACTGTTTTGCCAGAGTGCTCTGCTAGTTTTGCTGTCAAAATGGCAGAAACTCTGTAGATCGGAGCAAGTCCTTAAAAGGGTTGTCCGGTACTTTTAAAAAAAATGCCAGTGTGTTTTAATGATAAATACAAGCTTCTTTCTAAGTACCTTGTGCTGCTGATGCTGCCTGTGGGCGGCGCTATCGGTGGCCGCTCACAGGCAGCACGTGACACAGGCAGTGTGAGGACCATGAGTGGAGGCAGATCTGCTGTGTTCAAGTCAGTTAGTCAGCGGAAATATCACATATTTGGTCAGTTAATGAGAGTTAAATCATTATAGTTCACCGAGGTCACTCTGCTCCGTGAGACATGTACACAAAGAAATATTCAGAAAAAGTAAAACTGTATGACTAGCGTATTAAGCAACTGACTAAAAGGGCACAAAATCATAGATATTTGTGTGTCTACAATTTTTGTTAAATGAAGCATAAAACTGCATCAAAACTAGAATATCGAAAAAACACAAATACACAGAGAAAAACCCCAATAATACAGTGCAGATCTGAGAGTGCACTAACATTTTACCTATACAATTTGTAATTTTCCTCTTTTCTTCTATTAGGATCAGGATGCGGTGGGTATGACGATGATGACAGGGTAAGAGCCTCATTGCCACCATAGTCTATATAAGTGCTCCCTTACCTATGGCCCTGCAGGCATCTCTAAGCTAGAAGTCCTAGTATGCAATAATATGAGGAATTTATTAAATGACTGAATCAAAGGGGTTGTTCAGCCCTGATGTAATTTTCGACAGAATACAAGCAGTATGTAATGTTCTACTGATAGGACCACTTGTATGAAAATTGCATACTTTTGGTCACATGGCAACTGCTGGAACCGACAGGCGAAAGCCGAATCCTGACAGTGTGTTAGGATACAATGCTTTATGAAAATTCCACCAAGGCTACACAACTCCTTTATGATATTAAAAAAAATAAATACAAACTAATTCTTATCTGTTGTATTGCAGATCATCTACATGAAGCTGGATGATGGCATCAGGATCCCAGAGGATGAGGTAAGTGATGGTGGTGTTTGGCCAGCGTTTATCTTCATACTGAACTGAAAGGACATGATTTACATTAGCATCATGTAGAGGAAGAAAACTGGAATTGTCATTCTGTTTGGTTATAGTAGTTATATACAGATCCCCATCACTTATCACCCCCATCTTTCAGCCAATGCACTTTTTAGCTTCTCTGATTATTACACATAGGGAACGGCTCCAGGTCACATGCCCTGATTGCCTTTGCACCTGTGTTTTTGTCTAGCTTTGTGTGTTTAGCGCCTTTTTGTTTATACCTATTTAATTATTTTATTTGCGCCTTTTTTTAAGTTTATTCTTTATGTGCTTGCCTGGTTGTTTTTATTTTGTTTTCCGTTTTGTGGGCAAAGTCTAGTAATTCCAGATGTTTTATTCTGATTCATCAATTGAAACCATTTTAAAATTTGACACCACTTTACTCCAGTCCAACCCTGCTGTATTTTTCAATAAGCCACTATTGGGGGCAATTTTTGCAATTTTTGGTGCCAAAATTTACCAAACATAGTTCAAGACAGAGAAAGACCATTTTTTACTTAATGCCAAATTCATAAACCTGGTGCACCGTTTTGTCAGCACCCGGCGCACCTCGGTAAGTGCCGGGGCCCTGAGCAGGTGGAGGGGACCATTCGCCGTTGGGCACCCCGGCACTCTATGGGACCCATGAGCGGAGGAGAGTAGTGTCAGCGCCCACTCCCCCCCAACTTGCTCAGGGCCCCGGCAGCCAGTGAAACAATACTTACCTCTCCCCGTGCCTCCGCAGCAGCTCCGGTGTCTTCCGCGTCCTCTGACTGTGACATCTCAGGTCAGAGGGCGCAGTGATGTCTTTACACCGCGCTCTCTCCTGAGCCGTCACAGCGCAGAGCGGGAAGACGTTGGCGATGCTGGAGCCCAGAGCAGCGGCAGCAGGTAAAGAGTGAGGTGAGTATTTGATTTTTCTTTTTTTAATGTATGGGGGCATGGGGCATTATAAGGAAGGGGGGAAAGGTGACATCCTGCATGGGGCATTATAAGGGGGGAAAGTGACATACTGCATGGGGCATTATAAGGGAGGGGGGGTGTGATATCCTGCATGGTGCATTATAAGGGAGAGGAGGTGTGTGTGACATCCTGCATGGGGCATTATAAGGGGGGAAGGGACATCCTGCGTGGGGCATTATAAGGGAGGGGAGGTGTGTGTGACATCCTGCATGGGGAATTATAAGGGGGGAAGTGACATCCTGAATGGGGCATTATAAAGGGGGGGTGACATCCTGCATAGGGCATTATAAAGGGGGGGTGTGACATCCTGCATGGGGCATTATAAGGGAGGGTGACATCCTGCGTGGGGCATTATAAGGGGGGGAGTTTATCCTGCATGGGGCATTATAAGGGAGGGTGACAGCCTGCATGGGTCATTATAAGGGGGGAAAGTGACATACTGCATGGGGCATTATAAGGAAGGGGGGGAGAGGTGACATCCTGCATGGGGTATTAAAAGGGGGGGAAGTGACATCCTGCATGGGGCATTAAAAGGGGGGGAATTGACATCCTGCATGGGGCATTATAAGGGAGGTGGGGTGTGACATACTGCATGGGGCGTTAAAAGGGGGGACGTGACATCCTCCATGGGGCATTAAAAGGGGGGGAGTGACATCCTGCATGGGGCATTATATGGGGGGTTGACATCCTGCATAGGGCATTAAAAGGGGGGAAGTGTCATCCTGCATGGGGCATTTTAAGGGGGGGTGACATCCTGCATGGAGTGTTATATGGGGGCCAGTATTCTGTATGGAGCATTATATGGGGGCCAGTATTCTGTATGGAGCATTATATGGGGGCCAATATCCTGCATGGAGCGTTATAAGGGGGTCAGTATTCTCTATGGAGCGTTATATGGGGGCCAGTATCCTGTATGGAGCATTTTATGGGGGCCAGTATTCTGTATGGAGCGTTATATGGGGACCAGTATCCTGTATGGAGCATTTTATGAGGGCCAGTATTCTGTATGGAGCGATTCGGCGGTTTCTGAGCTATTGAGCTATTGTGGAATTTACAATAGATATCGATCATGTAATGTAAGAAGTGAAATCTTTGGCATTGTGCTATATATATATTTCTCTGCGGTATCTATGCATCATGAATTGTGGTATGTGTTAAAGGGGCCCACTGAGACTCTTTTGCCAAGAGCCCACAAAAACCTGGAGCCGGCCCTGCTTTGTAGCTCACACATCCCCAAAACATCATCGATCCACCTGACTGGATGAAAGATGCAAGAGTCTGTCTGGATCCCAGAAACTCACTCAGCTTTTATGCACACACATTGATTACAAGCAAACAGGTCACAGGTGAGGATGTTACCTTTAGCAGCCATTCAAACCCATTTGTGTCAAATTATGTGCATGTTATCAGGCCAAAATCACCTGGGTATGTGAACTTTTGATCAGGGTCATTTGGATGCCTTTGGTTGTCATTAAGATTTAAAAAGAGAAAACACAGTAGTTTGACAATAAATGTTCAGTCCTGTTTTTTTTCTGTATTGTGGTTTGGAGAGGCAAGGTCTCCAGACTGGGAGAGCTTCAGCTCAAGACAGAGCTGAAGGCTTGAACTACAACTTGTGTGGGCAAATCCCATACTCATATGGACTCTGCTATCGTTTATTCTTTTGTTTTGTCGTTTTGCCAGTAAGGCCGTGTTTAGTTTGCTGGAGTGCAGAGCTTTATGCCATTTAATAAAGCCTGCAGAGAAAACTGAGTCTACTTCCAGAAGCGGATGAGCGAGTCGTCTAGGACCTGCGGTCTTGTGACCGCGGGCAGGAAGAGGGATATCGGCGGCAGGGCGCCGCAGCCAGTGCCTGCACATGGGACCCGGCGGCCAGCACTGGATTCTGCAGGGGGCAAGGCGCAGCCCCCACTATGCTCCTCCATAACCCATACCATGGGCCTGTCTCTGCCTCCACCTCCCGGCCACTAACAATCACAGCCCGCCCCATTCCCCGGCAGAGCCCCCTACAATGTGAAGCACTCCTCATGCTATCCCCACCTCACCCTGCAGTTTGCACAGGATCCTGTTGCCCCTTTGCTGGCCAATTTGCCTGCTAGTCATATGCAGGTCATGGCAGCCCTCACAATGACCCCCCCGCTAGCCCCAATCTACCCCCTAGACTCACCCAGGGCCTGCCTAGCGCATTTATCACCAGGGATGCCTCCTCAGCGTCAGGAACTCCAGGAAGGACAACACCGTGCGACCAGGGAGGACGACTGGACGCGGGATGTCCGGCCGGTGTGGCGGGAACGCCCACGCGGCCCCGTGAGTATGACTCTTTGTCGTGTCCGTTTACACCCATACTAATGTCGGAGGGCACGGAGCACAGTCAGAGGGCAGGAGAGGTAGATCAGGTAGTAAGGGTAGGGGGGAACCCGGAAGGGGCAGGTATGCAGAACATGCTGACTATCCTAAAAATTGCATAGCCTCTCTGGAGGCGCACAACCTGCCACCAGCTACAGCGTCAGCCTGGGTCCCATTGGGTGATGAGGTGGTGCGGAGCGAAGGGGTAGGGCAGGGAGAGGGGGATCAGCAGCCAGCGGCGACAAGTATGTCACCGGTAGCAGAGCAGACTACGAAAGGGAAAGGGGATAAGATTCACCTGGATGATATGGGGCGAAGTTTACGTCTGCTACGAGGGTTCCCTGGGGGCACACTTAAAGAAGGAGGTAAAAGAGCAAATTTGAAGGGATGAGTACGTCGAAATTTTTTCCCTACTGCTGAGAAATTTAATTTAGACAAAAATAAGAACCACGATAATAGAAAGGAGGATGAAAAGAAATGGAAGTGGCGATTAATCCCACAAACATTCTTGAATTGGTTGCAGGCTTTCTCTATCCTAGCAAGTATCATAGGCGAGAGGGCACGGGAGAACTGCTCGGCACTATTTTGCTACCAAGACGCTATTGGGGAAGCGTATAGAGTGAATGGTGGGCAAACATGGCTGAGATACGACAAACAATTTAGTCAAAGAAAGGCAGAAAAAGAAAGCGAGGTTCGGGCAGCCCTTTCCAAGCAGGGCCGGGTCATCCGGCCACCACGGAAGTAGAGGAAGAGATAGGGGAGAAGGGGGGCAAGCGAGCGGGCAGAGGTCAGGATTATGCTGGTAGTTCAATGAGAGCCAGTGCAAATTCGCCGCCAACTGTAAATACAGGCATGCTTGCTCCTTCTGTAATGGGTCATCACACCGGGCAGATAAATGTTTTAAAAAAGGAAGATGAGGGGGCCACTACCAGCTATTCCCAAAGGGGTGACGCCAGTGAAACTAACAGAAATGCTTACCTTCCGAAATAGGTTCCCAGACAGGAAAATAGCAGAGCTGCTGGCGGCAGGTTTTGAGGTGTGCTTTCAGATCCCCTCCATCACAGTCGAGGTCTCTGTTACCAATAGGATCCTAAAATCAGCCTACCAGTACCCGGTGGTAATGGCGGAAAAGGTAAAAAAGGAGGTTTCGTTTGGAAGAATGGCAGAGCCATTCAAGGAGTTAACATGAAAAAATGTTGTGGTGTCCCCACTCGGGGTTGTCCCCAAAAAAGAACCCAATAAACCAATAAATTTAAATTAATACACCATCTATCGTACCCAAGGTGTAGTTCAGTGAACGACGGTATCGCCGAAGAATTAAGTTCGGTGGTTTATACCTCCTTTGACAAAGCGCTCAAGTGGGTCAAAAAATTAGGGAAGGGTACGCTGATGGCCAAAACAGATATTGAAGGGGCGTTTAGGCTACTGCCGGTACACCCGGATAGTGTTCGATTACTAGGTTGCTTTGGGGAAGGAGCATACTATATAGATCGCTGGTTGCTAGTGTTGAGCATTCCGATACTGAAATATCGGGTATCGGCCTATATTCGCGGTATCGGAATTCCGATACTTAATTCCGATACTTTTGCAATATCGTATACCGGAATCGGAAGTTCCCATAATGCAATGAGCCATTTTCATTTTAATCAGCCAATGAGGATCCTAAGAAGTGTGGGCACATCCTGCTAGGCATGTAGGCATCTTAACTAATGGCATGGCTGTGATTGGCTGCTGAAATGATGTCATGATGCACTATAAAAGCCGCCGCCGCCATTTTGAGCTCACTCTGCTGTGAATTCAGTTAGGGATAGGACGCTGTTGTTCTGAGGGACAGTTTTAGCTACCTATTTGGTCTATTCTGCTTTACCCAAGCTACTTTATAAATCGCTGTGCCTTGCAGTGCTAGTGCACAGTTCTCTGTGCTGTTCACTGCTTTCTGCAAGGTCTCTGTGTGTGAGTGCAGCTCACCCTGTAGTGTGTGCTTCAACCACGTCTGGTTGTAGTGCACTCAGTGTGTGTCACTGCCTCATACATTGTCCTTTTTTGCCAATTCATAATTTTTCCTGATATCTCCTATTAGTGTGGTGGTTCCATCCGTATTCAGCTAAATTGGTTCCAAACACACTATATAGGAGTAGATAGAGAAATTTTTTTGGTCTTGCAGCGCTAGTGCATAGTGCTCTGCATCTGTACTGTTCACCGCTGTCTGCAAGGTCTGGTGTGTGAGTGCAGCTCACCCTGTAGTGTGTGCTTCAACCACGTCTGGTTGTAGTGCACTCAGTGTGTGTCACTGCCTCATACATTGTCCTTTTTTGCCAATTCATAATTTTTCCTCATTTCTCCTATTAGTGTGGTGGTTCCATCCGTATTCAGCTAAATTGGTTCCAAACACACTTTATAGGAGTAGTTAGAGGAGCCTCTCTGCAGCATTGGGCCCTGCAGCCCCAGCCAGATTAGTATTAGCCTATTTTTTGCAGCCTCATCTATTGCATTGTAGGTTACCTTCCTACATTGTAATAGCTACAAAAAGTTTGTGATACTATCGTTATTACATCTTTAGGCACATACAGTGTCTTTTTGTGACAAAAAAACCTAAATAAAGTTCACCAAACACTCCACTTTACAGTTGTGTAGGCCACATTAGCTCATATTAAAGTCTAGTCCACACTTTATAAAATTAGTGTTTCTTATACCTGTTAGCAGCTGTTCAGGAATAAGCACACTAAGCCCTTAGTACTTTTCTGCCTATCTTTATCAGTCTACCAAGATGAAGAAGGCAGGGAGTAAGGCATGTGGTCGTGGGCGTGGGCGTGGGCGTGGAGTTTCTGCAGGGAGAGGACGTGAGGATTCTGTGCCTGCAGGGAGAGGACGTGGGGATTCTGTGCCTGCTGCCGGCACCAGTGACTCAGCATCCCCCAGTTTTACCAGGGAACAGTCCTTTATGTGCAGCTTTGTGGGAGCTAGCCGTACCCCACTGCTGCGCGAGGACCAAATTGAAGCCGTTGTCGGATTAGTTCCAGATCCTCTCAGGTCCTGAGCACTGAAGAGCACCCATCTGTCTCTTCACCACCTGCCAAATTGCCCAGGCAGTCAGAGAGCCCTGGACAGGAGCCATCTCTACTTCTGTTCTCTGAATCTCTTGGCTTGGAAAGAGGGGGCCAGCCAAGCAGAATTCGAGAATTTGAAGAAGAGGTAGTATGCAGTGATGCGCAACCGTTTTGTCTCTCTGAATCTGAAGAGGCGGGTGGGCCAGTGCCTATGGTCAGCAGCACACCTCAGTACGCATCTGATGATGAGACTCAGGTGCCACTTTCTGGTGTGTACTGTGCTGTCGAGACTACTCAGGAGAAGCAGTTGTTTGAAGAGGGTGGTGTAGATGATGAGGTCCTTGACCCATCATGGCGTGAGGGACAGGAAGGTGGTGGGAGCAGCTCTGAGGAAGAGATTCCCCGAACAGCCCAAAAAGGAGGGAGAGGGAGGGGGCAGACTTGGTTGCCTGTAGCCTCCACTTCGGCACCCATTAGGAGCATGGCTCTTCCAAAATCCAAAGCGGGCGCTCCCAAGACTTGCAGTGCCTGGTCCTTTTTTGACACAGTTGCAGATGACATTTGCTTTGTCAAATGCAAGCTGTGTAATCTGAAGGTGAAAAGAGGGAAAAGTGTCAGCAACCTCAATACCACAAATATGTGGAAACATGTGCGGACCAAGCACATGGTGGAGTTACAAAAACACACTGAAGACCTAGGCCAACCTACAGCGCCACCTACCACCTCTTCAACTCGTGTTGTAGCCTCTTCCTCCAGCTCACACACAGCTGGTTCGGCTTCCTCACAGGATCGCCATGGAAGAATCTCTGGCACTGTTGTACAGAGACACAGTGTAATTCCACCCACAGCACCACTTTCCCAGTCATCCTCACACTCCCAGGCCAGTCTGCAGCCATCGTTAGCACAGGCATGGGAGAAAAGGCGCCCATACTCGGCAAACCACCCCCGAGCACAGGCTCTGAATGCTGGCATTGCTAAACTACTGGCCCTTGAAATGCTATCATTCAGGCTGGTGGAGACTGACACATTCCGTAACTTTATGGCATTGGCAGTCCCACAATACAACGTGCCCAGCCGATTTTATTTCAGCAGGCAAGCAGTCCCTGCCTTGCAACATCATGTGGAGGGAAAAATTAAACATGCGCTACAAAACGCCGTCAGTAGCAAGGTCCACCTGACCACCGATGCGTGGACCAGTAAGCATGGACAGAGACGATACCTTTCCCTCACTGCCCATTGGGTAAATGTTGTGGAGCCAGGTACAGATCTTGAGTGTGGCGCTGTACGTGTTCTGCCAACTCCAAGGATTACAGGAATCCAGTCTGTACACATTGACTCCTCCTCATACTCCAGTTCCTCTGAATCAGCGCTGCAGGAGCCGTCACGGTCTACCTCCACATCGACCCGTGAACGGTTATCTGTTATGGTGACCAATATGAGCACAGCCGTGGCCAAACGTCAACAGGCCGTATTAAAATTAATTTCTTTGGGGAATCGAAGCCACACAGCGCAGGAGCTCTGGAATGCCATCAAGCAGCAGAGCGACGTGTGGTTTGTGCCAGCGAATCTCCAGCCAGGCATGGTAGTGTGTGACAATGGCCGAAATCTGGTGGCAGCTCTGGGCCTAGGCAACCTCACTCACATCCCATGTCTGGCACATATGCTCAACTTGGTCGTGCAGAGTTTTTTGAGGGACTATCCGGATCTTGATGCACTGCTTCACAAGGTCCGCATAGAGTGCGCTCACTTGCGGCGTTCCAGCAATGCAAGATCACGCATTGCAGCTCTGCAGCGCCGATTACGTCTTCCGGAACATCGCATCATATGTGACCTACCCACCAGGTGGAATTCAACGTTACATATGTTGGAGAGGTTGTGTGAGCAGCAGGCAGCAGTAATGGAGTACCAGCTGCAGCAGGCGCAAACAAGTCGCAGTGCGCGCCGTTCACACTTCACCACCACTGAGTGGGCCTCTATGAAGGACATTTGCCACGTTTTGCATGCCTTCGATTATTCCACGCGGATGGTGAGTGCAGATGATGCACTAGTCAGCATGACTATCCCCCATATCTGCCTGCTTGAAAAAACACTGCAAGCACTAAGGGACGAGGTTTTGGAAGAGGTGGAGGATGAGGAGTCACAAATGCCATCTGCTTCTCTACAGTTTGCGCAACGTGGTTCCTCACAAAGGCCTAGGCAGGGGACACTCTGTGAGGAGGATGAGGAGGAGTCAATGGATGAGGAAGACATCTGTCCAGAGGAGGGAGGTACACAATGCTCTAGTAGTCAGTATCTAGAGCGAGGGTGGGGTGATGCAGAGCAGGCAGAGATCACGCCTCAAGCAGGGGACAGCGTTTCTTGGCCAGTTGGCAGTCTGCAGCACTGTCACGCTGTCTCTGTATACTGGAGGTAGGGGGCCTAAGCTGACCCTAAGCTGGGGCCCTGACTAATCCCTCAACCTGGAGGTACTGTTAAAGGTACAGAGGTCCAGACCGCCAACGTAACCCCTACCTCCTGAGGATCCCTGCACCTAAGTAATCTAGTCCTGAGAAGGACCCCGATCACAACAAAAGGGGACAAGTAATAATATGCCCACACACAGTACTTAGACGAACGAGACAGTACAAGGGAAAAACCAAAACCACCTTGCATACAAAAACTACACAACTACAACAGAGGGAACACCAACGGGAAAGGAGATAAATGATAAAGCGAGGAAGGGAAAAAACACTCCAAATACACTTATCTCTGAAACTCCAAAAACCACGATCCGCTCTGTTAGTCTGCATGAAATGCTTTCACCGACACTTCCCTAACAGACCAGCAGGCATTTGAAGGAGTCTCACTACAGCAGCATTGATTGCAGCTGGGCGAGGCTGGACCTCGTCTAGCACAGAGAGATAGAGAATTAACTCCCTCACTGCCGAAAAACACAAAGCACCAAAAAGTCAGCTGCGAGAAGTCAGGCTGTGTAATCGTGACGATCTTCGTGACGACACACCCGTGACAGTACCCCCCCTTCTACGAGGGGCCTCCGGACCCTCAGGGCCAGGTTTATCCGGGTGAGTCGTGTGGAAGGCCCGAACTAATCGGTCTGCGTTAATATCCGATGCAGGAACCCACATCCTCTCCTCAGGACCATACCCTTTCCAATGAACCAGGTACTGAAGGGACCGGCGATTAAAGCGTGAATCGATGACCCTCGATACCTGGAACTCCAAGTTACCCTTGACCACCACTGGAGGGGGAGGTAAAGGTGACGGTACCACCGGCGCCACATACCTCTTAAGCAACGATCTGTGGAACACGTTGTGAATTTTAAACGTAGGGGGGAGGTCAAGACGGAATGCCACCGGATTAATAATAGAACTGATTCTGTACAGCCCGATGGACCTGGGACCCAGTTTCCAGGAGGGAACCTTAAGTTTTATATTCCTGGTAGACAACCATACCCGATCGTTCACACTTAGGTCCGGACCAGACACTCTCCTCCTATCAGCCATACGTTTGTATCGGTTCCCCATAGTATTCAGATTCTTCAGCACCCCTCTCCATACTGAAGCGAGTGATGAGGAAAATCGTTCCTCCTCAGGAACCCCCGAAGAGCCCCCCCTACTGAAAGAACAAAACTGGGGGTGAAAACCATATGCCCCAAAAAACGGGGACTTACCAGTGGACTCGCTCCGCCTATTATTAAGAGCAAACTCTGCCAGAGGTAAGAAAGAAGCCCAGTCCTCCTGGTTCTCTGACACAAAACACCGGAGATATGTCTCCAAGCTCTGGTTCATACGTTCCGTCTGACCATTGGTCTGAGGATGAAAAGCCGCTGAGAACGACAAATGCATCCCCCGCCGTGCACAAAACGCCTTCCAGAACTTGGACACAAACTGAGACCCCCGATCAGACACCACATCAGAGGGTACCCCGTGAAGCCTCACAATCTCCCCAATGAACACCTGCGCAAGAGTTTTAGCATTAGGGAGAGCCGGAAGAGCGATAAAATGTGCCATCTTGCTGAACCTGTCCACTACAACGAGTATGACCGTTTTACCCGAAGATGGAGGGAGGTCCGTAATAAAGTCCATAGACAGATGAGTCCAAGGACGCTCCGGGATCTTCAAAGGTAAGAGGGCCCCAGACGGACGGGTATGTGAGGTCTTAGAGCGCGCACAAACCCCACAGGACGCGACAAAAGTTACCACCTCCTTATGTAAGTTAGGCCACCAAAACCGACGCGAGAGGAGATCCACAGTTGCTCTACTCCCCGAGTGTCCTGCAAAAACTGAGTTATGGTGTGCCTCGATCACCTTTTGTCGCAACTGATCTGGAACAAACAGTCTCCCCGGAGGTCCAACAGGGGCGTCCCCCTGAGCCTCCAATACCTCCTCCTCCAGCTCAGAGCATACTGCCGAAACCACCACCCCCTCCTGAAGGATAGGAACCGGGTCGTCCGTATTCCCGGCCCCAGGGAAACTACGAGATAAGGCATCCGCCTTTACATTTTTTGACCCAGGACGATATGTAACGACAAAATTAAACCTGGTAAAAAACAATGACCACCTAGCTTGTCTGGGATTCAGACGTTTCGCGGACTCCAGATATAGCAGGTTCTTGTGATCGGTGATGACGGTGACCGGATGGACTGCCCCCTCCAAAAAATGGCGCCACTCCTCAAAAGCTAACTTAATGGCCAAGAGTTCCCTATTGCCGACATCGTAATTCCTCTCAGCGGACGACAATTTTTTAGAGAAAAAGGCGCATGGATGCCACTTACCAGGGGACGAACCTTGTGACAATACTGCTCCCACCCCTACCTCGGAAGCGTCTACCTCTACAATGAATGGCTGTGACGCATCAGGTTGAATGAGTATGGGTGCCGAGGCAAAACATTTTTTCAAGGAGGAGAATGCTTGACAAGTCTTGTCAGACCACCTAGAAAAATCCGTCCCCTTTTTAGTCATGTCTGTGAGAGGCTTAACTATGGACGAGAAATTACGAATGAACTTCCGGTAATAATTAGCAAACCCCAAGAAACGTTGTAGTGCCTTAAGATTCTCTGGCCGATCCCACTCAAGAACTGCCCGCACTTTCCCAGGGTCCATACGAAAACCGGACGCTGAAACCAGGAAGCCTAAAAACTGGAGTTCCTGTACGGCGAACACACACTTTTCCCATTTGGCATACAATTTATTATCCCGCAAGATCTGTAACACCTGCCTAACGTGCTCCTGATGAGACACCAGATCCGGCGAGTAAATTAAGATATCATCCAGATATATGACAACAAACTGTCCCACCAGGCGGCGAAAAATGTCATTAACAAAGTGTTGGAACACCGCCGGGGCATTAGTCAGACCGAATGGCATGACAAGGTTCTCATAATGCCCCTCCGGAGTGTTAAACGCCGTCTTCCACTCATCCCCCTCCTTCATCCTAATCAGATTGTACGCCCCCCTGAGATCCAACTTAGAGAACCATTTGGCGCCCACGATCTGATTAAAGAGATCGGGAATAAGTGGGAGCGGATACGGATCTCGGACCGCAATCCGATTAAGTTCACGGAAATCCAGGCAAGGGCGTAGGCCTCCATCTTTCTTCTTAACAAAGAAGAACCCCGCAGCCACCGGTGAAGATGAAGGTCTAATATGCCCCTTAGCCAGACTTTCTGAAATATAATCCTTCATGGCCTGCCTCTCAGGACCAGAAAGGTTATACAACCTAGCTTTAGGTAACTTGGCCTCAGGGAGCAGTTTTACAGAACAGTCATACTCGCGATGAGGAGGTAGTTCCTGACACCCTTTCTCAGAGAATACATCCTCAAAGTCCGCCAGAAATGGAGGTAAGACCCAAGGAGTAACCGCACCGATGACCGTGTTCATGCAGTTTTTATTACAGAATTTACTCCATTGGCTTATCTCTCTGGTTTGCCAATTAATAACCGGGTTATGCTTAGTTAACCAAGGAAGGCCCAACACTATAGGAGTGGGAAGACCCTCCAACACGTAGCAAGACAACAGTTCTTTATGTATCGCCCCCACTTGAAGTTTTATGTCATGCACAGCTTGCAAAAAACTTCCCTGACCGAGAGGCTTGGCATCGATCGAGAATATGGGGATGGGTTTAGCCAACTCACTCAATCGCATACCTTGAACCCGGGCAAACCGAGCATCAACCAGATTAGCCCCGGCCCCACTATCCAGAAGAACAGATATCCTCTCAGTTCTCGTACCCACCACCACCTCCGCCGGTACGAGAAACTGAGACGAACCTAGGGACGAAATACCTACTCCCAGATTGCCGTCCACCACACAACCTGGGATCAACAGTTTTCCGACGACTCTTCACTCTGCAAGGGACGGGATGGACACCCACCAATAAAATGTCCCTTTCTCCCGCAGAAGAAACACCTTCCTGTCTTATGGCGCACCACCGGTCCCCTCCCCCGAAATGATGTCCCTCCTAATTGCATAGGCTCCTCTGGACTGACCAGGGGAACCACCATATGAGGGGACCTTGTAGGAGGTGGAGTCATCACAGGGGGTAGAGTTATCCCGCACCTCTCCCGAAGCCGTCTGTCAACGCGAATAGCAAGGGCCATAACGGCTTCCAGTGACGCGGGAGAGTCATACTGTGCCAACACATCCTGTAATTTGTCAGATAAACCTTGACAAAACTGGCTCCTAAGAGCCGGGTCATTCCACTGGGTGTCCGTGGCCCACCTACGGAACTCCGAACAGAATTCCTCCGCCGGACGATCTCCCTGCTGGATCCTACGTAACTTAGACTCAGCAAGGGAGATCCGATCTGGGTCATCATATACGAGTCCCAGAGCAGCGAAAAACCTATCCACTGACTGGAGAGTCGGGGAGCCCGGGGGAAGAGAGAACGCCCAAGATTGTGGGTCCCCTTGTAGGAGCGAGATGACAATTCCCACCCTTTGTTCTTCACTCCCCAATGACCGAGGCCGCAGCCGAAAGTACAACTTGCATGCCTCCCGGAAAACATAAAACTTGTCCCGCCCCCCAGTGAACCTGTCAGGGAGAGCTACTTTAGGTTCTGGTCCGGCTTGCTCCTGAGGATACAAAACCTTGGACCTAACGTCCGCCAGCTCCATGGACAAACTCTGCAACTGCCGAGCTAGACCGGCTACTGGATCCATGGTAGCTGGAGAAAAACTAAGGGGTCGGTGAAAATGTCACGCTGTCTCTGTATACTGGAGGTAGGGGGCCTAAGCTGACCCTAAGCTGGGGCCCTGACTAATCCCTCAACCTGGAGGTACTGTTAAAGGTACAGAGGTCCAGGCCGCCAACGTAACCCCTACCTCCTGAGGATCCCTGCACCTAAGTAATCTAGTCCTGAGAAGGACCCCGATCACAACAAAAGGGGACAAGTAATAATATGCCCACACACAGTACTTAGACGAACGAGACAGTACAAGGGAAAAACCAAAACCACCTTGCATACAAAAACTACACAACTACAACAGAGGGAACACCAACGGGAAAGGAGATAAATGATAAAGCGAGGAAGGGAAAAAACACTCCAAATACACTTATCTCTGAAACTCCAAAAACCACGATCCGCTCAGTTAGTCTGCATGAAATGCTTTCACCGACACTTCCCTAACAGACCAGCAGGCATTTGAAGGAGTCTCACTACAGCAGCATTGATTGCAGCTGGGCGAGGCTGGACCTCGTCTAGCACAGAGAGAGAGAGAATTAACTCCCTCACTGCCGAAAAACACAAAGCACCAAAAAGTCAGCTGCGAGAAGTCAGGCTGTGTAATCGTGACGATCTTCGTGGCGACACACCCGTGACAAGCACATGGTTGATTTCATGCTGCAGTGCCTGAGAAACGACCGCCGCATCGCCCACATTCTCAACACGGCTGATTATTGGGTGTCCACCCTCCTAGATCCTCGCTACCGGGACAACTTACAAAGCCTCATAACACCGTTGAACCAGGAGCGTAAAATGCGGGAGTACCAAGTCGCACTGGTGCATTCCATCATGTTCTCCATTCCAACCGAGAGCAGTGCTGCTAGTGCTTTACAAAGCAGCTCAGTGCGTCGAGGCAGTGGAGGAAGCTCTGCACAAAGAGGGAGCAGAAGCAGCGCCTCAGCACAAGGCAAGACCAGTAAGGCCGAAATGTGGCAAAGTTTTGTGTCCCCGCCGCCACAAATGTCTACACCATCACAGACGGCTCCAGTCAGCAGGAGGCAACGTTTCCGTCAGATGGTGACAGACTACATGTCTTGCCCTCTTTGTGTACTCCCAGACGGCTCTTCTCCCTTCAAGTTTTGGGTCTGTAAGCTGGATACATGGCCAGAGCTTAGTCAGTATGCATTGGAGGTACTAGCTTGCCCTGCTGCTAGTGTATTATCGGAACGCGTCTTTAGTGCCGCAGGTGGTGTACTAACAGACCGTCGCATGCGACTATCCTCCGATAACGTTGACCGGCTTACTTTTCTCAAAATGAACAAGGCCTGGATCTCTCATGAATTTGCCAGTCCTCTTCCAGAATAAATAATTAGTTGGCAACAGTATCCAGGTCTCCTGTTCTGTTCATGTTTCTACCACCTGAACTGTAATCCCTGAGCTCCAACACCGCCAGTTGGCGCTTGGAAGTGCCGTCTGCACAGTCAACACTTGCTGCCGTGTTATTGGGGTTCAGTAACGTCAGCTGTTCCCCTGCTGTGCGGACGGCAATTTCTCCTGCTCTGTCCACATCCACTGTACTACTGATTTAAAACCTCCTCCAAATACACCTCTGGCTCCTCTGTTTTCAGTATTATCCCTGAGCTCCAACACCGCCAGTTGGCGCTCGGAAGTGCCGTCTGAACAGTCAACACTTGCTGCCATGTTATAGGGGTTCAGTAACGTCAGCTGTTCCCCTGCTGTGCGGACGGCAATTTCTCCTGCTCTGTCCACATTCTCACTACTACAAATTTTAAAGTTGCTCCAATTACACCTCTGGCTCCTCTGTTTTCAGTATTATCCCTGAGCTCCAACACCGCCAGTTGGCGCTTGGAAGTGCCGTCTGCACAGTCAACACTTGCTGCCATGTTATAGGGGTTCAGTAACGTCAGCTGTTCCCCTGCTGTGCGGACGGCAATTTCTCCTGCTCTGTCCACATTCTCACTACTACAGATTTTAAAGTTGCTCCAATTACACCTCTGGCTCCTCTGTTTTCAGTATTATCCCTGAGCTCCAACACCGCCAGTTGGCGCTCGGAAGTGCCGTCTGCACAGTCAACACTTGCTGCCGTGTTATTGGGGTTCAGTAACGTCAGCTGTTCCCCTGCTGTGCGGACGGCAATTTCTCCTGCTCTGTCCACATTCTCACTACTACAGATTTTAAAGTTGCTCCAATTACACCTCTGGCTCCTCTGTTTTCAGTATTATCCCTGAGCTCCAACACCGCCAGTTGGCGCTCGGAAGTGCCGTCTGCACAGTCAACACTTGCTGCCGTGTCATTGGGGTTCAGTAACGTCAGCTGTTCCCCTGCTGTGCGGACGGCAATTTCTCCTGCTCTGTCCACATTCTCACTACTACAGATTTTAAAGTTGCTCCAATTACACCTCTGGCTCCTCTGTTTTCAGTATTATCCCTGAGCTCCAACACCGCCAGTTGGCGCTCGGAAGTGCCGTCTGCACAGTCAACACTTGCTGCCGTGTTATTGAGGTTCAGTAACGTCAGCTGTTCCCCTGCTGTGCGGACGGCAATTTCTCCTGCTCTGTCCACATTCTCACTACTACAGATTTTAAAGTTGCTCCAATTACACCTCTGGCTCCTCTGTTTTTAGTATTTACCCTGGGCTCCAATACCGCTAGTTGCTGCTCAGAAGTGCCGTCTGCACAGTCAACGCTTGCTCCAGTGTTATTGGGGTTCAGTAACGTCAGCTGTTCCCCTGCTGTGTGTCCGGCAAATTCTCCTGCTTTGTCCACATCCACTTTACTACTGATTTAAAACTTGCTCCAATTACACCTCTGGCTCCACTCTGTTTTTAGTATTTACCCTGGGTTCCAGCACCGCCAGCTGGTTCTCGGCAGTGCCTTTGGATTAGGTGCCTCCTTCTCGGTATCCAAGTTCCACCAACGTCTGCTGGTCCTTGGTAGTGCTTTCTGGCACAGGTACCTCCTGCTTAGTAACCGAGTTCCAGTACCGTCAGCTGGTCTTCGGCAGTTCCATTGGCTCTTGTACCTTCTGCTACCCATCCGGGTTCCAGTACCGTCAGCTGGTCCTCGGTAGTTCCATTTGCTCTTGTACCTTCTACTACCCATCCGGGTTCCAGTACCGTCAGCTGGTTCTCGGCAGTGCCTTTGGATTAGGTGCCTCCTTCTCGGTATCCAAGTTCCACCAACGTCTGCTGGTCCTTGGTAGTGCTTTCTGGCACAGGTACCTCCTGCTTAGTAACCGAGTTCCAGTACCGTCAGCTGGTCTTCGGCAGTTCCATTGGCTCTTGTACCTTCTGCTACCCATCCGGGTTCCAGTACCGTCAGCTGGTCCTCGGTAGTTCCATTTGCTCTTGTACCTTCTACTACCCATCCGGGTTCCAGTACCGTCAGCTGGTTCTCGGCAGTGCCTTTGGATTAGGTGCCTCCTTCTCGGTATCCAAGTTCCACCAACGTCTGCTGGTCCTTGGTAGTGCTTTCTGGCACAGGTACCTCCTGCTTAGTAACCGAGTTCCAGTACCGTCAGCTGGTCTTCGGCAGTTCCATTGGCTCTTGTACCTTCTGCTACCCATCCGGGTTCCAGTACCGTCAGCTGGTCCTCGGTAGTTCCATTTGCTCTTGTACCTTCTACTACCCATCCGGGTTCCAGTACCGTCAGCTGGTTCTCGGCAGTGACTTTGGCATGGGTACTCCCTCCTGCCCAGCCTGGTTCCAGCACGCCAGCTGTTTCCGGGTAGTGTCAACGTCACTTTGCCTCCAATGCGTTGTCCTGTCGTATTGCGGTCGGGTTAGCCGACTCTATGGTGCCTGCAGTTTAGGTGACTCCTATGTGGGCTGCGGGATCTGGCAATGAAGGCTGGTTCCATAGTGCCAATAGGACAAGCACCCCCTGTAGGACTGTGGGTTTTGGTAACTGCGGCCGGCTCGCGGCCTTGAACTTTTTTTTACATGGGTACCTTCTGCTACCCATCCGGGTTCCAGTACCGTCAGCTGGTTCTCGGCAGTGCCTTTGGATTAGGTGCCTCCTTCTCGGTATCCAAGTTCCATCAACGTCTGCTGGTCCTTGGTAGTGCTTTCTGGCACAGGTACCTCCTGCTTAGTAACCGAGTTCCAGTACCGTCAGCTGGTCTTCGGCAGTTCCATTGGCTCTTGTACCTTCTGCTACCCATCCGGGTTCCAGTACCGTCAGCTGGTTATCGGCAGTGACTTTGGCATGGGTACTCCCTCCTGCCCAGCCTGGTTCCAGCACGCCAGCTGTTTCCGGGTAGTGTCAACGTCACTTTGCCTCCAATGCGTTGTCCTGTCGTGTTGCGGTCGGGTTAGCCGACTCTATGGTGCCTGCAGTTTAGGTAACTCCTATGTGGGCTGCGGGATCTGGCAATGAAGGCTGGTTCCATAGTGCCAATAGGACAAGCACCCCCTGTAGGACTGTGGGTTGTGGTAACTGCGGCCGGTTCGCGGCTTTGAATTTTTTTTTACATGGGTACCTTCTGCTACCCATCAGGGTTCCAGTACCGTCAGCTGGTTCTCGGCAGTGCCTTTGGATTAGGTGCCTCCTTCTCGGTATCCAAGTTCCACCAATGTCTGCTGGTCCTTGGTAGTGCTTTCTGGCACAGGTACCTCCTGCTTAGTAACCGAGTTCCAGTACCGTCAGCTGGTCTTCGGCAGTTCCATTGGCTCTTGTACCTTCTGCTACCCATCCGGGTTCCAGTACCGTCAGCTGGTCCTCGGTAGTTCCATTTGCTCTTGTACCTTCTACTACCCATCCGGGTTCCAGTACCGTCAACTGGTTCTCGACAGTGCCTTTGGATTAGGTGCCTCCTTCTCTGTATCCAAGTTCCACCAACGTCTGCTGGTCCTTGGTAGTGCTTTCTGGCACAGGTACCTCCTGCTTAGTAACCGAGTTCCAGTACCGTCAGCTGGTCTTCGGCAGTTCCATTGGCTCTTGTACCTTCTGCTACCCATCCGGGTTCCAGTACCGTCAGCTGGTCCTCGGTAGTTCCATTTGCTCTTGTACCTTCTACTACCCATCCGGGTTCCAGTACCGTCAGCTGGTTCTCGGCAGTGACTTTGGCATGGGTACTCCCTCCTGCCCAGCCTGGTTCCAGCACGCCAGCTGTTTCCGGGTAGTGTCAACGTCACTTTGCCTCCAATGCGTTGTCCTGTCGTATTGCGGTCGGGTTAGCCGACTCTATGGTGCCTGCAGTTTAGGTGACTCCTATGTGGGCTGCGGGATCTGGCAATGAAGGCTGGTTCCATAGTGCCAATAGGACAAGCACCCCCTGTAGGACTGTGGGTTTTGGTAACTGCGGCCGGCTCGCGGCCTTGAACTTTTTTTTACATGGGTACCTTCTGCTACCCATCCGGGTTCCAGTACCGTCAGCTGGTTCTCGGCAGTGCCTTTGGATTAGGTGCCTCCTTCTCGGTATCCAAGTTCCATCAACGTCTGCTGGTCCTTGGTAGTGCTTTCTGGCACAGGTACCTCCTGCTTAGTAACCGAGTTCCAGTACCGTCAGCTGGTCTTCGGCAGTTCCATTGGCTCTTGTACCTTCTGCTACCCATCCGGGTTCCAGTACCGTCAGCTGGTTATCGGCAGTGACTTTGGCATGGGTACTCCCTCCTGCCCAGCCTGGTTCCAGCACGCCAGCTGTTTCCGGGTAGTGTCAACGTCACTTTGCCTCCAATGCGTTGTCCTGTCGTGTTGCGGTCGGGTTAGCCGACTCTATGGTGCCTGCAGTTTAGGTGACTCCTATGTGGGCTGCGGGATCTGGCAATGAAGGCTGGTTCCATAGTGCCAATAGGACAAGCACCCCCTGTAGGACTGTGGGTTGTGGTAACTGCGGCCGGTTCGCGGCCTTGAATTTTTTTTTACATGGGTACCTTCTGCTACCCATCCGGGTTCCAGTACCGTCAGCTGGTTCTCGGCAGTGCCTTTGGATTAGGTGCCTCCTTCTCGGTATCCAAGTTCCACCAATGTCTGCTGGTCCTTGGTAGTGCTTTCTGGCACAGGTACCTCCTGCTTAGTAACCGAGTTCCAGTACCGTCAGCTGGTCTTCGGCAGTTCCATTGGCTCTTGTACCTTCTGCTACCCATCCGGGTTCCAGTACCGTCAGCTGGTCCTCGGTAGTTCCATTTGCTCTTGTACCTTCTACTACCCATCCGGGTTCCAGTACCGTCAACTGGTTCTCGACAGTGCCTTTGGATTAGGTGCCTCCTTCTCGGTATCCAAGTTCCACCAACGTCTGCTGGTCCTTGGTAGTGCTTTCTGGCACAGGTACCTCCTGCTTAGTAACCGAGTTCCAGTACCGTCAGCTGGTCTTCGGCAGTTTCATTGGCTCTTGTACCTTCTGCTACCCATCCGGGTTCCAGTACCGTCAGCTGGTCCTCGGTAGTTCCTCAGCTTTCTTGTACCTTCTGCTACATTTCCAAGTTCAAGCTTTTTGAAATGGTTCTTGGTAATCACTCTAGATCTCCCTGACGAGGACCCTGAAGACGAGGACCCTGAAGACCAACCCTAAGAAGACGAGGACCCCGAAGACGACGACCCTGAAGACGAGGACCCTGAAGACCACCCCGAAGAAGACGAGGGCCCTGAAGACCACCCCGAAGAAGACGAGGTCCCTGAAGACCACCCCGAAGAAGACGAGGACCCCGAAGATGAGGACCCAGAAGACCAACCCGAAGAAGACGAGGACCCCGAAGACGAGGACCCCCGAAGACGACGACCCTGAAGACCACCCCGAAGAAGACCAAGAAGATGACCCTGAAGAAGTTGACCAAGAGGACAAAGAAGAGAAGACAAGCACCAAGATACAGAAGAACAAGAGACAGAAAACCAAGAAGCAGAAATACAAGAAGCTGCAGAACAAAAAGCGGAAGAACATTAAGCATAAGACTAAAAATCAGAGCAAAAGATAATATCTAAATTATAAGCAGAAGATGACTAAGCAGTGTATGGGGGTGAGTCCGTTCCTCCTCGTGATGCCCCTGGAAAAGACCTGCTGCTGCAGGCCAAACTGAACGCGGACAAATCCTGTTGTAAATCTTTTGTGACGGGCAGAACGAAAGGTGTAATGTCCAACCTTTTATAGATAACAACTAGAGGAATGCCTGCCACAAATAAGAATATGATGAAGAAGAAGAAGATGAAGAAGATGAAAAAGTAGAATATGATGAATGTAAAAAAAAAGAATAATACGAAGAAGGTGAAGAAGAAGAAGATGAAGAAGGTGAAGAAGAAGTGGATGAAAAAGATGCTGAGGATGATGAAGGAGAAAGTGTGGGAGAAGTAAAAAAGAAGGTGAAGAGCATGGAAGTAGTGAAACATAAATATCTGACAAAATATAAAAATACTTAACATAGTCAATATTTCCGTAACTCAGAACGTCTTAAAAAAAAAAATTAATTCCTGCTATTCCATTTGATAGGGCTAAACCTCTATGCCTTTATTGTCTCCCCCACCTCCCCCAATACATTCTACATTATTCTTAGTTGTTTTCCTTCATGTAGAATTAACCTACAAGGAAAGAAAGGGTTTATTTTCATTCCGATATTTCTGTCCCATTGACTTGCATTGGTTTCCGGTATCGGAATCGGCGATATCCGATACTTTTTCGGTATCGGTCCGATCCAATCCGATCCGATATTTCCCGATATCGGAAGGTATCGCTCAACACTAGCCAAGAATAAAGCTGCTCAAAGAAAAAGGAAGGATATAAATAACCTACGCGTTACGCCAAGTGATTATGGCTTCATCAGGGGTATGAACATCAACTCAGACATGAACTTGCTTTCTTGTAATTTCCTTCTGTGTTCTTTTCCCAATAGGCTTAAGCAGGTGGCGCCCAAACTACAAGTGAAGAACATAGGAAAAGTTAGAACCAGATATACATTCATATATACACTGGGAAAATCGTGAAGGATCAGTCAACGATTCAATTAGTTAAAACACTTCTACCCAATAAGGGTATGTGCCCACGATGCAGAAATGAAGCAGAAAATTTCTGCAGCGTTTCTGCATCTCCCTTGCCAGAAAAAATGCATGCAGATCGTGCATTTGACTCGCCCCCTGGGCCGAGGGACACCCGGAACCGGGCTTCTGGGGGTTGTAGTCTCCGTGGCGGTGACCCGGGCCCGTGGCTCAGTGTGGTCAGGCCAATGGCGGTCTTTTGTGGGGGCTTTTATGGGATAATGTCCGACTACGCCACCCGTGGATTGCGGTCAGTGCGAACCGCCGCTGCAAGGCAGACCGCTGGGGCTGATGGTGTATGCAGCTGAGGTAGTGTGACTCCCGACGGGAAGAGTGAAGCCCCAGGGCAGTGTAGTAGACGGTGGGGGTTATGGTGCACGGGCGTCCCAGTACCAGTAGTGCTGCATACGGTGAGAAAGCACAGAGACAAGGCGTTGCAGTTCAAGCTTTTTACTCACAGTTCTCATCCAGTTCACTTGTGCACAGGTAGGACCGCCCGAGCCGTGCTGCTTCCACCAGGCAGGGGGCTCGGTCAACCCCCAGGTAATTCCAGAGTGTGGCACAGGACTCCCTTCTATCCTTTCGTCAGCCGTGCCCCACCAATGACACTACTTTTGTCCAGCTGCCTCTGATCTTCTCCTGGGAGGGCTGGGTACCCACTTCCCTGACCCTATGTGGTGTGCCTTTCTAGTAGGTGTAGTAAGGGGTCGCACCACTAAATGATTGCGACCACCGGTTCTTGGTTAAGGATTAGTCGCCTCCACCAACTTGGGATCCGGTACCCTGTTCTGCCAACCCGTCACCTGTAATCTCCTGGGTCCTTAGGTTTCCTTCTGCCTTCGTGTCTCTGGGCCTCTCTTGGTGTTCTGTTCCTTCTTACTTTCCTTTCTGTTCCTTTCTGTTTCTGTCCTTTCTTCTGGCTCTGGCCTTCACTCTAGGCCTGCCTCGTGGAGCTGGGCCCAGACTGAGCCACAGCTCCCTGTCAGCCCTCCTGGTTGAACTCCTTTTCTCTTCTCCTCCTGACTGAACTGACTCTACTCGACTAAGATGAAGACACCTTATATACCTCCCTCTCTGTGTATGAGCCCAGGTGACTTCCAACCAATGGGCTCCTACCTATGCCCAGAAACCATCCCCCCCTGCTCCTACATCACTGGGTGTGCTTCCCCCTCCCCACTCCAGCCAGGGACATGATTTGTCGTGCCTGCATTACTGTACTAATGGGAGCACCGTTGAGCTGTCCCTCGGAAATGGGGTGTGTGTGATGCATGCAGCTAACCGAGCCCCGATAGCATCACTTGGAAAGTGCTTGACAACTAGGTCACACTATATAAATCCATGCAAACAGCATGGATTTATATAGTGTGACTGTAAAAAATAAAGCTATACTTACCGATCCCCTGCCGCATGTGCTGCCGCGTGTGTTGTCGCGGTCCTTCCGGGTTGCCGGCATATCGCGAGACAGCCTGCGGTCACATGATCGCGACGTCATCTCAGGTCCTGGAAGATAAGCGCTGCCGGCCGGCCCGCGAGAAGGTAAATATAAACTTTATTTATTATTTTATTCTTTTTTTCACAGGTACAATGGTACCCAGGTCTGGATGAGAGTCTTCTCTCCTCCAGAACTGGGTACCATCCGCACATAGAAACGCATATAATCCACATGTACAAACGTATAGACACGGATTATATGCGTCTCAATGCAAGTCAATGGCGGCAATTCCGCTGCGCTTCCGCAAAATTAATGAACATGCTGCGGATTTTTGAGCGCCGCAGAAACGCTGCGGAATAATCCGCAGCATGTGCATTGACATTGCGGAATGCCATTGAGGACCATGTGGTGCAGATTACCAAGCGTTTTTAATGAGTTTCCACTGCGGAAATTCCGCAGTGGAAACGCATGAAAAACGCATCGTGGGCACGCAGCCGAAAGGTCTAGATTTTAGAGTATGTGGGTTGCCTTAAAAGGGTTATATAGCATCTATAAGAACTATGTTTTTTTTACTATGTAGTATCAACAGTGTAAAAAATTGGTTTCGATGACGAATGCTTCAGCAAAGGCACATGCTTGACAGCTGCTCCATTCATTCCCTAGGTAGCTGCTCGGCTTTTTCCGGTAGACTCCCAGCGGTCATGCATCTGACCTGCGGCACATATTTTGTAACAGGGATAAAAGTTCTCCATTGGGGATAAAAATTCCCCGTTCTGCCAATTGGTGCATGTTGCATCTTTGTGGACTTAAAGATATATTTTGTGCATTTTGGTTTCATTAAATATATTGCACCATTTGGCTTTTACAGACTATTTGTTTCCCTGCACATTCAACTTTGATGTGGTCAGTGGTCTTAAACCAGCTGAGATGATGTCAGAAAAAGACATAAAAAAAGGTACTCTCCTTCTCTTGTTATAACAGTTCTCTCCTATTGAACTGTTATAATAAGCTCACTGATGGATTCTTAGACAGTGCAAGATAGAGACTACAAAAGGCAAACGGTGCAAAATTTTTAATCAAATCCAATTCCAAAAAATTATTTTTAGCTAAAAATGCATGCATTTAAGTATTTAAAAAAATTGTCTTTATTGATGGACAACCCCTATAGAGCAATTAGGGTCTATATCTGTAGCTAGTGCCGCCAACATTAGGAACCATATTTCAAATAAATGGGGTTGTCCGTGCTTTTATACTTTCTTATCACTGGTCAGTAATAGACCATGTTATACAGTCAAGGACCATGTTATACAGTTGACTTAGTCTTATGGCCACGTCACACGATAGATAATTGCTGCCAAGTATATAATGTTAAAAGGGGTTATCTAGGACTATTACATTTTTTTAACTATTGACCTAAGAACTAACAGGTAGGTAGTTGCTAACTACCAGTCTGTTGTGCCCTGCACAGATCTCTGCTGACACAGAGCGGTCACAGCAATTCAGCGGCTTCTGCTAATATCATGTCTACAGAGCAGCGGCTTCTCTTCTGCTCTGGTCTCTTGATGGATCGTGACTGCTGACGTCATGCTGATTGGCAGCCGACTCACAAGTTGCCTAACGTCGGTAGCCACGCCCCATCAACAGAGCAGCCTGGAAGAAGAAGAGCTGCTCTGTTGACTTGGAGCAGCTGAATCGCCGGCGACAGTGGTCGGTGACCTCTCCGAGCCGGCACCGGATACAACAGGCAGGTAGTTGCCACTGTTAGTAACAACCTGCCTGTTAGTTTTTAGGCTTATAGTAAAAAGATAAAATAGTCCTGGATAAACCGTTTAAAGATCCAGCAACAAACCTTCCATTCACGATCTTTCATAAGCCTGATTTTTGGTTGGTCAGTCATGTAAGATTTACAAACAGTACCATTGGGGCTTCAGGACTGGAGAACGGAGACTCCTCATGAGATCTATTTTCTTTATTGACAGCGTCATCACCATTTCTGTGCGCAAACTTCTGCTTCAAGGCTTTGGCTATAATGGCTGCAGGGTCTGTGGGATCATTAAGTGAACATCTCTTCTTGTCTTTCCTGGTTGAGGGTTTCCCACCAGGGGATCTAAAGTGAAAAAGCAGTGAAAATAAACATCACTGCCATTCTGTAACAGACGGGCTGACAGGCTATAACTTAGCTCTTCATACAAACCACTTTTCGTTCATTGCTGCTATGTCTAATAAGATTTTTTTTTACAGACTTTTTCTAAAAAAATGAATCAATCACCTGCTATCCATTTTCTGAAAAGACTTGTCTAAGATCCTATTAGTGGGGCTAATACAGCATATTTATGATTAGGGACAGACTACTCTGAAATGTTAAACCTAATATAATTATTGAAATCATGTTTGCATAAGTTAATTTTAACTTTGCAAGTTATCACCTATCTGTGAAGCCCAGCTGTGCTTGGTATCACAGACCCAGGAGGGTGTATTGAAGGATTCCTCCACAAGAGGCCCCCATAACCATTCACACATCTCCACCTTCCACCTCAGACCACCAGAGGGAGCTCCTTAGGGAGATATATAAGGGAAGGTGGAGCCAGGCAGCAGTTAGTCTAGACTGGAGACGACAGAAAGCAAACCTGTTGTGAGAGTTCCTGCAGTGCAAAAGCCTGAGAGAGGTCAGTCTGCAGTGGAGCACGTTCTAGACTCACGTGTAGCTCAGTGAGGTGAGCTTTAGGTGTGCCGGCGCCATAAGATCGGTGAAACGCGGCACGCTGCCGTTAGTGTGAGTAGCCTATTGAGGGTCCGAGTAGGCCGAAGGCGAAGAGTAGAGAGTTAGTTCATAGGGGGCAGAGGAGCTTAACTAGCTCACCCCGAAGAAGAAGTAGTTACCGGACACCGGGTCCGAAGCTTGCCAGGATCTCCACGACCCAGTAAGATAAACTGGAATCCCTGGAGAACTACAGGTCCCAGGAGCGCTAAAGTGCTGATATGTACCAGAGCCAGGAGACACATAGGCCCCGTAGGTTGGGAGCGTGCACTCCAAGAGAAGGCCCTACCACAAGGTCAGCCAGCGCAGGACAGAGACAAAGTTAGGCCTAGCTCCAGGCAGGTCAGAAACTTACTACGCAGAAGCCAGAACCAGGAGGCCCAAAACCTGCTCATTGGGGAGGATCCGGACATACACCCTTCACCCTACAGTGCTCCGGGGAGTGCCTGAAATTCCACCAGTAAAAGGTACTGAAGTGACTATTGTGTCCGTCCCTGTTCTTGATCTGGCCCGGCGGAGTCTCTTTGTCCTGCATCCCCGTTCCTATACTGCCCTGAGGCCCAGCTCTACCTGTGGGGAGCTATACCATCAAGCTGCCTTATCACCAGCCTCAGTGGACTGCGCAGCGCTGGTGATCCTCACCAGAAGCCACAGGTGGCGTCACGAACTCTTTCTTTTACAAGACCAACCCTTTTAAAAGAGAGGCTCAGAGTACGGGCCCGGGAGCCGACCACCGCGACATCCCTAAAGGCCCGGGTACCGAGTCATCCCCATTCCCCTGGGCTAGTCATCTCTTTCCTGGCGTCGCAAACAGGATCACGTGCCCACTGCAACGACACCGTGTTTTGCCCGTTGCCACCGGGTACTGTGCGCCTTTATTTTGAACTGTGTACGAAAAGTTGTGGTGAAGATAGCCGCCATTGTTGGGCCGTTGAGCGAGAAGAAGGGCGTAACCGCGGGAAAATAAGGGGCGTACCTGCAAAAGAGCATGAAGTCCCGGACACACCCCACGCCTTGATGTCAAATCAGGAAGCGCCAGGTCCTGTACGGAGCGTCGCTGAACGCTCTGACGTAGGATGCAAGCGACGCAAGGTCCTGAAGACAACCGTCACCTGCGGAGCTGCGGCCTACCGGAAGAAAAACCAGAAGGTAGGCCACGGTTAACTAGGGGGGCGCTAAGATGTCCGTCGAACAGCAGAACGCCGACCTACCGGTCAACGTCCCCGATAATGGGCAGGCCGAAGCCGCCGCTCCACCAGCAGCGCCTGTAACACCTGTTATTCCTATGACTTTACCGTACATTCCTGGAGAAAAGTGGCTCCGCCAGTACAACGGCAAACCAGATACCCTGTCTGGATTTAAGCGGAAGATATGTGGTATTTTGGACATGTACTCTATGACCGGCAAACAAAGAGCTGCCGTTGTATTAGGACAGCTGACCGGTGCTGCGGAGCGGGAAGTGGAAACATGGTCGGCCGCAGACCGGGGATAGTGTCCGCAATATTCCAAAAACTACATACTGTCTTTGAGGACCTTACTGAGGCGGACCTCCGGATGAGGTTCTACAGCTGCTCCCAACAACCAGAGGACTATGTTCGTGACTACGCCTGGCATCTTCAAGGGGCCCTGCGGGCTCTGAACCAGGTTAGTCCGACCAGCTTTGAGAATGAGAACAAAATGCTGAAGGAACAGTTTGTCCGGGGACTGAAGTCTCCAGAGGAGAGCAGGACTGTGCGTTGGTGGTCCCTGGATCATCCAGATGCCACCTTTGACAATCTAAAGGACATGGCTATAAAAGGACTACAGCCCCTGGAGACAAATGCCATCCAATGTTACCAGGGTGGGGCAACCCCAGAGCCTGCAACGCCCACCTTTTCTCCAGTGACTGCTGAAGCTAAGGTTCCAACAACGTCCCCTAAAGACCTGGACAGTCTGCGCTCAGAGGTGCGTCAGTTGAGTAAAACCCTGACCACCGTGCTGAGTGCCCTGCAGCTGCGGACGGAGCCTGAGGGAGGAGGGAAGATCCTGCTAGCTGATAGCCCTGAGGATGTCCCCTGGATGCGGAGGAGGAGGAGGCCAACACCACCCTCGCCGAGGACCAGTGACCAACGCCGTCCACCAAGGGAACCGATCTGTTACCGATGCCATAAGACAGGACACATCGCCCTGAATTGTCCCTTAAACGAGAAAACCCTGGGTCCGAAGGCCGCCACCCAGGAGTAGACTCACCAGGTCCATCAGACTGGTACAACAGGTTCGTCGGAGGAAGACCTTTCCTGTCCATTGTATTGGACGGGATCCCGATGCATGCCCTGCTGGACACAGGATCTCAGGTAACCATCATACCTGAAGTCCTCTACAAGAGGTACTGGTCCATGGACGATCTGCGTCCGCCAGCTCCAAATTTGTCTGTATATGCATCAAATGGACTCCCCCTTAACCTACTCGGGGTTAAGAATGTGACTGTAAGGTGGGGAGAGTGGAGCTGAAGGACCAGGGACTTATTGTAGTGGAGACTAACCCTGATGACAGCAACCCATATATGGTACTAGGCACTAATGTTGTTGGTAACTGTTTGGGAGAGGTTGTGTTCTTGCTCCAAGAGATCGCTGACACTGCCAGACCGAGACAGAGGAGGGCGCTGCAGAGAGAAATCCGCGTCTTGATGTATCAACAGCAAGTACAATTAACAGATGGTGAAATCGGTAACGTGAGGGTAACAGACCCTATACCCATTGTTGTTCCCCCAATGAGTGAAATGCTCATCTGGTGTAGAGCTGCCATAGGTCTTAGAGGACAGAGCTACCAGGCGGTAGTAGAACCCCTTTGCTCTGAGCACAGACCCACGCTCTTAACCGCCAGGGGGGTGGTAGATGTACGTAATGGGAGGGTGCCTGTCCGTCTTCTTAACCTAGGGGAAGATGAGGTCAAACTGCCACGTTATGCCACTGTTGCTAAACTACATGCTGTCAACAACAACTGTATCCATGTGGCGGAGTCCTTAACTTCACCAGAAGAAGTGGAAGATAATGACCCTGCAACCCAGGTGGAGGATTGGTGTCAACAGCTCCATGTTGGGACAGACACCACTCCTGCCCATCAAAAACAGGGTGTACACCGGGTGGTTCAAGAATACTCGCAGGTGTTCAGTAAACATCCACTTGACTTTGGGAGGGTTAAGGGGGTTCAACATCATATCTCCACAGGCAACCATTCCCCAATTAAAGAACGTTATAGGCCTATACCCCCAGCTCACTACCAGAAGGCAAAAGAAATGCTGCATGACATGAGGAAGGCGGGAGTAATTAGGGATAGTTGTAGTCCCTGGGCGGCTCCCCTAGTGCTGGTTAGGAAAAAGGATGGGAGCATGAGAATGTGTGTAGATTACCGTCAAGTAAATCGCATTACACATAAAGATGCATACCCTTTACCACGCATAGAAGAGTCCCTAGCTGCCTTAAAGTCTGCAAATTACTTTTCTACCCTTGACCTCACTAGTGGTTACTGGCAGGTCGCTGTGGCTGAGGAGAATCGGGAGAAGACGGCCTTCACCACCCCGATGGGACTCTGCGAGTTCAACAGCATGCCGTTTTGACTCTAAAATGCCCCCGGAACGTTCCAGAGACTGATGGAGTGCTGCCTGGGACACCGCATCTTCGAGACTGTGTTACTTTACCTGGATGACGTAATTGTGTACTCCAGAACGTACGAGGACCACCTGAAACACCTGGCAGAGGTATTTGAGTCACTGTCCCGGTACGGGATGAAGTTGAAGCCCTCAAAGTGCCACCTGCTCAAGAGAAAGGTACAGTACCTGGGGCACATTGTCAGTCCGGAAGGGGTAGCACCAGACCCGGAGAAAGTTACTGCCATCCAGAAGTGGCCGGAGCCGAAGAACCTCAAGGAGGTGCGTCAGTTCTTGGGACTAGTCGGATACTACCGGAGGTTTGTAAAGGACTACACTAAGAAGGCAGCTCCTCTGCAAGACCTCCTGGTAGGGCAGTCCCCCAAAAGCAAAAACCCTCCATTCCACTGGGGTAAAGAACAGGCTGAATCATTTCAAGAGATGAAGGAGATCCTGACAGGTGATGAGATCCTAGCCTACGCTGACTACAGCCAAACATTCCTGCTGTATACAGATGCCAGCAATGAAGGCCTGGGCACTGTCTTAAGTCAGAAGCAGAATGGCCAGGAGAAAGTCATCGCGTATGCAAGCAGGAAGCTCCGCCCGACCGAGAGGAACCCAGAGAACTATAGCAGCTTCAAGTTGGAGTTCCTGGCCTTGGTCTGGGCCATCACAGAAAAGTTCAAGCACTACCTAGCCTCCAGCAAGTTTACTGCCTACACTGACAATACCCCCTTAACTCATCTTCAAACAGCCAAGCTGGGAGCCATGGAATAGCGATGGATGGCTCGGCTGTCAAACTACCAATTCACCATAAAGTACCGGGCGGGCCGCAAGAACGCCAACGCCGATGCCCTGTCCAGGATGCCTCACCAGTCAGACACAGAAGAAGAAGTGGATGACCTGGAAGAGGTTGAACTACCTGCCTTCCACCGGAATGGGATGGCCCACGAGCTACGAGCCTCCAGGAAGCAACGCGGTAAGACGTTAAACCCTTTGCCTCACCACAGCTGGAAAGAGACCCAGGACAGCGACCCGGTTGTCAGCCGTATCAAGGAGCTGATAACCCAAGAAGGTTCCTCCCTGGAGAAGGATGCGGCTCTCCAAGCAAAGCAGCTGTGGAATGAGAGAAGCCGGCTGTTTATCTACCGTGAGAAGTTGTGCCGGAGGTACGTCAATCCCAAAACCCTCGAGATGGTGTGGCAGATAGTGGTCCCCAAGACGGACATCCAGATGGTGTTGGAGACCTACCACGATCAGGCGGGGCACTTTGGCTAGAAAAAGCTAGAGACCCTGTTGAAGTGTCGATTCTACTGGGTGGGGATGCGCAGCTTCATTGAGAGGTGGTGCAGAGACTGTGGACCCTGTAGCCTCAGAAGAAAAGACTACAGCAGCCAGAAGGCACCCCTGCAACCCATCAAGACGACTCGCCCTCTGGAGATCGTGGCCCTGGACCATGTCAAGTTGTCACCCAGTCGGTCAGGATACTCCTATGCCCTGACCATGGTGGATCACTACTCCAGGGTCCTGGTGGTCTCCCCTATCAAAGACCTGACAGCAGAGACAGCAGCTAAGACGTTCCAAGCGTACTTCTGCAGGTCCCATGGATAGCCTGGACAGGTACTGACTGACCAAGGCACGGCCTTTGAGGCTGAATTGTTCAAAGAGTTCTGCCATCTGTACGGGTATAAAAAGATCAGGACTACACCGTACCACCCCCAAACTAACGGTCTCTGTGAAAAGATGAATAACATCATCATCGATCTACTGAAGACCATACCACTAGAAGAGAGAAGCCAGTGGCCAGACCTACTACCTGACCTAGTGGATCTGTATAATCACATACCAGTAAGTTCCACCAATTGCACTCCGGCATATCTCATGCGTGCAAGACCAGGGAAGTTGCCCATGGACCTGAAGCTTGGTGTGGTAGAACCTGAAGCTGATGTGACCACTGAGGACTGGGACACGACCAGACAGGAGCAGTACAGGAGAGTCCAAGCCTGTGTCGAAGACAGTCTCACTCGGGTGAGGGATAAACAAGAGGCACAATACAACAGAAGTGCACCAGCAGAACCCTTCACACCAGGAGAAGTGGTATTGAAAAGGAAGCGGAGGAAACACAAGCTTGATGACCAGTGGGAGAGAGAACCCTACACTGTGTTGAATTCAAGGTTTGACAACAGGAAGACGTGTTTGATCAGCAAAGATGGAGGAAGAACAACTGCGACAATATCTAGGGACCACCTGAAGTTGTGTCTACATCTACTAAAGACTCAGGAAGAAGTGTCTTTCACAACCCAGGAAGAACCTAAAGAAACAGTGATACACACTGACCTTGGAGACTTCCCAGCGGATTGGCCTCAAATAGGAGGTGCAGTAATCATTCCAGTACTCCAATTCTATGAACAGCCAGAAAACCCTCCACAGCAAGTTGAACCTGTAAGTGCTGCAGAAGAGCCAGCTCAAGAAGTATCCCCGGATGAAGGATCCCCGGCAGGAGCGGAGCAAGAGGGCCCAGCCAATGGTAGACTTGCCAGTCCAAGAGAGAGGTTAAGGCAATTTTACAACATGGTTACATGTAAAACTGGTAGGGTAACTGAGGATACAGATACTGACACTCCACTAACCACAGCACTATGCAGATCAGTACGCAGCACAAGAGGTAAACCTCCTGCTAGGTACACTGAGTAAAGTAGCAAAATTTCAGAGAATGTAGATAGTTACCCCTGGGGTATTGAGTATTAAATTGTAATGTATTGCGTAACTGTTTGTTTTCATGCATGCTTATCAATTTGTGCTTTTTCCTATTAATTCTTTATTTGCATAATGAACTGCATGGCTGAGGACTGTGTGCAGCCCAAAAACTCTTATTGTATATAATTGCGCTCCCTGGAGTGCCCCTTTCAGGTGACCTCAGAAGGAAAACCTATCTGGAGTGGCTCTTTTGGAGGTCCAACTCGGATCTTCATGCCCTGCAGCCACCCCAGGGCCTGCGTAGAGGGTTTAGGACAGGTCCCTCAAAACTACCAAAGTACTCTACCTTGTGAGATGGACATCCTGTATGGGAACCTCACCATAGGAGACTTGGATTCTGAGGACACTCTGTATTTGTATTGTTTCTGCAACGTTTAAGATCCGTGCCTCCCATAAAGGGAAGAGTGTTCTAGTATTGCTTATGTTTCCTATTGTTACTGTTGTTATAAAATGTACTTCAGCCCGGGAGTGCTGAGTTTAACTAGGGGGGAATGTGAAGCCCAGCTGTGCTTGGTATCACAGACCCAGGAGGGTGTACTGAAGGATTCCTCCACAAGAGGCCCCCATAACCATTCACACATCTCCAACTTCCACCTCAGACCACCAGAGGGAGCTCCTTAGGGAGATATATAAGGGAAGGTGGAGCCAGGCAGCAGTTAGTCTAGACTGGAGACGACAGAAAGCAAACCTGTTGTGAGAGTTCCTGCAGTGCAAAAGCCTGAGAGAGGTCAGTCTGCAGTGGAGCACGTTCTAGACTCACGTGTAGCTCAGTGAGGTGAGCTGTAGGTGTGTCGGCGCCATAAGATCGGTGAAACGCGGCACGCTGCCGTTAGTGTGAGTAGCCTATTGAGGGTCCGAGTAGGCCGAAGGCGAAGAGTAGAGAGTTAGTTCATAGGGGGCAGAGGAGCTTAACTAGCTCACCCCGAAGAAGAAGTAGTTACCGAAGCTTGCCGGGATCTCCACGACCCAGTAAGATAAACTGGAATCCCTGGAGAACTACAGGTCCCAGGATCGCTAAAGTGCTGATACGTACCAGAGCCAGGAGACACATAGGCCCCGTAGGTCGTGAGCGTGCTCTCCAAGAGAAGGCCCTACCACAAGGTCAGCCAGCGCAGGACAGAGACAAAGTTAGGCCTAGCTCCAGGCAGGTCAGAAACTTACTACGCAGAAGCCAGAACCAGGAGGCCCAAAACCTGCTCATTGGGGAGGATCTGGACATACAACCTTCACCCTACAGTGCTCCTGGGAGTGCCTGAAATTCCACCAGTAAAAGGTACTGAAGTGACTATTGTGTCCATCCCTGTTCTTGATCTGGCCCGGCGGAGTCTCTTTGTCCTGCATCCCCGTTCCTATACTGCCCTGAGGCCCAGCTCTACCTGTGGGGAGCTATACCATCAAGCTGCCTTATCACCTGCCTCAGTGGACTGCGCAGCACTGGTGATCCTCACCAGAAGCCACAGGTGGCGTCACAAACTCTTTCTTTTACAACACCAACCCTTTTAAAAGAGAGGCCCAGAGTACGGGCCCGGGAGCCGACCACCGTGACATCCCTAAAGGCCAGGCTAAAGGCCCGGGTACCGAGTCATCCCCATTCCCCTGGGCTAGTCATATCCACAGGATAAGCCTGCTGATCGCAGGAGGTCCGCATGGAAGACCCCCACCATGAATGGGGCTTGGAAGAGACACATTATATTTGAGCCTTCTCAAGCATTCACGCCACTGCTACATTCATTATATGTGGGACTTCCAGAGAAGGGTACAGCATTGTTAACCCCATTCATGACCTTGCAATTTTCTGTTTTTGCCCTTTCATTTTTTTCTACTCTTATTCCCAGAGCCAAGTTTTTTATTTTTTGTCAATATACAGTACAGACCAAAAGATTGACACACCTTCTCATTTAAAGATTTTTCTGTTTTTTCATGACTATGAAAATTGTACATTCACACTGAAGGCATCAAAACTATGAATTAACACATGTGAAATTATATACCTAACAAAAAAGTGTGAACCAACTGAAAATATGTCTTATATTCTAGGTTCTTCAAAGTAGCCACCTTTTGCTTTGATGACTGCTCTGCAAACTCTTGGCATTCTCTTGATGAGCTTCAAGAGGTAGTCACCGTCAATGGTTTTCACTTCACAGGTGTGCCCTGTCAGGTTTAATCAGTGGGATTTCTTGCCTTATAAATGGGGTTGGGACCATCAGTTGTGTTGTGAAGAAGTCTGGTGGATACATAGCTGATAGTCCTACTGAATAGACTGTTAGAATTTTTATTATGGCAAGAAAAAAGCAGCTAAGTAAAGAAAAACGAGTGGCCATCATTACTTTAAGAAATGAAGGTCAGTCAGTCCGAAAAATTGGGCAAACTTTGAAAGTGTCCCCAAGTGCAGTTGCAAAAACCATCAATCGCTACAAAGAAACTGGCTCGCAAAAAAGAAGCAAGACAAAAATATATCTCATACCCTACCATAATTATATATAAATGTAAAGCAAAATTGCATAATAAATATAGGGTACTTAGTGAACTATTTTTGATCAAAAAAAGTATACAAGCCGTCCCACCAGCGGCAAGGTGACCCTAAATTGGGACGGTACCTATACTGCCTATATTAAAAACCTTACTGTATATCAAAGTTGAAGTAATGCATATAAAAGGGTAGACAAATAGGACCGGGTCCCAACTCCAGACCACCTAGGCCCGTGGTAAGCTACATATATACCAATCAGCTCAACAAAGGGCATGCCACACCCTTAAATTGCACAGAATGCAAACAAGTCAAAAAACCAGACAATGTGAACTGAGGTCTAAGATGGCAGACATACAAGAAACAGAGGCATGTTCACACTAGCAAAAAAGAAGCAAGACAAAAATATATCTCATACCCTACCATAATTATATATAAATGTAAAGCAAAATTGCATAATAAATATAGGGTACTTAGTGAACTATTTTTGATCAAAAAAAGTATACAAGCCGTCCCACCAGCGGCAAGGTGACCCTAAATTGGGACGGTACCTATACTGCCTATATTAAAAACCTTACTGTATATCAAAGTTGAAGTAATGCATATAAAAGGGTAGACAAATAGGACCGGGTCCCAACTCCAGACCACCTAGGCCCGTGGTAAGCTACATATATACCAATCAGCTCAACAAAGGGCATGCCACACCCTTAAATTGCACAGAATGCAAACAAGTCAAAAAACCAGACAATGTGAACTGAGGTCTAAGATGGCAGACATACAAGAAACAGAGGCATGTTCACACTAGCAAAAAAGAAGCAAGACAAAAATATATCTCATACCCTACCATAATTATATATAAATGTAAAGCAAAATTGCATAATAAATATAGGGTACTTAGTGAACTATTTTTGATCAAAAAAAGTATACAAGCCGTCCCACCAGCGGCAAGGTGACCCTAAATTGGGACGGTACCTATACTGCCTATATTAAAAACCTTACTGTATATCAAAGTTGAAGTAATGCATCTAAAAGGGTAGACAAATAGGACCGGGTCCCAACTCCAGACCACCTAGGCCCGCGGTAAGCTACATATATACCAATCAGCTCAACAAAGGGCATGCCACACCCTTAAATTGCACAGAATGCAAACAAGTCAAAAAACCAGACAATGTGAACTGAGGTCTAAGATGGCAGACATACAAGAAACAGAGGCATGTTCACACTAGCAAAAAAGAAGCAAGACAAAAATATATCTCATACCCTACCATAATTATATATAAATGTAAAGCAAAATTGCATAATAAATATAGGGTACTTAGTGAACTATTTTTGATCAAAAAAAGTATACAAGCCGTCCCACCAGCGGCAAGGTGACCCTAAATTGGGACGGTACCTATACTGCCTATATTAAAAACCTTACTGTATATCAAAGTTGAAGTAATGCATATAAAAGGGTAGACAAATAGGACCGGGTCCCAACTCCAGACCACCTAGGCCCGTGGTAAGCTACATATATACCAATCAGCTCAACAAAGGGCATGCCACACCCTTAAATTGCACAGAATGCAAACAAGTCAAAAAACCAGACAATGTGAACTGAGGTCTAAGATGGCAGACATACAAGAAACAGAGGCATGTTCACACTAGCAAAAAAGAAGCAAGACAAAAATATATCTCATACCCTACCATAATTATATATAAATGTAAAGCAAAATTGCATAATAAATATAGGGTACTTAGTGAACTATTTTTGATCAAAAAAAGTATACAAGCCGTCCCACCAGCGGCAAGGTGACCCTAAATTGGGACGGTACCTATACTGCCTATATTAAAAACCTTACTGTATATCAAAGTTGAAGTAATGCATATAAAAGGGTAGACAAATAGGACCGGGTCCCAACTCCAGACCACCTAGGCCCGTGGTAAGCTACATATATACCAATCAGCTCAACAAAGGGCATGCCACACCCTTAAATTGCACAGAATGCAAACAAGTCAAAAAACCAGACAATGTGAACTGAGGTCTAAGATGGCAGACATACAAGAAACAGAGGCATGTTCACACTAGCAAAAAAGAAGCAAGACAAAAATATATCTCATACCCTACCATAATTATATATAAATGTAAAGCAAAATTGCATAATAAATATAGGGTACTTAGTGAACTATTTTTGATCAAAAAAAGTATACAAGCCGTCCCACCAGCGGCAAGGTGACCCTAAATTGGGACGGTACCTATACTGCCTATATTAAAAACTTTACTGTATATCAAAGTTGAAGTAATGCATATAAAAGGGTAGACAAATAGGACCGGGTCCCAACTCCAGACCACCTAGGCCCGTGGTAAGCTACATATATACCAATCAGCTCAACAAAGGGCATGCCACACCCTTAAATTGCACAGAATGCAAACAAGTCAAAAAACCAGACAATGTGAACTGAGGTCTAAGATGGCAGACATACAAGAAACAGAGGCATGTTCACACTAGCAAAAAAGAAGCAAGACAAAAATATATCTCATACCCTACCATAATTATATATAAATGTAAAGCAAAATTGCATAATAAATATAGGGTACTTAGTGAACTATTTTTGATCAAAAAAAGTATACAAGCCGTCCCACCAGCGGCAAGGTGACCCTAAATTGGGACGGTACCTATACTGCCTATATTAAAAACCTTGCCGCAAGGTTCTTTTTTGCTAATGTGAACATGCCTCTGTTTCTTGTATGTCTGCCATCTTAGACCTCAGTTCACATTGTCTGGTTTTTTGACTTGTTTGCATTCTGTGCAATTTAAGGGTGTGGCATGCCCTTTGTTGAGCTGATTGGTATATATGTAGCTTACCACGGGCCTAGGTGGTCTGGAGTTGGGACCCGGTCCTATTTGTCTACCCTTTTATATGCATTACTTCAACTTTGATATACAGTAAGGTTTTTAATATAGGCAGTATAGGTACCGTCCCAATTTAGGGTCACCTTGCCGCTGGTGGGACGGCTTGTATACTTTTTTTGATCAAAAATAGTTCACTAAGTACCCTATATTTATTATGCAATTTTGCTTTACATTTATATATAATTATGGTAGGGTATGAGATATATTTTTGTCTTGCTTCTTTTTTGCTAGTGTGAACATGCCTCTGTTTCTTGTATGTCTGCCATCTTAGACCTCAGTTCACATTGTCTGGTTTTTTGACTTGTTTGCATTCTGTGCAATTTAAGGGTGTGGCATGCCCTTTGTTGAGCTGATTGGTATATATGTAGCTTACCACGGGCCTAGGTGGTCTGGAGTTGGGACCCGGTCCTATTTGTCTACCCTTTTATATGCATTACTTCAACTTTGATATACAGTAAGGTTTTTAATATAGGCAGTATAGGTACCGTCCCAATTTAGGGTCACCTTGCCGCTGGTGGGACGGCTTGTATACTTTTTTTGATCAAAAATAGTTCACTAAGTACCCTATATTTATTATGCAATTTTGCTTTACATTTATATATAATTATGGTAGGGTATGAGATATATTTTTGTCTTGCTTCTTTTTTGCTAGTGTGAACATGCCTCTGTTTCTTGTATGTCTGCCATCTTAGACCTCAGTTCACATTGTCTGGTTTTTTGACTTGTTTGCATTCTGTGCAATTTAAGGGTGTGGCATGCCCTTTGTTGAGCTGATTGGTATATATGTAGCTTACCACGGGCCTAGGTGGTCTGGAGTTGGGACCCGGTCCTATTTGTCTACCCTTTTATATGCATTACTTCAACTTTGATATACAGTAAGGTTTTTAATATAGGCAGTATAGGTACCGTCCCAATTTAGGGTCACCTTGCCGCTGGTGGGACGGCTTGTATACTTTTTTTGATCAAAAATAGTTCACTAAGTACCCTATATTTATTATGCAATTTTGCTTTACATTTATATATAATTATGGTAGGGTATGAGATATATTTTTGTCTTGCTTCTTTTTTGCTAGTGTGAACATGCCTCTGTTTCTTGTATGTCTGCCATCTTAGACCTCAGTTCACATTGTCTGGTTTTTTGACTTGTTTGCATTCTGTGCAATTTAAGGGTGTGGCATGCCCTTTGTTGAGCTGATTGGTATATATGTAGCTTACCACGGGCCTAGGTGGTCTGGAGTTGGGACCCGGTCCTATTTGTCTACCCTTTTATATGCATTACTTCAACTTTGATATACAGTAAGGTTTTTAATATAGGCAGTATAGGTACCGTCCCAATTTAGGGTCACCTTGCCGCTGGTGGGACGGCTTGTATACTTTTTTTGATCAAAAATAGTTCACTAAGTACCCTATATTTATTATGCAATTTTGCTTTACATTTATATATAATTATGGTAGGGTATGAGATATATTTTTGTCTTGCTTCTTTTTTGCTAGTGTGAACATGCCTCTGTTTCTTGTATGTCTGCCATCTTAGACCTCAGTTCAGATTGTCTGGTTTTTTGACTTGTTTGCATTCTGTGCAATTTAAGGGTGTGGCATGCCCTTTGTTGAGCTGATTGGTATATATGTAGCTTACCACGGGCCTAGGTGGTCTGGAGTTGGGACCCGGTCCTATTTGTCTACCCTTTTATATGCATTACTTCAACTTTGATATACAGTAAGGTTTTTAATATAGGCAGTATAGGTACCGTCCCAATTTAGGGTCACCTTGCCGCTGGTGGGACGGCTTGTATACTTTTTTTGATCAAAAATAGTTCACTAAGTACCCTATATTTATTATGCAATTTTGCTTTACATTTATATATAATTATGGTAGGGTATGAGATATATTTTTGTCTTGCTTCTTTTTTGCTAGTGTGAACATGCCTCTGTTTCTTGTATGTCTGCCATCTTAGACCTCAGTTCACATTGTCTGGTTTAAAGAAACTGGCTCGCATGAGGACTTCCCCAGGAAAGGAAGACCAAGAGTCACCTCTGCTTCTGAGGATAAGTTTATCCGAGTCACCAGCCTCAGAAATCACAGGTTAACAGCAGCTCAGATTAGAGACCCGGTCAATGCCACACAGAGTTCTAGCAGCAGACACTTCTCTTCAACAACTGTTAAGAGGAGACTTTGGGCAGCAGGCCTTCATGGTAAAATAGCTGCTAGGAAATCACTGCTAAGGACAGGCAACAAGCAGAAGAGACTTGTTTGGGCTAAAGAACACAAGGAATGGACATTAGACCAGTGGAAATCTGAGCTTTGGTCTGATGAGTCCAAATTTGAGATCTTTGGTTCCAACCACCGTGTTTTTGTGCGACGCAGAAAAGGTGAAAGAATGGACTCTACATGCCTGGTTCCCACCGTGAAGCATGGATGAGGAGGTGTGATGGTGTGGGGGTGCTTTGCTGGTGACACTGTTGGGGATTTATTCAAAATTGAAGGCATACTGAACAAGCATGGCTATCACAGCATCTTACAGCGGCATGCTATTCCATCTGGTTTGCGTTTAGTTGGACCATCATTTATTTTTCAACATGACGATGAACCCAAACACACCTCCAGGCTGTGTAAGGGCTATTTGACCAAGAAGGAGAGTGATGGGGTGCTACACCAGATGACCTGGCCTCCACAGTCACCAGACTTGAACCCAATCAAGATGGTTTGGGGTGAGCTGGACCGCAGAGTGAAGGCAAAAGGGCCAACAAGTGCTAATCATCTCTGGGAATTCCTTCAAGATTGTTGGAAGACCATTTCCGGTGACTACCTCTTGAAGCTCATCAAGAGAATGCCAAGAGTGTGCAAAGCAGTTATCAAAGCAAAAGGTGGCTACTTTGAAAAACCTAGAATATAAGACATATTTTCAGTTGTTTCACACTTTTTTGTTAAGTATATAATTCCACATGTGTTAATTCATAGTTTTGATGTCTTCAGTGTGAATGTACAATTTTCATAGTCATGAAAATACAGAAAAATCTTTAAATGAGAAGGTGTGTCCAAACTTTTGGTCTGTACGGTACCTTTTTTTTTTGCGGGACAAGTTGTTCTTTTGATTGACATCATTTATTTTACCATATCGTGTACTGGAAAACGGGAAAAAAATTCCAAGTGCGGTGAAATTGCAAAAAAGTGCATTTCCACAATTGTAATTTTTTTTTTTTATTTACCATGTTCACTAAATGCTAAAGCTGACCAGCCATTATGATTCCCAGGTCAGTACGAGTTCATAGATACCAAACATGTATTGGTTCTTTTATATGTGAGTGGTGAAAAAAAAAATCAGAAGTTTGTAAAAAAAAAATTAAAAAAAATCGCTTATGTCGCCATTTTCCGAGACCCGTAGCATCTCCATTTTTCGGGTCTAGGGCCAGGTTAGGGCTTATTTTTTGCGCCCTCAGCGGACGTTTTTATTTATATAATTTTGAGGTAGATACAATGTTTTGATCGCCTGTTATGTTTGCGGAGGCAAAAAAAGAAAAACATAATTCTGGAGTTTAGATTTTTTTTGTCGTTACGCCGTTTACCGATCTGATTAATTTACTTTATATTTTGATAGATCGGAGATTTCTGAATACAGCGATACCAAATATGCGTATATTTTTTTAATGGTTTTATTTTCAATAGGGCAAAAGGGCGTGATTTAAACCTTTATGTTTTTTAAAACTTTTTTTACTTTTTACTGGCAGCAATAGTCCTCTTAGGAGACTTGAAGCTGCAATCATCTGATTACCTGTGCTACACATAGCAGGGCTTCAGCACTGCTATGTATAGCAGAAATCACAATCTCCTATGAATGCCGGCCACAGGGGATCTACAATGACAGCCAGGGGTCTTCTGCAGACCCCCGGCTGTCATGACAACACATTGGCACCCCGCAATCACATGACAGGGACGCCTATGGGTGTGTCTTGTGACGAGCTTCTGGCAGGTGTGTATTAAATGCCACTGCTAGTGATTGACAGCGGTATTTAACTGGTTAACAGCTGCGGGTGGATCTCGGATCCGACTGCGGCTGTTAAAGGCACATGACAGCTCATGAGATCAGCAGTCATGTGCAGGGAAAGATGCAGGCTCAGTGACAGATTTTTTTTTTTTTTACAGTTTTCTCCTTCATTCTATTTCACGCATGTCTGTAATAAAAAATATATATTTAAAGAAAATCTATAAAATGACCTTTCGACCGCCCGAAGCTTGATGGAATTCATGCCTTTTAACACATCCATCATACTGGGGAGCTGATCCACACTGCCTTTCTCTGAAGCCTCACTTTCCGTCGGGCTGCATTTGTGAGAAGCTTTACGTTCTCTTATAATATCAAGTGCAGATTTTAGTTGGGAAGATGGGACTGGGGGTGGTGGAGGAGGAGGAGGAGGAGGAGGAGGGGGCAGCGGAGCTACTGGGGTTGTAAATTGCAAAAACTGTGCGGAAAGTGGTGGAGAAGCTGAAGATGGGGGTGAGAGGGCATTACCTGGGCAGCTAAATGAGCACATTGATTCTGTATCTGAGAAACAAAAACGAGATCAAATCATACCAAATACATAGCAAAAGCTTGACCTGTTTAACCCATTAAGTGATTTATAAGGATTACAAAAACAATGGCTTACGAGACTGTGCGGCTTGTGACGGTTGTAGGGCAACAATGGCAGCAATCTGTACTCTCTGCTGCAGCAGCTCATCTTCCAAAGCTGAAAGGCATGATCGTCTGCAGGAAGGAGACTCTTTTCACACACTCTCCTGGCCAACATCATAGTCAGAAATCCTGAGTCTGAATTATTCGGGTCCATTGACTTGTTGGATGGAAGATCGTGTCTGATGTTACTAAAGGGAATCTGTCACCAGGTTTATGCTACCTCATCTGAGAGCAGCATGATGTGGGGGCCGAGACCCCGAATCCAGTGATGTTACTGGGCTCCTTGCTGTAGTTTTGATAAATCATTGTGACGCGCCCCCTGGGCCATGTTGTGCTGCGTTGCGCATGCGGGGGATACCCGGAGCCGGATCTGACAGGGGTAGTAGTCCTCGTGGCGGTGACCCGGTCCGTGCCCAGGGTGGTCAAACTAAGAGGCAGTGCTCGGCATTAAGATGTTATAGAGTTCGACTACGCCACCCGTTGATTGCAGCTATGAAGCCGCCGCTGCAGGGCAGACCGCTGAGGCCGGTGGTGTGGTTGTGCAGCGTGGATGGTATAACCCCCAACGGGAGAGGTATAGCCTCAGGGCAGCTGGTGAAGCAGGGAATGATGATAGTGGTAGTGGTGTGACAAGGAAGCTCAGAGACGTGCATTGCAGTTTTCACAGCTTTACTCACAGTTGGTATTCAGATCACTTCGGCCAAGAGTGACCACCCGAGCCGTGCTGCGTCCACCAGGTGCGGGACTCGGCCAACTCCCAGGCAGTTCCAGAGCGTGGTCCTGAGCTCCCCTCTCTTCCTTCCTACTGGCCGTCCCCACCAGGGATCCACCTTTGTCCAGCTCCCTCGAGCCTTCTGGTGGTGAAACCTTTCCCGGCTTCCCTGACCCTATACGTGGTATGCCTTCCTGGTGGATATGGCGAGGGGTCGCGCCAAAACTTGTCCACGACCTCCGGTTCCTGGCTGAGGATAATTGGCCTCCACCAGTTTGGGATCCGGTACCCTGTTCTGCCAACCCTTCACCCGTTAACTCGTGGGATCTCAGGGTTCCCTCTTCTCTTGCATCTCTGGGCCTCTCCTGGTGTTTCTGTTCCTCCTTCTTCTCCTTTCTCTCTCTCTCTGCTTCAGGCCTCCTCTCCAGGCCTGGCTCTGGAGCTGGGCCCAGACTGAGCCACAGCTCCCTGTCAGCCCTCTCTGGCTGAGCTCCTCTCTGCACAGAGCAGACCAAAAAGACCTTGTCCTAAGATGGTGCCCACCTTATATACTCCCTCTGACACCTGAGCCCAGGTGACAAGCACCCAATGGGCTCCTACCTATGCCCAGAGTCCCTCCCCTATCTGCTCCTACACCACTAGGATGTTCCTCCCCCCTCCCCACTCCAGCCGGGGACAGAAGCTGTCGTACCTGCACATCTATCTGGTGGGAGTACCGTTGGTCTGTCCCCCGGAAATGGGGTGAGTGTGGTGCATGCAGCTAACTGAGCCCAGTTCCACACTCCATCCTTACCCGGGAGTGGAATACCACACCTCTGGATCGAGGTGCAATACCCCTGTAGCAGCCGAGTCCTCGGGGTGCTACAATTGTGTTATCTGCTGCAGCTCTGCTAGTCCTCTCAATGATCAGCTCCTGCTATGCAGTCCTTAATATTCATGAGCTCAGGCTAACCATGTCCCTCTCCACTGTCAGCGTTGTCTATGTGACGCGCCCCCTGGGACATATTCCTTGTGAGGGGAATACCCGGCACCGGATCAGATGGGGGTTGTAGTCTCCGAGCGGCTGTGACCCGGCCCGTGCCCAGGGTGTCAAACTCAGGGTTATGTGACAGTCCTACAGATGTTGTAATGTTCTTCATGTCGACTACGCCACCCGTTGTGTTGCGGTCACTGTGGCCGCCGCTGCAGCAGGGTCCGCTGAGGCTGATTGTGTGGTGCAGCTTGGTAGGATAACCCCCAACGGGAGGGGTATAGCCTCAGGGGGACAGGTGTAGAGGATGGGGGTTGTGGTGGTGCAGTGCAGACGGCAATTGAAGACAGAGTCGGGTTATGCAGTTTAGGGTATTTTACTCACTGCTGCTGTTCCTGGTCACTCCAGCTTCAAGTGACCACCCGAGCCGTGCTGCGTCCACCAGGTCCTGGATCCAGCCAACCCCCAAGCAAGTCCGGAGCGTGGCCCTGAGCTCTCCCTCTGTCCTTTCTTCCGCCGTCCCCACTAGTGATCCACCTAGGTCCAGCTCCCTCGGGCCTTCTGTTGGGCAACCCTTGGCCTTAGGTTCCCTGACCCTCCATGTGGTATGCCTTCAGGGTGGATGTAGTGGGTGGCCGTGGCAGATGCTGCCCACAGCCTCCGGTCTCTGGCTAGGGATGTGTTTTCTGCCCCCACCAGTTTGGGTTCCGGTACCCTTGTGCTGACTCCTCACCCGGTGCTCTAATTTGGGTTCTTGGGTCCCTTCTGTTTTCCCCCTCTGGGTCCTTCTTCACTGCTCCTCTCTCTCTTTCTTTCTTCAGGGCTGCTCTTCCTTCAGCTGTTCCTCTCTGCCGACTTGTTCTCTGTCACTCACTGACAGGCTCCTCTACAACTGACCCTGATTCTAGTTGGTGCCCTCCTTATATAGCCCTCTATGTGTGAGCTCAGGTGACCAGCACCCAATGAGCTCCTAGCTCTACCCAGACTGCTCCCCCTATCTGCCCCTACACTACAGGGATATACCAACCCCCTCCCACTCCAGCCAGGGACAGACACGGTCGTACCTGCACATTTCTAAGTGGGAGTACCGTCGGCCTGCCCCCCGGAAATGGGATGTATGTAGTGCATGCAGTCTAACTGAGCTCAGTCCCACACTCCATCCTTACCCGGGAGTGGAATATCACACCTCTGGCTGAGGTGCAATACTCCTGTAGCAGCCGGATCCTCAGGGTGCTACATTCCCCCCTGGTAAATCACAGCACGTCCTCGGGCTGTAAGACACAAAACACCAAAACATACATTTTTTTTTTTTTCAATATAACCATATAAAATACTATATAAATATATATATATAAATTTTTTCATATAAACAACGTTATAACATTCTCGTCGTCTCTTTCCTTCTTCTTCCTCTGGCCACCGTGCAACTCATGACCAGGTAAAGTGCGACAGTTCTTTGTTTAAGATGGTTTCTCATAAAACCAGTAGGGGGCGCCTTAGGAAGCGCAACTATTTACAGGGAATTTGGCCGTTCTCAGTCCCCGGCCAGGTAAAGGGAAAGGGGTGGCTGCTCACAGTCCTCAGCCTGGTTTGGATAGGGGGCACACGGGTTAAACTGTTCACTGGTCCCAACGGGGACTAAACTACACAGCAGCCACGGTTACTTGGGTACCCCGACGGGTAACTATTTACAGTCTTTCGTACTACCGCTCTCAATCGTAGTACCTCCTAGCCTTGAACCCATCCGGGTCTTCTGGCTCTTCCTCCCTACACCGCAACTCCTCCTCCGTCAGGCGGTGTACGTGGAGGGCGTACGGTCCCTTGGCACACTTGTGCCGGGTGAACGTGACCTCGTCACCGACGTAAAGGTCACGGCCTTTGTGACCCTCCGGCAAGTGGGACTCGACGTCCCGTCGGGTAACGAAGACGTCCCCCATGGTGTTGCGGTCCTTTATGAAGCCCCACCCATGCTGCGCGTTGAACTTTATGACCGTCCCGATGGTACGGGGACGATCCGCTGCACGGGGGTCCCTCCTGGTCCGGCTCTTTTGCTCCGCGCTTCGGGTCTGGGCCCATTGCTCTCTGACCCGCCTCTCCTCCCGCTCCTTGGCGAATTGAGCGAGCTGCTGACGGCAGATTTCGTTGCGCTCTTCTGCGGCCGCCCGGCTCTTTTCGGTGAACCCCATTAAATCATCTCCCTTGGGGTCCCACGCAAATTGAGCCTCTTCCAGGGGAGGCGAGACCCGAGTCACGGGCTGTGGAGCCGGAATCAGGGGCTCACACAAGGGACCTAGTTTCTTTTGCCGCTCCAGCTCCAAGAATTCTTCGGGCCAGATGAAAGGCCGCCCGTCCGGCCATGTGTGCTGGCTGAAGGGGTCCTCTCCCAGATGTGGCACCCTTGGTTTCACGGGTGCAGGCGCGATGGTGGGAGCGCCCAGGTTACCCAGGCCTTGCGGCCAGGCCGGGGGCATCTGGAAGGTTATGGGCACTGTTAGCACGGCGGCGCCCTGGGCTACCTGGCCTTGCGACCAGGCCGGAGGCTCCGCGGATGTAGATGGCGCTGTTTGTGACGCGGCGCCCTGAAACGCTAGGCCTTGCGACCAGGCCGGGGACTCCGCGGAGGTAGATGGCGCTGTTGGTGACGCGGCGCCCTGAAACGCTAGGCCTTGCGACCAGGCCGGGGGCTCTTCCTGCTTCGTCACGCTCCGGGTCACGACGCGTGACGTCACAGGGGTCGCGACGGCGGCTTCCGGTCGGGGCCTAGTCGGTGGCGGTGTCATGGCGGTCTCGGGCACGGCAGGGGGACCTTCGGGCTCTGCGACGGGGAGCTGGGGCAGGTAAGCGGTCTTCCGGTATGGGGTATAGGCGTCCCCCTTACCTGCTGCCATGCGTCTTGCTCCCTCCTCTGCGCCGTCTCCGGCCTTGGGTCCTCCCGCGCCATCCTTGGAGGCGGTCGGCTTCTTCTTCCAGGGCAGCGTGCTCTGCGGACGGGTCTTAGTTGGCTGGGCCATCTCCCGGCTCCACTCCGCCAGGATTTCACGCTGCACCCGGGCCATCCTCCTTGCGAGACTCTCCAGGGCATTTTGTGCGCACTCCCGGTCTCGGGGGAGCTGCGCCAGGATCTCCGCTAAGCCTAGCGGGGTGGTGGACTCTAACAGGCTCCTGACCATCGGGTCGGTGCTGCACTGTTCTTCTCCTGGCAGGCTCCTGGCCAGCGGGCCGGTGCTGCTCTGCTCTCCTCCTTCTTCCTTTTGCAGGCTCCTGGCCATCGGGCCGGTGCTGCTCTGCCGCCGCTCCATTCCTGGGTCAACTCTTCCTCTACTCGACTCCGGGTGCTCTCTCTCCATACTCCTTAACTCCGGGTGTGCTTGCTCCAGACTGCTCCAGGCGACACCCATCGTTGCTCTTTTGTTTGGTCTCCTCCTACTTCGAGGGCGGTCCCGGGGCAACTCGGTGACTGTCAGCTCCAGGGGCAGTTCTTTCACGCTGACAGACACCTCTAGCATCACAGTCTCTGTTGGTGGGGGCGGTTTCCACCTTTGGCGCCATTTTCGGTCCCGGCCCACGATGGGAAGTGTCCTCCTGCCCTCCTTTGGCACGCCCATAATGGCGTCCGCTGCTCTTCCAAGGCGGGAAAAAGCTGGAATTGGCGGGAACTGTCTCCCAGTGGCGGGAAACTCGGCAGATGGCGGGAACAAGTTGGAAATGGCGGACAACCGGCGGGAAACGACTGGTGATGGAGTCCGATGGCGTGGACCCTCCGGAACCGGCAGGAAACTTCTCTTTGAGGTAACGGTGTTCTTTCCCTCAGGCACGCAGTACCCGGTTGTTGCGGGCACGTAATCCTGCCGACTACGCCAAAGTTGACGCGCCCCCTGGGACATATTCCTTGTGAGGGGAATACCCGGCACCGGATCAGATGGGGGTTGTAGTCTCCGAGCGGCTGTGACCCGGCCCGTGCCCAGGGTGTCAAACTCAGGGTTATGTGACAGTCCTACAGATGTTGTAATGTTCTTCATGTCGACTACGCCACCCGTTGTGTTGCGGTCACTGTGGCCGCCGCTGCAGCAGGGTCCGCTGAGGCTGATTGTGTGGTGCAGCTTGGTAGGATAACCCCCAACGGGAGGGGTATAGCCTCAGGGGGACAGGTGTAGAGGATGGGGGTTGTGGTGGTGCAGTGCAGACGGCAATTGAAGACAGAGTCGGGTTATGCAGTTTAGGGTATTTTACTCACTGCTGCTGTTCCTGGTCACTCCAGCTTCAAGTGACCACCCGAGCCGTGCTGCGTCCACCAGGTCCTGGATCCAGCCAACCCCCAAGCAAGTCCGGAGCGTGGCCCTGAGCTCTCCCTCTGTCCTTTCTTCCGCCGTCCCCACTAGTGATCCACCTAGGTCCAGCTCCCTCGGGCCTTCTGTTGTGCAACCCTTGGCCTTAGGTTCCCTGACCCTCCATGTGGTATGCCTTCAGGGTGGATGTAGTGGGTGGCCGTGGCAGATGCTGCCCACAGCCTCCGGTCTCTGGCTAGGGATGTGTTTTCTGCCCCCACCAGTTTGGGTTCCGGTACCCTTGTGCTGACTCCTCACCCGGTGCTCTAATTTGGGTTCTTGGGTCCCTTCTGTTTTCCCCCTCTGGGTCCTTCTTCACTGCTCCTCTCTCTCTTTCTTTCTTCAGGGCTGCTCTTCCTTCAGCTGTTCCTCTCTGCCGACTTGTTCTCTGTCACTCACTGACAGGCTCCTCTACAACTGACCCTGATTCTAGTTGGTGCCCTCCTTATATAGCCCTCTATGTGTGAGCTCAGGTGACCAGCACCCAATGAGCTCCTAGCTCTACCCAGACTGCTCCCCCTATCTGCCCCTACACTACAGGGATATACCAACCCCCTCCCACTCCAGCCAGGGACAGACACGGTCGTACCTGCACATTTCTAAGTGGGAGTACCGTCGGCCTGCCCCCCGGAAATGGGATGTATGTAGTGCATGCAGTCTAACTGAGCTCAGTCCCACACTCCATCCTTACCCGGGAGTGGAATATCACACCTCTGGCTGAGGTGCAATACTCCTGTAGCAGCCGGATCCTCAGGGTGCTACATATGCACAGTGTAGACAGAAAGCTGTAAATCAGTGGTGCAGGCAGGGCTGTGGAGTCGGTAAGCCAAACCTCCGACTCCTCAATTTCCATGACACCGACTCCAACTCTGACTCCAACACCCTCATACATGGCTCATGTTTAAGAGATAAATTTACTGTAGCACAGATTCATCTCAGCTAAAAGTCTAGACCCTTAGATCAAGAATAGGACAGACATTTATAGGACATTTCATAACTTTCCCAAATCCTTATGAAATAATATTCTCCACAAACTGCATTGAACTACTACACCCAATTTGTTATATATTTTAGGAGTCGGAGTCGGTCCATTTTATCACGACTCCGACTCCACAGCTCTGGGTGCAGGTGGGGTTAGACTGAGCTCATACAATATGGGAGAAGACAATCAGAGCTCACCAGAAGTAAGAAGTATCTTGGTATATTTATTTGTCTTATTAGTCACACCAAACGAAGCAGCACAATAACAGGAAATGGTCGGCACCTGCATGCACCCACGCTCTCCTGTAACAGGTCAGCTGCTATTTTTTAGCCAACAAAAATACCAAGACCCTTATGGTGAGTGTCATCTTTCTTCTCCCATATTGTATTACTGGGCCATTTACTATTGTCACTGAGCATCATCTATGTAATTACCTGACAGAGGCCATAATGATAATTGATCAGTGTCATATATACTCAAGCCGTTACAGTAGTAGCCTAACCAGTGTCTACACATACTTACATATATATATTGTAAGGCAGTGCTAGTCATCACGCTGGGGGACCCTCGCTTCACCGGGTCAATTAAAGCACACATGCAACGTTTTCCAGTAACATGAAATCCAGCAGTTTATTACACTTCATAACTGCTTATCACACAGTCCATCTCAGTGGCTCACTGGCATGTTTACACACATAACATCCAAGAGCCTTTCAAGTGGCAGACAGGCCCACTTGGCTCCAGTTACAGCCTTCAGCCAAGTAACTATATCAATGTCCATATAACGCACCACTTTTACCTTTTGCCGGGTCTAGCGGTTTCCATCAGATTTGTTCTGCCACAGCTGTGGCTTTACGGCTTCCCAGATGGGGGTCTCCAGCCCTCTTACCTTCCAAGGCTACTGGCATCTCTTTGCACACACAAGGAAACCAGCCTCTGCCTTTCAGGACTCTTGTCTTCCAAGCCTCTTGCCCTCCAAGGCTACTGGCATCTCTTATACACAAGGATCCTGCCTTTGCCTTTCAGGCTTCACCCGGCTTCACTAGGCCTCACACTCTAATGGTGTCCCACACACGGGGAACAGGCCTCATGCCTTTCACACCCTGTTTCAAAAGCACCAAGATTTATATATCCTCCAGTGCACACAGGTCCTGTGCTGATGTCACAATCATGTGATCAGTCCTTCTGTGTGCACAGGACCTGTGATGATGTCACAGTCATGTGATCAGTCACCTGAGGGAGAGGTACATGGTCAGCCAGAACACACCCTGGACCATTACAGTAATGCCGCAAGCCGCTGCATTACATATCCCCCCTCTGTTCAAACTTGTGGGGTTGAACACATAATATACACAATCACATTATAACCCACAGTTCACACAGAGACCAAGTACTTGACAATTGCGCTGCTCAGCCCCTGGAACACTAATCATCAACATTAGCCCATTCCTTAGGGACCTACCTTCTGTCATTGTCACTGCCTTCGTCAAGTCAAATTTCTGGGTCGTAACCTTGTCAGACCTCCCCCGCTCCCAATGGTCAGTCGTAACCTTGTCAGACCTCCCCCCGCTCCCAGCGGTCAGTCGTAACCTTGTCAGACCTTCCCCACTCCCAGCGGTCGGTCGTAACCTTGTCAGACCTCCCCCGCTCCCAGCGGTCAATACAGCAGTGTGACTCACATACCCTGGTATCTAAGGTCCGGTTCGACTCCCTACTGTCCCGTACTCTATTGGGTCGTTTGTATGGGCCACTCAGACCTGAGTTACTGGAAGTCTCACTACCTCTAAACCCACGCCCACTATCCTCAGGACATCTTGGAAAGTCTCTAACTTCTACTGTAGCCGTTCTATTATTTGAAGGGTCCTTTCTCTGTCTGGTCTCACAATTTCTAGACGGCTGCCATCTTCTGCTGCTCAGGCGATTCTGTCTTTCCACTCGCAGTCTAGCGAGATTCAACTGTTCTACCTCTCGCAGGTAGGTCACTCGGTACTCCAACAGTATGCGAATATATAAAAGACTTTCTTCTGTTCCTACAGCGGAGAATGACACCATGCCGTCTTCATCTGGTACCGAGTCCTGTCGATCACGTGGACTGCTTACTTTCATCACACCGGACTTCTTTACCATCATCTGCATGGCTCGGCCATTTCCCACAATGAGCTTTCTTACCAGAGCATGAGGCACCCGGATGACCTCTTCATGCAGACTTTGAGCTTTACTCATAAGCTCCAGTTGTCTAATGGCTTGTTTCGTCTTCAACCGGACAAACCGCTTTGTGCGAATACATCGCCAGTGCATGTTACTTAGGATAGCCACCCTCTTCATTGTGACTTCGGTTGTGGACAGGACCAACAGCTGTTTAGCTTCTGAGGTCGAGTATACCTTACAGGCTCCCATGGCCTTCTTAAACTCTTCATGCACGGACTCACTGGTGCATTCTTCTCTCAAATCCTCGGGTACATCTATGAGGCACTTGTACCGAGACATTTCTGTTTCACCAGTGGTTTTCAGTCGATCAACCGGCTCAGGTTTCAGGGGGAACTGACTTTCAGCTTCTTCACCCTGTATGCTTCCCCTGAGCTGACTCACAGCTACAAATTCAAGAATTTTCGTCTTGACCTCTTCTTCCTCTAGCTCAGCCACTCGCCTCTCTGCAACCAATCTCTGAAGCTCTTCCGGCTTCAACTGCTCCTTTATCAGCAGAATTTTCTCAGAGCTCTCTGTCTCCAATGCGCCCACTCGGCTCTCGACAGCCAGTCTCTCAAGCTTCTCTTGCTTCCAATGGGCTTGTAGCAACTCCTTGAGTTCCTTGATCTTGGCTCTCACATCCACCGAATCACCCAAGCTCGCATTATCTGAAGAGGCATTTGCTTCATACCTCCCTTCTTCGATGGACTCCTCCATCTTTTTCCGCTCAGCTTCCATCTTGCTGATTCTTTCCTTAAGGCACGTCTCTGCCCTCTGGAGATTATCAGAGAACGTCTGCAGCTCCTTCACCTGAGCTACCAGACCTAGGGTCTTTCTGCGGAGATCATCATTTTCATCACGGGTGTCCTGTAGAGTGGTCTCAACCACTTGGCGCATGTGCTCTGCATCAGCCTTATCCTCCTCTAGTTTTTTCTTAACCTTGAGGAGATCCTCATAGTCTCTCTTAATTTGTTGCAGTTCCTTACTGAGTTCACTACACTCCTTCTTGGATTCACACAGCTTCTGGTTGAACTGTTCGCGCAGTCGTTCTAGGTTTTGATCACGTCCAGAAACTTCATCCTGCAGCGCCTCTTTTAGGGCAGACAGCTCCCTATCCTTCTGGTGTAGACCCTAATCCAGCTTTTGCTTCACTTGCCTCAGCTCTAACCATACCAGGGAGAAGCGATCTTTCACCTCTCACAACTCATCTTCACACTCCGCTTTGTCAAGCTCCAATTGAGAAACCTCCTCTTTATTTCTCTGAAACCTTTCTTTCCATTTGTTGATTTCCTCGCGGCTTTCTTCCAGTTCTCGCTGCAAGTTCCTTACAACCTTGTTTATTTTCTGCTGTTCAGACTCCAGGCTCAGCTGGTCTGAGGACACGTTCTCCAGGTTTTCCCTTCGTTGCAGCATGTCACGCTGACACTGCTGCCTGATAGGCTCCAGCTCTTGGTCATGACTGGCCGCCTCCTCTTTCAGGGCTGTCGGATCCTGATCCTTCTGTCTCAGTACTGTATCGGAGGTTGCTACTGGCAACGTCACCTCCTCTTCTTCTAAAAGAGGATCCAAACTCGGAATAAAGGCACACAGCCTTGCATTTTCTTTATTTGCCCTTTCAGCAAAATCTACAGGAGCAACTTTTTTGTGGCCTTTGTGCCATCGACGACGAGAGTGGGACTCTCTCCCCTCATCTAGCCCCTCCTGACTGAACTCTCTTTCTACTTTCATAGTGTCACCGTCAGTTGTGGGGTCTGTGTCACTCCCCATGGAGTTGTGGGCCAACAAGTCACCTCCCACCTTGACGTCAACCCCTTCTACTGAAGCTACCCCGTTATCAATGGTTAAATTGTCATTTTTAGGCGGTACCAACCCACAACCAGTAACAAATTTTAGTTTTCTATACTCCATGCTCTTTTGAAAATCCGCCCCTTTTTGAAACTCCCCCCCTTTTTGGACACCCACACCTGTAGGGGGATTTTTACAAAAAAAATCAGCAATAGTCTTAGGACCCAATTCACAACATCTCTTACCACCTCCCCGGGCACTCTGGGACAATAATGGCGCCCCAGAAGAACTCACATAATGGTCCGTTGTCGCCTTTCTGTAAAGGGCCAACAGCTCCTGCCCTTCCTGCACCATGACCTGCTGTCGTTTCTCAAATGCCTGCGGCTGCGATTTTAACAGGCACTTTAATTGCTCAATAGCTTCAGTCTCATTTGCTGCTCCCTTCACAGCCATCTTTATCTGTTCCTGCATTGCTTCAGGACACTCCATTTCGCTCCAAACCATTTGCAGACGGTCATCTAACCCCTTCTCCATTCCGTCTAGAGGTACTGAACCATTCATGGTCATCACGGTACACTGTTCACACTAGACACTTCACACTGCTCTCCCCGGAAAATTTTCATGGTCCTGCTGAGCCACAGCAAACCAGGTTTGAGTGCGAGGACAATTTTTGTAACCCTGCCGAGTTACAGCCAGATGCTTTAATCTTCGTGACCCCGCCCAGCCACAGCAAACCAGGTTTGAGTGCGAGGACAATTTTTGTAACCCCGCTGAATTACAACAAGATGCTTTAATCTTCGTGACCCAGCCGAGCCACAACAAGATGCTTGTATCCACACTCGTCGTCCTGTGCCGTTACCCCTAGCAACCGGGCTGCAGTTGCCCCTAGCAACCGGGCTGCAGTTGCCGCATTCTCCAACCACATGTAAGGCAGCGCTAGTCATCACGCTGGGGGACACTCGCTTCAGCGGGTCAATTAAAGCACATATGCAACGTTTTCCAGTAACATGAAATCCAGCAGTTTATTACACTTCATAACTGCTTATCACACAGTCCATCTCAGTGGCTCACCGGCATGTTTACACACATAACAACCAAGAGCCTTTCAAGTGGCAGCCAGGTCCACTTGGCTCCAGTTACAGCCTTCAGCAAAGTAACTATATTAATGTCCATATAACGCACCGCTTTTACCTTTTGCCGGGTCTAGCAGATTCCATCAGATTTGTTCTGCCACAGCTGTGGCTTTAAGGCTTCCCAAGCCCTGATCTCAATACTATGGAAAATTTATGGGCAAAGCTGAAAAGGCAGGTGCAGGCAAAGCGACCTACAAACCTTGATCAGTTACACCAGTTTTGTCAGGAGCAGTGATGAGTGAGCATGCTCGCTACTGCTCGGTGCTCGCCCGAGCATCTCGGCAGTTTTGTCTGCTGTTGCTGTTAGATATTTCTAGAAATAGGCCCAGGTCTCAGGGGCCAGGAATAATTTTTTGGGGCATCTTAATCCTCATTATTTGCTTAAAAAGCAATCCAGAGAACACCGTTGTTCTGCGCCATTTGCGTGTTGGCACTGCAGAATACAGCCAGTTCCTTTCCATATTACAGCGCTAAAAATCCAGCTATTTAAAACTGTGGTTTGTCCGTCACACGGATCACATATAATTGTGCTGACAATACTGCCATTTCTGGCCTCCATTAAAATTTTGTTTCAGTGTGTCAGGGAAGAAATTGACAACAGTTTGCTGTTCAAAATAGTTAACTACATGCCAGGTATTTAAAACTGTGTTTTCTCCGTCACACGGATCACATATACGTTTTCAGACAATACTGCCATTTCTGGCCTCCATTAAAAATTTGTTTCAGTCTGTCAGTGAAGCAATTTACAACAGTTTGCTGTTAAAAATAGTTACCTACAGGCCAGGTATTTAAAACTGTGGTTTCTCCGTCACACGGATTACATAAAACTTCGCTCCAAATTCAGCCATTTGTAGTGAGTGTGGAAGTGTGGCGCCCCTGAGGGTTCAGTCGCCACAGCGGTACTGCACTTCACCCAGAGGTATGGCATCTCCTTCTCTCAGGTAAGGATGGAGTGCTGCCCGGGACCCTAACACCTGCACCCAACACTACACTACTCCAGACCATCTGGAAGGGCAATATGCACTGCTTTCTGCTGCCCCTGGCTGGAGTGGGGGGGACCAAACTGATGGGGAACCATGTAGTGGGTGTGGGTGGAGGACGCAGATCAGGGGAGCACTTGAAGAAGAGGCATATATATATAGGGAAGCCATATTTTTAGAGAGTTGAACGAAGAGAGAGGGAGTGTGAGGACGTCGGGAGCGGAGGCTTTTCAGGAGCTCCACTCGGGAGGCAGGTCTGGCCTGTCATGGCCAAGACTGAGAGAGGAGTGGGAGCAAGAGAGAAAGGCTCCAGGAGCAAAAGGGGTCCCACTGGGTACGGTGAGTGCCGGACCGTCACCCGTATGCCCGAATCTGCCAGGCGGTAGAGGGATCAGGCCACAAGAAGGAAACCGGTCCCTGGGCTAGCCAAGTTACTTTAAGTCTCAGCTAGAAAACCGGAGGCTTCTGCACTTTCAAGGTGCAGTTGCCACATCCGCACCTAAGCCACCGAAAAGGGCATCAAGTAAGGTCCGGGAACTTCAAGTTGCCAGAGGGATCCCAAGGTACCTGATCGGTACTTTGTGTGGCGGGGAACAGGGCAGGAGGGAGAGACCCAGCACGGGAAGTCGGCTAAGAAAGGAACATACAGAAAGGGGTCCCATTAAGTGCCCTTGAGATACTTGAGGGAGTGCTGGACCCCTGCCTGGTGAACGCAGCGCGACGTGGGAGGCTGTCACCTGTACAGGCAACCTGAGGAACTTGATAACTGTGAGTAAACTCGGACGACTGCACCCCACTGTCTCAATCAGTTATTGCTGCTATGTTATCACTCCTGCACTACAACGCCCAGCATTACCATCTGCACCTACACTGCCGTGGAGCTGAGCTCTGCCTGTGGAGAGCCGCACCAACCCAGCTGCCCTAACATCTGCTCCAGAGGTCTGCAGCAGCGCTGGTACTCATTACCAGGAACCACAAGTGACGTCACGAGACCAAACTATTATTCATCCCTTCAAGCAACAACCCCCTTTTTAAAGAGTGACTCCAGTGTACGGGCCTGTGTGTCGACTGCCGTGACATCCCAAGAAGGTAAAGGCCCGGGTACCGAGTCCCCCATATCCCCCTGGGTGAGTCAGAAGATATTGTCCTCCATTTAAAATGGACAAGGCACTTGGCAAGGGACAGGGAACTGGACATGATGGTGATGATGCATGCAGACGCTGAAGCCGAGGCCGTGGGCAAACTGAAATTGTGCCACAACAAACACCCACATCTTCTCGCCTGACCTTCTCGTCCCAATTCTTAGGGGACCGCAGCACACCACTATTGAACCAAGAGCAGTGTCAAAAGGTTGTTTGTTGGATAGCGGATAATGCTTCCAGTCACTTTGCCACCACCACCACCACCCTGTCTTCCACACGGCCAACTCTCAGTAGCCGTGAGTCTGGACTGCATATTCCTCACCCTAATCCTCCTTCCTCCCACCATGCCGAGTGCCCAGAGACAACTGATCCCACACTTGGAGACTCCGAAGAGCTGTTCACTTTTCCATTTAAAGATTCGGGCCTCTCGCCCGGTCCACTTGAAGCAGGGCAAGAGGAGATCGGATGTAGCGATGCCCAAATGTTTGAGCAGCCATGGGGATGGTGGGAAAGTGTCGCAAGAGGTGGATGATGATGAGACACAACTGACAGAAAGTTAAGAAGAAGACCAGGGTGCAGAAGTGGAACACGAGGTGGTGGATGATATAGTAACTGACCCTAGCTGGTAGGAGGACATGCAGAGCGAGGACAGCAGCACACAGGGGGAGGGAGGCAGAGCACCCCAACAGGCAGGAAGAAGCAGTGTGGTGGCCACAGACAGAGGCAGGCAACCGTGCCCCGTAACACCAACACGAAGGAAGTTGCCAGTACAACTGTTAGGTCTTCCTGAGTCTGGTTGTTTTTTAAACACTCTGCCGATAACTCCAAAAAGGCCATTTGCACCACCTGCCAGGCCAGCATCAGCAGGGGTAGCAAAACTAGTAAGCCTATCTGCCTAACATATAATACATGGTCAGCAAATCCCTATAGTAGAAGTAAAACCAAAAAGATCTATTTTGGAGAGAGAAATTCGAATGTGAAAGAGAAAAGATTTTTTTCCCCCCTATACAGGTAATGATTTTAGTCTACTTATAAGTACTCTCCAAACAGACACACATGAGGGATTTAAATGATAAATATATACTGTACTTTATTGAAAAAATATTAATATCATAAAAATTACAATAGTGAAGGACAAAATGAGGGCAACAAGGGAAGGTGGGAGAAGACAGCTAGAGAGTAGTGGAGTAGGGTGGATAATGTAGCAAAGAGACTAACACCCCAAAATGTAAATATGCTGCCAATGGATGAAAATCCTAACACTGACCATATCTGGTGATAATGGTTACAAATCCTATGAGGGAAGCTGAGAAAATATCTAGCATAAGACTGATAGCCCTGTATATAAAATACATACAGGTAGATACCAGAGCGGTTACATGCAATCAAATGAGCAATAAATCATAATAGTTACGCTATGAAATGTACGTGTCAGTAAATCATGAATACAGGCATTAAGCTTCCATTACCTTGAGTCATGTCAATGGGATCTAAGGCAGCGTGGGAGAGAATGCTGGGGGTGTAAAGCAGCCTCGACGCGCGTTTTTCCCGGAAGTGGCTTCGTCAGGAGGCGTGGTTATCATGAGGAGAGGGGACACCTTATGTACCAGAATGTACCAATCGGAATTCGGTACGTTGTAATGTCCCGCCCCTGGCGATGACGCGGACGCCCGCGCGTCACACGCGGCCAGGAAGGGGCTGGAGTACCTCCCACATTACACAGCAACGCGGCCCGTCGGAGACGCCGCCGGGACGGAGGCATATGCACACAGAGACAGGTGTGTTAAGGTTCAGAGGGCGCATCAGAAAGCCTGAATGAGCAGGCAACAGGCTGTGGGAGGCTCAGCACCACGCAAACACACAGAGTGGCCACCTCACTGCGTCGCAAAGTGCTGGGCGTCCATCAGCGCTAAAGCAACAGTCATGAGCAGCCCTGAATGGTAGGGGGGGGCATATTAATATCTCTGTATAGGGGGGAAAAAAATCTTTTCTCCTTAACATTCAAATTTCTCTCTCCAAAATAGATCTTTTTGGTTTTGTAGCATAACTAGAAGCCTGACCATCACCAGCATGTTCAGGCACATGGCAGCAAAGCACCCCACTAAGTGAGCTGAACACCAGGGTCTAGAAACAGTGTCTGCAGGTGACACCACTGCTTCTTCCGCTGTTGTGCATGCACCCCAATCCCCTCTCCATGGCGCATGCCAAGATGCCTCCTGCCCTGCACCTGTCGTTGCACACTCTCAAGTAGCAGCATCAGGAAGCACGTCGACGTCCTTGTTCAAGCACAGCATTCAGTAGTCCATACCCCAGTGCTTGGAACGTAAGCGCAAATATGCAGCCAATGCCCCACAGGCCACACTAGTAAATTCCAACATTTCACGACTGCTTGCGCTTGAAATGTTGCCTTTTAGGCTCGTGGAGATGGAAGCATTCCGCAACCTGATGGCGGCAGCCATTCCTCGGTACTCGGTGCCCAATCGCCACTATTTCTCCCGGTGTGCTGTCCCCGCATTACACAAGCACGTGTCCCAAAACATTAGCCGTGCCTTCAACAACGCAGTTACTGGGAAAGTCCACCTAACCACAGACACGTGGACAAGTGCTTGTGGGCAGGGACGGTATATCTCGCTGATGGCACACTGGGTAAACATAGTGGAAGCCGGGACGCAGTCGGATCTTGGAATTTAACACGTCCTCCCGACGTCAAGGATCGCGGGCCCTAGATCAATCAGGGTTGCCCCAACAGTCTACAGCTCCTGCACCTCCTCCTCTTCAGCCTCCATCTCTGAAATGACTACATCAGTCACAAGCTGGAAGCACTGCAGCACTGCCTCGGCCAAGCGGCAACAGGCTGTGCCAAAGCTAATATGCGTAGGTGACAAACCCCACAATGCTGAAGAGTTGTGGACAGCTCTGAAAGAGCAGGCAGATCTGTGGCTCACACCACTGAACCTACAGCCAAGCATGGTCTTGTGACAATGGCCGGAACCTGATGGCGCTCTGAGGCGAGGCGAGCTCACACACGTACCATGCCTGGCCCATGTGCTTAATCTCGTGGTTCAGCGATTTCTCAAATCCTACCCGGAGCTGCCGGATCTGCTTGTCAAAATACGCCACCTGTGTGCCCATTTTAGAAAGTCAGCTACAGCTTCCGCTGCACTTGACGTGCTTCAGCAGCGTTTGCAGCTTCCGGCTCACAGACTGCTGTGTGATGTCCCCACGCATTGGAACTCAACACTGCAGATGTTGGGAAGGATTTGTGAGCAGAAGAGGGCAGATATTGAGTACCAGCATCAACAAGGCCATCGGTATTCAGTTCAGACTCCACACATAAGACCTCAGGAGTGGACATGGATGTCAGACATATGTACCATCCTCCAAAACTTTGAGAACTTCACCAAGATGGTGAGCGGCGATGACGCCATAATTAGTGTAACATACCTGGTGGTGGGCTTGCATGCTGCACCATCTCTCACTGTGCAAGATCGCAAACTCAATCTTCAGTCCAGTCTGCTAGCCTGGCTTCTATTCATGCTGTCTGTTTGTCTCTGTTCTGACTGCTTAGGGCGGCGGCCCGGTTACTTCCTGTTTCTTGTAGCTGCTGTGGGCACACCCCTAATGCGTCCTCAGCCTATTGCTGTCTGTCACTGGATATTTAAACCAGCTTCACCTGGAAGCTGGTGCCTGAGCAACTCTATCATTCAGTGTGCTCCTTGACTCTGAATGTGCCAGGTCCTGTTCTGTTTCTCTTGCCTGTCTGTCTGCCTTCCTGGAGGCTGTATTTCCAGGCCTGTCTGAACACGCTCCTAGCCTGTTCGTCCCGCCTTCTAGGGGCCGCATACCTAGATCTGTTATCTGTGTTTTCTTGCCTGTCTGTCCGCCTTCCTGGAGGCTGTATTTCCAGGCCAGTCTGAACTCGCTCCTATCCTGTTCGTTCCGCCTTTTCTGGGGGCCGCATACCCAGACTCGCTCCTGTATCTCGCTGCAGTGTCAGTTCCTGTCTGAACACTCAGTTCCTGTCTAAACACTCTCCTAGCCTGTTACCTGTCTTTATGTTCATACCTTCCCTTTTTCTGCAGAGTCTGAACCTGCACCTAACTCTTACTCATTGTCGCTGTACTTCCGTTTGTGAGTTTAGAGTACACTCGCTACTTCATTGCAAGTATCTTGTGTGTATCTGGTTCTGCCTTTCTCTTCCAGTCTGTTCCGTGTGAACAGTGCCCTGTCTGCTCTGCTCTGCCTTTGCTCACCGCTCCAGCGGTTTATCTCTGCTGTGCCTTGTTCACCGCTCCGGTGGTTCCTGCCCGCTCTGCCTTGCTCACCGCTCCGGCGGTTTCTGCCCACTCTGCCTTGCTCACCGCTCCGGCGGTTCCTGCCTGCTCTGCCTTGCTCACCGCTCCGGTGATTCCTGCCTGCTCCGTCTTGTTTACCGCTCCGGCGGTTCCTGCCTGCTCTGCCTTGCTCACTGCTCCAGCGGTTCCTGCCTGCTCTGCCTTGCTCACCGCTCCGGCGGTTCCTGCCTGCTCTGCCTTGCTCACCGCTCTGGCGGTTTCTGCCCGCTCTGTCTTGCTCCCCGCTCCAGCGGTTTCTGCCCGCTCTGTCTTGCTCACCGCTCCGGCGGTTTCTGCCCACTCTGCCTTGCTCACCGCTCCGGCGGTTCCTGCCTGCTCTGCCTTGCTCACCGCTCCGGCGGTTCCTGCCTGCTCCGTCTTGTTTACCGCTCCGGCGGTTCCTGCCTGCTCTGCCTTGCTCACTGCTCCAGCGGTTCCTGCCTGCTCTGCCTTGCTCACCGCTCCGGCGGTTCCTGCCTGCTCTGCCTTGCTCACCGCTCTGGCGGTTTCTGCCCGCTCTGTCTTGCTCCCCGCTCCAGCGGTTTCTGCCCGCTCTGTCTTGCTCACCGCTCCGGCGGTTTCTCCCTGCTCTGTCTTGCTCACCACTCTGGCAGTTTCTCCTTGCTCTGTCTTGCTCACCGCTCCGGCGGTTCCTGCCTGCTCTGCCTTGCTCACCACTCAGGCGGCTCCTGTCTGCTCCGCCTTGCTCACTGCTTCGGCGGTACCTCTCTGCTCCGCCTTGCCCACCTCTCCGGCGGTTCCTCTCTGCTCTGCTTGTCTACCGCATCTTCAGTTCTGTTCCTGAATCCCAGTCTGTACTGGACCCTATCCAGCCTGTGCTCCAACCTGCTAGTACCTCCCCGTCTGTACGCCAGCTGTACTTGTCAGTACCCTCCTGTCTGCATACCAGCCGTGCCTGCCAGTATCCTCCTGTCTGCACTCCAGCAGTGCCTGCCAATACCCACCTGTCTGTATGCCAGCCTAACCTGCCTGTTCCTGTATTCCCCGGTGTGGGCGTAAACAGCCGTGTCAGGGGTCTGACCTGGAGTCACGCCTGGTCCCTCTTCTCGGTTCCTCTCTGGCGCATGGCATCGTAGCCGTCGTGCGACCTTGGTCGGATCGGGTTGATACTTAGTTACGCCCCTCCAGGCACTCTCCGGTTCATGGCACAGTGGAATCACTAAATCACGCACACGCCAGTCAGCCCGGGCGTGTGCATAACAATTAGCATCACCATCCCGCTTCTCTGTCTTCTGAAACGCTCTTTTCTCACAATCAAAGAGGATGCATTGCAGGTGGAGCACGATGAGATGAAGCAAGGAACCATACAGGGTGATTACACACAGCCAAGCCTCAACTCATCCCAATGTGGATTGGGTGACAATGAGGAAGAGGAGGAGGAACAACAGGAGCTAGTTTCATGAGCTATAGACGGTACTACCTGCATAACTGTCATCCCATCTGTTCAGTGTGGATGGCCAGAGGACAGAGAGGAGGAGGAAGAGGAGAGCATGGTCAGTCATCCTCTTGCCTGTTAGCAGTCTGGCACGTATGGCTAAGTTTATGTTACGCTGCCTTTCCCATGACCCTCGCGTTTTCAAAATTTTGGGCGACAGTCATTACTTGTTGGTGACACTTCTAGACCCACGCTACAAGGAGAACTTTATATCTCTTATTTCTGAGGCTGACTGGTCTACAAAAATGGGGCAGTACCAGAAGGCCCTTGCTGCGGAACTATTAAAAAAATTCCCATCTGAAAACGCTGGTGGCAGAGGTCACAGTTCGTTGGACAACCAAGGAGTACAGGCAAGAGAAACACAACTTCAATCCAGCAGAGGCAGGGGAACACTGTCAAAGTTCTGGGAGAATTTTCTCAGCCCCTCCCATCGCACAGGCCCTGAGGCGCGGGGTACTCTCACAAGGAGTGCAAAGTTTGGGAAGATGCTGAGGGAGTACCTTGCCGACCGTACCAACTTCCTCCGTGATTCCTCTGTGCCTTATAATTATTGGGTATCCAAGCTGGATACGTGGAATGAACTGGCTCTCTATGCCTTGGAGGTCCTGGCCTGCCCTGCTGCCAGCGTTTTATCAGAGCGGGTTTTTAGTGCCGCTGGTGGAATTATAACTGATAAGTGCATCCGCCTGTCAACTGAAAATGCTGACAGGCTGACTCTTATAAAAATGAACAAGGGTTGGATTGGGCAAGACTTCTCAATGATAGCAGCGTAACATAAACTCAAATCCAGTGTCTTTTTTTGGGAGGTGTATTCCCATGCACCTCTTCACACCCACACATGGGTATACGCTTCCTGATTTTGTCTATTTGCTCTTGTCCTCCTCCTTCTCCTCATCCTCATCCTCCACCACCATATCACCAGGTAATTTTTTTAAAGGGTGTTTATGATGCATGTAGTTTTTATACAGTATGTTCATGTATACCCCCTAGGGGTAAATGTTTGTCAGCCCATACACTTAGGGCATGGGCATTACAAGTATAGGAGGCCCGCTCCTTTCTAATGAGGACATTTTTTATGAGGCCCTCCTCCATGTGTCTTCCAAGGGGTATTGGAGTGCCTCCTAGTTTTTAGCAGCCCTTGCATTCACTGCATAGGCAAACACAATGGGAGGCCCACTTTCTAATAATAGGAACATTTTTTTTCAAGAGGCCCACCTCTACGTCTCTTCCAAGGGGCATTGGAGTGCCTCCAAATTTTTGGTAACCCTTGCATTCACTACATAGGCAAACATAATGGGAGACCTACTTCCTAATAATGGGAACATTGTTTTCAGGAGGCCCTCTGACCTCCACGTCTCTTCCAAGGGGCATTGGAGTGCCTCCAAATTTTTGGCAACCCTTGCTTTCACTGCATAGGCAAACACAATGGGAGACCTACTTCCTAATAATGGGAACATTGTTTTCAGGAGGTCCTCCTCTAAGTCTCTTCAAGGGGGTATTGGGGTGCGTCCAAATTTTGGGCAGCCCTGCCACTCACTGCATACGCAATAACAGTATAAGAGACCCACTCTTTAGTAATGGGAACAATAAAACATAGCCGGCTGATGGCTCTCTAAGAATAATGAGGGCCGACTGCTGGCCCTTTAAGAATAGTAAAGGCCGCCTGATGGCCCTATAAAATAGGCTTTGTGACTTTCAGAGTCCCTACTTCATAAATGAAACACGATGTGTCTGATCATGTCTCACACACCACATGGCCAGATAAGGTTGTAAAATGTTAAAATGACATTTCCTGGTGAATGCATTTGCCACGGTTGAAAGCAATGCAAAAGTGCAAAAACGCATCAAAAACGCTAAGTGTGAACATAGCCCAAGGTGTGGAGGAGTATTTTTGTTTTTGGCTATTCATTTTTCTTTATATACAATACAAGTCATTACAATGGAAAGCATGTTCCTTAACATATTTCCCAGGAAAATCCATTTTGGTTTCGTTTTTGTATGTTTTATTGTGAGTCTGTAAAAGTGGTGTAATACCTCTGATAACGTTGGTGACAGCAGTGACCTGGGAGTCAGAAATGCTTCCAGGGGTCTTCCGCATGCTGTTCCCATGTCATTTGAGCACTGTTCCCATCGATTTGGGCAATTTTTAGGCCCTCTGCAGACTGCCGGGGGGAGGCGCCTGAAAAATGCTCGAGTTTCCCATAGACTTACATTGGGCTCGTTGCTGTGGTCGAGCACCCGAGTATTCCAATGTGCTCGACCCGAGCAACGAGCACCCGAGCATTTTAGTGCTCGCCCATCACTAGTCAGGAGGAATGGGCCCAAATTCCGACCAACTATTGTGAGGAGCTTGTGGAAAGATATCCCAAATGTTTGACCCAAGTCATTCAGTTTAAGGGTAATGGTACCAAATTTTAATGAAATGTATGTAAACTTTTGATTTTGCAGCAAGTAGTAAAAATGCCTTAAAACATTCTCTCTCTCTCATTATTCTGTCATTTGGCAAATATTAAAAATTATGGTAATCCTAATGGACCTAAAATGGGAAAGGTTTATTCTGATTTCATGTCAGATATTGAGAAAAACATGCATATGTGTCTTTTTATATAGTGTATGTGTAAGGGGGAAGACTGGGGTGTAAGTACTTTCAGAGCAAGGGATCCGGAACTGCCGGGGCCGTACCTCGTGTTGCAGGGGGAAGACAGACTGCAAGCAGAGGAGTCATGTGACAGGGAAGCTGGGGGTGTGTCGAGAAAGAGAGCTGGGAGGTCTGGTGACAGAGGGACTCCTGGTGTGACGAGAGAGAGGGAGAGACGAGGACGTTTGCGTGGGAAAGCAGAGCTGAGTCCTGTGGAGCAGAGCAGTGTGAGAGGGTCCAGGCTCCTGACTACAGGACTTGGAGCAAGGGATCCGAGTGCAGTGGACCGGAGGAGTCAATCTAACTGTAGGGAGAAGAGACGCAGGGTCCGTGGAGCTGAGCACGTGAGGTGCCGTGTTATGGACTATGGGCTCAGCGGGTAAAACCGGAGACCGCCCGCTGCCGCTAGAAGACGGAGCATTGTTTGGGCGGGGACGCCTGAAGACAGCGTCACCAGCACCAGCTGGCAACTGCCTTGTAGAGGATACAAGTCAGCTAAATGAAAAAACTGTCGTTTGTTACTGGTTTGACTCTGCTACATCTAGTTAAACTGTAAACTGTCAGTTACAGACTAATATCTGCTATTTCCCCATATTTTCCCCTGTTACTCCTTTTTATTCTTGATGCTTATGAGTGGCTTGCACCGTGCAGTGAACCCTCTGTATTTACTTTCACGCAGTCTTCTCTTTATGGTAGATTTGGATATTGATACGCCTACCTCCTGGAGAGTGTTGTTCACTTGGTTGGCTATTGTGAAGGGGTTTCTCTTCACCATGGAGATTATTCTGCGATCATCCACCACTGTTGTCTTCCGTGGGCGCCCAGGTCTTTTTGCATTGATGAGTTCACCAGTGCTTTCTTTCTTTCTCAGGATGTACCAAACTGTAGATTTTGCCACTCCTAATATTGTAGCAATTTCTCGGATGGGTTTTTTCTGTTTTTGCAGCTTAAGGATGGCTTGTTTCACCTGCATGGAGAGCTCCTTTGACCACATGTTTACGTCACAGCAAAACCTTCCAAATGCAAGCACCACACCTCAAATCAACTCCAGGCCTTTTATCTGCTTAATTGAGAATGACATAACGAAGGGATTGCCCACACCTGTCCATGAAATAGCCTTGGAGTCAATTGTCCAATTACTTTTGGTCCCTTTAAAAACAGGGTGGCACATGTTAAGGAGCTGAAACGCCTAAACTTTTCATCCAATTTTAATGTGGATACCCTCAAATGAAAGCTGAAAGTCTGAACTTCAACTGTATCTGAATTGCTTTGATTAAAATTCATTGTGGTAATGTCTAGAACCAAAATTAGAAAAATGTTGTCTCTGTCCAAATATATATGGACCTAACTGTATATTCAGGTATTTAAGTGCTTTATACAGCTTCAATTTTCCAAAGACTTCAAGCGGTTAACAGAAGTGGGCTCACCATTCTTCAGGCATTTTCAGTTATTGAATGAAGTTAAAAAGAAATAGCCAGAAAATCTCAGTAAAAAAAATGTTAGTGGCCAAAAACATCTCATAAGCAATCAGGAAGTGACCAAAAGACTCTAAATACAGTTCAGGGAAAAAAAGTCAGCGTGCCCTTGAGCATCTTCCTTCTGACAAACTTGATAATGTCGCCCGCCTCGAAAAGACATCATATGCACATATCCTAATGGTGGTTTTGATCCTCTATTTTGTATGTTACTAGATATACAGTGGGGGAAATGAGTATTTGATACACTGTCAATTTTGCAAGTTTTCCCACCTACAAAAAATGGAGAGGCCTGTAATTTTTATCGCAGGTACACTTCACCTGTGAGACAAAGAATCTAAAAAAAATCCAGAAAATCACATTGTATGATTTTTACATAAATAAATTGGATTTTATTGCATGAAATAAGTATTTGATTACCTACCAACCAACAAGAATTCTGGCTCTCACAGACCGGTTAGTTTTTATTTAAGAAGCCCTCCTACTCTGCACTCATTACCTGTATTAATTGCATGTGTTTGAACTCATTACCTGTATAAAAGACACCTATCCACACACTCAATCAATTACACTCCAATCTCTCCACCATGGCAAAGACCAAAGAGCTGTCTAAGGACACCAGGGACAAAATTGTAGACCTACAAAAGGCTGGGATGGGCTACAGGACAATAAGCAAGCAGCTTGTTGAGAAGGCAACAATTGTTGGCTCAATTATTAGAAAATGTCAGAAACATAAGATGGCTGTCAATCTTCCTCAGTCTGGGGCTCCATGCAAGATCTCACCTCATGGGTAAGGATGATACTGAAAAAGGTTAGGAATCAGCCCAGAACTACACGGGAGGACCTGGTCAATGAACTGAAGAGAGCTTGGACCAAAGTCTCCAACATTACCGTTAGTAACACACTACGCCATCATAGATTAAAATCCTGCAGGGCATGAAAGGTCCCCCTGCTCACACAGGCACATGTCCAAGCCCGTTTGAAGTTCGCTAATGACCTTGTGGATGATCCAGAGGAGGCATTGGAGAAGGTCATGTGGTCAGATGAGACCAAAATAGAACTTTTTAGTATCAACTCCATTCGCCGTGTTTGGGGAAGAAGAAGGATGAGTAGAATCCCAGGAACACCGGCCCAACCGTGAAGCATGGTGGGGGAAACATCCTACTTTGAGGGTGCTTTTCTGCAAAGAGGACAGGATAACTGCACTGTATTGAAGGGAGGATGGATGGGGTCATTATTGCGAGATTTTGGCCAACAACGTCCTTCCCTCAGTAAGAGCATTGAAGATGTAATTGCTGTGTCGGGGTAAAAGAGAATATATATTTTTGTAACTTTTATACTTTTGTAACTTTTATACGCTTTTTTGCTAATGTACTAACCACCATTTTGTGTCTTATAACAATAAGCTTTCCTTGCTACGTATTACTTAAATCGAAACTTAAACTAAGACAGTTCCAGTGTTGCCAAGACTTATTTCAGAGAAACGAAACAAGATTATAAGCTGACGGCTGCAATATCTGCCCAGAGAATGAGATAAGGAGATGTGGACCAATCAGGAGTGGCCAGACACTGGACTTTCATGGCTTACCCCGCCCCGGACAACCCCTTTTCCCTCCCCATTATGTAGTGTATTTAGGTTTGTGTATGTAGGAATAAACACAGAACATTGCTGAGAGCGTTGTCTGTAGTAGTCTTTTGAGCGTGCTCTGAGTTTGAACCAGCTTGTTGTCTGACTCATTCTTTGAATGGTTGACCCATGCTCATAGCCTTAATTTGGAGTGACTGGAGGACGAGTGGAATGTCATCATGACCCCCACAAATGGCGCTCAACGTGCGGCGTGGCTAGCGGTACGCCGCCCTCCCGGACCCATATTGCTGACTTCCCTGGTGGTGACCGCGGTGGCTGAATTTGAGGCCTGATCAACCTCCATCGAACATGGTAAGTTGAGATATATATAATATATGTGTTTCACTTGCCTGTGTGTCAGCCGCAGCGGTTTCTGTGGGGCTGTCAGGTTGGATCTGGGTGGGTGACCGGTCGAGTGGTGAGACCTCAGGCGTCCCGCACCACGTCCTGAACCAGCAAGTGTTAAAACGAGTGACGTCGCATGCCTGCGCGTGCTCGTGTGAACACCACCTCCTCCTCCCCCGGTCACTGTACTTTTCTTAGATAGCTGCCTCCCGTGACTGATAATCGAGGTTTCAAAGCATTCCTGAATTGTAGTGTAAGGGAGAAAGAATCTGTGACGAATTGAGGTGTACTCTTCGTCTTATACAGAGAAACCTCATAAGGAGGTGTTCTGCTGTCAGAATCTGTGACGAATTGAGGTGTACTCTTCGTCTTATACAGAGAAACCTCATAAGGAGGTGTTCTGCTGTCAGGGTCCATGACGGATTGAGGTGTACTCTTCGTCTTATACAGAGAAACCTCATAAGGAGGTGTTCTGCTGTCAGGATCTGTGACGAATTGAGGTGTACTCTTCGTCTTATACAGAGAAACCTCATAAGGAGGTGTTCTGCTGTCAGGATCTGTGACGAATTGAGGTGTACTCTTCGTCTTATACAGAGAAACCTCATAAGGAGGGGTTCTGCTGTCAGGATCTGTGACGAATTGAGGTGTACTCTTCGTCTTATACAGAGAAACCTCATAAGGAGGGGTTCTGCTGTCAGTCAGGGTGCCGTGGTGAGTCGTACTGTAAAGTCGCCATTCAAGGTTAGGAAAAAGGGATAGATGAGGGGTCTCTCTGTCTTATCAGTGTATTGAGGAGTACTCTACACTGACGGGTGGCGACCTGTCGGCTGCACCAGTGATCTGAGTCGCGACAGATCATTGCATTCTATAAGAAAATGTTGCGTATATTCAAATTTGAAAGATCTCGTAAGTTGCGGAATGCTGCTGTGGGAGTTAAGCCAATTAGTGGAGTTACGGGAAGGCAAGAAGGCAAGAAGAATGTTAGGAATTTGTATAACATGATAAGCTTATCCAGTACAGGCAGGCTTTAGTTTTCAGTGTAGAAAGAATGTGTTACACAGAAATTGGGAAAGCTGGGTGAGGACTTCTGCACCAGGCTCAGACACATCTTAGAGTAGATGGTGCAGGGGGGAACAGAGAATGCCGAGCCTTTGTTCGGATACATGAAAGCTGCAGAATGTGATTTGTTATGTGACCCTAAATTGGCCGTAACCCCGTTGATGCCTGTCACTACACCTTTCCCTGCCCCCAAGAACAATCCCACCCCCACTCCCCCCTCCTTCCTCCAACGGCCATCTTACTACACCTTTCCCTGCCCCCAAGAACAATCCCACTTCCACTCTAACTCCTCCCTCCCACGGCCATCTTGCTACACCTCTTACTTGTTGTGGGAGGCCCGGAAAGCCCCAATCCGGCCTATATCCACTACTAGATCCGTCCGGTGCATATTACCAGCCACCAGCACAGGTGGAAAAGCCCGCAGTCCCAGAGCACCCATCTGAAGTTAATGTGACACCCTCTGCTCCAGTCCACGATGCTGAGACGCTTCCCCTGTTTCCTATGGGAGTCACCCACAACCCTGGGGATATCCTCCTCAACTCCCCAGAATTTCAGGCCAGACTGCTCTCCCTCCGCCAACATACTGTTACTCAAGACGATACGGAGCCAAATGAGGCATGGGCTCAAGATACTCCAGCCCCCCCTCCTTTACCCCATACGTCTCCTATGGCATCCTCCACCCCACATTCATTGCCCATACTCCGACCCTTGCTCCAAGCAACTGCTGAAAGAGCACCACCCCCCCAGCCCCTCAGAAGTCTGGGACCCCTGCCGCTCCCGAAACCTAGTAGACCCATCAGGACGCCCCGTCACTCTGTCAATAGGCTATGGTGACATCCTTACACATCGGGTGGGGGCCATAATCAACCCTGCAAACACCCGTATGAGCCATGTTGGAGGATTGGCTCGTAAAATTGCCCTTGCTGCTGGTTCTACTCTGGCTGCAGAATGCCAGGCTCACTTAGCCGAAAACGGAGAGCTTTCAAAAGGCCATGGATTCCACAAAAGCAGGATCTCTTAGTACGTATGAATCCGGCCTAGAATACATGAAACAGTTAAAAACCTGGGCTCAGGATCGCTTGTCAGATCAAGCTGGGTCTGTACAAGATGTTCAACAAGACCCTGATGAATCTGTGGAAAGATATGCTGCAAGACTCAGCATGCATTTTGAGGATCTCGGATACAGTCCTCACGTCAAGACGCAGGCCGCCCTGTTGGTTCAGGCCCTAGTAGATGGCCTACAAGACGCTCTCAGAGATGAAGTCCTGAGAGTACGGCCCGAGATTCGTTCTTCTTCTTTCAACGACTCGGTGGACATCGTTAAAGCTTTCCAAAAATCAATGCTAAAAATGGAAAAGGATACTAAGCCAAAGAAGAAAACCGCTCCTGCCATGGTATATCAAGCTCAAGAAAGCTACCCACCTCCTGGCAACCAACATGGAATCAAGTGGGTAATGGTTAAAGGCACAGGTGATGATACTCCTCCCACATATAGAAAACAAGACAGAAGAGATGACAAGGGACCATCTAGAAACAGAAGACAATCTCGTGATTCTGGAGGACGAATGTTGTGTTGGGAGTGTGGTAGCCTTGACCACATCCTCAGAGACTGTCCAACCCGCAGACAGTACCATGACCGGTCGTTCCGTGACGGTCCACACAACCAGGGACCTTCCCGTGAACCATCTCATCCACGCCAATGACAGCTCGGTCAACCAGTGTCCACTTTCCCGGCTACGCATCTCACGGCCGCCTGTGGGACTGTCACTTTACAGGTGGACCATCAACCACTGGAGTTCCTGGTGGACACTGGGGCGGCCACATCTGTCATTTCCTCTGCACAGCTCCCTCCTTCTGTATCCCTATCGCCGGATACCCTCACCTGTGTTGGGGTGGAAGGCCAACATATTTCCTCTCCACTCACAGTCCCTGTGTCTGCAGGACCGTTCACCGGAGTACTCACAAGATTCTTGGTCTCTGAAACTTGCCCTGTCAACCTGTTGGGAGCCAATCTCTTAGAGCGGATGAAGGCAACAATTACCTTCGGAAACCATGGTATGGAGCTTCTTTTGCGGGACCCTCATTCCGAACAAGGGACTGAAGACCGCTGTGTTCTTAAAGCCTTCCCTCTCATGATGATGACCATACAACCTCACACTTTTCTTGATACCTCACAGTTCCCTCACTCTCTGTGGTCCAGTGGGCCGGAGGACGTCGGCCTCCTGCAGGTTCCCCCGGTCCGAGTACACCTCAAGCCTGGACACAGGTACCCACGGTTGCCACAATACCCCCTCAAGGCTGCACAAGAACAAAGCTTGGGTACCCAAATTGTTTCCCTCCTGGAATCAGGAGTCCTTGTCAGATGTGTATCTCCATGCAATACACCCCTCTTTCCTGTAAAAAAGAAAACCGCTCCGGGAAAGCCTCCAAGATACCGGTTGGTTCAGGATCTCAGAGCCGTCAATGCAGCTACCATTTTAGAAACTCCAGTGGTACCCAACCCAAACACCCTCTTGTCTCAGCTGCCTCCAACGGCCACCTTGTTTACGGAGTTAGATCTGGCCAACGCCTTCTTCAGTATACCCTTACATGAAGATTCGTGGTTTCTTTCTGCCTTCACCTTTCAAGGAGCACAGCTTACATGGACCAGGACTCCGCAGAGCCCAGAACTCTCCTAACCAATTCACTCATTCTATGAAGTCTATTCTGGAGCCATGGGTTCAAGAGAACCCTCAGGTCACCCTTCTACAGTATGTGGATGATCTTTTACTCTGTGGCACTGAAGCAAATTTGCCAGAGATGTCAGACTGTCTCAAGGATGAAGGCTCAGTTTGGCTTCATGCTGAAGATCCACGTGTTTCTCTTCAACACAGACTATATTTTGACAGCCTTAAACAGGCTGTTTTCTCTGCCCCGGCCTTGGGCTTACCAGACTATACTCAGCCATTTCACCTTTTTGTCTCGGAATCGGAAGGTCATGCCTCTGGAGTTCTAGCACAACGCTATGATCATAAGTATTGGCCTTTGGGCTACTACTCAGCCCGCCTGGACCCTGTCGCCCGAACTGCCCCCACGTGCCTTAAGGCGGTCCACGCTGCTCACATCCTCCTTGACAAATCAGCTGATATCGTCCTTGGACATGATCTAGTTATACAGGCCGGTCATGATCTCTCAGCTGTTCTGCAACAAACATCTCCGAAACATCTAACCAACCAAAGACACCTGCGGCTGCAGTGTTCCCTATTGTTGCCCTCCAATATAACATTTACCAGATGTCTGACTATCAATCCTGCCACTTTGCTTCCACCTTCTAGGGGGGAAGGTGAAGAGGGTGAAGGTCCATTGGTGGAACCTCATGATTGTATAAAAATTTTGCAGGAAGAGACTTCTGCTCCAGAGAATATGGTGGCACATCCGCTCGCAGACCCTGCCTTGCACCTATGGACTGATGGATCCCGTTTCGCAGACCCTCAAGGGAAGTTCCACACGGGATATGCTGTCACAACAGACCTAACAGTCCTCAAGGCTGAAGCTCTACCACCATACATGTCTGCACAAGAAGCTGAACTTGTGGCTCTCACAGAGGTCTGCCACCTGGCAGCAGGAACAAAGGCGAATATATATATACCGATTCCAGGTATGGACATGGAATTTGCAATGATTCTGGACTCTTGTGGAAGTCTAGAGGATTCATCACAGCTGCAGGTACACCAGTGAAACATGTCTCATGGATTAAGGCCCTAATGAAGGCCCTGGAGCTACCCATTCAGGTTGCTGTTATCAAGGTCAAGGCCCATGGAAGACTAGATTCCAGGGAAGCCAGGGGCAACCACCTAGCTGACCAAGCAGCCAAGACTGCAGCAGTGGAGAATGTGTCATCAAAGTGGCAGGAAAAGGAAGAAGAGATGGGGGAGACCCTGCAAACCATAGCTGTGGCGCTCACTAGAGCAAGAGCCAAAGAACAGCCGGCGGAAGATCATACAAGTCCAGCGGAGACACGAGTGGAATCCAGGGGGGTCAGGATGCCTGAAGAAAAATTGTGTGAGGAACAAAGGAAGACCCCCACTGAAGAAGTCAAGCAATGGAAAGCGGCAGGAGCTGTGCTGGCAGGTCGCAAAGATTCAAAGGTCAACTCGACTCTTTACCAAGTGGATGGGAAGCCTTGCTTGCCTAGACGCATGTACTCAGCTGTGGCAGCATGGGCTCACGGGCCTACACACAGAGGAAAGAATCAAGCCTTGGCATGTATCAAGAAACTGTACTTTGCACCCGGAATCTCTTCCACTGTGACTGCATACTCAAAATCCTGCTCTGTCTGCGCTACCTGCAACCCAACGTGTACGGCACGGGTCCCTCTCCAACACCTGGCTAAACCAGACTACCCTTGGCAGAGAATACAAGTCGACCATATCCAAATGCCTAAAGCAGGAAAATAGGAGTACGTTTTGGTAGCCGTGGATATGTTCTCAGCCTGGCCCGAGGCCTACCCGGTTGTCAACATGACTGCTAAAGTCACAGCCAAGAAACTGATCACCGAAATTGCCTGCAGATTTGGAGTTCCCCAAGTCATAGAATCGGATCAAGGACCAGCTTTCACAGCAAATATCTACGAAGAACTCTGGAACATGTTGGGAACAGATTTGGGCCTCCACACTCCATACCATCCTGCCAGTTCAGGCAAAGTGGAAAGGATGAATTCCACACTCAAGATCCAGCTCTTGAAAATGACCTAAGATCATCCCCTCCCCTGGCCCGACCTACTCCCCATAGTATTGTATCATATCACACACACTCCTCAGGCCAAACATGGGCTGACTCCCTATAAAATTTTGTTTGGGACCCCACACAAGATAGGAGAGATTAGGCCCCAAGAGTTGTCTGAAACACATGATAGAGTGGTAAAATTTGTGATTGCCTTGTCTAGAGAATTGACTAACACCCGCTCTCCAGTATCTGCCTCTCTCCCAGAATCTATAGGTGATGCAGTACATGATTTCATCCCAGGCGATCTAGTGTATGTGAAGAAGTTTGTCCGGAAAGACTGCCTCCAGCCGCGGTTCGAGGGACCGTACACTGTGCTTCTCACCACCCCGACGGCTCTGAAGCTTGAGGGCAAGAGCACCTGGATTCACGCCTCCCACTGCAAGAGAGACAGAACGAGTCTATAAAAGATGACTACCTTCTTCTATATCCTTTCCATATGCTTACTGTCTGTCCCAGGGTGGACAGCTACCACACAGGGGTAGATACCTCCTTTTTCTCAGGTTGGTTGGGAGGGCTCAAGGGATTCCTCCAACAAGTTTGTCTAGTAATGGGAGGTCTACTAGTATTGGGCCTGGTGGTCCTGTGCTGCATAGTCCCCTTATACAGGAAAAATATAACCAATGCTGTCCCAACCTCCGGGACCTTTCTGAATCAAGAGAAGATATGGAGAAATACACTCCTTTGAACAAGCCTGACCAGCCCCCCCATGACAAAGTTCAATTGAGAGATTTAGTTTAGGGACAGTTGGGAGAACTCCATGTGTCATCCAGGATAGGGCTCGATTGTCTGGGGGCGTCCCATAAGGGGGCAGCTTCTAAGATGATTGGGTGAAGAAATCCACCTCCCCTCTCCCCACACATGGACAGTCTCAAAGGCCCCGAAGCAAGGGAAAGCTTAGTGTTTAGGGGGGAATGTCGGGGTAAAAGAGAATATATATTTTTGTAACTTTTATACTTTTGTAACTTTTATACGCTTTTTTGCTAATGTACTAACCACCATTTTGTGTCTTATAACAATAAGCTTTCCTTGCTACGTATTACTTAAATCGAAACTTAAACTAAAACAGTTCCAGTGTTGCCAAGACTTATTTCAGAGAAACGAAACAAGATTATAAGCTGACGGCTGCAATATCTGCCCAGAGACTGAGATAAGGAGATGTGGACCAATCAGGAGTGGCCAGACACTGGACTTTCATGGCTTACCCCGCCCCGGACAACCCCTTTTCCCTCCCCATTATGTAGTGTATTTAGGTTTGTGTATGTAGGAATAAACACAGAACATTGCTGAGAACATTGTCTGTAGTAGTCTTTTGAGCGTGCTCTGAGTTTGAACCAGCTTGTTGTCTGACTCATTCTTTGAATGGTTGACCCATGCTCATAGCCTTAATTTGGAGTGACTGGAGGACGAGTGGAATGTCATCACGACCCCCACAGCTGTACCTGTACCAAATATTAAGTTCTGCTTTTCTATTGTATCAAATACTTATTTCATGCAATAAAAAGCAAATTAATTATGTAAAAATCATACAATGTGATTTTCTGGATTTTTTTTAGATTCAATCTCTCACAGTTGAAGTGTACCTGCGATAAAAATTACAGACCTCTCCATTCTTTTTAGGTAGGAAAACTTGCAAAATCATCAGTGTATCAAATACTTATTTTCCCCACTGTATACAATGTTAATAATTTTCACAGTATAAAACTACATATTTTGTTACAAAAAATTTCCCAGTCCTGAGGAGGCTGTTATTCAATGAGGTAGTGCAGATCTGAGGTTTTTTTTCTGAGCTGTATTCAGAGTGAGCAAAAAATTGCAGCATGATGTGATTTCACTTCAAAATCGGATGGGTGCAAGAAAAAATATTGGATGCCATTCAGACCATTAGAGTGGCATCGGATTTTTACGGATACACTGCAATTCTGTAACATAGCAAGCTGTAAATGGTCCTGTAAAAGATTAAAATCTTCTGAGTAAAAAAATGGATTGTATACGGACTGCACATGGATGACAAGTGAGGAAAAAATTAAACCATTTTTCTGGATGAAAATCGGACTGATTTTTTTATATGCTTGTGTGACCCCAGCCTAACAGGCTGAGTCAGTGAGAAACTGAAAGGTCTCACTGCAGAGATCAAAGTATCAATTATACATGTCCCACAGTGAAAAAAATAAAAAAAGTTAAATAAAGCATGTTAAAAAGTTTTTAAAAAATAACAAAAGAAACGCTGACAAATCACAAAAAGCCAATTCACCACTAAAAATGCAGCCTTTGTAATAAAGCAAAAATAAACAAAAGATGTAAACATAAATCTATAAAACTGTCAAGTTTTTTATTCTGTGTGGCGAACGCCGTAAAAAAAAACAAAAAAACATGCCAAAATTGTTGCTTTTTCATCATACTGACACACAAAAGATTGAATTAAAAGCGATCAAAAACTCATATATAAAAAAAATATGGTATAAATGAAAATGTCAAATAGTCCCTAAAAAAGCAATCCCTAATATGGCTCATTTGGCAAAAAAATAAAAAAATGACAGCTCTCAGAATATGATGATGCAAAAATAAATTATTTTTTGTCAAATTTAGTTTTTAGTGTGTAAAACTAGCGAAGCGAAGCATAAAAAAAATGATATACATCTGGTATCACTGTAATCATACCGACCCGACAAACAAATCTGTCTTATCACTTTTACTGCACAGTGAACCATGCAAAAAAATATCTAAAGACAATAACTGAATTGTTGGTTTTTGTTCATTCTGTGTCTGAAAAGTCTGATTAAAAAGCGATCAAAAATTACTATGTGCCCCAAAATGGTACCAAAAAAATCTGCAATTCGTCATGCAAAAAATAAGTCTTCATAAAACTGTTTGCCAAAAAATAAAAAAGTTATAGCTCTCAGAATAAGGAGAAGAAAAAAAACATTTTTTAATAAAAAACATATTTACTGTGTGACAGCAGCAAAACATAAAAAACTATATATATCTGGTATCACTGTAATCGCACCGACCAAAAGAATTAAGCTGCCTTATCACTTATCGGATAGTGAACGGTGCAAAAATAAAAATATGAACTGTTCTTGTACTGCTGTCTATTTGTTCATTCTACCTCCCAAAAATCGAAATAAGACTCAGGTCACATTTATCTTGCGTTCTGCGCTGAGCACTTATGTCGGAGTTTCCATGTAAGTCCCAAAAAAAGGCAATTCAGATAAAACCCCTGAAGGAACTACTCACTTATGAGCAGGGTCGGACTGGAGTTCCTCGGGCCCAGAGGGGAGATTGATTCCACAGGGCCCACCCTACTGCTACTCTACATAGACATTTTACTGCTTCATACTTAGGCCTCATGCACATATACAACACACAATACAGTGTGTAAAACAGCGTGTGTGCCACCTAATGAATTCGGCACATATTTCAGCTTACAAGTGCCACCATCTGCCGCATGATGTTGTAATGAGTGATTCACTACTAAAATTTAAGAAGGGCATGGATGCCTTTCTTGATAAGTATAATATTACAGGTTATATATACTAGATTCCTTGATAGGGCGTTGATCCAGGGAACTAGTCTGATTGTCGTATGGGGTCAGGAAGGAATTTTTTCCCCCAATGTGGAGCTTAGTGTTTGCCACATGGGTTTTTTTTTTTGCCTTCCTCTGGATCAACATGTTAGACTATGGGTTGAACCAGATGGACGTAATCTTCTTTCAACCTTAAAAACGATGTTACTATGTTACTATCTCACAAAAAATGCCCTACAGTCAGGAACCGGCTGAAAATGCCATTTTGTCCGGCAAAAAGCAAGTTACCAAACAGCTTCATCAGGAAAAAGCATAAAAAAGTTATAGCTCTCAGAATAGAGTGATGCAAAAACAATTATTTTTTCTATAAAATAGTGTTTATTGTGGGGGTTCAATGTGCTTACCACACATCTAGATAAATTCCTTGAGGGGCCTAGTTTACAAAATAGAGTCACTGATAGGGGTTTTTTCACTGTTTAGGCACATCAGGGGCTTTCCAAATGCAACATGGCGTCCACTCTCGATTCCAGCCATTTTTGAGTTCAAAAAGTCAAACGGAGCTCTTTACCTTCCGAACCCTGCCATGTGCCCATAGAGTAGTCTTCCCCCACATATGGGGTATCGGCAGGGCCAGCATCAGCACTTGGGCAAGCGGGGGTGCTCACTCACCGTCAGGGACCCTGGTGCACTATGGGGCCAGTGAGTCGGGGGAGCATGGTGCCAGCGCTCGCGAGTGAGCCCCCATGCTTTGTTCAGTGCTCTGGCACTTATACTTACCTCATCTCAATCCTCTGCAGCTCCGGTATCTTCCGTGTCTTCTGACACTGTGATGTGTCAGGGTCAGAGGGCGCAATGACGTCAGTACACCGCGACCTCTGCTCTGACAGTGCAGAGAGCCAGAAGACACTGAGGAGTCCTGACCTGCCATGAAAGGTGAGTATTTATTTATTTTTTTAAATCTATGGAGCATTATATGGAGCCCATTCTCTATGGAGCATTATATGGGGCCCATTCTCTATGGAGCATTATATGGACCCATTCTCTATGGAGCATTGTATGGGGCCCATTCTCTATGGAGCATTATATGGGACCCATTCTCTATGGAGCATTATATGAGGCCCATACTGTTTGGAGTTTTATATGCGGCCCATTCTATATGGAACATTATATGAGGCCCATTCTCTATGGAGCATTATATGGGGCCCATTCTCTATGGAGCATTATACGGGGCCCATTCTCTATGGAACATTATATGGGACCCATTCTCTATGGAGCATTATATAGGGCCCATTGGGTTCAGGGGGGGGGGACTTCTGAGTGGGCCCCTAACCATATAACCCTGATTACAAATATGGTGATGCACCCTAATAGTGGAAGTAGGAGAACTTCAGCAGATGACCACGCTGTTGCTAACAGAAATCTTTATACAATGATTAACACTGATATTACCGCCATACTGTGTTGACCATATAGTAGTAGATACCAGTATTGCAGAGCCTATAAGAGATTACAGTACAGGTATATATATTGGTGGCCAAAAGTATTGGCACCCCTGCAATTCTGTCAGATAATACTCAGTTTCTTGCTGAAAATGACTGCAGTCACAAATTATTTGGTATTATTATCTTCATTTAATTTGTCTTCTATGAAAAAACACAAAAAGAATTGTCCTAAAGCCAAATTGGATATAATTCCACACCAAACCTAAAAAAGGGGGTGGACAAAAGTATTGGCACTGTTTAAAAAATCATGTGATGCTTCTCTAATTCGTGTAATTAACAGCCCCTGTAACTTACCTGTGGCACCTAACAGGAGTTGACAATAACTAAATCATACTTGCAGCCAGTTAACATGGATTAAAGTTGACTCAACCTCTGTCCTGTGTCATTGTGTGTACCACATTGAGCATGGAGAAAAGAAAGAAGACCAAACAACTGTCTGAGGACTTGAGAAACCAAATTGTGAGGAAGCATGAGCAATCTCAAGGCTACAAGTCCATCTCCAAAGACCTGAATGTTCCTGTGTCTTCCGTGCGCAGTGTCATCAAGAAGCTTAAAGCCCATGGCACTGTGGCTTACCTCCCTAGATGTGGACGGAAAAGAAAAATTGACGAGAGATTTCAACGCAAGATTGTGCGGATGGTGGATAAAGAACCTCGACTAACATCTAAACAAGTTCAAGCTGCCCTGCAGTCCGAGGGTACAACAGTGTCAACCCGTACTATCCGTCGGCGTCTGAATGAAAAGGGACTGTATGGTAGAATACCCAGGAAGACCCCACTGCTTACCCCGAGACATAAAAAAGCCAGGCTGGAGTTTGCCAAAACTTACCTGAGAAAGCCTAAAATGTTTTGGAAGAATGTTCTCTGGTCAGATGAGACAAAAGTCGAGCTTTTTGGGAAAAAGCATCAACATAGAGTGTACAGGAAAAAAAAAGAGGCATTCAAAGAAAAGAACACGGTCCCTACAGTCAAACATGGCGGAGGTTCCCTGATGTTTTGAGGTTGCTTTTCTGCGTCTGGCACTGGACTGCTTGACCGTGTGCATGGCATGAAGTCTGAAGACTACCAACAAATTTTGCAGCATAAGTGTGAGAAAGCTGGGTCTCCCTCAGAGGTCATGGGTCTTCCAGCGGAACAATGACCGAAAACACACTTCCAAAAGCACTATAAAATGGTTTGAGAGAAAGCACTGGAGACTTCTAAGGTGGCCAGCAATGAGTCCAGACCTGAATCCCATAGAACACCTGTGGAGAGATCTCAAAATGGCAGTTTGGAGAAGGCATCCTTCAAATATCAGGGACCTGGAGCACTTTGCCAAAGAAGAATGGTCTACAATTCCAGCAGAGCATTGTAAGAAACTCATTCATGGTTACCGGAAGCGGTTGTTCGCAGTTATTTTGGCTAAAGGTTGTGCAACCAAGTATTAGGCTGAGGGTACCAATACTTTTGTCTGGCTCATTTTTGGAGTTTTGTGTGAAATGATCAATGATTTGATTTTTGCTTCATTCTCGTTTGTGTTTTTTTCCTTGCAAGCAAATTAAATGAAGATAATAATACCAAAGAATTTGTGATTGCAATCATTTTCAAGAAGAAACTGAGTATTATCTGCTGGAGTCATTCACTTTTCCCGTCTTTTCCTTCTGTCCCTGACCGATACGACAACTTCTCCAGGACTCATCTGCAGAGATCACAACAAAGACACATTTGACTTCTCACATTTCAGGCACCAACCCCATCTATTCCAACCTGCACAAACCCCTCATCCTGCTGATACCCCAATGCTGAGCCGCTGCTGCTGTATGTGTCCCTATTACTGATCCTCTTAGTATCCAAATAATAATGCCCACCACTGTGCCCCCTCATAATAATGCTAATACTGTGCCTCTTACAAAGTAAAATCCCCCCTTTGTGCTCTCTTGATGGTAAAAATACCCCTTTAAAATATTAGTGCCCTGTGCAAGTGCCCTAGAAAACAGTGCCCACATTTTGCCCCTAAAAGTAATAATGCCCCAGGTGCACCGTTGACAGCCACAATACTGTAAGTGCCCCTATAACAATAATGATTCTTAACCCCTTTACGACATAGGGCGTATTAGTACGTATCTGTGCCCTGGGACTTACGGACCAGATACGTATTTATACGCCCTGGCGATTTCGCCCACACACAGGCTGTGCAGGCGCGATCGACGCCGGGTGTCAGCTGATTGTCACAGCTGATACCCAGTGCTATGTGCAGGGAGTGGTCCCGCACCACTCCTGGCACATTAACCCCCGCAATGCTGCGATCGAAGTCGATCGCAGCATTGCGGTGGCAAGGGGAGGTGATCGGAATACTCACCTCGTCTTCCGGCCTCCAGCGCTGTCTGCCGTGGCTTCCAGGATGTTGCCATGACGACCCAATGTCGTCATGACAACATCGGGGTCACCAGATAGCAGGAAGATTTTTTGGACATGCGCAGTGCATCTTCAAACTATCTTCTCCCTGTCCAGCGCTGACAGCCTGCATGGCACAGGGATGGTGCTCCATTCCTGTGCCATGCAGGTGATCAGAGAAAAAAAAAGTGAAAGTCCCATAGTGGGACAAAGTAAAAAAGTAAAAAAAGTGTCATAAAGTGAAAAAAGAAATAAAAAAAAAAAATTGTAAAAATATAAAAAAAAAATAAAAAAAATAATCCACCAAAAATAAAAATATAATGTACCCATCAATAAATATTATTATAAAAAAAAAAACAATAAACGTACACATATTTGGTATCACCGCGTCCGGAACAACCTGACCTATAAAACTGTCCCACTAGTTAACCCCTTCAGTGAACACGGTAAAAAAATAAAAAATAAAAAACGAAGCAAAAAACAATGCTTTATCACCATACCACCAAACAAAAAATGGAATAACACGCGATCACAAAGACAAATATAAATAAAAATGGTACAGCTGAAAAGGGCATCTCGTCCCGCAAAAAAGAAGCTGCCATACAGGTCCATCAGCTGAAAAATAAAAAAGTTATAGCTCTCAGAATAAAGCGATGCTAAAAAATAATTTTTTCGATAAAATTGCTTTTATTATGTAAAAGTGCAAAACATAGAAAAACGATATAAATGTGGTACCGCTGTAAACGTACTAACCTGAAGAATAAACCTGCCTTATCAATTTTACCACACGCGGAACAGAATAAAAAAAAAAAAAAAAAAACAATTCCTGAATTGTTAGTTTTTGTTTATTCTGCCTCCCAAAAATCGGAATAGAAAGCGATAAAAAAATGTCACGTGCCTGAAAATGGCACCAACAACAGCGTCAACTCATCCCGCAAAAAACAAGCCGTCAAATGACTCTGTCTGCCAAAATCTGGAAAAATTATAGCTCTCTTTTATGGTGCATTAAAACCGTCTTGTTAAGATACTGTGACCTTCACGTCTCTTCCACAGGGCATTGATATTGTTTTTTTATTCCACTGTAACCTCCACCACTCTTCCAAGGGGCATTAAAACCGTCTTGTTAAGCTACTGTGACCTGAACGTCTCTTCCATGGGGCATTGATATTGTCTTTTTATTCCACTGCTACATCCACAACTCTACCAAGGGGCATTGATGTTGTCTTTTTATTCCATTGCGACCTCCACCACTCTTCCAAGGGGCATAAAAACCGTCTTGTTAAGCTACTGTGACCTCCACGTCTCTTTCACGGGGCATTGATATTGTTTATTTATTTCACTGTAACCTCCACCACTCATCCAAGGGGCATTAAAAACCATCTTGTTAAGGTATTGTCACCTCATCCTCTCTTCCGAGGGGCATTAAAACCATCTTGTTAAACCACTCTGAACTCCACAGCTTTTCCAAGGGGCATTAAAACCGTCTTGTTAAGCTACTGTGATCTCCATCTCTCTTCCAAGGGGCATTAAAACCGTCTTGTTAAGCTACTGTGACCTCCACGTATCTTCCATGAGGCATTGATATTGTCTTTTTATTCCGATGCTACCTCCTCCACTCTTCCAAGGGGCATTAAATCCATCTTTTTAAGGTACTGTGACTTCCACGTCTCCTCCATGGGGCGTTGATATTGTCTTTTTATTCCACTGCGACCTCCACCACTCTTCCAAGGGGCATTGATATTGTCGTTTTATTCCACTGCAACCTCCACCACTCTTCCAAGGGGCGTTAAAACCATCTTGTTAAGCTTCTGTGACCTCCACGTCTCTTTCACGGGGCATTGATATTTTCTATTTATTCCACTGTAACCTCCACCACTCTTCTAAGGGGCATTAAAACCATCTTGTTAAGTTACTGTGATCTCCACCTCTCTACCAAGGGGCTTTAAAACGTCTTGTTAAACCACTCTGAACTCCACAAATCTTCCAAACGGCATTAAAACCTTTTCGTAAAGCTACTGCGACCTCCATGTCTCTTCCACGGGGCTTTGATATTGTCTTTTTATACCACTGCTACCTCCCCCACCTTTACAAGGGGCATTAAAACGGTCTTGTTAAGCGACTGTGACCTCCACGTTTATTCCATGCTGTATTGATATTGTCTTTTTAGTCCACTGCGACCTCCACCACTCTTTCAAGGGGCATTAAAACCATCTTCTTAAGCTACTGTTACCTCCACGTCTCATCCAAGGGGAATTAAAACTGTTTTGTAAAACCCCTCTGAACACCACAGCTCATTCAAGGGGCATTAAAACTGTCTTGTTAAGCTACTGTGACCTCCACGTCTCTTCCACGGGGCATTGATATTGTCTTTTTATTCCACTGCGACGTCCACCACTCTTCCAAGGAGCATTAAAAGCGTCTTGTTAAGCTACTGTGACCTCCACGTCTCATCCAAGGGGCATTTAAACCATCTTGTAATACCCCTCTGAACTCCACAGCTCTTCCAAGGGGCATTAAATCTGTCTTGCTAAGCTACTGTGACCTCCACGTCTCTTCCACGGGGTATTAATATTGTCTTTTTATTCCACTGCGACCTCCACCACTCTTCCACAGGGCATTGATATTGTCTTTTTATTCCACTGCGATGTCCACCACTCTTCCAAGGGGCATTATAACGGCATTGTTAAGCTACTGTAACCTCCACGTCTCTTCCACGGAGCATTGATATTATCTTTTTATTCCACTGCGACCTCCACCACTCTTCCAAGGAGCATTAAAACCATCTTGTTAAGCTACTCTGACCTCCACGTCGATTCCACGGGGCATTGATATTGTCTTTTTATTACACTGTAAACTACACCTTTCTTCCAAGGGGCATTAAAACAATCTTGTTAACCTACTGTGACCTCCACGTCTCTTCCTAGAGGCATTAAAAACGTCTTGTTATACCTCTCTGAACTCCACAGCTCTTCCAAGGGGCATTAGAACCGTCTTGTTAAGCTACTGTGACCTCCACGTCTCTTCCACGTGGCATTGATATTGTCTTTTTATTCTAGTGCGACCCCCACCACTCTTCCAAGGGGTATTAAAACCGTCTTGCTAAGTTACTTTGATCTCCACATATCTTCCACGGGGCATTGATATTGTCTTTTTATTCCACTGCGACATTCACCACTCTACCAAGGGGCATTGATATTGTTTTTTTTATTCCATTGCGACGTCCACCATTCTACCAAGGGGCATTAAAACCGTATTGTTAAGCTCCTGTGACCTCCTCGTCTCTTCCACGGGGCATTGATATTGTCTTTTTATTCCACTATAACTTCCACCCCTGTTCCAAGGTGCATTAAATCCATATTGTTAAGCAACTGTGATCTCCACATCTCTTCCAAGGGGCATTAAAATTGTCTTGTTAAACCACTCGAATCGCCACAGCTCCTCCAAGGGGCATTAAAATCTCTAGTTAAGCTACTGTGACCTCCACGTCTCTTCCACGGGGCATTGATATTGTCTATTTATTCCACTGTAAACTCCACCTTTCTTCCAAGGGGCATTAAAACCGTCTTGTTAAGCTACTGTGACCTCCACGTCTCTGCCAAGAGGTATTAAAAACATCTTGTTAAACCTCTCTGAACTCCACAGCTTTTCCAACGGGCATTAGAACCATCTTGTTAAGCTACTGTGACCTCGACATCTCTTCCATGGGACATTGATATTGTCTTTTTATTCCACTGCGACATTCAACACTCTACCAAGGGGCATTGATATTGTTTTTTTTATTCCATTGTGACGTCCACCATTCTACCAAGGGGAATTAAAACCGTCCTGTTAAGCTCCTGTGACCTCCACGTCTCTTCCACGGGACATTGATATTGTCTTTTTATTCCACTGTAACCTCCACCACTCTTCCAAGGGGCATTAAATACATCTTGTTAAGCAACTGTGATCTCCACGTCTCTTCCAAGGGGCATTAAAATTGTCTTGTTAAACCACTCGAATCTCCACAGCTCTTCCAAGGGGCATTAAAATCTCTAGTTAAGCTACTGTGACCTCCACGTCTCTTCCAAGGTGCATTGATATTGTCTTTTTATTCCACTGCGACCTCCACCACTCTTCCAAGGGGCATTAAATCCATCTTGTTAAGCTACTTTGACTTTCACGTCTCCTCCACGGGGCATTGATATTGTTTATTTATTCCATTGCGACCTCCATCACTCTTCAAAGGGGCATTGATATTGTCTTTTTATTCCACTGCGACATCCACCACTCTTCTAAGGGGCATTAAAACCATTTTGTTAAGCTACTGTGACCTCCACATCTTTTCCAAGGGGCATTGATATTGTTTTTTTATTCCACTGTAAACTCCACCTTTCTTCCAAGGGGCATTAAAACCGTCTTGTTAAGCTACTGTGACCTCCACGTCTCTTCCATGTGGCATTGATATTGTCTTTTTATTCCAGTGCGACCCCAACCACTCTTCCAAGGGGTATTAAAACCGTCTTGTTAAGCTACTGTGACATCGACATCTCTTCCACGAGGCATTGATATTGTCTTTTTATTCCACTGTGACATCCACCACTCTAGCAAAGGGCATTGATATTGTCTTTTTATTCCATTGCAACGTCCACCATTTTACCAAGGGGCATTAAAACAGTCTTGTTAAGCTGCTGTGACCTCCACGTCTCTTCCACGGGGCATTGATATTGTCATTTTATTCCTCTGTAACCTCCACCACTCTTCCAAGGGGCATTAAATCCATCTTGTTAAGCTACTGTGACCTCCATGTCTCTTCCAAGGGGCATTAAAATTGTCTTGTTAAACCACTTGGAACTCCACAGCTCTTCCAAGGGGCATTAAAATCTCTTGTTAAGCTACTGTGACCTCCACGTCTCTTCCACGGGGCATTGATATCGTCTTTTTATTCTACTGCGACCTCCACCACTCTTCTACGGGACTTTAAATCCCTCTTGTTAATCTACTGTGACTTCCACGTCTCTTCCACGAGGCATTGATATTGTCTTTTTATTCCATTGCGACCTCCATCACTCTTACATGGTGCACTGATATTGTCTTTTTATTTCACTGCGACATCCACCACTTTTCCAAGGGCATTAAAACCATCTTGTTAAGCTACTGTGACCTCCACATCTCTTCCACGGGGCATAGATATTGTCTTTTTATTCCAGTGAGACCTCCACCATTCTTCCAAGGTGCATTAAATCCATATTGTTAAGCAACTGTGATCTCCACATCTCTTCCAAGGGGCATTAAAATTGTCTTGTTAAACCACTCGAATCGCCACAGCTCTTCCAAGGGGCATTAAAATCTCTAGTTAAGCTACTGTGACCTCCACGTCTCTTCCACGGGGCATTGATATTGTCTATTTATTCCACTGTAAACTCCACCTTTCTTCCAAGGGGCATTAAAACCGTCTTGTTAAGCTACTGTGACCTCCGCGTCTCTGCCAAGAGGTATTAAAAACATCTTGTTAAACCTCTCTGAACTCCACAGCTTTTCCAACGGGCATTAGAACCATCTTGTTAAGCTACTGTGACCTCGACATCTCTTCCATGGGACATTGATATTGTCTTTTTATTCCACTGCGACATTCAACACTCTACCAAGGGGCATTGATATTGTTTTTTTTATTCCATTGTGACGTCCACCATTCTACCAAGGGGAATTAAAACCGTCCTGTTAAGCTCCTGTGACCTCCACGTCTCTTCCACGGGACATTGATATTGTCTTTTTATTCCACTGTAACCTCCACCACTCTTCCAAGGGGCATTAAATACATCTTGTTAAGCAACTGTGATCTCCACGTCTCTTCCAAGGGGCATTAAAATTGTCTTGTTAAACCACTCGAATCTCCACAGCTCTTCCAAGGGGCATTAAAATCTCTAGTTAAGCTACTGTGACCTCCACGTCTCTTCCAAGGTGCATTGATATTGTCTTTTTATTCCACTGCGACCTCCACCACTCTTCCAAGGGGCATTAAATCCATCTTGTTAAGCTACTTTGACTTTCACGTCTCCTCCACGGGGCATTGATATTGTTTATTTATTCCATTGCGACCTCCATCACTCTTCAAAGGGGCATTGATATTGTCTTTTTATTCCACTGCGACATCCACCACTCTTCTAAGGGGCATTAAAACCATTTTGTTAAGCTACTGTGACCTCCACATCTTTTCCAAGGGGCATTGATATTGTCTTTTTATTCCACTGTAAACTCCACCTTTCTTCCAAGGGGCATTAAAACCGTCTTGTTAAGCTACTGTGACCTCCACGTCTCTTCCATGTGGCATTGATATTGTCTTTTTATTCCAGTGCGACCCCAACCACTCTTCCAAGGGGTATTAAAACCGTCTTGTTAAGCTACTGTGACATCGACATCTCTTCCACGAGGCATTGATATTGTCTTTTTATTCCACTGCGACATCCACCACTCTAGCAATGGGCATTGATATTGTCTTTTTATTCCATTGCAACGTCCACCATTTTACCAAGGGGCATTAAAACAGTCTTGTTAAGCTGCTGTGACCTCCACGTCTCTTCCACGGGGCATTGATATTGTCTTTTTATTCCTCTGTAACCTCCACCACTCTTCCAAGGGGCATTAAATCCATCTTGTTAAGCTACTGTGACCTCCATGTCTCTTCCAAGGGGCATTAAAATCGTCTTGTTAAACCACTTGGAACTCCACAGCTCTTCCAAGGGGCATTAAAATCTCTTGTTAAGCTACTGTGACCTCCACGTCTCTTCCACGGGGCATTGATATTGTCTTTTTATTCTACTGCGACCTCCACCACTCTTCTACGGGACTTTAAATCCCTCTTGTTAATCTACTGTGACTTCCACGTCTCTTCCACGAGGTATTGATATTGTCTTTTTATTCCATTGCGACCTCCATCACTCTTACATGGTGCACTGATATTGTCTTTTTATTTCACTGCGACATCCACCACTTTTCCAAGGGCATTAAAACCATCTTGTTAAGCTACTGTGACCTCCACATCTCTTCCACGGGGCATAGATATTGTCTTTTTATTCCAGTGAGACCTCCACCATTCTTCCAAGTGGCATTAAAACGATCTTGTTAAGCTACTGTGACCTCCATGTCTCTTCCACGGGGCATTGATATTGTCAATTTATTCCACTGAAGACCTCCACCACTCTTTCACGAAGCATTGATATTGTCTTTTTTTTCCACTGCGACCTCCATCACTCTACCAAGGGGCATTAAAACTGTCTTTTTAAGCTACTGAGAAATCCACGTCTCTTCCCTGTGGCATTGATGTTGTCATTTTATTCCACTGTAACCTCCACCACTCTTCCAAGGGGCATTGAAACCATCTTTTAAAGCTACAGTGACCTCCACGTCTCTTCCATGAGGCATTGATATTGTCTTTTTATTCCACTGCGACCTCCACGACTCTTCCAATGGGCATTAAAACTGTCTTTTTAAGCTGCTTTGACCTCCTCGTCTATTTCACGGGGCATTAATATTGCCTTTTTATTCCACTGCGACTTCCACCATTCTTCCAAGGGGCATTAAAACCAACTTGTTAAGCTACTCTGACCTCCACTTCACTTCCACGTGGCATTGATATTGTCTTTTTATTCCACTGCAACCTCCACCACTCTTCCAAGGGGCATTGATATTGTCTTTTTATACCACTGCGACCTCCACCACTCTTCCAAGGGGCATTAAAAATGTCTCGTTAAGCTACTGTCACCTCCACGTCTCTTCCCTGTGGCTTTGATGTTGTCTTTTTATTCCACTGTAACCTCCACCACTCTTCCAAGGAGCATTAAAACTGTCTTGTTAAGCTACTGTTACCTCCACATCTCTTCCAAGGGGAATTAAAACCGTCTTGTTAAACCACTTTGAACTCCACAGCTCTTCCAAGGGGCATTAAAACCGTCTTGTTAAGATACTGTGCCCTCCACATATCTTCCACGGGGCATTGTTATTGTCTTTTTATTCCACTGCGACCTCCACCACTCTTCAAAGAGGCATAGATATTGTCTTTTTATGCAACTGCTACCTCCAAAATTCCTCCAAAGGCCGATAAAACCGTCTTGTTAAGCTACTATGACCTCCACGTCTTTTCCATGGGGCAAATATATTGTCCTTTTATTCCGCTGTAACCTCCACCACTTTTCCAAGGTGCATTAAAATGGTCTTCTTAAGCTACTGTGACCTCCACGTCTCTTCCAAAGGGCATTTAAACCATTTTGTTAAGCTACTGTGACCTCCACGTCTCTTCCAGGGGGCATTGATATTTTCTTTTTATTCCACTGCGACCTCCACCACTCTTCTAAAGGGCATTAAATCCATCTTGTTAAGCTACTGTTACCTCCACGTCTCTTCCACGGGGATTTGATATTGTCTTTTTATTCCACTGCTCCCTCCACCACTCTTCCAAGGGGCATTGTTATTGTCTTTTTATTAGACTGCGACATACACAACTCTTCCAAGGGACATTAAAGCCGTCTTATTAAGCTACTGTGACCTCCACATCTCTTCCACGGAGCATTGATATTGTCTTTTTATTTCACTGCGACCTCCACCACTCTTCTAATGTGCATTGATATTGTTTATTTATTCCAATGCGACCTCCACCACTCTTCTAAGGGGCATTAAAACCGTCCTGTTAAGCTACTGTGACCTCCACGTCTCTTCCACGGGACATTGATATTGTCTTTTTATTCCACTGTAAACTCCACATTTCATCCAAGGGGCTTTAAAACTGTCTTTTTAAGCTACTGTGACCTCCACGTCTCTTCCAAGAGGTATTAAAACTGTCTTGGTATACCTCTCTGAACTCCACAGCTCTCCCAAGGGGCATTAGAACCGTCTTGATAAGCTACTGTGATCTCCACGTTTCATTCACGTGGTAAAGATATTGTCTTTTTATTCCACTGCGACACCCACCACTCTACCAAGGGTATTAAAACCGTCTTGTTAAGCTACTGTGACCTCCACATCTCTTCCGTGGGGCATTGATATTGTCTTTTTATTCCACTAAGATATCCATCACTCTACAAAGAGGCATTGATAATGTCTTTTTATTCCACTGTAACCTCCACCACTCTTCCAAGGGGCATTAAATCCATCCTGTTAAGCTACTGTGACCTCCACGTCTCTTCCAAGGGGCATTAAAATCGTCTTGTTAAACCACTCTGAATTACACAGCTCTTCCAAGGGGCTTTAAAACCTTCTTGTTAAGCTACTGTGACCTCCACGTCTCTTCCACGGGGCATTGATATTGTCTTTTTATTCCACTGCGACCTCCACCACTCTTCCAAGGGGCTTTAAATCTGTCTTGTTAAACTATTGTGACTTCCATGTCTCCTCCACGGGACATTGATATTGTCTTTTTTTTCCACTGCGACTTCCAACACTCTACCAAGGGGAATTAAAACCGTCTTGTTAAGCTACTGTGACCTCTACGTCTCTTCCACGGGGGATTGATATTGTCTTTTTATTCCACAGTAAACTACACCTTTCTTCCAAGGGGCATTAAAACCATCTTGTTAACCTACTGTGACCACCACATCTCTTCCTAGATGTACTAAAAACGTCTTGTTAAACCTCTCTGAACTCCACAGCTCTTCCAAGGGGCATTAGAACCGTCTTGTTAAGCTACTGTGACCTCCACATGTCTTACACGGGGCATTAAGATTGTCTTTTTATTCCACTGTGACATCCAACTCTACCAAGGGGCATTGATATTGTCTTTTCATTCCATTGCGACGTCCACCATTCTACCAAGGGGCATTAAAACCGTCTTGTTAAGCTACTGTGACCTCCACGTCTCTTCCACGGTGTATTGATTTTGTCTTTTTATTCCACTGTAACCTCCACCACTCTTCCAAGGGGCATTAAGTTCATCTTGATAAGCTACTGTGACCTCCATGTCTCTTCCAAGGGGCATTAAAATCGTCTTGTTAAACCACTCGGAACACCACAGTTCTTTCAAGGGGCATTAAAATTGTCTTGTTAAGCTACTGTGACCTCCACGACTCATCCAAGGGGCATTTAAACTGTCTTGTAAAACCCCTCTGAACTCCACAGCTCTTCCAAGGGGCATTATATCTGTCTTGCTAAGCAACTGTGACCTCCACGTCTCTTCCACGGGGTATTGATATTGTCTTTTTATTCCACTGAGACCTCCACGTCTCTACCACGGGGCATTGATATTTTCTTTTTATTCCACTGCCACCTCCACCACTCTAACACGGGGCATTGATATTGTCTTTTTATTCCACTACGATGTCCACTACTCTTCCAAGGAGCATTAAAACAGCATTGTTAAGCTACTGTGACCTCCACGTCTCTTCCACGGAGCATTGATATTATCTTTTTAATCCACTGCGACCTCCACCACTTTTCCAAGGGGCATTAAAACCGTCTTGTTAAGATACTGTGACCTCCACTTCTCTTAAAGGGGCATTAAAACCATCTTGTTAAACCTCTCTGAACTCCACAGCTCTTCCAAGGGGCATTAGAACCGTCTTGTTAAGCTACTGTGACCTCCACGTCTCTTTCACATGGCATTGATATTATCTTTTTATTCCAGTGCGACCACCACCACTCTTCCAAGGGGTATTAAAACCATCTTGTTAAGCTACTGTGACTTCCACATATCTCCCACGGGGCATTGATATTGTCTTTTCATTCCATTGCGACATCCACCACTCTACCAAGGGGCATTGATATTGTTTTTTTTATTCCATTGCGACGTCCACCATTCTACCAAGGGGCATTAAAACCGTCTTGTTAAGCTACTGTGATCTCCACGTCTCTTCCAAGGGGCATTAAAATTGTCTAGTTAAACCACTCGAATCTCCACAGCTCTTCCAAGGAGCATTAAAACCGTCTTGTTAGACCACTTTGGACTCCACAGCTCTTCCAGGGGTCATTAAAACCATCTTGTTAAGCTACTGTGACCTTCACGTCTCTTCCACGGGGCATTGATATTGTCTTTTTAGTCCACTGCGACCTCCACCACTCATCTAAGGGGCATTGATATTGACTCTTTATTCCACTGCGACCTCCACCACTTTTCCAAGGGGCATTAAAACCATCTTGTTAAGCTACTGTGACCTCCACGTCTCTTCTATGGGGTATTGATATTGTGTTTTTATTCCACTGCGACCTCCACCACTTTTCCATGGGGCAATAAAACCATCTTGTTAAGCTACTGTGATCTCCACATCTTTTCCAAGGGGTATTGATATTGTCTTTGTATTCCACTGCGACCTCCACTGCTCTTCCAAGGGGCATTAAAACCGTCTTGTAAAGCTACTGTGACCTCCACGTCCCTTCCACGGGGCATTGATATTGTCTTTTTATTCCACTTTAACCTCCACCACTCTACCAAGGGGCATTAAAACCATCTTGTTAAGCTACTGTGACCTCCACTGCTCTTCCAAGGGGCATGAACACAGTCTTGTTAAGCTACTGTGACCTCCACGTCTCTTCTGCGGGGTATTGATATTGTGTTTTTATTCCACTGTAACCTCCACCACTCGTCCAAGGGGCATTAAAACCATCTTGTTAAGCTACTGTGAACTCCACGTCTCTTCCAAGGGGCATTAAAACCGTCTTGTTGAACCACTCTGAACTCCACAGCTCTTCCAAGGGGCATAAAAACCGTCTAGTTAAGCTACTGTGAACTCCACGTCTCTTCCCCAGAGCATTGATATTGTCTTTTTATTCCACTGCGACCTCCACCACTCTTCCAAGGAGCATTAAAACCGTCTTGTTAAGCTACTGTGACCTCCACGTCTCTTCCACGGGCATTGATGTTGTCATTTTATTCCACTGTGACCTCCACCACTCTTCCACGGGGCATTGATATTGACGTTTTATTCCAATGCCACCTCCACCACACTTCCGAGGGGCATGAAAACCGTCTTGTTAAGCTGCTGTGAACTCCACCACTCCTCCACGGGGCATTGATATTGTCGATTTATTCCAATGCGACCTCCACCACACTTCCAAGGGGCAATAAAACCTTCTTTTTAAGCTACTGTGACCTCCACATCTCTTCCACGGGGCATTGATATTGTCATTTTTTTCCACTGCGACCTCCACCACTCTTCCACTGGGCATTGGTTTTGTCGTTTTGTTCCACTGCGACCTCCACCACACTTCCAAGGGGCAATAAAACCGTCTTGTTAAGCTACTGTGACCTCCACATCTCTTCCACGGGGCATTGATATTGTCATTTTATTCCACTGCGACCTCCACCACTCTTCCACGGGGAATTGATTTTGTCGTTTTATTCCACTGCGACCTCCACCACACTTCCAAGGGGCATGAAAACCGTCTTGTAAAGCTACTGTCACCTCCGAGTCTCTTCCAAGGGGCATTAAAACCGTCTTGTTAAACCACTCTGAACTCCACAGCTCTTCCAAGGGGCCTTAAAACCGTCTTGTTAAGCTACTGTGACCTCCACGTCTTTCCAAGGCTCATTGATATTGTCTTTTTATTCCACAGTAACCTCCACCACTTTTCCAAGGGGCATTAAAACCATCTTTTTAAGTTACTGTGACCTCCACGTCTCTTCTAAAGGGCATTAAAACCATCTTGCTAAAGCACTCTGAACTCCACAGATCTTCCAAGGGGCAATAAAACTGCATTGTTAAGCTACTGTGACCTCCACATCTCTTCCACGGGGCATTGCTATTGTCTTCTTATTCCATAGTGACCTCCACCACTCTTTCAAGGAGCATTAAAACCGTCTTGTTAAGCTAATGTGACCTCCACGTCTCTTCCACAGGGCATTGATTTTGTCTTTTTATTCCACTGCGACCTCCACCACTCTTCCAAGGGGCGTTAAAACCATCTTGTTAAGCTACTATGACCTCCACGCCTCTTTCACGGGGCATTGATATTGTCTTTTTATTCCACTGCGACCTCCACCAATCTTCCAAAGGGCATTGATATTGTCTTTTTATTCCACTGCGACCTCAACCATTCTTCCAAGGGGCATTAAAACCGTCTTGTTAAGCTACTGTGAGCTCCACGTCTCTTCTACGGTGCATTGATATTGTCGTTTTATTCCACTGTAACCTCCACCACTCTTCTAGTGGGCATTAAAACCGTCGTGTTAAGCTACTGTGACCTCCACGTCTCTTTCAACGGGCATTAAAACCGTCTTGTTAAACCACTCTGAACTCCACAGCTTTTCAAATGCGCATTAAAACCGTCTCGTTAAGTTACTGTGACCTCCACATCTCTTCCACGGGGAATTGATATTGTCATTTTATTCCACTGCGACCTCCACCACACTTCCAAGGGGCATTAAAACTGTCTTGTTAAGCTACTGTGACCTCACCGTCTCTTCCATGGGGCCTTGATATTGTCTTTTTATTCCACTGCGATGTCCACCATTCTTCCAAGGGGCATTAAAAGCGTCTTGTTAATCTACTGTGACCTCCACATCTCATCCAAGGGGCATTAAAACCGTCTTGTAAAACACCTCTGAACTCCACATATCTTCCAAGGGGCATTAAAACCGTCTTGTTAAGCTACTGTCACCTCCACGTCTCTTCCAAGGGGCATTGATATTGTCTTTTTATTCCACTGTGACCTCCACCACTCTTCCAAGGGGCATTAAAACGTTCTTGTTAAGCTACTGTGACCTTCACGTCTTTTAAACGGGGCATTGATAATGTCTTTTTATTCCACTGCGACCTCCACTACTCTTCCAAGGGGCATTAAATCCATCTTCTTAAGCTACTGTGACCTCCACGTCTCTTCCAAAGGGCATTAAAACTGACTTGTTGAACCACTCTGAACTCCATTGCTTTTCCAAGTGGCATTAAAACCGTCTTGTTAAACCAATCTGAACTCCACAGCTCTTCCAAGGGGCATTAAAACCGTCTTGTTAAGCTACTGTGATCTCCATCTCTCTCCCAAGGGGCTTTAAAACCATCTTGTTAAGCTACTGTGACCTCCATGTCTCTTCCACGAGGCATTGATATTGTCTTTTTATTCCACTGCTACCTCCTCCACTCTTCCAAGGGGCATTAAATCCGTCTTTTTAAGGTACTGTGACTTCCACGTCTTCTCCATGGGGCATTGATATTGTCTTTTTATTACACTGCGACCTCCATCTCTCTTTCAAGGGGCATTGATATTGTCGTTTTATTTCACTGCGACTACCACCACTCTTCCAAGGGGCGTTAAAACCATCTTGTTAAGCTTTTGTGACCTCCACGTCTCTTTCACGGGGCATTGATATTTTCTATTTACTCCACTGTAAACTCCACCACTCTTTCAAGGGTAATTAAAACTATCTTGTTAAGTTACTGTGATCTCCACCTCTCTTCCAAGGGGCATTAAAACCGTCTTGTTAAACCATTCTGAACTCCACAGCTCTTCCAAACGTTATTAAAACCATTTCGTAAAGCTACTGTGACCTCCATGTCTTTTCCACGGTGCTTTGACATTGTCTTTTTATACCACTGCTACCTCCTCCACCCTCCCAAGGGGCATTAAAACCGTATTGTTAAGCTACTGTGACCTCCTCGTCTCTTTCATGCGGTATTGATATTGTCTTTTTATTCCACTGCGATCTCCACCACACTTCCATGGGGCATTAAAAACGTCTTGTTAAGCTACTGTGACCTACACGTCTCTTCCACGGGGCATTGATATTGTCTTTTTATACAACTATCACCTCCACTACTTTTCCAAGGTGCATTAAAACTGTCTTCATAAGCTACTGTTACCTCCACGTCTCATCCAAGGGGCATTAAAACTATGTTGTAAAACCCCTCTGAACTCCAGAACTCTTCCAAGGGACATTAAAACTGTCTTGTTAAGCTACTGTGACCTCTACTTCTCTTCCACGGGGCATTGACATTGTCTTTTTATTCCACTGCGACCTCCACCACTCTTTCAAGGGGCATGGATATTGTCGTTTTATTCAACTGCGACCTCCACCACTCTTCCAAGGGGCGTTAAAACCATCTTGTTAAGTTTTTGTGACCTCCACGTCTCTCTCATGGGGTATTGACATTTTCTATTTACTCCACTGTAACCTTCACCACTCTTCCAAGGGTCATTAAAACCATCTTGTTAAGTTACTGTGATCTCCACCTCTCTTCCAAGGGGCATTAAAACCATCTTGTTAAACCACTCTGAACTCCACAGCTCTTCCAAACGTTATTAAAACCGTTTCGTAAAGCTACTGTGACCTCCATGTCTCTTCCACGGTGCTTTGATATTGTCTTTTTATTCCACTGCGATCTCCACCACCCCTCCAAGGGGCATTAAAACCGTATTGTTAAGCTACTGTGACCTCCACGTCTCTTTCATGCGGTATTGATATTGTGTTTTTATTCCACTGCGACCTCCACCACTCTTCCAAGGGGCATTGATATTGCCTTTTTATTCCACTGCGATCTCCACCACACTTCCAAGGGGCATTAAAAACGTCTTGTTAAGCTACTGTGACCTACACGTCTCTTCCACGGGGCATTGATATTGTCTTTTTATACAACTATCACCTCCACTACTTTTCCAAGGTGCATTAAAACTGTCTTATTAAGCTACTGTGACCTCCACTTCTCTTCCACGGGGCATTGACATTGTCTTTTTATTCCACTGCGACGTCCACCACTCTTCCAAGGGTCAATAAAAGCGTCTTGTTAAGCTACTGTGACCTCCACGTCTCATCCAAGGGGCATTAAAACCGTTTTGTAAAACCCCTCTGAACTCCACAGCACTTCCAAGGGGCATTAAATGCGTCTTGCTAAGCTACTGTGACCTCCAGGTCTCTTCCACGGGGCATTGATATTTTTTATTTATTCCACTGTAACGTCCACCACTCTTCCAAGGGGCATTAAAACCATCTTGTTAAGTTACTGTGATCTCCACCTCTCTTCCAAGGGGCATTATAACCGTCTTGTTAAACCATTCTGAACTCCACAGCTCTTCCAAACTGCATTAAAACCATTTTGTAAAGCTACTGTGACCTCCATGTCTCTTCCACGGGGCTTTGATGCTGTCTGTTTATACCACTGCTGCCTCCTTCACCTTTCCAAGGGGCATTAAAACCTTCTTGTTAAGCTACTGTGACCTCCACGACTCTTCTGTGCGATATTGATATTGTCTTTTTTTTCCACTGCGACCTCCACCAATCTTCCAAGGGGCATTGATATTGCCTTTTTATTCCACTGCGACCTCCACCACACTTCCAAGGGGAATTAAAAACGTCTTGTTAAGCTACTCTGACCTACACATCTCTCCCGCGGAGCATTGATATTGTCTTTTTATTCCACTGTCACCTCCACTGCTTTTCCAATGGGCATTAAAACCGTCTTGTTAAGCTACTGTTACCTCCACATCTCATCCAAGAGGCATTAAAACTGTCTTGTAAAACCTCTCTGAACTCCACAGCTCTTCCAAGGGGCATTAAAACTGTCTTGTTAAGCTACTGTGACCTCCACGTCTCCTACACGGGGCATTGATATTGTCTTTTTATTCCACTGCGACGTCAACCACTCTTCCAAGGGGCATTAAAAGCGTCTTGTTAAGCTACTTTGACGTCCATGTTTCATCCAAGGGGCATTAAAATCATCTTGTAAAACCCCTCTGAACTCCACAGCTCTTCCAAGAGGCATTAAATCCGTCTTGTTAAGCTACTGTGACCTCCACGTCTCTTCCACGGGGCATTGATATTGTCTTTTTATTCCACTGCGGCCTCCACCACTCTTCCACGGGGCATTGGTATTGTCTTTTTATTCCACTGCGACCTCCAACACTCTTCCAAGGGGAATTGAAACCATCTTGTTAAACCACTCTGAACTCCACAGCTCTTCCGAGGGGCATTAAAATGGCATTGTTAAACTACTGTGACCTCCACGTCTCTTCCACGGAGCATTGATATTGTCTTTTTATTCCATAGCGACCTCCACCACCCTTCCAAGGGGCATTAAAACCGTCTTGTTAAACCACTCTGAACTCCACAGCTCTTCCAAGCGGCATTAAAACCGTCTTGTTAAGCTACTGTGACCTCCACGTCTTTCCACGGGGAATTGATATTGTCTTTTTATTCCACTGCGACCTCCACCACTCTTGAAAGCGGCATTAAAACCGTCTTGTTAAGCTACTGTGACCTCCACGTCTCTTCCGCGGGGCATTGATTTTGTCTTTTTATTCCACTGCGACCTCCATTACTCTTCCAAGGGGCATTGAAACCATCTTATTAAGGTACTGTGACCTCCACGTCTCTTCTACGGGGCATTGATATTGTTGTTTTATTCCACTGTAACCTCCACCACTCTTCTAAGGGGCATTAAAACCGTCGTGTTAAGCTACTGTGACCACCACGTCTCTTTCAACGTGCATTAAAACCGTCTTGTTAAACCACTCTGAACTCCACAGCTTTTCCAAGGGGCATTAAAACCGTCTTGTTAAGATACTGTAATCTCCACGTCTCTTCCACGGAGCTTTGATATTGTCTTTTTTTTCCACTGCAACCTCCACCACTCTTCAAAGGGGCATTAATAACGTCTCGTTAAGCTATTGTGACCTCCACGTCTCTTCCACGGGGCATTGATATTGTCTTTTTATTCCACTGCGACCTCCACCACACTTCCAAGGGGCATTAAAACTGTCTTATTAAGCTACTGTGACCTCACCGTCTCTTCCATGGAGCATTGATATTGTCTTTTTATTCCACTGCGATGTCCACCACTCTTCCAAGGGGCATTAAAAGCGTCTTGTTAATCTACTGTGACCTCCACACCTCTTCCAAGGGGCATTAAAACCGTCTTGTTAAGCTACTGTGACCTCCACGTCTCTTCCAAGGGGCATTGATATTGTCTTTTTATTCCACTGTGACCTCCACCACTCTTCCAAGGGTCATTAAAACCTTCTTGTTAAGCTACTGTGACCTCCACGTCTTTTAAACGGGACATTGATAATGTCTTTTTATTCTACTGTGACCTCCACTACTCTTCCAAGGGGCATTAAATTCATCTTCTTAAGCTACTGTGACCTCCACGTCTCTTCCAAAGGGCATTAAAACTGTCTTGTTGAACCACTCTGAACTCCACTGCTTTTCCAAGGGACATTAAAACCGTCTTGTTAAACCAATCTGAACTCCACAGCTCTTCCAAGGGGCATTAAAACCATCTTGTTAAGCTACTGTGATCTCCATCTCTCTCCCAAGGGGCTTTAAAACCATCTTGTTAAGCTATTGTGACCGCCATGTCTCTTCCACGAGGCATTGATATTGTCTCTTTATTCCACTGCTACCTCCTCCACTCTTCCAAGGGGCATTAAATCCGTCTTTTTAAGGTACTGTGACTTCCACGTGTCCTCCATGGGGAATTGATATTGTCTTTTTATTACACTTCGACCTCCACCATTCTTTCAAGGGGCATTGATATTGTCGTTTTATTCCACTGCGACCTCCACCACTCTTCCAAGGGGCATTAAAACCATCTTGTTAATCTTTTGTGACCTCCACGTCTCTTTCACGGGGCATTGACATTTTCTATTTACTCCACTGTAACCTCCACCACTCTTCCAAGGGTCATTAAAAGCGTCTTGTTAAGCTACTGTGACCTCCACGTCTCATCCAAGGGGCATTAAAACCGTCTTGTAAATCCCCTCTGAACTCCACAGCTCTTCCAAGGGGCATTAAATCCATCTTACTAAGCTACTGTGACCTCCACGTCTCTTCCACGGGGCATTGATATTGTCTTTTTTTTCCACTGTCACCTCCACTACTTTTCCAATGGGCATTAAAACCGTCTTGTTAAGCTACTTTGACCTCCACGTCTCATTCAAGGGGCATTAAAACCGACTTGTAAAACCACTCTGAACTCCACAGCTCTTCCAAGGGGCATTAAATCCGTCTTGTTAAGCTACTGTGACCTCCACGTCTCTTGCACTGGGCATTGATATTGTCTTTTTATTGCACTGTGACCTCCACCACTCTTCCACGGGGCATTGGTATTGTCTTTTTATTCCACTGCGACCTCCACCATTCTTCCAAGGGGCATAGAAACCATCTTGTTAAACCACTCTGAACTCCACAGCTCTTCCGAGGGGCATTAAAATGGCATTGTTAAACTACTGTGACCTCCACGTCTCTTCCACGGAGCATTGATATTGTCTTTTTATTCCACAGCGACCTCCACCACCCTTCCAAGGGGCTTTAAAACCGTCTTGTTAGACCACTTTGGACTCCACAGCTCTTCCAGGGAGCATTAAAACCATCTTGTTAATGTACTGTGACCTTCACGTCTCTTCCACGGGGCATTGATATTGTCTTTTTATTCCACTGAGACCATCACCACTCATCCAAGGGGCATTGATATTGTATTTTTATTCCACTGCGACCTCCACCACTCTTCCAAGGGGCATTGAAACCGTCTTGTTAAGCTACTGTGACCTCCACGTCTCATCAACGGGGCATTGATATTGTTTTTTTATTCCACTGTAACCTCCACCACTGGTCCAGGGGGCATTAAAACCGTCCTATTAAGCTACTGTGATCTCCACGTCTCTTCCAAGGGGTCATTGATATTGTATTTTTATTCCACTGCGACCTCCACCACTCTACCAAGGGGCATTAAAACCGTCTTGTTAAGCTACTATGACCTCAAGGTCTCTTCCACGGGCAAAGATATTGTCTTTTTATTCCACTGCGACCTCCACCACTCTTCCAAGGGGCAATAAAACCGTCTTGTTAAGCTACTGTGACCTCAACGTCTCTTCCACGGGGCATTGATATTGTCATTTTATGCCACTGCGACCTCCACCACTCTTCCACGGGGCATTGATATTGTCGATTTATTCCAATGCGAACTCCACCACACTTCCAAGGGGCATTAAAACCGTCTTGTTAAGCTACTGTGACCTCCACGTCTCTTCCACGGGGCATTGATATTGTCATTTTATTCCACTGCGATCTCCACCACTCTTTCACGGGGCAGTGATATTGTTGTTTTATTCCACTGCGACCTCCACCACACTTCCAAGGGGCATGAAAACTGTCTTGTTAAGCTACTGTGACCTCCACCACTCTTCCACTGTGCATTGGTTTTTTCGTTTTATTCCACTGTAACCTCAACCACTCATCCAAGGGGTATTAAAACCGTCTTTTTAAGATACTGTAATCTCCACGTCTCTTCCAAGGGGCATTGATATTGTCTTTTTATTACACTGCGACCTCCACCTCTCTTCCAAGGGGCATTAAAACCGTCTTTTAAAGCTACTGTGACCTCCCCGTCTCTTCCAAGGGGCATTAAAACCATTTTACTAAACCACTCTGAACTCCACAGCTCTTCCGAGGGGCATTAAAACCGCATTGTTAAGCTACTGTGACCTCCACGTCTCTTCCCCTGGGCATTGATATTTTCTTTTTATTCCACAGAGACCTCCACCAGTCTTCCTAGGGGTATTAAAACTGTCTTGTTAAGCTACTGTGACCTCCACGTCTCTTCTACGGGGCATTGATATTGTCTTTTTATTCCACTGCGACCTCCACCTCTCTTCCAAGGGGCATGAAAACTGTCTTGTTAAGCTACTGTGACCTCCACCACTCTTCCACTGTGCATTGGTTTTTTCGTTTTATTCCACTGTAACCTCCACCACTTTTCCAAGGGGCATTAAAACCGCATTTTAAGCTACTGTGTTCTCCACATCTCTTCCACGGGGCATTAATATTTTCTTTTTATTCCATAGCGACCTCCACCACTCTGCCAAGGGGCATTAAAACCATCTTGTTAAGCTACTGTGACCTCCACAACTCTTCCACGGGGCATTGATATTGTCTTTTTATTTCAATGCGACCTCCACCAATCTTCCAAGGGGCATTGAAACCGTCTTGTTAAGCTACTGTGACCTCCACTTCTCTTCTATGGGGCATTGATATTGTGTTTTTATTCCACTGTAACATCCACCACTTGTCCAAGGGGCATTAAAACCGTCTTGTTAAGCTACTGTGATCTCCACGTCTCTTCCAAGGGGCATTGATATTGTCTTTTTAATCCACTGCGACCTCCACACTCTTCCAAGGGGCATGAAAACCGTCTTATTAAGCTGCTATGACCTCCAAGTCTCTTCCACTGGACATTGATAATGTCTTTTTTTTCCACTGCGACCTCCACCGATCTTCCAAGGGGCAATAAAACAGTCTTGTAAAGCTACTGTGACCTCCACGTCTCTTCCAGGGGGCATTGATATTGTCTTTTTATTCCACTGTAACCTCCACCACTCTTCTCACGGGCATTAAAACCGTCTTGTTAAGCTACTGTGACCTCCACGTCTCTTCCAAGGGGCATTAAAACCGTCTTGTTAAACCACTCTGAAATCCACATCTTTTCCAAGGGGCATTAAAACCGCATTGTTAAGCTACTGTGACCTCCACGTCTCTTCCCCTGGGCATTGATATTGTCTTTTTATTCCACAGCGACCTCCACCACTCTTCCAAGGGGCATTAAAACCGTCTTGTTAAGCTACTGTGACCTCCACGTCTTTTCCACGGGGCATTGATTTTGTCTTTTTATTCCACTGCGACCTCCACCACTCTTCCAAGGGGCATTGACGTTGACGTTTTATTCCACTGCAACCTCCACCACTCTTCCAAGGGGAATTAAAACGGTCTTCTTAAGCTACTGTGATCTCCACGTCTCTTCTACAGGGCACTGATATTGTGTTTTTATTCCACTGTAACCTCAACCACTCATCCAAGGGGTATTAAAACCGTCTTTTTAAGATACTGTAATCTCCACGTCTCTTCCAAGGGGCATTGATATTGTCTTTTTATTACACTGCGACCTCCACCTCTCTTCCAAGGGGCATTAAAACCGTCTTTTAAAGCTACTGTGACCTCCCCGTCTCTTCCAAGGGGCATTAAAACCATTTTACTAAACCACTCTGAACTCCACAGCTCTTCCGAGGGGCATTAAAACCGCATTGTTAAGCTACTGTGACCTCCACGTCTCTTCCCCTGGGCATTGATATTTTCTTTTTATTCCACAGAGACCTCCACCAGTCTTCCTAGGGGTATTAAAACTGTCTTGTTAAGCAACTGTGACCTCCACGTCTCTTTCACGGGGCATTGATATTGTCATTTTATTCCACTGCGACCTCCACCACTCTTTCACGACGCATTGATATTGTCGTTTTATTCCACTGCGACCTCCACCACATTTCAAAGGGGCATTAAAAAAGTCTTGTTAAGCTACTGTGATCTCCACCACTCTTCCACGGGGCATTGATATTGTCTTTTTATTCCACTGCGACCTCCACCACACTTCCAAGGGGCAATAAAACCATCTTGTTAAGCTACTGTCACCTTCACGTCTCTTCCAAGGGGCATTAAAACCGTCTTATTAAACCACTCTGAACTCCACAGCTCTTCCAAGGGGCATTAAAACCGTCTTGTTAAGCTACTGTGACCTCCACGTCTTTTCCACTGGGCATTGATATTGTCTTTTTATTCCACTGCGACCTCAACCACTCTTCCAAGGGGCATTAAAACCGTCTTGTTAAGCTACTGTGACCTCCACGTCTCTTCTACTGGCATTGATATTGTGTTTTTATTCCACTGTAACTTCCACCACTCATCCAAGGAGCATTAAAACCATCTTGTTAAGCTGCTGTGATTTCCACGTCTCTTCCAAGGGGCATTGATATTCTCTTTTTATTCCACTGAGACCTCCACCACTGTTCCAAGGGGCATTAAAACTGTATTGTTAAGCTACTGTGACCTCCACGTCTTTTCCACGGGGTATTGATATTGTCTTTTTATTCCACTGTGACCTCCACCACTCTTCCAAGGGGCATTGATATTGTCTTTGTTTTCCACTGCGACCTCCACCTCTCTTCCAGGGGGCATTAAAACCGTCTTGTAAAGCTACTGTGATCTTCACGTCTCTTCCACGGGGCATTGATATTGTCTTTTTATTCCACTGCGACCTCCACCACACTTCCAAGGGGCAATAAAACCATCTTGTTAAGCTACTGTCACCTTCACGTCTCTTCCAAGGGGCATTAAAACCGTCTTATTAAACCACTCTGAACTCCACAGCTCTTCCAAGGGGCATTAAAACCGTCTTGTTAAGCTACTGTGACCTCCACGTCTTTTCCACTGGGCATTGATATTGTCTTTTTATTCCACTGCGACCTCAACCACTCTTCCAAGGGGCATTAAAACCGTCTTGTTAAGCTACTGTGACCTCCACGTCTCTTCTACTGGCATTGCTATTGTGTTTTTATTCCACTGTAACTTCCACCACTCATCCAAGGAGCATTAAAACCATCTTGTTAAGCTGCTGTGATTTCCACGTCTCTTCCAAGGGGCATTGATATTGTCTTTTTATTCCACTGAGACCTCCACCACTGTTCCACGGGCATTAAAACTGTATTGTTAAGCTACTGTGACCTCCACGTCTTTTCCACGGGGTATTGATATTGTCTTTTTATTCCACTGTGACCTCCACCACTCTTCCAAGGGGCATTGATATTGTCTTTGTTTTCCACTGCGACCTCCAACTCTCTTCCAGGGGACATTAAAACCGTCTTGTAAAGCTACTGTGATCTTCACGTCTCTTCCACGGGGCATTGATATTGTCTTTTTATTCCACTGCGACCTCCACCACTGTTCCAAGGGGCTTTAAAACTGTATTGTTAAGCTACTGTGACCTCCACGTCTTTTCTACGGGGCATTGATATTGTATTTTTATTCCACTGTGACCTCCACCACTCTTCCAAGGGACATTGATATTGTCTTTTTATTAAACTGCGATCTCCACCACTCTTCCAAGGGGCATAAAAAACGTTTTGTTAAGCTACTGTGACCTCCACGTCTCTTCCACTGGGCATTGATATTGTCTTTTTATTCCACTGCGACCTCCACCACTTTACCCAGGGACATTTAATCTGTCTTGTTAAGCTACTGTGACCTCCCCGTCTCTTCCACGGGGCATTGATATTGTTTTTTTATTCGACTGCGACCTCCACCACTCTTCCAAGGGGCATTGATATTATTTTTTATTCCACTGCGTCCTCCACCACTCTTCCAAAGGGCATTAAATCTGTCTTGTTAAACGACTGTGACCTCCACGTCTCTTCCCATGGGCATTGTTATTGTCTTTTTAATAAACTGCGACCTCCACCACTCTTCCAAGGGGCATTGATTTTGTCTTTTAATTCCACTGCGACCTCCACCACTCTTCCAAGGGGTAATAAAACCATCATGTTAAGCTACTGTGACCTCCACGTCTCTTCCAAGGGCCATTGATATTGTCTCTGTATTCTACTGCGACCTCCACCACTCTTCCAAGGGGCATTAAAACAGTCTTGTAAAGCTAATGTGATCTCCACGTCTCTTCCACGGGGCATTGATATTACCTTTTTATTCCACTGTAACCTCCACCACTCTACCAAAGGGTATTAAAACCGTTTTGTTAAGATACTGTGACCTTCAAGTCTCTTCCCCGGGGCATTGATATTGTCATTTTATTCCACTGCGACCTCCACCACACTTCCAAGGGGCATTAAAACCGTCATGTTAAGCTACTGTGACCTCCACGTCTCTTCCAGGGGCATTGATATTGTCTTTTCATTCCACTGTAACCTCCACCACTCTACCAAGGGGCATTAAAATCTTCTTGGTAAGCTACTGTCACCTCCACGTCTCTTCCAAGTGGCATTAAAACTGTCTTGTTAAACCACTCTGAACTCCACAGCTCTTCCATTGGGCATTAAAACAGCCTTGTTAAGTTACTGTGACCTCCATGAATCTTCCACGAGCATTGATATATTTTTTTTATTCCACTGCAACCTCCATCACTCTTTCAAGTGGCATTTAAACCGTCTTGTTAAGCTACTGTTACCTACACTTCTCTTCTACGCGGCATTGATATTGTCTTTTTCTTCCACTGCGACCTCCACTACTCTTCCAAGTGTCATTGATATTATCTTTTTATTCCACTGAGACCTCCATCACACTTCCAAGGGGCATTAAAACCGTCTTGTTGAGATAATGTGACCTCCACGTCTCTTCCACGGGAAATTGATATTGTTATTTTATTCTACTGTAACCCCCACCTCCCTGACAAGGGGCATTAAAACAGTCTTGTTAAGCTACTTTGTCCTCCACGTCTCTTCCAAGGGGCATTAAAAAAAGTCTTGCTAAACCACTCTGAACTCCACAGCTGTTCCAAGGGGCATTAAAACCATCTTGTTAAGCTACTGTGACCTCCAAGTCTCTTCCACCGGGCATTGACTTTGTCTTTTTATTCCACTGCGACCTCCACCACTCCTCCAAGGGGCAATGATATTTTCTTTTTATTCCACTGCGACCTCCACCACTCTTCCAAGGGGCATTAAAACCATCTTGTTAAGCTACTGTGACCTCCACATCTCTTCCACGGGGCATTGATATTGTCTCTTTATTCCACTGCTACCTCCACCACTCTTCCATTGGGCATTAAAACCATCTTGTTAAGCTACTGTGACCTCCACGTATATTCCAAGGGGCATTGATATTGGGTTTTTATTCCACTGTAACTTCCACCACTCATCCAAGGGGCATTAAAACCGTCTTGTTAAGCTACTGTGACCTCCACGTCTCTACCACGTGGCATTGATATTGTCTTTTTATTCCACTGCGACCTCCACCAATCTTCCAAGGGATTTTTAATCTGTCTTGTTAAGCTACTGTGACCTCCACGTCTCATCCACGGGGCATTGATATTGTCTTTTTATTCCACTGCGAACTCCACCACTCTTTCAAGGGGCATTGATATTATCTTTTTATTCCACTGCAACCTCCACCACTCTTCCAAGGGGCAATAAAACCATCAAGTTAAGCTACTGTGACCTCCACGTCTCTTCCACGGGGTATTGATATTGTCTTATTATTCCACTGCGACCTCCACCACTCTTCCAAGGGGCATTTAAACCATCTTGTTAAGCTACTGTGACCTCCACGTCTCTTCCACGGGGCATTGGTGTTGTCTTTTTCTTCCACTGCGACCTCCACCACTCTTCCAAGGGGCATTGATATTGTCTTTTTATTCCACTGCATCCTCCACCTCTCTTCCAAGGGGCATTAAAACCATTTTTTAAGCTACTGTGACCTCCACGTCTCTTCCACAGGGCATTCATATTGTCTCTTTATTCTACTGTAACCTCCCCCAGTCTTCCAAGGAACATTGAAACCATCTTGTTAATCTACTGTCATCTCCACGTCTCTTCCAAGGGGCATTAAAACCATCTTGTTAAACGACTTTGGACTCCACAGTTCTTCCAAGGGGCATTAAAATCATCTTGTTAAGCTACTGTGAAATCCTCGTCTCTTCCACAGGAAATTTATATTGTCTTTTTATTCCACTACGACCTCCACCACTCTGCCAATGGGCATTGGTATTGTCTTTTTATTCCACTGCGACCTCCACACTCTTTCAAGGGGCATTAAAACCATCTTGTTACCCTGCTGTAACCTCCAAGTCTCTTCCAGTGGACATTGACATTGTCTTTTTATTCCACTGCAACATCCACCGCTCTTCCAAGGGGCATTAAAACCGTCTTGTAAAGCTACTGTGACCTCCACGTCTCTTCCATGGGGCATAGATATTGTAATTTTATTCCACTGCGACCTCCACTACTCTTCCACGGGGCATTGATATTGTCGTTTTATTCCACTACAACCTCCACCACACTTTCAAGGGGCATTAAAACCGTCTTGTTAAGCTACTTTGACCTCCACGTCACTTTCATGGGGCATTGATATTGTCATTTTATTCCACTGTGACCTCCTCCACTCTTTCACGGGGCATTGATATTGTCGTTTTATTCCACTGCGACCTCCACCACATTTCAAAGTGGCATTAAAGAACTCTTATTATGCTACTGTGACCTCCACCACTCTTCCACGGGGCATTGATATTGTCGTTTTAATCCACTGCAACCTCCACCACACTTCCAAGGAGCATTAAAACCATCTGGTTAAGCTACTGTGACCTCCACGTATATTCCACGGGCATTGATATTGGGTGTTTATTCCACTGTATCCTCCATCACTCCTCCAAGGGGCATTAAAACCATCTTGTTAAGCTACTGTGACCTCCACGTCTCTTCCACGGGGCATTGATATTGTCTTTTTATTCCACTGCGACCTCCACCAGTCTTCCAAGGGACATTTAATCTGTCTTGTTAAGCTACTGTGACCTCCACGTCTCTTCCACGGGGCATTGATATTGTCTTTTTATTCCACTGCGACCTTCACCACTCTTTCAAGGGGCATTGATATTATCTTTTTATTCCACTGCAACCTCCACCACTCTTCCAAGGGACAATAAAACCATCATGTTAAGCTACTGTGACCTCCATGTCTCTTCCACGGGGTATTGATATTGTCTTATTATTCCACTACAACCTCCACCACAGTTTCAAGGGGCATTAAAACTGTCTTGTTAAGCTACTGTGACCTCCACGTCTCTTTCACGGGGCATTGATATTGTCATTTTATTCCACTGTGACCTCCTCCACTCTTTCACGGGGCATTGATATTGTCGTTTTATTCCACTGCGACCTCCACCACATTTCAAAGTGGCATTAAAGAAGTCTTATTATGCTACTGTGACCTCCACCACTCTTCCACGGGGCATTGATATTGTCGTTTTATTCCACTGCAACCTCCACCACACTTCCAAGGAGCATTAAAAAAATCTTGTTAAGCTACTGTGACCTCCACGTCTCTTCCACGGGGCATTGGTGTTGTCTTTTTCCTCCACTGCGACGTCCACCACTCTTCCAAGGGGCATTGATATTGTCTTATTATTCCACTGCGACCTCCACCACTCTTCCAAAGGGCATTTAAACCATCTTGTTAAGCTACTGTGACCTCCACGTCTCTTCCACGGGGCATTGGTGTTGTCTTTTTCCTCCACTGCGACGTCCACCACTCTTCCAAGGGGCATTGATATTGTCTTTTTATTCCACTGCGACCTCCACCTCTCTTCCAAGGGGCATTAAACCATTTTGTTAAGCTACTGTGACCTCCATGTCTCTTCCACGGGGCATTCATATTGTCTTTTTATTCTACTGTAACCTCCTCGACCCTTCCAAGGAACATTAAAACCATCTTGGTAAGATACTGTCACCTCGATTTCTCTTCCAATAGGCATTAAAACCATCTTGTTAAACGACTTTGGACTCCACAGCTCTTCCAAGGGGCATTAAAACCATCTTGTTAAGCTACTGTGACCCCCACGTCTCTTCTACGCGGCATTGATATTGTGTTTTTATTCCACTGTAACCTCCACCACTCGTCCAATTGGCATTAAAACTGTCTTGTTAAGCTACTGTGACCACCACGTCTCTTCCACAGGAAATTTATATTGTCTTTTTATAACACTACGACCTCCACCACTCTTCCAAGGGTCATTGGTATTGTATTTTTATTCCACTGCAACCTCCACACTCTTACAAGGGGCATTAAAACCATCTTGTTAAGCTGCTGTATCCTCCAAGTCTCTTCCACTGGACATTGATATTGTCTTTTTATTCCACTACGACCTCCACCGCTCCTCCAAGGGGCATTAAAACCATCTTGTAAAGCTACTGTGACCTCCACTTTTCTTCCACGGGGCATTGATATTGCCTTTTTATTCCACTGTAACCTCCACCACTTTTCCAAGGGGCATTAAAACCGTCTTGTTAAGCTACTGTGACCTCCACGTCTCTTCCAAGGGGCATTAAAACCGTCTTGTTGAACCACTCTGAACTCCACAGCTATTCCAAGGGGCAATAAAACTGTCTTGTTAATCTACTGTGATCTCCAATTCTCTTCCACGGGCACTGATATTGTCTTTCTATTCCACTGCGACCTCCATCACTCTTCTTAGGGGCATTAAAACCGCATTGTTAAGCTACTGTGACCTCCACGTCTCTTTCATCGCGTATTGATATTGTAATTTTTTTCCTCTGCGACCTCCACTACTCTTCCACGGGGCATTGATATTGTACTACAACCTCCACCACACTTCCAAGGGGCATTAAAACCGTCTTGTTAAGCTACTGTGACCTCCACGTCTCTTTCACTGGGCATTGATATTGTCATTTTATTCCACTGTGACCTCCACCACTCTTCCACGGGGCATTGATATTGTCGTTTTATTCCACTGCAACCCCACCACACTTCCAAGGGGCAATAAAACCATCTTGTTAAGCTACTGTCAACTTTACGTCTCTTCCAAGGCACATTAAAACCGTCTTTTTAAACCACTTTGAACTCCACAGCTCTTCCAAGGGGCATTAAAACCGTCTTGTTAAGCTACTGTGAACTCCACATCTTTTCCACGGGGCATTGATATTGTCTTTTTATTCCACTGCGACCTCCACCACTATTCCAAGGGGCATTAAAACCGTCTTGATAAGCTACTGTGACCTCCACGTCTCTTCTACTGGCATTGATATTGTGTTTTTATTCCACTGTAACTTCCACCACTCGTCCAAGGGGCATTAAAACCATCTTGTTAAACTACTGTGATTTTCACGTCTCTTCCAAGGGGCATTGATGTTGTCTTTTTATTTCACTGCGACCTCCACCACTCTTCCATGGGGCATTAAAACTGTATTGTTAAGCTACTGTGACCTCCGCGTCTTTTCCACGGGGCATTGATATTGTCTTTTTATTCCACTGCGACCTCCACCACTCTTCCAAGGGGCATTGATATTATTTTTTATTCCACTGCGACCTCCACCACTTTTTCAAGGGGCATTAAATCTGTCTTGTTAAACGCCTGTGACCTCCACGTCTCTTCCACTGGGCATTGATATTGTCTTTTTAATAAACTGCGACCTCCACCATTCTTCCAAGGGGCAATAAAACCATCATGTTAAGCTACTGTGACCTCCACGTCTCTTCCAAGGGGCATTGATATTGTCTTTGTATTCCACTGCGACCTCCACCGCTCTTCCAAGGGGCATTAAAACCGTCTTGTAAACCTACTGTGATCTCCACGTCTCTTCCAAGGGGCATTAAAACCGTCTTGTTGAACCACTCTGAACTCCACAGCTCTTCCAAGGGGCATTAAAACCGTCTTGTTAAGCTACTGTGATCTCCACGTCTCTTCCACGGGGCATTGATATTGTCTTTTTATTCCACTGTAACCTCTACCAAGGGGCATTAAAACCATCTTTTTAAGCTGTTGTGACCTCCACGTCTCTTCCAAGGGGCATTAAAACCGTTGTGATCTCCACGTCTCTTCCCTGGAGCATTGATATTGTCTTTTTATTCCACTGCGACCTTCACCACTCTTCCAAGGGGCATTACAACCGTCTTATTAAGCTACTATGACCTCAAGTTCTCTTCCACGGGCAATGATATTGTCTTTTTATTCCACTGCGACCTCCACCACACTTCCATGGGGCATTAAAACCGTCTTGTTAAGCTACTGTGACCTCCACGTCTCTTCCACGGGGCATTGATATTGTCATTTTGTTCCACTGCGACCTCCACCACTCTTCCACGGGGCATTGATATTGTCGTTTTATTCCACTGCGACCTCCACCATACTTCCAAGGATCATGAAAACGGTCTTGTTAAGCTACTGTGACCTCCACCACTCTTCCATGGTGCATTGATTTTGTCGTTTTATTCCACTGCGACCTCCACCTCATTTTTAAGGTGCATTAAAACCGTCTTGTTAAGATACTGTGATCTCCACGTGTCTTCCCAGGTGCAATGATATTGTATTTTTATTCCACTGCGACCTCCACCACTCTTCTACGGGGCATTGATATTGTCGTTTTATTCCACTGCGACCTCCACCACACTTCCAAGGGGCATGAAAACTGTCTTGTTAAGTTACTGTAACCTCCACCACTCTTCCACGGTGCATTGATTTTGTCGTTTTATTCCACTGCGACCTCCACCACACTTTTAAGGGGCATTAAAACCGTCTTGCTAAGCTTCTGTCACCTCCACGTCTCCTCCACAGGGCATCGATGTTGTCTTTTTATTCCACTGCGACCTCCACCACCCTTCCAAGGGGCATTGATATTGTCCTTTTATTCCTCTGTAACCTCCACCACTTTTCCAAGGGGCATTAAAACCGTCTTTTTAAGCTACTGTGACCTCCACGTCTCTTCCAAAGGGCATTAAAACCATCTTGTTAAAGCACTCTGAACTCCACAGATCTTCCAAGGGGCATTAAAACCGCATTTTAAGCTACTGTGTCCTCCACATCTCTTCCACGGGGCATTAGTATTGTCTTTTTATTCCACAGCGACTTCCACCACTCTTCCAAGGGGCATTAAAACCATCTTGTTAAGCTCCTGTGACCTCCACGTCTCTTCCACGGGGCATTGATATTGTATTTTTATTCCACAGCGACCTCCACCACTCTTCCAATGGGCATTTAAACCGCATTGTTAAGCTACTGTATCCTCTACGTCTCTTCCACTGGTCATTTATATTTTCTTTTTATTCCACTGGGACCTCCACCACTGTTCCAATGGGCATTAAAACCGTCTTGTTAAGCTACTCTGACCTCCACGTCTCTTCCACGGGGCATTGATATTGTCTTTTTCTTCCACTGCGACTTCCACCACTCTTCCAAGGGGCATTGATATTGTCTTTTTATTCCACTTCGACCTCCATCACACTTCCAATGGGCATTAAAACCGCATTGTTAAGCTACTGTGTCCTCCACGTCTCTTCCATTGGGCATTTATATTTTCTTTTTATTCCACTGCGACCTCCACGACTCTTCCAAGGGGCATTAAAACCATCTTGTTAAGCTACTCTGACCTCCACGTCTCTTCCACGGGGACATTGATATTGTCTTTTTATTCCACTGTAACCTCCATCACTCTTCCAAGGGGCATTAAAACCATCTTGTTAAGTTACTGTGACCTCCACGTCTATTCCAAGGGGCATTAAAACAGTCTTGTTAAGTTACTGTGTCCTCCATGTCTCTTCCACGGGCATTGGTATATTTTTTTTACTCACTGCAACCTCCACCACTCTTTCAATTGGCATTTAAACCATCTTGTTAAGCTACTGTGACCTACACTTCTCTTCTACGCCGCATTGATATTGTCTTTTTCTTCCACTGCGACTAGTGTTGAGCCACCCCCGTAGTGTTCGAGTTCGGTTCGGTTCGTCGAACACCCGTGTGTTCGCCCAACTGTTCGTCGAACTGTTTGTCGAACACCTATGAACACCATTAAAACCAATGGCAGGCAAACAAAAACACATAGAAACACATAGAAAACACCTTCAAAGGTGTCCAAAACCTGACAAACTGCTCAGAAGACACAACTAATACATGGAAAAGTGACAAGTACATATAGTCATGTGAAAAGAAAAGAGGTGGAGGAGTAAAAGGAGGCAGAGACACAGATATAGGCATGCCATGCCCTTCTAAAAGCAAAGAAGTGCGAAGCCGACCCGGCCAGTCCGTTCCTGCCCGTGCCACCTCCGTGTCGCTGGGTTCGTGCCAGAGCCGCGGTGGACCCTGACGGCCAGCCCCCCCCTCTCCCAATACTGGTGCCCGTCCGCTGGTGGGTCGAGCCCCCCCGCAGTGGGGGGGGGGGGAGTAACATCTGCAGAAGAAAGTCCATCTTCCAGCCAAACTAAGATGTCGACTTTTTTTTGTGGACAATGTGATAAGATCCCTTTCTTACAGCCACGCCAATCGCTATAAATTCCAGATGAGGCACAAAAACAGCAGGTGCTTCAACGGATATCAAGTGCTCCTTCAAGTGGGCTCTCCTCCACCTCAACTTCAACATCACAAATACTCCAGTCCTCAGAGGTGTCACCCCAATCGCACTTGCTTCCTCACAGCTCCCAAGTCTCCAGCTGCCCTTCTGAGTATGGGGTAACACAGATGGTTGAGTCTGCACAGCTGTTTACTCATACTATAGCCTGAGAAACGGAGGTCTACTCCAGAGCTTCTGTTAATCCAGACGAGGAAATGATCTGCACTGATGCCCAGAATCTTTATAAGTCGGATCCAGGACCAGATGAAGAAGGTTCTGAGCATAATGTAGACCCTTGTTCCCAAACTGTAACTCCTGTTGGTGGAGACAATGAGGAAGATGATGATGAGACTCAAATACCTGATTGGAGCGACAACTTGACTTTTCGGTCAGGGCAGGAAGAGGTTGGCTCTGAGGACGATGGGTGTGAGAACACACAGGGTGATGATGACGAGGTTGGAGATCCCACTTACTGTCAACCCACAGTCAGCCAGTCGATGAGGTCAGCAGAGGAGGTGGAGGAGGATGTGACTAGCCCAGGGGATGGGGATGACTCAGTACCCGGGCCTTTGCCTGGCCTTGGGGATGTCGCGGTGGTCGGCTCCCTGGCCCGTACCCTGGGGTCACTCTTTAAAAGGGTGGATAATTGTTAATTTTATAAGAGTTCGTGACGCCACCTGTGGTATCTGGTGAGAAGCACCAGCGCTGCAGCAGTCCACTGAGTCCCGTAATAAGGCAGCTCAATGGTATAGCTCCCCACAGGTGGAGCTAGGTCTCAGGGCAGCGTATGCAGGGGGAATGCAGGACAGGCAAGACCCAGCTGGGTCAGACCAAGAACGGGAACGGACACGGTAGTCACTTCAGTACCTTTTACTGGTGGAAATTCAGGCACATCCCGGAGCACTGTAGGGTGAAGGGTGCATATCAGGATCCTCCCCAATGAGCGGGTGTAGGGCCTCCTGTTTCTTGCCTCTGCGTAGTAAGTTTCTGACCTGCCTGGAGCTAGGCCTAACTTTGTCTCTGTCCTGCACTGGCTGACCTTGTGGTAGGGCCTTCTCTTGGAGTTCACGCTCCCAGTATGCGAGGCCTAAGCGTCTCCTGGCTCTGTTACTTATCAGCACCTTAGCGATCTTGCGACTTGTAGTTCTCCAGGGAGTCCGGTTATGCCTTACTGGGTCATAGAGATCCCGGTAAGCTCGGATCCGGTGTCTGGTAAATGCTTCGGGGTGAGCTGGTTAAGCTCCTCTGCCCCTTATGTACTAACTCGCCACTCGCCTTCGGCCTACTTGGGCCCTCACTAGGCTATACACACTAACGGCAGCTTGCCGCGCTTCACCGATCTCATGGCGCCGGCACACCTTAAGCTCTATCTGGGCTCCCTGAATCTAGCTAGCAGGAGCCTCGTGCTCCACTGCTGAACTATTAACTGAGTTCTCTAGACTAGACTGAGCTCCACTGCAGACTGACCTCTCTTAGGCTTCTCTACTGCAGGAACTCTTCAGAGGAAATGAACTGCCTAGCTCCACCTTCCCTATTTATATCCCTAACGGGCTCCCTCTGTTGATCTGAGGTGGAAGGTGGAGATGTGTGAATGTTTATGGGGGCCTCTTGTGGAGGGTTCCATCAATGCACTCTTCTAGGATCTGTGATACCAAGCGCAGCGGGGCGTCACAGATGCTATTGACGATGAGGTTTGGTTGCGCCTTCCTGGACAGAGACGGGGTACTGGAAGCACGTCAACAACTGCATCCTCAACCACAACTCTGGCTCTGACCACAAGTCGTGGTGGCTCTTCAGGTCGCATGGGCTCTAAGCCTTGTATAGCCTGGGCATTTTTTCAGATCGATAAGGATGACCCAACTCGTGTTATCTGTAATATTTGTCACCAAAAGCTAAGTGGAGGCCAAAAAATCCATAGTTTGAGTACTTTATGCATGTACCGTCACATGGATATGAAGCATAAGTTGCAGTGGGAAGCTCACCGTGCTACAATGCGGCCTAGCGGGCCGGGCCAACCACTGTCTGCCCCATCTTGTGCATCCGCAGCCTCTTCATCCTCTGTGACTGGGGGGACAGCAGTCACACATGTTTTTGGACGCAGACCTGCCACCTCTTTACCCGCAACAGCCAGTGTGATTGGCAGGTCGTCAGTTCATTGAGAAGTGGAAACACCTGCTGGTGTTGAGCGCACTCCGACATCGAGAGCACCACCTTTGGATCAAGGCAACCTAACATGTCCGCCTGCATCTTCCTCAGAGACCGGCAGTTTGCCGGGGACACCCTTCTCAACCCCGTCTAAGCACAAAAGCCAGCCCTCGATCCCTCAGATGTGGACAAGTAAAAGACCATTTCCTCCTAGCCATGAGAAAGCTAAGAGGTTGAATTTTACCATCTGCAAGCTCTTGGCTACAGAAATGCTTCCTTTCCGCCTGGTGGACACAGAGGATTTTCGAGACCTTATGTCCATCGCAGTGCCCCAGTACCAGATGCCTAGTCGGCACTACTTCTCAAAGAAAGGTGTGCCTGCGTTCCACCAGCATGTCGCACACAACATCACCACTTCTTTGAGAAACTCTGTGTGTGACAGGGTGCATTTCACCACAGACACTTGGACGAGTAGGCATGGACAGGGGCGTTACATGTCGCTGACTGGGCACTGGGTAACTATGGTGACAGCAGAACAAGGGGCTGCTGTCCAAGTCTTGCCGTCCCCACGAGTTGTGCGTAAATCCTCTTTATCTCAAAGTTCCTCCACTGCTTCTGCCTCCTCAACCTCCTCTTGGTCCTCCACCTGCACCCAAAGCCTGTCTGGTCATGCCACAAGCTTTCTAACTGCGCAGAAGGGATCCTGCACACCAGGGGCGGACACAGACTGTAGTAGGCCCCTGTGCAAGAAATTTTTGGGGGGCCCCCCCTGCGCTTCATAAGGCAACAAAGTTATGTAAACATAACCCCCCCATGTGCAGCTCACCCCCCCGTGCATCTCCCATCCCCCCCGTGCATCTCTCATCCCCCCCATGTGCATCTCTCACCCCCCCATGTGCATCTCTCACCCCCCCGTGTGCATCTCTCACCCCCCCGTGTGCATCTCTCACCCCCCCCGTGTGCATCTCTCACCCCCCCCGTGTGCATCTCTCACCCCCCCATGTGCATCTCTCACCCCCCCCCCCCGTGTGCATCTCTCACCCACCCACTCCTAGTTAATTAATTGTATTTAAAACAAATAAAACTTGTTATACTTACCCCCATGCGATCCCTGCAGAATCCTGGCGCTCGTCCACGTCGCTGCCACCACGTTCTCCTGACGTTCGGCCATGTGACGGTGCCACATGCATAGCCATCAGCTTTTGTTTTGGCCAAAAGATTTTTAAAGCCGCCACCACGATAAGGTAGACTCTTCTGGCCGGGCCCTACTCTAACCTATTAAAATTTTCTTAAAATATCCAATACTCTTTTTAGATATATTTTTATTTAGTTTTCTCTAAGGGAATGTGTCATATACATTTTTTTTTTAAAATGACCAATAATACCACATACAGGGAATACCGCCACACCATGACCAGACCACATATTACCACAACATAGTGACTGAATAATACCACACAGAAGGGGGAAAAACTGCCACACCATGACCAGACCACATATTACCACCACATTACTAATATTACCACCACATTACTAATATTACCATAAGTGTCATTATACACGGGAGCTCTATACATGGTATGTATAATGTAAGTGTCCAGGTAATCTAGTGATCACCAGTGACATTATACACAGGAGCCCGGTACATAGTATATAGTGTAAGTGTACATGTAATACAGTGATCACCAGTGACATTATACACAGGAGCTCTGTATATAGTGTCAGTGTACAGGTAATACAGTGATCACCAGTGACATTATACACAGGAGCTCTGTATATAGTGTCAGTGTACAGGTAATACAGTGATCACCAGTGACATTATACACAGGAGCTCTGTATATAGTGTACAGGTAATACAGCGATCACCAGTGACATTATACACAGGAGCTCTGTATATAGTGTATAGTGTACAGGTAATACAGTGATCACCAGTGACATTATACACAGGAGCTCTGTATATAGTGTCAGTGTACAGGTAATACAGTGATCACCAGTGACATTATACACAGGAGCTCTGTATATAGTCTACAGGTAATACAGGGATCACCAGTGACGTTATACACAGGAGCCCGGTACATAGTATATAGTGTAAGTGTACATGTAATACACTGACTCACTGGTGACGTCTCTAGGTGAAGTCCTTCAGCTACGCTTTTCTCCTTCATCCAGCACAGACCGCCATCACGTCTTCCAGCCAGGACTCGTCTCTGCATAAAATAACACAGTTATCTAGAGCACATTCCCCAACTTCTACATTACGCAGCTGAATACAGACGTGCATCCACCATCAATATATGGTTAGTCATTATGCAACCTACCATTCCAAATATAAATTGTAATCCACCACGGTGCCCCCATTAACTTTAAATAGGCACTTAATATATAATTTAATTAGAACCTCTACTCTTTCCGCCAATTTGTTACCAGTTACACTCCTGCATCCGCAACGCCCCCTACTCTATACTTCCTGCTCCCCGCATTCATTATTTACATGCACCCCCTGCCGCAATTCATTATATCATGTCCGTGCTCTCCCCACCCCATCATCATTTATCATTTACTGTCCCCCACCCCACATTCATTATGTGCAGCTCGTTATCCCCCTACTCCCAATTCCCCCATGTACAGCTAATTTTCTCCCAATTCCACCATGTGCAGCTCATTTTCTCCCAATTCCCCCATGTGCAGCTCTCATCCCCCCATGTGCAGCACTCACCCCTTCATGTGCACATCCCTCATCCCCCTCCCCCCCATGTGCCCCTCTCTCATCCCCCCCATGTGCCCCTCTCTCATCCCCCACATGTGCCCCTCTCTCATCCCCCCCATGTGCATCTCTCATCCCCCTCCACCACATGTGCATCTCCCATTCCCCCCACTCCTAGTAAATTGTATTTAAAAAAAAATAAAACTTGCTATACTTACCCCCATGCGATCCCTGCAGAATCCTGGCGCTCGTCCAAATCGCTGACACCAGGTTCTCCTGACTTCCGGTCATGTGACGGTGCCGTCACATGACCGGAAGTCAGGGGAATCATGAAAGCGCTGCCGCAGCAGCGCAGCGCTGAGATGTCCCGGACCCGGCTCTTAGCATGGGGCCGGGGGCCCCATGAGGAGAGAGACGCACAAGAGGGGGGCCCCCAAGGGGGCCCCTACTGGCTGGGCCCCATACTGGAGTCAGGGCAGTCATGCCCTGATGGCGGCCCTGCTGGAGGGGCCCCCTCTCCCTCGGGGCCCCCGTTCAATGAACCGGCTGCACGGGCGGTAGTTCCGCCCCTGCTGCACACCCCTTTACTATGCTGGCAGCAGGGCTCAACGTCATCAGGCGGTTTTTACTTTGAAATGTCTGGGAAATGTGAGTCACACAGCTGAGGAGTTGTGGACAGCTCTGGAGACCCAGTTTCATGAATGGTTGTCTCCACTGGACCTGCAACCAGGGAAGGCTGTGTGCGACAATGCTACAAACCTGGGTGCGGCCCTTCGCCGGGGCAATGTCACACACGTGCCTTGTATGGCTCACGTGTTGAACCTGGTTGTCCATCAATTTTTAGCCCACTATCCCGGACTAGATGGCCTTCTGCAGACAGCACGGTCGCTGTGTGCTCACTTCCGCCATTCGCATCCCGCAGCTCTACGACTTACATCTCTACAAAAGTCGTTGGGCCTGCCAGTTCACCGGCTGAAATGCGATGTGCCGACACGGTGGAATTCAACTCTGCACATGTTGCAGCGACTGTGGCAGCACCGACAAACCCTGGTGCAATACGTACTGACGTATAGCCTGGGCCAATGAGATCCAGAGGTGGGGCAAATCACGCTGCAGGAGTGGTCTCAGATCAGGGACCTATGAAGTTGACGCGCCCACTGGGCCATGGGATACCCGGAGCTGGGCCGGTAGACGCCGGGGGTTGTAGTCACTGTGGCGGTGACCCGGTCCGTGACCCAGGGCGGTCAATCCAAGGGTAATTTGTATATATGGGTTTTATAATGTCCGACTACGCCACCTCTGGAGTGCGGCAAATGGGGCCGCCGCTGCGGAACAGTCCTCTGAAGCTGGTGGTTTTGCAGCAATGGTATTATTACTCCCCACAGGAAGAGTGTAGCTTCAGGGCAGTGTGGGTGGATGATGGTGGTTGTAGTGCAGGGAGTCAGTAATGAACACAGAGTCCATGTGATGCAGTCCCAAGATCTTTACTCACAGTTGTTGCAGTCCAGATTACAGGTACCAGAGCAATCTCCCCCGTCGTGCTGTGCGTACTCAGTGAGGGGCTCAGTCCACCCCCAGATAGCTCTGGAGTACTTAGCAGGAGCCCCTTCTGTGTGTCCTTTCTCTGGCCTTCTCCCTGCACCTCACACCCAGTGACACTTCTATCCGGTATCCTCGGGCCTTGGCGGGCGACGTGTGTTCCGTCCCCTGGGTCCTATGTGGCTACCTTCTTAGTGAGACTGGTGTGGACTTTGGCCTGCAGTACATGAAATGCTGCAGCCTCCGGTTTCTAGTTGAGCCTTGCTGTTTCTCCGCTAGTTGAGGGACCGGTTCCCCTTATCTGGCCTGACCCCTCTACCTCCTGGTAGCAGCGGGAGTACGGGTGGCCTTCTGCACAGCCCATACCCCTAGGGTCCCTTTGGTTCCTGGAGCCTTCTTGCTCCCACTCCTCTCTTCTTTCCTTCAGTCCTGGGCCTCCCAGGCTAGGCCCGCCTCCGGAGCAGAGCTCATGCAGAGCCTCTGCTCCTGTCACTTTTCCTCCTCTGACTGGCTTGCTCTTTCTAAGATGGCTTCCTATTTATACTCTCCCTGTCATGTGCTCCCCTAAGCACCCACTACATAGGACCGTCCCAAAAGCTAGGGACCTGGGACTCTGCTCTCCCTTAGGAGTAATCTCGCCCTACCCCCACTGCGGGTATGTGTTGGATGCAGGTGTTAGGGTCCCGAGCCATACGCTTTCCTTACCTGAGGGTGAGATACCACACCTCTGGGTGAGATGCAGTAACTCTGTGGCGACTGAATCCTCAGGGGCGCCACACACCCTTTTGCACAGTTTTGAAATGGTGACGAAGATGTTTAGTGCTGACGACGATGCCATTATCAGCATGACTATTCCGGTGACTTACATGCTGGAGCACACATTAAACAGAATTCAGAGTCAGGTGGTGGGACAAGAGGAGGTGGAGGAAGTAGAGGAGGAGTCGTATGCGGAAGGGATAACATCTCCAAGGTCCAGACGGTCGGCAGCACTAAGGTGGCAGGCATGGGAGGGTGGGAGAGAGGGATTAACCAGGGCACATGGTAGCAGCCAAACTGTTGAGGAAGGTGCAGGAGCCGAGGAAGAAGTGGAGGACGAACTAGCGATGGGCATGGAAGACTCATCAGATGAGGGAGACCTTGATCACATTTCTGTTGTGCGAGGTTGGGTGGAGAGGGCAGAGGAAGGAAGCATGATTCTTACCTCGCTACCAACACAACAAGGACTTGGTTCTCCTGGATACGCAAGACACATGAGTGCCTTCTTGCTGCACTACCTGCAAAATGACCCTTGGATTGTCAGAATTCGAAGTAATCCTGACTACTGGGTTGCCACACTCTTAGATCCCAAAAGTAAATTTGCCGAAATAATTCCTGCCATAAAAAGGGATTTACGCATGCAGGAGTATCTGCAGACGCTGTTGCAGAATCTTACATGTGCTTTTCCACAAAACACCAGTGGTGCACGTAGTGAATCTCACAGTTCTAACTTGCCAACCGTTGGACTGTCGAGTCTTCATCACTCAAACTGTAACAGTAACACAGTATCTGCTGGTAACAGCAATTTTGTGGAATCGTTTCACCACTTTTTTAGACCATCCTTTGCAAGGACACAGGAGACAAGAAGTCTGACACATAGTCAATGCCTAGAGAGGATGGTACAGGAGTATCTCCAAGTAAACATTGAAGCCATGACTGTGTCACTGGACCCTTGCTCATTTTGGGATTCCAATCTGGAAAAATGGCCAGAGCTCGCCACTCACGCCTTGGAGACCTTGTCATGCCCCATAGCCAGCGTTCTCTCTGAGCGTGTGTTCAGTGCTGCTGGTGGTATGCTGACAGATAAGCGCACGCGGCTCTCCACTGATAATGTAGACAGACTCACGTTCATAAAGATGAACAAATCATGGATTCGCAAGGACTTTTCTACCCCTGTGTCATCCTGGGGAGACTAAAAGCTTGAGGATTTCGTAAAATCACCTCACCAACCGTTTTAAGCAACTGTGGGGCAATTGATGCCACTTAACCCTAGAACGCATGACCATAAAAATCTACACTTTCACGTACCTGGGACCTTTTAGGCCCGTGTGCAAATAACATGGAATAACTCAAAGTCAAATGACAAACAACTATATACATGAAGAATACCTAGAGTTTCAAAATTCTAACTAAAAGAATCTTGCAGAAAATAGAAAACAACTAACAGGGCGGGCCTGCGAGGCCCCAGGTATGCGTTCTAGGGTTAAGTGGTGTCTGTGCCACAATTTTGTGAAAAAATGGAGACTCTTTTTGGAGTCCCCTTGCTGTGTCTTACGTGACGTTGTCATCGTCAATTCCAGGTGAGTTGGGTCGCTCCCCCCCCCCTTTTAACTGTAAGAAACTACATACACTATGGCTTGGGGTAACACAGATGGTTGAGTCTGAAGAGCTGTTTACTCAGAGGTCTGCTCCAAAGCTTCAGTGTCTGCTAGTCAGCGTAGAATTTTTAACTGCATCTAGCCTAGGCAATACTTTGGGCGTAGTAGCCAAGCTGCGAAGCAAGCTGCACCGCCTGTGTATCTAATAAGAATTTTTAAATGCATCTAGCCTAGGCAGACTGTGGGGACCCCCAAACAAACCCAGACGCTCAGGCCCCCTACCACCACCCTTTCCTTGACAATACAATAATGTAATTCTTACAACTGGATGGGTGAGGATCGGTCACAGCTTTATTAACTCTTTATACTCATTCCATTAGAAAGGAATTTTATTTCTAAAATAATTCAGCTTGTTGCAGCATGCCCTGGGTCTCCACTCCAGCAAGTTGGCCAACAAGTGTAACTCTCCAACTTGTCCTTTCTATTTCCAGGCCACGGAGGATCCTGCGTACTCGTATGCAGGACTCTGACCCCCACCTATCACTCCTAACGCTTGTTCCACTCCGTCCTTTAGTCCTGACAGGAATATGTCCAGTCCAATATCCATTAAGTGAACACCATCGGGCCGTATGAGACCTGCTTTATCTACCTCCAGTTGTCGGTGTCGTATCACTACACTGTCTCTGTCTCTTCTAAATTTTGCCATCCGAATATTTATTACCCGCCTTGTCCGTTCAATGGCCGTGATGTCTTGCGCACCTTGCCATACCGCTATCGGCACAATCTCTGACCATACTATAGCTAGTTTTGTGAAAAATTCTCTGAAGCGCTCAGTGTCTACTTTCATTATTGCCATTAGTTATGCGCTCTTGTGATGACCTAGGTTGTTTCCCCGGGCCTGTATAACTAAGATGACCAGACCTCTTGCCTCTCTCCCTACATTGATTACCTCCATTAGTACCTGTGGCCATAGCAGGCCTCTAATACCTCTCCAGTTGAAATATGTGTTATGAAACTCTAATTTCCTCCCGCCTGGGCGGACTTTCGCCGTTTTTTCTGCCAAATATATATACGAGTGGCCTATCACCCACACTGTTGGCTTAGCGTCACCTGTAAAAGAAACAAACCACGTTAGGATAACAAGTCCGGTCTTATGTATCTCGCCAAACACGTGGATCGCCATATCCCTATCCTCTGAACTTCCGTTTCTGACAGTCCTGCTCTTGCTGCTTCCGTGGCCGCGCCTATGCGGAATGAGTGTGTGCCATAATCTTTGGGGTAGTTCCCTGCCGATGTTATGCATTTATTAAATATAGCTTGAAACTGGTATTTTGATAATGGCGTTCCATCAATGTGTGATAGGAATAAATTACTTTGTGATCTGATGGTTATATATGTTTTTACTATTGTTACCCGACTCAGTGTACCGTTTGTGGGTTGTAGAAGTACCCAAGTACCCCTGCCCGCTGGAACCGTTTTCGATTGGCGTATGCGTAGACGTATTGCATTATTGGCTATGACTACGTCCTGGTGTAATAAGCCTCCACTGGTGGTAATTTTGGATTGAGGGACTAATTCGCTTATGCATAGCGCCCCGAAGAAGGCGATCACAAATGCAGTAGACAGTAGTGTTGCTTCAAATTGTGAGTGTCATGTTAATGGTGTTAGGGATATGATGTGAGAAATCAGTTTTAGTGACACGGGACGGGACGTCTACACTCCTGACTTGGCTGACGCCTTTTCCACCCTTTTATGGATTGTCTGATGATGAATCTTTGTCACATCTCCCCAATTCAGTAGTTGGAAGTGAAATGCTACTCCGGTCAGACACCGCTGCGCTGACGCCCCTGATATGCCCCTCATCATTAGCTGGTGGAGAAACTCTATGGTGACTTGTGATCTGGCTTGTTCACATTGGTCAACCCGTCTGCCTGCTACTAGTCGTGTCCACTCTTCCCATGCCTTACCGTATGCTTGCCACGTCGACGGGGCAACTGACGCTCTGATTAATGGCATCAACTATTAGCCACTAGATCCCATAGGGAGGGTGGGCAACTGCTGCCCAATGGGTGGGCGTTGGGGAAGAGCTCTGTGAAAATCTGCCAATTGAATTGTTATAAAGCATTAGCAGCAGCTTTACACCCCTCAGCATAGTGGCTAGCGTGGACCCATACATTGTATTTTAGGCACAGGAATGCTAGCCAGCGAAGTAGGCCTAGTACTGGGAGAGACGATGAGGCCATCTTATTAATGCAATGCTCTAGGCTGGTGTTTTTTGTTATGAAGCGTATATTTTTGTTAGCCAGGCGCGCCCCATATTTCTATTGCTACCACTATTGGGAAGAAAAATTATTTTCAGGGCTAGATGCAGCTAAAAATTATTATTAATTTCAAAGCTGGTGGAGGTCAGTATAGATGGCCTAATACAATGAGTACCACACACTGCTAGAAGCCGAAATATTTTTTCAGAGCTAGATGCAGAAAAAAATTATTTTTAATTTGCAACCTGGTGGAGGTTAGTATAGATGGACTAATAGACCAAGTCCCACACACTGCTAGAAGCCCAAATATTTTTTCAGAGCTAGATGCAGAAAAAAATTATTTTTAATTTGCAACCTGGTGGAGGTTAGTATAGATGGACTAATAGACCAAGTCCCACACACTGCTAGAAGCCAAAATATTTTTTCAGAGCTAGATGCAGAAAAAAATTATATTGAATTTGCACCCTGATGGAGGTCAGTATAGATGGACTAATTGTTATGATCTGCTACAAGCACTAAGGAAAGACAGGAGATCTGTCCCTACAATGGAACTAAGCTGGATCCCTACGATGTAACGGGGAACCTGATCCTGTGATCAGACCCGCTAAAGTCCTCGGCCAGTCTGAACGAAGATCTATAGATGTGAGGGAAGGGATCCCTACAAGAACTAGAGACTGGGAGAAAGATGGACACCTCCTAGCAGAAATTGTAGCAGAAATAGGACAAACAAACAACATAGAACATAGAGGTCCGAAGACCTAGCAAAACTGACAGAGAAAGGTAACAGAGTACCAAGCTAGCTCAAGAGTAGAAATTACAATGAAGTCCAGCAAGGCCAGGAGGGCGGAGCCGGATTAAATAGGCAAAAATGGTCATGTGACTAGCAAACTAAAAAAAAACTAACAGGAGAGTTCTAACAGTACCCCCTCTTCTAAGAGGATCCCCCGGATCCCCTAGGCCCGGGCTTATCAGGAAACCTCCTATGAAACGCTCTGACAAGTCTGGAAGCAGAAACATCATCCGCCCTCACCCATGAGTTATCCTCGGGTCCGAAACCCTTCCAAGCGACGAGATACTGCAAACTCCCTCTATACCATCTAGAATTTAGGATGCGGGAAATTTCATATTCCCCGTCCTCCACCACCGGAGGAACAGTGGCAGAGGCATCACCATCCGATACATCAGCTCTTTTCAACAGAGAAACATGAAATACCGGATTAATCTTCCAGGAGGTAGGAACCTCCAACCTAACAGCAGATTGGTTAACTATCTGAAGCACCTTAAAGGGCCCTACGAACTTGGGACCCAATTTTTTAGAAGGAATTCTCAATCGCAGATTCTTAGAGGACAACCAAACCATGTCACCAACAGCAAACAAAACCTCTTGCCATTTCCTATCAAAGTACCTCTTAGATTTTTTGTTAGCCTCCTGAAGATTACTATGCACATCCGTCCAAACTCTCTCCAAATCACCAGAAAAACTCTCCTCCTCAGGCACAGCCGATACCAATTTGGAGAATGACCCAAAAGACGGATGTCTCCCAGAACAACAAAAAAAAGGCGAACACCCAGCAGAAGAGGATGTATGGTTGTTAAGAGCAAATTCAGCAAGCGGAAGAAACTCAGACCACCCCTCTTAATTGTCTGCCACAAAACAACGCAAGAACTGCTCAACATCCTGGTTCTTCCTTTCTGTCTGGCCATTGGACTCAGGATGATATCCGGATGAAAACGACAAATGAACTCCCAACCTGTCACAAAAGGCACGCCAAAAACGAGCCACGAACTGAGGTCCCCTATCAGAAACAATGTCAGTAGGAACGCCATGTAGTCTGACAATTTCCTTGACAAAGGCCTTAGCGAGTGTCTTAGCGCAGGGCAGTTTGATGAAGGGAACCAAGTGACACATCTTGCTAAAACGGTCCATGACCACCCAGATGACAGTGAAACCCTCAGAGGGGGGAAGGTCAGTAATAAAGATCATAGCCAGATGTGTCCAAGGTGCACTAGGAACCTCCAGAGGGCAAAGCAGCCCCGCAGCAGGAGCATGCGAAGACTTAGATCTAGCACACACAGAACATTGACGCACCCACTTAATGACTTCCTTCTGCCATCCAGGCCACGAAAAACTGCGACCCACAAGTCTCTTGGTTTCAGAAATTCCTGGATGACCTGCCAACCGAGACTCATGACACTCAACAAACAAATCTCTCCTAAAGGTCTAGGCACAAACAACCTCCCATGGGGAGTGTTAGATGGGGCATTCTCCTGAGCTTTAAGAATCTCATCCTCCAAAACGGAGTCCAAAGCAGCAATCACAACACCTTCTTGTAAAATGCTCTCCTCCTCCTCCTCAGCACCGACCATGGGAGAAAAGCTGCGAGACAAAGCATCAGCTTTAACATTCTTGGTACCCGGGTTGTAAGTAATGGAAAAATTAAACCGCGAGAAAAAAAGTGCCCACCTAGCCTGACGGGCATTCAAGCGCTTGGCAGCATCAAGATAGATCAGATTTTTATGATCAGTGAAAACCTGAATGGGAAATTCAGCACCTTCCAAGAGATGACGCCAGTGTTCAAATGCGAGTTTAATCGCCAGCAATTCCCGATTACCAATATCGTAATTAAGTTCAGTCTCAGAAAATTTTTTTGAAAAAAAGGCACAGGGATGTACTCCATCCTTGTTTTCCTGAGACAACACCGCATCGACCCCCACAGAAGAAGCATCAACCTCAGCCAAAAACGGCTTAGTCAAATCAGGCTGCATAAGGATGGGAGCAGAGGTGAACCTCTCCTTTAGAAACACAAAAGCTTCAATGGCCTCAGAAGTCCACTGAACCGCATTAGCACCTTTCCTGGTGAGATCAGTCAGTGGTTTGACAATAATAGAAATTTTTTTTATGAATTTTCTGTAATAATTGGCGAAACCCAAAAACCTCTGTATCGATTTCAAACCAATAGGCCTAGGCCATTCCTGCACAGCTTGAACTTTAACCGGATTCATCTCAAAACCTTCACTGGAGATAATGTAGCCCAAAAAACTAATTCTCTGTACAGCGAACTCACATTTCTCTAGCTTAGCAAAAAGCGAATTGTCCATTAATAACTGTAAAACCTCACGTACGCTCTGCCAATGAGACTCCAGATCCGGCGAATAAATCAAAATGTCATCCAAATACACAACCACATTTTTGCTGATCAAAGGTCTAAGGATGTCATTAATAAGATTCTGAAAAAATGCTGGAGCATTGGTAAGACCAAAAGGCATAACCAGATTCTCAAAATGACCCACAGGAGTGTTAAAAGCAGTCTTCCAGTCATCACCCTCCTTCATGCGCAACAAATTGTATGCCCCCCGGAGATCAATTTTAGAGAACCACTTGGCCCCCACTAACTGGTTAAACAAATCAGGAATCAATGGCAGTGGGTAGGGATTGCGTACAGTAATTTTATTAATCTCACGAAAGTCCAGACAAGGAAGTAAACCGTCGTCCTTTTTTTTTAACAAAAAAAAATCCAACAGCCACAGGAGACTTGGAAGGCCTAATGTGACCGGTGGCCAAGCTTGTCTGTATGTATTCCTCCAAAGCCTTTCTCTCAGGAATAGTAAGATTAAATAAACGACTTTTAGGAAGAGTCGCTCCAGGGACAAATTCAATGGTACAATCATAGTCTCTATGGGGAGGCAAAATTTGCAATTCCTTCTCAGAAAAAACTTTCCAAAAATCCTGAATAGGTACAGGTAATTCCCCTTTATCCACAGCAGCAATGCGCCCGTTACAACACTTGTCATAACACTTAGGGCTCCAGGACTTAATTTCATTGGTAGACCAATCCAGTACAGGATTGTGCAATTTTAACCAGGGTAACCCCAACACTACTGGAGAAGGCAAATTATTTAATACTACCAAATCCAAATTCTCTTGGTGAATACCATTAATAGTGAGGGGAAATTCACAGACCTTGTGAGTAACACTCTTTAAGGGAGAGCCATCGACAGAAACCACAGCAATAGGGGATGACAAAGGTTTGGGTTTTAATTTAAGTTTTTCCAGGAATCCCCCATCAATCACATTCAGAGTAGAACCACAATCCACAAATACCCGAAATTCAATTAATTCTTCTTGAGCAGTGATAGTAGCAGAAAGAAGTACACCCTTAGTATTTAAACAGGCTATACGAGCGTAACTGACCTTTTTTTTTTTCTTTGTTCATACGAAGCACACAGTTCTTAATGAAATGATCAGATTTTCCGCAATAAAAGCACAAACCTTCAGAAAATCTGCGGTCTTTTTCCTGAGAGCGGGGTGACATCGCCCCAATCTCCATCGGCTCACCAATGTCAGTACAGACCCTCTCAAGACTCGGAGCTGACATGGCAGAGGATTTACTCTTATTAACCCTAGCACGCAGTCTCCTGTCCACCCGTATAGCTAATTGCATTGCCTCCTGCAAGTTTCCAGGTGAAGGATAAGCAATCAGCAGATCCTTAACCCTTTCACCTAGCCCCGCAAGAAATGAGCTTTTCAAAGCTGAATCGTTCCACTCCACCTGAGCAGACCACCGACGGAAGTGAGTACAATAATTTTCCACATTACCTGATCCCTGTCTCAAACGTCTTAATTCAGACTCAGCAGATGAGACACGATCAGGATCATCATACAACAACCCCAAAGCAGAAAAAAAACTATCCACTGATCTAAAGCACGGATCACTAAGTTGGATAGAAAAGGCCTATCCCTGAGGTTCTTTGCGCAAAAGTGACATTATGAACCCTATGCGCTGTGATTCATCACCAGAGGATCTGGGTCTTAAACGAAAATACAATAAACAAGCATTTTTAAAGTAAAAAAATCTTGTTGTTCACCAAAAAATAGATCAGGCAGACGTACCTTTGGCTCTACAAAATGTGCTCCAAGGCAGCTACTCATGTGTTGTTGGAGCTCGGCCACCTCCAGAGAGAGTCCCTGCAGGCGTTGAGCCAAATCCTGAACCGAGACCATGATGGAAACTGGGGGCCTTTCCTTAGAGAAATTTTTTTGGGCTGGACTTACTGTTATGATCTGCTACAAGCACTAAGGAAAGACAGGAGATCTGTCCCTACAATAGAACTAAGCTGGATCCCTACGATGTAACGGGGAACCTGATCCTGCGATCAGACCCGCTAAAGTCCTCGGCTAGTCTGAACCAAGACCTATAGATGTGAGGGAAGGGATCCCTACAAGAACTAGGGACTGGGAGAAAGATGGACACCTCCTAGCAGAAATTGTAGCAGAAATAGGACAAACAAACAACATAGAACATAGAGGTCCGAAGACCTAGCAAAACTGACAGAGAAAGGTAACAGAGTACCAAGCTAGCTCAAGAGTAGAAATTACAATGAAGTCCAGCAAGGCCAGGAGGGTGGAGCCGGATTAAATAGGCAAAAATGGTCATGTCACCAGCAAACTAGAAAAAACCTAACAGGAGAGTTCTAACACTAATAGAACAAGTCCCACACACTGCTAGAATCTGAAATATTTTTTCAGAGCTAGATGCAGAAAAAAATTATATTGAATTTGCACCCTGATGGAGGTCAGTATAGATGGACTAATAGACTAAGTCCCACACACTGCTAGATGCCGAAATATTTTTTCAAAGCTAGATGCAGAAAAAAATTATATTGAATTTGCACCCTGATGGAGGTCAGTATAGATGGACTAATAGACCAAGTCCCACACACTGCTAGAAGCCCAAATATTTTTTCAGAGCTAGATGCAGATAAAAATTATATTTAATTTGCAAGCTGGTGGAGGTCAGTATAGATGGACTAATAGACCAAGTCCCACAAACTGCTAGAAGCCCAAATATTTTTTCAGAGCTAGATGCAGATAAAAATTATATTCAATTTGCAACCTGATGGAGGTCAGTATAGATGGACTAATAGAACAACTCCCACACACTGCTAGAAGCCCAAATATTTTTTCAGAGCTAGATGCAGAAAAAAATTATATTGAATTTGCAACCTGATGGAGGTCAGTATAGATGGACTAATAGACTAAGTCCCACACACTGCTAGAAGCCCAAATATTTTTTCAGAGCTAGATGCAGATAAAAAATATTTTTAATTTGCAACCTGGTGGAGGTTAGTAAAGATGGACTAATAGACCAAGTCCCACACAGTGCTAGAAGCCCAAATATTTTTTCAGAGCTAGATGCAGAAAAAAATTATATTGAATTTGCAACCTGGTGGAGGTTAGTATAGATGGACTAATAGAATGATGCTATGCCCAAAAGGTTTTACTTCACTAGGTGCATTAAAAAAATTGGTATTCTATACACAGGTGGTGTAGCTTGCAACACAGATAGGCTACTCCACTGACTAACACACTCTGCAATAGGCCAGAAAGGATTTGCTTTGCTAGATTTAGCAAAATGCTGTGAAAAAAACTTGCACAGTACTGGCACACACCTGACTGGCAAAAACTGATAGGAACTGATGTAACTTAGTCCTGAAAAGGACTGCAATTACAATTAGTCTTTACTCCCAACCTATCTATTTAAGAGCACAGACCTGCCTGATAAAAGTCGTAGGAAATGCTGTAACCTAGTCCTTAAAAGGACTGCAATCAAAACTATTCCCTACTCCCAAGCTATCTGTAGATTTGTGCGAAAATTGGCTTGAAATTAACAAGGTTTAGCGCACACAGCAACAGCTGTGCCGTCTAACACGCAGCTGCAGCAGTGAGAAAATGGTGGCGACGGGGAAAATGGCTGGGTCTTATAGGGCAAGGACATGTGACATACACTGCCAATGACACATGCCCTTGCTTGTGTGAAAAAAAGCAGTTCGATCAATGTGTGCTCTGCTGATAGGCTGACAGATTGCACCTCCCTACTGTAAATGCGGGAAAGAGAAAAAAAAATGGAGATCTTCATTATTCCTGCAGAGATCCATCCCCTGCCCCTCCCCCCGCCCCGCTGTACACTCAAACTGCGTATTAACATTAATTTTCAGCATTACTGAGAAAAAATTCAATTGCAAAAAGAACTTCGGCACTCCATACATGAATATATAAGATATATTGTATCTAGACTAATGTCACTTTGAAAAATGAAGGTTTTTTGCGCATAATTTGGCCAATTTATGTGTGCCCATCAACCACGACAAGGTCACCTTCGTATGATGGGAAACTACGCTACGCTACCACTGGATATGCCACTCTTGGGCTGTAAGCCTGTATGGACAATATGTCTCTGCTTGGGCTTTTAACCTACAATGTATGGGCTGGTAGAGCTAGTTAAAACCACCTGTGACTGAATGGGAGGGACACATGGTCAGAAAAAAGGCTGTCAAACTTCTAATAGTGTGAACACGTACCTGCTGCAATGCTCCAGGAGCGGGATCCCAAAAATGATTAATAGAAAAAAGAGAGGGGTCGCTCACTGGTCTATTCGGGTGCTCTGAAGAAAAGAGTAATCTCAATTGCAAAAAGAACTTCGGCACTCCATACATGAATATATAAGAAATATTGTATCTAGACTAATGTCACTTTGAAAAATGAAGGTTTTTTGCGCATAATTTGGCCAATTTATGTGTGCCCATCAACCACGACAAGGTCACCTTCGTATGATGGGAAACTACGCTACGCTACCACTGGATATGCCACTCTTGGGCTGTAAGCCTGTATGGACAATATGTCTCTGCTTGGGCTTTTAATCTACAATGTATGGGCTGGTAGAGCTAGTTAAAACCACCTGTGACTGAATGGGAGGGACACATGGTCAGAAAAAAGGCTGTCAAACTTCTAATAGTGTGAACACGTACCTGCTGCAATGCTCCAGGAGCGGGATCCCAAGAATGATTAATAGAAAAAAGAGAGGGGTCGCTCACTGGTCTATTCGGGTGCTCTGAAGAAAAGAGTAATCTCAATTGCAAAAAGAACTTCGGCACTCCATACATGAATATATAAGAAATATTGTATCTAGACTAATGTCACTTTGAAAAATGAAGGTTTTTTGCGCATAATTTGGCCAATTTATGTGTGCCCATCAACCACGACAAGGTCACCTTCGTATGATGGGAAACTACGCTACGCTACCACTGGATATGCCACTCTTGGGCTGTAAGCCTGTATGGACAATATGTCTCTGCTTGGGCTTTTAACCTACAATGTATGGGCTGGTAGAGCTAGTTAAAACCACCTGTGACTGAATGGGAGGGACACATGGTCAGAAAAAAGGCTGTCAAACTTCTAATAGTGTGAACACGTACCTGCTGCAATGCTCCAGGAGCGGGATCCCAAAAATGATTAATAGAAAAAAGAGAGGGGTCGCTCACTGGTCTATTCGGGTGCTCCGAAGAAAAGAGTAATCTCAATTGCAAAAAGAACTTCGGCACTCCATACATGAATATATAAGAAATATTGTATCTAGACTAATGTCACTTTGAAAAATGAAGGTTTTTTGCGCATAATTTGGCCAATTTATGTGTGTCCATCAACCACGACAAGGTCACCTTCGTATGATGGGAAACTACGCTACGCTACCACTGGATATGCCACTCTTGGGCTGTAAGCCTGTATGGACAATATGTCTCTGCTTGGGCTTTTAACCTACAATGTATGGGCTGGTAGAGCTAGTTAAAACCACCTGTGACTGAATGGGAGGGACACATGGTCAGAAAAAAGGCTGTCAAACTTCTAATAGTGTGAACACGTACCTGCTGCAATGCTCCAGGAGCGGGATCCCAAAAATGATTAATAGAAAAAAGAGAGGGATCGCTCACTGGTCTATTCGGGTGCTCTGAAGAAAAGAGTAATCTCAATTGCAAACTGCGCCCTCCACCACTCTTCCAAGGGGCATTAAAACCATCTTGTTAAGCTTCAGTGACCTCCACGTTTCTTCCACGGGGCATTTATTTTGTCTTTTTATTCCACTGCGACCTCCACCACTCTTCCAAGAGGCATTAAAACCATCTTCTTAAGCTACTGTGACATCCACGTCTCTTCCACAGGGCATTGATATTGTCTCTTTATTCCACTGCGACCTCCACCACTCTTCCAAGGGGCATTGATATTATTTTTTATTCCACTGCGACCACCACCACTCTTCCACAGGGCATTAAATCTGTTTGTTAAACGACTGTGACCTCCACGTCTCTTCCACTGGGCATTGATATTGTCTTTTTAATAAACTGCGACCTCCACCACTCTTCCAAGGGGCATTGATTTTGTCTTTTAATTCCACTGCGACCTCCACCACTCTTCCAAGGGGAATTTATATTGTCTTTGTATTCCACTGCGACCTCCACCGCTCTTCCAAGGGGCATTAAAACCGTCTTGTAAAGCTACTGTGATCTCCAAGTCTCTTCCATGGGGCATTGATATTGTCTTTTTATTCCACTGTAACCTCCAGCACTCTACCAAGGCGCATTAAAACCGTCTTTTTAAGCTACTGTGACCTCCACGTCTCTTTCAAGGGGAATTAAAACCGTCTTGTTGAACCACTCTGAACTCCACAGCTCTTCCAAGGGGCATTAAAACCGTCTTGTTAAGCTACTGTGATCTCCATGTCTCTTCCCCGGAGCATTGATATTGTCTTTTTATTCCACTGCGACCTCCACCACTCTTGCAAGGGGCATTAAAACCGTCTTGTTAAGCTACTATGACCTCAAGGTCTCTTCCACGGGCAATGATATTGTCTTTTTATTCCACTGCGACAGCCACCACTCTTCCAAGGGGCAATAAAACCGTCTTGTTAAGCTGCTGTGACCTCCACGTCTCTTCCACGGTGCATTGATATTGTCATTTTATTCCACTGCGACCTCCACCACTCTTCCAAGGGGCATTGATATTGTCTTTTTATTCCACTGTAACCTCCACCACTTTTCCAAGGGGCATTAAAACCGTCTTTTTAAGCTACTCTGATCTCCACGTCTCTTCCAAAGGGCATTAAAACCAACTTGTTAAAGCACTCTGAACTCCACAGATCTTCCACGGGGCATTAGAACCGCATTTTAAGCTACTGTGTCCTCCACATCTCTTCCACGGGGCATTAATATTGTCTTTTTATTCCACAGCGACCTCCACCACTCTTCCAAGGGGCATTAAATCCATCTTGTTAAGCTACTGTGACCTCCACATCTCTTCCACAGGGCACTGATATTGTCTTTTTATTCCACAGCAACCTCCACCACTCTTCCAATGGGCATTAAAACCGCATTGTTAAGCTACTGTGTCCTCCACGTCTCTTCCACTGGGCATTTATGTTTTCTTTTTATTCCACTGCGACCTCCACCACTGTTCCAAGAGGCATTAAAACCGTCTTGTTAAGCTACTCTGACCTCCAGGTCTCTTCCATGGGGACATTGATATTGTCTTTTTATTCCACTACGACCTCCACCACTCTTCCAAGGGGCATTGATATTGTCTTTTTATTCCACTGCAATCTCCACCACTCTTCCAAGGGGCATTAAAACCATCTTGTTAAGCTGCTCTGACCTCCATGTCTCTTCCACGGAGACATTGATATTGTCTTTTTATTCCACTGTAACCTCCACCACTCTTCCAAGGGACATTAAAACTGAATTGTTAAACCACTCTGAACTCCACAGCTCTTCCAATGGGCATTAAAATAGTCTTGTTAAGTTACTGTGACATCCATGTCTCTTCCACGGGCATTCATATATTTTTTTTATTCCACTGCAACCTCCACTACTCTTTCAAGGGGCATTTAAACCGTCTTGTTAAGCTACTGTGACCTACACTTCTCTTCTACGCGGCATTGATATTGTCTTTTTATTCCACTGCGACCTCCATCACACTTCCAATGGGCATTAAAACCACATTGTTAAGCTACTGTGTCCTCCACGTCTCTTCCACTGGGCATTGATAATGTCTTTTTATTCCACTGCGACCTCCACCACTGTTCCAAGGGGCATTAAAACCGTCTTGTTAAGCTACTCTGACCGCCACGTCTCTTCCACGGGGACATTCATATTGTCTTTTTATTCCACTGTAACCTCCACCACTCTTCCAAGGGGCATTAAAACCATCTTGTTAAGTTACTGTGACCTCCACGTCTATTCCAAGGGGCATTAAAAAAGAACTGTTAAACCACTCTGAACTCCACAGCTCTTCCAATGGGCATTAAAACATTATTGCTAAGTTACTGTGACCTCCATGTCTCTTCCACGGGCATTGATATATATTTTTTTTTATTCCACTGCAACCTCCACCACTCTTTCAAGGGGCATTTAAACAGTCTTGTTAAGCTACTGTGACCTCCACGTTTCTTCCACGGGGCATTTATTTTGTCTTTTTATTCCACTGCGACCTCCACCACTCTTCCAAGGGGCATTAAAACCATCTTGTTAAGCTACTGTGACTTCCACGTCTCTTCCACGGGGCATTGATATTGTCTCTTTATTCCACTGCGACCTCCACCACTCTTCCTAGGGGCATTAAAACCGTCTTGTTAAGTTACTATGACCTCAAGGTCTCTTCCACGGGCAATGATAATGTCTTTTTATTCCACTGCAACCTCCACCACTCTTCTAAGGGGCAATAAAACTGTCTTGTTAAGCTACTGTGACCTCCACGTCTCTTCCACGGGGCATTGATATTGTCATTTTATGCCACTACGACCTCCACCGCTCTTCCACGGGGCATTGATATTGTCGATTTATTCCACTGCGACCTCCACCACACTTCCAAGGGGCATTAAAACCATCTTGCTAAGCTACTTTGACCTCCACGTCTCTTCCACGGGGCAATGATATTGTCATTTTATTCCACTGTGACCTCCACCACTCTTCCACGGGGCATTGATATTGTCGTTTTATTCCACAGCGACCTCCACCACACTTCCAAGGGGCATTAAAACCGTCTTTTTAAGCTACTGTGACCTCCATGTCTCTTCCAAAGGGCTTTAAAACCATCTTGTTAAAGCACTCTGAACTCCACAGATCTTTCAAGGGGCATTAAAAACGCATTTTAAGCTACTGTGTCCTCCACATCTCTTCCACGGGGCATTAATATTGTCTTTTTATTCCACAGTGACCTCCACCACTCTTCCAAGGGGCATTAAAACCATCTTGTTAAGCTACTGTGACCTCCACGTCTCTTGCACCGGGCATTGATATTGTCTTTTTATTCCACAGCGACCTCCACCACTCTTCCAATGGGCATTAAAACCGCATTGTTAAGCTACTGTGTCCTCCACGTCTCTTCCACTGGGCATTTATATTTTCTTTTTATTCCACTGCGACCTCCACCACTGTTCCAAGGGGCATTAAAACCATCTTGTTAAGCTACTCTGACCTCCACGTCTCTTCCACGGGCATTGATATTTTCTTTTTATTCCACTGCAACCTCCACCACTCTTCCAAGGGGCATTAAAACTGTATTGTTAAGCTCCTGTGACCTCCACGTCTCTTCCACTGTGCATTGATATTTTCTTTTTATTCCACTATATCCTCCACCACTCTTCCAATGGACATTAAAACCGTCTTGTAAAGATACTGTGACCTCAACGTCTCTTCCACGGGGCAATGAAATTGTCTTTTTATTCCACTGCGACCTCCATCTCTCTTCAAAGGGGCATTAAAACTGTATTGTTAAGCTCCTTTGACCTCCACGTCTCTTCCACGGGGGCATTGATATTGTCATTTTATTCCATTGCGACCTCCACCATTCTTCCAAGTGGCTTTGATATTGTCTTTTTATTTCAATGCGACCTCCATGACTCTTCCAAGGGGCATTGAAACCGTCTTGTTAATCTACTGTGATCTCCAAGTCCCTTCCACGGGGCATTGATATTGTCTTTTTATTCCACTACGACCTCCACCACTCTTCCAGTGGGCATTAAAACCGTCTTGTTAAGCTTCTCTGACCTCCATGTCTCTTCCACGGGGCATTGATATTGTCTTTTTATTCCACTGTGAACTCCACCACATTTCCAAGGGGCATTGATATTGTTTTTTTATTCCACTGCGACCTCCACCACTATTCCAAGGGGCATTTAAATTGTCTTGTTTAGCTAATGTTATCTCCAAGTCTCTTCCACGGGGCATTGATATTGTCTTTTTATTCCACTGTGACCTCCACCACTATTCCAAGGGGCATTAAAACCATCTTGTTAAGCTACTGTGACCTCTACGTCTTTTCCACGGGGCATTGATATTGTCTTTTATTGCACTGCCACCTTCACCACTCTTCCAAGAGGCATTAAAACAGTCTTATTAAGCTACTGTGACCTCCACGTCTCTCCACGGGGCACTGATAATGTCTTTTCCTTCCAATGTAACCTCCACCACTTTTCCAAGGGGCACAAAAACCGTCTTGTTAAGCTACTGTGACCTCCACATCTCTTCCAAGGGACATTAAAACCATCTTTTTAGACCTCTCTGAACTTCACAGCTCTTCCAAGGGGCATTAAAGTCATCTTGTTAAGCTACTGTGACCTCCACGTCTCTTTCACAGGGCATTGATATTGTCTTTTTATTCCACTGCGACCTCCACCACTCCTCCAAGGGGCATTGATATTTTCTTTTTTTTCCACTTCAACCTCCACCACTCTAACAAGGGGCAATAAAACCGTCTTGTTAAGCTACTGTGACCTCCACGTCTCTTCCACAAGGCATTGATATTGTCTTTATATTCCACTGTAACCTCCACCACTTTTCCAAGGGGCATTAAAACCGTCTTGTTAAGCTACAATGACCTTCACGTCTCTTCCAAGGGGCATTAAATCTGTCTTGTTAAACCACTCTGAACTCCACAGCTCTGCCAAGGGGCATAAAAACCATCTGGTTAACCTAATGTGACCTCCACGTCTATTCCACGGGGCATTGATATTGTCTTTTTATTCCACTGCGTACCTCCACCTCTTTTCCAAGGGGCATTAAAACCGTCTTGTCACGCTAATGTGACCTCCACGTCTCTTACACTGGGCATTGATATTGTCTTTATATTCCACTGTAACCTCCACCACTCTTCCAAGGGGCATTAAAACCATCTTGTTAAGCTACTGTGACCTCCACGTCTCTTCCACTGGGCATTGATATTGTCTTTTTATTCCACAGCGACCTCCACCACTCTTCCAATGGGCATTAAAACCGCATTGTTAAGCTACTGTGTCCTCCACGTCTCTTCCATTGGGCATTTATATTTTCTTTTTATTCCACTGCGACCTCCACCACTGTTCCAAGGGGCATTAAAACCGTCTTGTTAAGCTACTCTGACCTCCACGTCTCTTCCACGGGCATTGATATTTTCTTTTTATTCCACTGCAACCTCCACCACTCTTCCAAGGGGCATTAAAACTGTATTGTTAAGCTCCTGTGACCTCCACGTCTCTTCCACTGGGCATTGATATTTTCTTTTTATTCCACTATATCCTCCATCACTCTTCCAATGGACATTAAAACCGTCTTGTAAAGGTACTGTGACCTCAACATCTCTTCCACCGGGCAATGAAATTGTCTTTTTATTCCACTGCGACCTCCATCGCTCTTCAAAGGGACATTAAAACTGTATTGTTAAGCTCCTGTGACCTCCACGTCTCTTCCACGGGGCATTGATATTTTCTTTTTATTCCACTATATCCTCCACCACTCTTCCAATGGACATTAAAGCCTTCTTGTAAAGGCACTGTGACCTCAACATCTCTTCCACGGGGCAATGAAATTGTCTTTTTATTCCACTGCGACCTCCATCCCTCTTCAAAGGGGCATTAAAACCGTATTGTTAAGCTGCTGTGACCACCACATCTCTTCCACGGGGCATTGATATTGTTTTTTTTCCACTGTGATCTCCACCATTCTTCCACAGGGCATTGATATTGTCTTTTTATTTCACTGCGAACTCCACCACATTTCCAAGGGGCATTGATATTGTTTTTTTATTCCACTGCGACCTCCACCACTATTCCAAGGGGCATTAAAACCATCTTGTTAAGCTACTGTGATCTCCAAGTCTCTTCCACGGGGCATTGATATTGTCTTTTTATTCCACTGCGACCTCCACCACTATTCCAAGGGGCATTAAAACCATCTTGTTAAGCTACTGTGACCTCTACGTTTTTTCCACGGGGCATTGATATTGTCTTTTATTGCACTGCGACCTTCACCACTCTTCCAAAAGGCATTAAAACAGTCTTGTTAAGCTACTGTGACCTCCACGTCTCTCCCACGGGGCACTGATAATGTCTTTGTATTCCAATGTAACCTCCACCTCTTTTCCAAGGGACACAAAAACCGTCTTTTTAAGCTACTGTGACCTCCACATCTCTTCCAAGGGACATTAAAACCATCTTTTTAGACCTCTCTGAACTCCACAGCTCTTCCAAGGGGCATTAAAACCATCTTGTTAAGCTACTGTGACCTCCACGTCTCTTTTACGGGCCATTGATATTGTCTTTTTATTACACTGCGACCTCCACCACTCTTCCAAGGGTCATTAACACCATCTTGTTAAGCTTCTCTGACCTCCACGTCTCTTCCACGGGGCATTGATATTGTCTTTTTATTCCACTGCGAACTCCACCACATTTCCAAGGGGCATTGATATTGTTTTTCTATTCCACTGCGACCTCCACCACTCTTCCAAGTGGCATTAAAATTGTCTTGTTAAGCTACTGTGACCTCTACGTCTCTTCCTCGGGGCATTTATATTGTCTTTTATTGCACTGCGACCTTCACCACTCTTCCAAGAGACATTAAAACTGTCTTGTTAAGCTACTGTGACCTCCACGTCTCTCCCACGGGGCACTGATAATGTCTTTTTACTCCAATGTAACCTCCACCACTTTTCCAAGGGGCACAAAAACCGTCTTGTTAAGCTTCTGTGACCTCCACATCTCTTCTAAGGGACATTAAAACCATCTTTTTAGACCTCTCTGAACTCCACAGCTCTTGCAAGGGGCATTAAAACCATCTTGTTAAGCTACTGTGACCTCCACGTCTCTTTTCCGGGCCACTGATATTGTCTTTTTATTCCACTGCGACCACCACCACTCTTCCAAAGGGCATTAAAACTGTTTGGTTAAGCTACTGTGACCTCCACGTCTCTTCCACGGGGCATTGATATTGTCTTTTTATTCCACTGCGACTTCCACCACTCTTCCAAGGGGCATTAAAACTGTCTTGTTAATCTACTGTGATCTCCACATCTCTTCCACGGGATATTGATATTGTCTTTTTATTCCACTGCAACCTCCACCAGTCTTCCAAGGGACATTGATATTGTCTTTTTATTCCACTACGACCTTCACCACTCTTCCAACGGGCATTAAAACCATCTTGTTAAACCACTCTGTACTCCACAGCTCTTCCAAGGGGCATTAAAACCATCTTGTTAAGATACTGTGCCCTCCACGTCTCTTCCACGGGGCATTTAAACCGTCTTGTTAAACCACTCTGAACTCCACAGCTCTTACAAGGGGCATTAATATCATCTTTTTAAGCTACTGTGATCTCCACGTCTCTTCCACGGGGCATTGATATTGTCTTTTTATTCCACTGTAACCTCCACCACTCTTCCAAGGGGCATTAAAACCATCTTGTTAAGCTACTGTGACTTTCACATTTCTTCCAAGGGGCATTAAAACCGTCTTGTTAAACCACTCCGAACTCCACAGTTCTGCCAAGGGGCATTAAAACCGTCTTGATAATCTACTGTGACCTCCACCTCTCTTCCACGCGGCAATGATATTGTCTTTTTATTTAACTGTGACTTCCACCACTCTTACAAGTGGGCAATAAAACCGTCTTGTTAAGCTACTGTGACCTCCACGTCTCTTCCACGGGGCATTGATATTGTCTTCTTATTCCACTGTAAACTCCACGACTCTTCCAAAGGGCTTTAAAACCGTCTTGTTACGCTACCATGACCTTCACGTCTCTTTCACGGGGCATTGATACTGTGTTTTTATTCCACTGCGACCTCCACTACTCCTCCAAGGGTGATTGCTAGTTTCTTTTTTTTCCATTGCGACCTCCACTACTCTTCCAAGGGGCAAAAAAAACATCTTGCTAAGCTACTGTGACCTCCACGTCTATTCCACAGGGCATTGATATTGTCTTTTTATTCCATTGTATCCTCCACCACTCTTCCAAGGGGCATTAAAACCGTCTTGTTAAGCTACAGTTACCTTCACATCTCTTCCAAGGGGCATTAAAACCGTCTTGTTAAGCCACTCTGAACACCACAGCTCTGCCCTCTGCCAAGGGGCATTAAAATTATCTGGTTAACCTAATGTGACCACCACGCCTCTTCCACTGGGCATTGATATAGTGTTTTTATTCCACTGTAACCTCCACCACTCTTCCAAGGGGCATTAAAATCGTCTTGTAAAGCTAATATGACCTTCACATCTCTTCCAAGGGACATTAAAATCGTCTTGTTAAACCACTCTGAACTCCACAGCTCTGCCAAGGTGCATTAAAACCGTCTTGATAATCTACTGTGACCTGAATGTCTCTTCCACACGGCAATGATATTGTCTTTTTATTCCACTGCGATCACAACCACTCTTCCAAGGTGCAATAAAACTGTCTTGTTAAGCCACTGTGACCTCCACGTCTCTTCCACGGGGCATTGATATTGTCTTTTTATTCCGCTGTAACCTCCACCACTCTTCCAAGGGGAATTAAAACCGTCTTGTTAAGCTACGGTGACCTTCACGTCTCATCCACTGGGCATTGATATTGTCTTTTTATTCCACTGCGACCTCCATCACTCTTCCAAGGGGCAGAAAAACCGTCTTGTTAAGCTACTGTGACCTCCATGTCTCTTCCAAGGGACATTAAAACCATCTTTTTAAACCTCTCTGAACACAACAGCTCTTCCAAGGGGCATTAAAACCGTCTTATTATGCTACTGTTACCTTCATGTCTCTTCCACGGGAAATTGATATTGTCTTTTCATTCCACTGCGTCCTCCACCACTCTTCCAAGCGGCATTAAATTTGTCTTGTTAAGTTACTGTGACCTCCACGTCTCTTCCACGGGGCATGGATATTGTCTTTTTATTCCACTGTGACCTCCACAACTCTTCCAAGGGGCATTAAAACCATCATGTTAAGCTACTGTGACCTCCACTTCTCTGCGAAGGGGCATTAAAACTTTCTTGTTAAACCACTCTGTACTCCACCACATTTCCAAGGGGCATTACAACCGTCTTGTTAAGCTACTGTGACCTCCACGTCTTTTCCACGGGGCATTAATATTGTCTTTTTATTCCACTGCAACCTCCACCACTCTCCCAAGGGGCATTAAAACCGTCTTGTTAAGCTATTGTGACCTCCAAGTCTTTTCCACGGGGCATTGATATTGTCTTTTTATTCCACTGCGACCTCCACCACTCTTTCAAAGGGCATTAAAACTGTTTTGTTAAGCTACTGTGACCTCCACGTCTCTTCAACTGAGCATTGATATTGTCTTTTTTTTCCACTGCGACCTCCACCACTCTTCCAAGGGGCATTAAAACCGTCTTGTTAACCTACTGTGACATCCATGTCTCCTCCAAGGGGCATTAACACCGTCTTGTTAAACCACTCTGAATTCCACAGCTCTTCCAACGGGCTGTAAAACCATGTTATTAAGCTACTTTGACCTCGATGTCTCTTCCACGGGGCAATGATAATGTCTTTTTATTCCTCTTCGACCTCCATCACTCTTCAAAGGGGCATTAAAACCGTATTGTTAAGGTGCTGTGACCACCACGTCTCTTCCACGGGGCATTGATATTGTCTTTTTTCCACTGTGATCTCCACCACTCTTCCAAGGGGCATTGATATTATCTTTATATTCCATTTCAATCTCCACCACTCTTCCAAGGGACATTGAAACCGTCTTGTTAAGCTACTGTGATCTCCACGTCTCTTCCACGGGGCATTGATATTGTCTTTTTATTCCACTGTAACCTCCACCACTCTTCCAAGGGGCATTAAAACCATTTTGTAAAGCTACTGTGACCTCCATGTCTCTTCCACGGGGCATTGATATTGTCTTTTTATTCCACTGCTACATCCACCACTCTTCCAAGTGGCATTGATATTTTCTTTTTATTCCACTGCGACCACCACCACTCTTCGAAGGGGCATTAAAACCGTCTTGTTAAGCTACTGTGACCTCCACGTCTCTTCCACGGGGCATTGATATTGTCTTTTTATTCCACTGCGACCTCCACCACTCTTCCAAGGGGCATTAAAACCGCCTTGTTAAGCTACTGTGGCCTCCACGTCTCATCCAAGGGGCATTGATTTTGTCTTTTTATTCCACTGCTACCTCCATCACTTTTCCAATGGGCATTAAAACCATCTTCTTAAGCTACTGTGACCTCTACGTCTCTTCCATGTGCCATTGATATTGACATTTTATTCCACTGCGACCTCCACCACCCTTCCAAGGGGCATTGATATTGTCTTTTTATTCCACTGCGACGACCACCACTCTTCAAAGGGGCATTAAAACGGTCTTGTTAAGCTACTGTGACATCCACGTCTCTTCCACGGGGCATTGATATTGTCTTTTTTCCACTGTGATCTCCACCACTCTTCCAAGGGGCATTGATATTATCTTTATATTCCACTGCGATCTCCACCACTCTTCCAAGGGACATTGAAACCGTCTTGTTAAGCTACTGTGATCTCCACGTCTCTTCCACGGGGCATTGATATTGTCTTTTTATTCCACTGTAACCTCCACCACTCTTCCAAGGGGCATTAAAACCGTCTTGTAAAGCTACTGTGACCTCCACGTCTCTTCCACTTGGCATTGATAATGTCTTTTAATTCCACTGCGACCTCCACCACTCTTCCAAGGGGCATTGATATTGTCTTTTTATTCCACTGCGACCACCACCACTCTTCGAAGGGGCATTAAAACCGTTTTGTTAAGCTACTGTGACCTCCACGTCTCTTCCACGGGGCATTGATATTTTCTTTTTATTCCACTGCGACCTCCACCTCTCTTCCAAGGGTCATTAGAACCATCTTGTTAAGCTACTGTGGCCTCCACGTCTCATCCAAGGGGCATTGATTTTGTCTTTTTATTCCACTGCTACCTCCACCACTTTTCCAATGGGCATTAAAACCATCTTCTTAACTACTGTGACCTCTACGTGTCTTCCACGGGGCATTGATATTGTCTTTTTATCCCACTGCGACCTACACCACTCTTCCAAGGGGAATTGATATTGACTTTTTATTCCACTTCGACCACCACCACTCTTCGAAGGGGCATGAAAATCGTCTTGTTAAGCTACTGTGACCTCTATGTCTCTTCCACGGGGCACTCATATTGTCTTTTTATTCCACTGTAACCTCCACCACTCTTCCAAGGGGCATTAAAACCGTCTTGTTAAGCTACTCTGACCTAAACGTCTCTTCCACAGGGCATTGATTTTGTCTTTTTATTCCACTGCTACCTCCACCACTCTTCCAAGGGGCATGAAAACCATTTTGTTAAGCTTCTGTGACCTCCATGTCTCTTTCACGGGGAATTGATATTGTCTTTTTAGTCCAATACGACCTCCACCACTCTTCCAAGTGGCATTGATATTGTCTTTTTATTCCACTGCAACCTCCACCACTTTTCTAAGGGCCATTAAAACTATCTTGTTAAACTACTGTGACCTCCACGTCTCTTGCACGGGGCATTGATATTGTCTTTTTATTCCATTGCGAACTCCACCACTCTTCCAAAGGGCTTTAAAACCGTCTTGTTACGCTACTATGACCTTCACGTCTCTTCCACGGGGCATTGATATTGTGTTTTTATTCCACTGCGCCCTCCACCACTCCTCCAAGGGCGAATGATGTTTTCTTTTTTTTCCATTGCGACCTCCACTACTCTTCCAAGGGGTCATGAAAATCGTCTTGTTAAGCTACTGTGACCTCTATGTCTCTTCCACGGGGCATTCATATTGTCTTTTTATTCCACTGTAACCTCCACCACTCTTCCAAGGGGCATTAAAACTGTCTTTTTAAGCTACTGTGATCTTCACGTCTCTTCCAAGGGGCATTAAATCCTTCTTGTTAAACCACTCTGAATGACACAGCTCTGCCAAGGGGCATTAAAAAGTGTCTTGTTAAGCTACTGTGGCCTCCATGTCTCTTCCACAGGGCATTGATATTGTCTTTTTTTTTTCACTGTAGCCTCCAACACTCTTCCAAGAGGCATTAAAACTGTCTTGTTAAGCTACTGCTACCTCCACGTCTCTTCCAAGGGGCATTACAACCATCTTGTTAAACCACTCTGTACTCCACAGCTCTTCCAAGGGGCATTAAAACCATCTTGTTAAGATACTGTGAACTCCACTTCTCTTCCACGGGGCATTAATATTGTCTTTTTTTTCCACAGCGACCCCCACTACTCTTCCAATGGGCATTAAAACCGTCTTGTTAAGCTACTCTGACCTAAACGTCTCTTCCACAGGGCATTGATTTTGTCTTTTTATTCCACTGCTACCTCCACCACTCTTCCAAGGGGCATGAAAACCATTTTGTTAAGCTTCTGTGACCGCCATGTCTCTTTCACGGGGAATTGATATTGTCTTTTTAGTCCAATACGACCTCCACCACTCTTCCAAGTGGCATTGATATTGTCTTTTTATTCCACTGCAACGTCCACCACTTTTCTAAGGGCCATTAAAACTATCTTGTTAAGCTACTGTGACCTCCACGTCTCTTGCACGGGGCATTGATATTGTCTTTTTATTCCACTGCGAACTCCACCACTCTTCCAAAGGACTTTAAAACCGTCTTGTTACGCTACTATGACCTTCACGTCTCTTCAACGGGGCATTGATATTGTGTTTTTATTCCACTGCGCCCTCCACCACTCCTCCAAGGGCGATTGATGTTTTCTTTTTTTTCCATTGCGACCTCCACTACTCTTCCAAGGGGCAAAAAAAACATCTTGCTAAGCTACTGTGACCTCCACGTCTATTCCACGGCGCATTGATATTGTCTTTTTATTCCATTGTATCCTCCACCACTCTTCCAAGGGGCATTAAAACCGTCTTGTTAAGCTACAGTTACCTTCACGTCTCTTCCAAGGGGCATTAAACCGTCTTGCTAAGCCACTCTGAACTCCACAGCTCTGCTCTCTGCCAAGGGGCATTAAAATTATCTGGTTAACCTAATGTGACCTCCACGTCTCTTCCACTGGGCATTGATGTAGTGTTTTTATTACACTGCGACCTTCACCACTCTTCCAAGGGGCAATGAAACCATATTGCTAAGCTACTGTGACCTCCACGTCTCTTCCACGGGGCATTGATATTGTCTTTTTTTTCCACTGCAACCTCCACCAGTCTTCCAAGAGGCATTGATATTGTCTTTTTATTCCACTACGACCTCCACCACTCTTCCAAGGGGCATTAAAACCGTCTTGTTAAACGACTCTGTTCTCCACAGCTCTTCCAAGGGGCATTAAAACCGTCTTGTTAAGATACTGTGCCCTCCATGTCTCTTCCACGGGGCATTGATATTGTCTTTTTATTCCACTGAGACCTTCACCACTGTTCCAAGGAGTATTAAAATCATCTTTTTAAGCTACTGTGACATCCACGTCTCTTCCAAGGGGCATCTAAACTGTCTTGTTTAACCACTCTGAACTCCACTGCTCTTACAAGGGGCATTAAAACCGTCTTATTAGGCTACAGTGACCTCCACATCTCTTCCAAGGGGTATTAAAACCATCTTGTTACACCACTTTGAACTCCAGAGCTCTTCCAAGGGGCTTTAAAACCGTCTTATTAAGCTACTTTGACCTCCACGTCCCTTCCACGGGGCATTGATATTGTCTTTTTCTTCCACTGCGACTTCCACCACTCTTCCAAGGGGCATTAAAACTGTCTTGTTAATCTACTGTGATCTCCACATCTCTTCCACGGGATATTGATATTGTCTTTTTATTCCACTGCAACCTCCACCAGTCTTCCAAGGGGCATTGATATTGTCTTTTTATTCCACTACGACCTCCACCACACTTCCAAGGGGCATTAAAACCATCTAGTTAAACCACTCTGTACTCCACAGCTCTTCCAAGGGGCATTAAAACCATCTTGTTAAGATACTGTGCCCTCCACGTCTCTTCTACGGGGCATTGATATTGTCTTTTTAATCCACTGAGACCTTCACCACTCTTCCAAGGAGTATTAAAATCATCTTTTTAACTACTGTGACATCCACGTCTCTTCCAAGGGGCATTTAAACCATCTTGTTAAACCACTCTGAACTCCACAGCTCTTACAAGGGGCATTAAAACCGTCTTGTTAAGATACTGTGCCCTCCACGTCTCTTCCACAGGGCATTGATATTGTCTTTTTATTCCACTGAGACCTTCACCACTCTTCCAAGGAGTATTAAAATCATCTTTTTAAGCTACTGTGTTCTCCACGTCTCTTCCACGGGGACATTGATATTGTCTTTTTATTCCACTGTAACCTTCACCACTCTTCCAAGGGGCATTAAAACCATCTTGTTAAGCTACTGTGACTTTCACCTTTCTTCCAAGGGGCATTAAAACCGTCTTGTTAAGATACTGTGCCCTCCACGTCCCTTCCAAGGGACATTTAAACCGTCTTGTTAAACCACTCTAAACTCCACTGCTCTTACAAGGGGCATTAAAGCCGTCTTGTTAGGCTACTGTGACCTCCACGTCTCTTCCAAGGGGCATTAAAACCGTCTTGTTACACTACTCTGAACTCCAAAGCTCTTCCTAGGGGCATTAAAACTGTCTTATTAAGCTACTTTGACCTCCACGTCCCTTCCACGGGGCATTGATATTGTCTTTTTATTCCACTGCGACTTCCACCACTCTTCCAAGGGGCAATAAAACTGTCTTGTTAATCTACTGTGATCTCCACATCTCTTCCACGGGATATTGATATTGTCTTTTTATTCCACTGCAACCTCCACCAGTCTTCCAAGGGACATTGATATTGTCTTTTTATTACACTACGACCTCCACCACTCTTCCAAGGGGCATTAAAACCGTCTTGTTAAACCACTCTGTTCTCCACAGCTCTTCCAAGGGGCATTAAAACCGTCTTGTTAAGATACTGTGCCCTCCATGTCTCTTCCACGGGGCATTGATATTGTCTTTTTATTCCACTGAGACCTTCACCACTGTTCCAAGCAGTATTAAAATCATCTTTTTAAGCCACTGTGACATCCACGTCTCTTCCAAGGGGCATTTAAACTGTCTTATTTAACCACTCTGAACTCCACTGCTCTTACAAGGGGCATTAAAACCGTCTTATTAGGCTACAGTGACCACCACGTCTCTTCCAAGGGGCATTAAAACCATCTTGTTACACCACTTTGAACTCCAGAGCTCTTCCAAGGGGCTTTAAAACCGTCTTATTAAGCTACTTTGACCTCCACGTCCCTTCCACGGGGCATTGATATTGTCTTTTTATTCCACTGCGACTTCCACCACTCTTCCAAGGGGCAATAAAACTGTCTTGTTAATCTACTGTGATCTCCACATCTCTTCCACGGGATATTGATATTGTCTTTTTATTCCACTGCAACCTCCACCAGTCTTCCAAGGGACATTGATATTGTCTTTTTATTACACTACGACCTCCACCACTCTTCCAAGGGGCATTAAAACCATATTGTTAAACCACTCTGTACTCCACAGCTCTTCCAAGGGGCATTAAAACCATCTTGTTAAGATACTGTGCCCTCCACGTCTCTTCTACGGGGCATTGATATTGTCTTTTTAATCCACTGAGACCTTCACCACTCTTCCAAGGAGTATTAAAATCATCTTTTTAACTACTGTGACATCCACGTGTCTTCCAAGGGGCATTTAAACCATCTTGTTAAACCACTCTAAACTCCACAGCTCTTACAAGGGGCATTAATATCATCTTTTTAAGCTACTGTGATCTCCACGTCTCTTCCACGGGGCATTGATATTGTCTTTTTATTCCACTGTAACCTCCACCACTCTTCCAAGGGGCATTAAAACCATCTTGTTAAGCTACTGTGAATTTCACATTTCTTCCAAGGGGCATTAAAACCGTCTTGTTAAACCACTCCGAACTCCACAGTTCTGCCAAGGGGCATTAAAACCGTCTTGATAATCTACTGTGACCTCCACCTCTCTTCCACGCGGCAATGATATTGTCTTTTTATTTAACTGTGACTTCCACCACTCTTACAAGTGGGCAATAAAACCGTCTTGTTAAGCTACTGTGACCTCAACCTCTCTTCCACGGAGCATTGATATTGTCTTCTTATTCCACTGTAAACTCCACGACTCTTCCAAAGGGCTTTAAAACCGTCTTGTTACGCTACCATGACCTTCACGTCTCTTCCACGGGGCACTGATATTGTGTTTTTATTCCACTGCGACCTCCACCACTCCTCCAAGGGTGATTGATAGTTTCTTTTTTTTTCCATTGCGACCTCCTCTACTCTTCCAAGGGGCAAAAAAAACATCTTGCTAAGCTACTGTGACCTCCACGTCTATTCCACGGGTCATTGATATTGTCTTTTTATTCCATTGTATCCTCCACCACTCTTCCAAGGGGCATTAAAACCGTCTTGTTAAGCTACAGTTACCTTCACGTCTCTTCCAAGGGGCATTAAAACCGTCTTGTTAAGCCACTCTGAACACCACAGCTCTGCCCTTTGCCAAGGGGCATTAAAATTATCTGGTTAACCTAATGTGACCTCCACGCCTCTTCCACTGGGCATTGATATAGTGTTTTTATTCCACTGTAACCTCCACCACTCTTCCAAGGGGCATTAAAATCGTCTTGTAAAGCTACTATGACCTTCACATCTCTTCCAAGGGACATTAAAATCATCTTGTTAAACCACTCTGAACTCCACAGCTCTGCCAAGGTGCATTAAAACCGTCTTGATAATCTACTGTGACCTGAATGTCTCTTCCACACGGCAATGATATTGTCTTTTTATTCCACTGCGATCACAACCACTCTTCCAAGGTGCAATAAAACTGTCTTGTTAAGCCACTGTGACCTCCACGTCTCTTCCACGGGGCATTGATATTGTCTTTTTATTCCGCTGTAACCTCCACCCCTCTTCCAAGGGGAATTAAAACCGTCTTGTTAAGCTACTGTGACCTTCACGTCTCATCCACTGGGCATTGATATTGTCTTTTTATTCCACTGCGACCTCCATCACTCTTCCAAGCGGCATTGATATTGTCATTTTATTATACTGCGAACCACCACCACTCTTCCAAGAGGCATTAAAATCGTCTTGTTACGCTACTGTGACCTCCTCTTCTCTTCCACTGGGCATTAATATTGTCTTTATATTCCACTGTAACCTCCACCACTCTTCCAAGGGGCATTAAACCTTCTTGTTAAACTACTGTGACCTCCACGTCTCTTCCAGGGGGAATTAAAACCGTCTTGCTAAACCACTCTGAACTCCACAGCTCTTCCAAGGGGCATTAAAACCTTCTTATTAAGCTACTTTGACCTCCACGTCTCTTTTACGGGGAATTGATATTGTCTTTATATTCCACTGTAACCTCCACCACTCTTCCAAGGGGCATTAAAACCATCTTGTTAAATCACTCTGTACTCCACAGCTCTTCCAAGGGGCATTAAAACCATCTTGTTAAGCTACTGTGATCTCCACGTCTCTTCCACAGGGTATTGATATTGTCTTTTTATTCCACTGTGACCTCCACCAATCTTCCAAGGGGCATTGATAATGTCTTTTTCTTCCACTAAGACCTCCACCACTCTTCCAAGGGGCATTAAAACCATCTTGTTAAGCTACTGTGACCTTCACCTCTTTTCCAAGGGGCATTAAAACCGTCTTGTTAAACCACTCTGAACTCCACAGTTCTGCCAAGGGGCATTAAATCCGTCTTGATAATCTTCTGTGACCTCCACGTCTCTTCCACGCGGCAATGATATTGTATTTTTATTCCACTGCTACGTCCACCACTCTTACAAGTTGGAAATAAAACCGTCTTTTTAAGCTCCTGTGACCTCCATGTCTCTTCCATGGGGCACTGATAATGTCTTTTTATTCCAATGCAACCTCCACCACTTTTCCAAGGGGCAGAAAAACCATCTTGTTAAGCTACTGTGACCTCCATGTCTCTTCCAAGGGACATTAAAACCATCTTTTTAAACCTCTCTGAACACAACAGCTCTTCCAAGGGGCATTAAAACCGTCTTATTATGCTACTGTTACCTTCATGTCTCTTCCACGGGAAATTAATATTGTCTTTTCATTCCACTGCGTCCTCCACCACTCTTCCAAGCGGCATTAAATTTGTCTTGTTAAGTTACTGTGACCTCCACGTCTCTTCCACGGGGCATGGATATTGTCTTTTTATTCCACTGCGACCTCCACAACTCTTCCAAGGGGCATTAAAACCATCATGTTAAGCTACTGTGACCTCCACTTCTCTGCGAAGGGGCATTAAAACTTTCTTGTTAAACCACTCTGTACTCCACCACATTTCCAAGGGGTATTACAACCGTCTTGTTAAGCTACTGTGACCTCCACGTCTTTTCCACGGGGCATTAATATTGTCTTTTTATTCCACTGCAACCTCCACCTCTCTTCCAAGGTGCATTAAAACCGTCTTGTTAAGCTATTGTGACCTCCAAGTCTTTTCCACGGGGCATTGATATTGTCTTTTTATTCCACTGCGACCTCCACCACTCTTTCAAAGGGCATTAAAACTGTTTTGTTAAGCTACTGTGACCTCCACGTCTCTTCAACTGGGCATTGATATTGTCTTTTTTTTCCACTGCGACCTCCACCACTCTTCCAAGGGGCATTAAAACCGTCTTGTTAACCTACTGTGACATCCATGTCTCCTCCAAGGGGCATTAACACCGTCTTGTTAAACCACTCTGAATTCCACAGCTCTTCCAAGGGGCTGTAAAACCATGGTATTAAGCTACTTTGACCTCGACGTCTCTTCCACGGGGCAATGATAATGTCTTTTTATTCCTCTTCGACCTCCATCACTCTTCAAAGGGGCATGAAAACCATATTGTTAAGGTGCTGTGACCACCACGTCTCTTCCACGGGGCATTGATATTGTCTTTTTTCCACTGTGATCTCCACCACTCTTCCAAGGGGCATTGATATTATCTTTATATTCCATTGCGATCTCCACCACTCTTCCAAGGGACATTGAAACCGTCTTGTTAAGCTACTGTGATCTCCACGTCTCTTCCACGGGGCATTGATATTGTCTTTTTATTCCACTGTAACCTCCACCACTCTTCCAAGGGGCATTAAAACCATTTTGTAAAGCTACTGTGACCTCCATGTCTCTTCCACGGGGCATTGATATTGTCTTTTTATTCCACTGCTACATCCACCACTCTTCCAAGTGGCAGTGATATTTTATTTTTATTCCACTGCGACCACCACCACTCTTCGAAGGGGCATTAAAACCGTCTTGTTAAGCTACTGTGACCTCCACGTCTCTTCCACGGGGCATTGATATTGTCTTTTTATTCCACTGCGACCTCCACCACTCTTCCAAGGGGCATTAAAACCGCCTTGTTAAGCTACTGTGGCCTCCACGTCTCATCCAAGGGGCATTGATTTTGTCTTTTTATTCCACTGCTACCTCCACCACTTTTCCAATGGGCATTGACATTGTCTTTTTATTCCACTGCTACATCCACCACTCTTCCAAGGGGCATTAAAACCGCCTTGTTAAGCTACTGTGACCTCTACGTCTCTTTCATGGGCCATTGATATTGACATTTTATTCCACTGCGACCTCAACCACTCTTCCAAGGGGCATTGATATTGTCTTTTTATTCCACTGCGACCACCACCACTCTTCGAAGGGGCATTAAAACGGTCTTGTTAAGCTACTGTGACATCCACGTCTCTTCCACGGGGCATTGATATTGTCTTTTTATTCCACTGCGACCTCCATCACTCTTCAAAGGGGTATTAAAACCGTATTGTTAAGCTGCTGTGACCACCACATCTCTTCCACGGGGCATTGATATTGTCTTTTTTCCACTGTGATCTCCACCACTCTTCCAAGGGGCATTGATATTATCTTTATATTCCACTGCGATCTCCACCACTCTTCCAAGGGACATTGAAACCGTCTTGTTAAGCTACTGTGATCTCCACGTCTCTTCCACGGGGCATTGATATTGTCTTTTTATTCCACTGTAACCTCCACCACTCTTCCAAGGGGCATTAAAACCGTCTTGTAAAGCTACTGTGACCTCCACGTCTCTTCCACTTGGCATTGATATTGTCTTTTAATTCCACTGCGACCTCCACCACTCCTCCAAGGGTGATTGATATTTTCTTTTTTTTCCATTGCGACCTCCACTACTCTTCCAAGGGGCAAAAAAAACATCTTGCTAAGCTTCTGTGACCTCCACGTCTATTCCACGGGGCATTGATATTGTCTTTTTATTCCATTGTAACCTCCACCACTTTTCCAAGGGGCATTAAAACCGTCTTGTTAAGCTACAGTTACCTTCACGTCTCTTCCAGGGGGCATTAAAACCGTCTTGTTAAGCCACTCTGAACTCCACAGCTCTGTCCTCTGCCAAGGGGCATTAAAATTATCTGGTTAACCTAATGTGACCTCCACGTCTCTTCCACTACGCATTGATGTAGTGTTTTTATTCCACTGTAACCTCCACCACTCTTCCAAGGGGCATTAAAATCATCTTGTAAAGCTACTGTGACCTTCACATCTCTTCCAAGGGACATTAAAATCGTCTTGTTAAACCACTCTGAACTCCACAGCTCTGCCAAGGTGCATTAAAACCGTCTTGATAATCTACTGTGACCTCCATGTCTCTTCTACGTGGCAATGATATTTTCTTTTTATTCCACTGAGATCACAACCACTCTTCAAAGGGGCAATAAAACTGTCTTGTTAAGCCACTGTGACCTCCGCGTCTCTTCCTCGGGGCATTGATATTGTCTTTTTATTCCGCTGTAACCTCCACCACTCTTCCAAGGGGCATTAAAACCGTCTTGTTAAGTTAATGTGACCTTCACGTCTCTTCCACTGGGCATTGATATTGTCTTTTTATTCCACTGCGACCTTCACCACTTTTCCAAGGGGCATTGATATTGTCTTTTTATTCCACTGTGACCACCACCACTCATCGAAGGGGCATTAAAACCGTCTTGTTAAGCTACTGTGACATCCACGTCTCTTCCACGGGGCATTGACATTGTCTTTTTATTCCACTGCGACCTCCATCACTCTTCAAAGGGGTATTAAAACCGTATTGTTAAGCTGCTGTGACCACCACATTTCTTCCACGGGGCATTGATATTGTCTTTTTTCCATTGTGATCTCCACCACTCTTCCAAGGGGCATTCATATTATCTTTATATTCCACTGCGATCTCCACCACTCTTCCAAGGTACATTAAAACAGTCTTGTTAAGCTACTGTGACCTCCACGTCTCTTCCATGGGGCATTGATATTGTCTTTTTATTCCACTTTAACCTCCACGACTCTTCCAAAGGGCTTTAAAACCGTCTTGCTACGCTACTATGACCTTCACGTCTCTTCAACGGGACATTGATATTGTGTTTTTATTCCACTGCGACCTCCACCACTCCTCAAAGGGTGATTGATATTTTCTTTTTTTTCCATTGCGACCTCCACTACTCTTCCAAGCGGCAAAAAAAACATCTTGCTAAGCTACTGTGACCTCCACGTCTATTCCACGGGGCATTGATATTGTCTTTTTATTCCATTGTAACCTCCACCACTCTTCCAAGGGGCATTAAAACCGTCTTGTTAAGCTACAGTTACCTTCATGTCTCTTCCAAGGGGCATTAAAATCGTCTTGTTAAGCCACTCTGAACTCCACAGCTCTGCCCTCTGCCAAGGGGCATTAAAATTATCTGGTTAACCTATTGTGACCTCCACGTCTCTTCTACTGGGCATTGATGTAGTGTTTTTATTCCACTGTAACCTCCACCACTCTTCCAAGGGGCATTAAAATCGTCTTGTAAAGCTACTGTGACCTTAACATCTCTTCCAAGGGACATTAAAATCGTCTTGTTAAACCACTCTGAACTCCACAGCTCTGCCAAGGTGCATTAAAACCGTCTTGATAATCTACTGTGACCTCCATGTGTCTTCCACGCGGCAATGATATTGTCTTTATATTCCACTGCAATCACAACCACTCTTCCAAGGGGCAATAAAACTGTCTTGTTAAGCCACTGTGACCTCCTCGTCTCTTCCACGGGGCATTGATATTGTCTTTTTATTCCGCTGTAACCTCCACCACTCTTCCAAGGGGCATTAAAATCGTCTTGTTAAGCTACTGTGACCTTCACGTCTCTTCCACTGGGCATTGATATTGTCTTTTTATTCCACTACGACCTCCACCACTCTTCCAAGGGGCATTGATATTGTCATTTTATTATACTGCGAACCACCACCACTCTTCCAAGAGGCATTAAAATCGTCTTGTTACGCTACTGTGACCTCCTCTTCTCTTCCACTGGGCATTAATATTGTCTTTATATTCCACTGTAACCTCCACCACTCTTCCAAGGGGCATTAAACCTTTCCTCTTAAGCTACTGTGACCTCCACGTCTCTTCCAAGGGGAATTAAAACCGTCTTGTTAAACCACTCTGAACTCCACAGCTCTTCCAAGGGGCATTAAATCCGTCTTATTAAGCTACTTTGACTTCCACGTCTCTTTTACGGGGAATTGATATTGTCTTTATATTCCACTGTAACCTCCACCACTCTCCCAAGGGGCATTAAACCTTCTTGTTAAGCTACTGTGATCTCCACGTCTCTTCCACGGGGTATTGATATTGTCTTTTTATTCCACTGTGACCTCCACCAATCTTCCAAGGGGCATTGATAATGTCTTTTTATTCCACTAAGACCTCCACCACTCTTCCAAGGGGCATTAAAACCGTCTTGTTAAGCTACTGTGACCTTCACCTCTTTTCCAAGGGGCATTAAAACCGTCTTGTTAAACCACTCTGAACTCCACAGTTCTGCCAAGGGGCATTAAATCCGTCTTGATAATCTACTGTGACCTCCACGTCTCTTCCACGCGGCAATGATATTGTATTTTTATTCCACTGCGACGTCCACCACTCTTACAAGTTGGAAATAAAACCGTCTTGTTAAGCTACTGTGACCTCCATGTCTCTTCCATGGGGCACTGGTAATGTCTTTTTAGTCCAATGTAACCTCCACCACTTTTCCAAGGGGCACGAAAACTGTCTTGTTAAGCTACTGTGACCTCCATGTCTCTTCCAAGGGACATTAAAGCCATCTTTTTAAACCTCTCTGAACTCCACAGCTCTTCCAAGGGGCATTAAAACCGTCTTTTTATGCTACTGTTACCTCCATGTCTCTTAAACGGGATATTGATATTGTCTTTTCATTCCACTGCGTCCTCCACCACTCTTCCAAGGGGCATTAAATTTGTCTGGTTAAGCTACTGTGACCTCCACGTCTCTTCCACGGGGCATTGATATTGTCTTTTTATTCCACTGCGACCTCCACCACTCTTCCAAGGGGCATTAAAACCATCTTGTTTAGCTGCTGCGACCTCCACTTCTCTGCCAAGGGGCATTAAAACTTTCTTTTTAAACCACTCTGTACTCCACCACATTTCCAAGGGGCATTAAAACCGTCTTGTTAAGCTACTGTGACCTCCATGTCTCTTCCACGGGGCATTAATATTGTCTTTTTATTCCACTGCAACCTCCACCACTCTTCCAAGGGGCATTAAAACCGTCTTGTTAAGCTGCTGTGACCCTCCAAGTCTTTTCCACGGGGCATTGATATTGTCTTTTTATTCCACTGCGACCTCCACCACTCTTTCAAAGGGCATTAAAACTGTTTTGTTAAGCTACTGTGACCTCCACGTCTCTTCAACTGGGCATTGATATTGTCTTTTTTTTCCACTGCGACTTACACCACTCATCCAAGGGACATTAAAACCGTCTTGTTAAGCTACTGTGACCTCCATGTCTCTTCCAAGGGGCATTACCACCATCTTGTTAAACCACTCTGAATTCCACACCTCTTCCAATGGGCAGTAAAGCCATGTTATTAAGCTACTTTGACCTCGACGTCTCTTCCACGGGGCAATGATAATGTCTTTTTATACCACTTCGACCTCCATCACTCTTCAAAGGGGCATTAAAACAGTATTGTTAAGTTGCTGTGACCACCACGTCTCTTCCACGGGGCATTGATATTGTCTTTTTTCCACTGTGATCTCCACCAGTCTTCCAAGGGGCATTGATATTATCTTTATATTCCACTGCGATCTCCACCACTCTTCCAAGGGACATTGAAATCATTTTGTTAAGCTACTGTGATCTACACTTCTCTTCCACGGGGACTTGATATTGTCTTTTTATTCCACTGTAACCTCCACCACTCTTCCAAGGGGCATTAAAACTGTTTTGTAAAGCTACTGTGACCTCCATGTCTCTTCCACGGGGCATAGATATTGTCTTTTTATTCCACTGCTACCTCCACCACTCTTCCAAGGGGTATTGATATTGTCTTTTTATTCCACTGCTACCACCACCACTCTTCGAAGGGGCATTAAAACCGTCTTGTTAAGCTACTGTGACCTCCACGTCTCTTCCACGGGGCATTGATATTGTATTTTTATTCCACTGCGACCTCCACCACTCTTCCAAGGGGCATTAGAACCGCCTTGTTAAGCTACTGTGGCCCCCACGTCTCATCCAAGGGGCATTGATTTTGTCTTTTTATTCCACTGCTACCTCCACCACTTTTCCAATGGGCATTAAAACCATCTTCTTAAGCTACTGTGACCTCTACGTCTCTTCCACGGGGCATTGATATTGTCATTTTATTCCACTGCGACCTCCACCACTCTTCCAAGGTGCATTGATATTGTCTTTTTATTCCACTGCGACCACCATAACTCTTCGAAGGGGCATTAAAACCGTCTTGTTAAGCTACTGTGACATCCAGGTCTCTTCCACGGGGCATTGATATTGTCTTTTTATTCCACTGCGACCTCCATCACTCTTCAAAGGGGTATTAAAACTGTATTGTTAAGCTGCTGTGACCACGACATCTCTTCCACGGGGCATTGATATTGTCTTTTTTCCACTGTGATCTCCACCACTCTTCCAAGGGGCATTCATATTATCTTTATATTCCACTGCGATCTCCACCACTCTTCCAAGGGGCATTGAAACCGTCTTGTTAAGCTACTGTGATCTCCACGTCTCTTCCACGGGGCATTGATATTGTCTTTTTATTACACTGTAACCTCCACCACTCTTCCAAGGGGCATTAAAACCATCTTGTAAAGCTACTGTGACCTCCACGTCTCTTCCAAGGGGCAATGATATTGTCTTTTTATTCCACTGCGACCACCACTACTCTTCGAAGGGGCATTAAAACCATTTTGTTAAGCTACTGTGATCTACACTTCTCTTCCACAGGGAATTGATATTGTCTTTTTATTCCACTGTAACCTCCACCACTCTTCCAAGGGGCATTAAAACTGTTTTGTAAAGCTACTGTGACCTCCATGTCTCTTCCACGGGGCATAGATATTGTCTTTTTATTCCACTGCTACCTCCACCACTCTTCCAAGGGGCATTGATATTGTCTTTTTATTCCACTGCGATCACCACCACTCTTCGAAGGGGCATTAAAACCGTCTTGTTAAGCTACTGTGACCTCCACGTCTCTTCCACGGGGCATTGATATTGTATTTTTATTCCACTGCGACCTCCACCACTCTTCCAAGGGGCATTAGAACCGCCTTGTTAAGCTACTGTGGCCCCCACGTCTCATCCAAGGGGCATTGATTTTGTCTTTTTATTCCACTGCTACCTCCACCACTTTTCCAATGGGCATTAAAACCATCTTCTTAAGCTACTGTGACCTCTACGTCTCTTCCACGGGGCATTGATATTGTCATTTTATTCCACTGCGACCTCCACCACTCTTCCAAGGGGCATTGATATTGTCTTTTTATTCCACTGCGACCACCATAACTCTTCGAAGGGGCATTAAAACCGTCTTGTTAAGCTACTGTGACATCCAGGTCTCTTCCACGGGGCATTGATATTGTCTTTTTATTCCACTGCGACCTCCATCACTCTTCAAAAGGGTATTAAAACTGTATTGTTAAGCTGCTGTGACCACGACATCTCTTCCACGGGGCATTGATATTGTCTTTTTTCCACTGTGATCTCCACCACTCTTCCAAGGGGCATTGATATTATCTTTATATTCCACTGCGATCTCCACCACTCTTCCAAGGGGCATTGAAACCGTTTTGTTAAGCTACTGTGATCTCCACGTCTCTTCCACGGGGCATTGATATTGTCTTTTTATTACACTGTAACCTCCACCACTCTTCCAAGGGGCATAAAAACCATCTTGTAAAGCTACTGTGACCTCCACGTCTCTTCCAAGGGGCATTGATATTGTCTTTTTATTCCACTGCGACCACCACTACTCTTCGAAGGGACATTAAAACCATTTTGTTAAGCTACTGTGACCTCCACGTCTCTTCCACGGGGCGTTGATATTGTCTTTTTATTCCACTGCGACCTCCACCACTCTTCCAAGGGGCATTGATATTGTCTTTTTATTCCACTGCGACCACCACCACTCTTCGAAGGTGCATTAAAACCGACTTGTTAAACTACTGTGACCTCCACGTCTCTTCCACGGGGCATTGATATTGTCTTTTTATTCCACTGCGACCTCCACCACTCTTCCAAGGGGCATTAAAACCGTCTTGTTAAGCTACTGTGACCTCCACGTCTCTTCTACGGGGCACTGATATTGTCTTTTTATTCCCTGCGACCTACACCACTCTTCCAAGGGGCAATAAAATTTTCTTTTTAAGCAACTGTGACCTCCACGTTTCTTCCACGGGGCAGAGATATTTTCTTTTTATTCCACTGCGACATCCACCACTCTTCCAAGGTGCATTGATATTGTCTTTTTATTCCACTGCAACCTCCAACACTCTTCCAAGGGGCATTAAAACTGTCTTGATAAGCTACTGTGACCGCCACATCTCTTCCACGGGGCGTTGATATTATCTTTTTATTCCAATGTAACCTTCACCACCTTTCCAACGTGCATTAGAACTGCCTTGTTAAGCTACTGTGGCCTCCCCGTCTCATCCAAGGGGAATTAAAACCGTCTTGTTAAACCAATCTGAACTCCACAGCTCTTCCAAGAGGCATTAAAACCGTCTTGTTAAGCTACTGTGACCTCCACGTATATTCCACGGGGCATTTATATTGACTTTTTAATCCAATGCGATCTCCACCACTCTTCCAAGGGGCATTAAAACTGTGTTGATAAGCTACTGTGACCTCGACATCTCTTCCACGGGGCATTGAAATTGTCTTTTTCTTCCACTGTAACCTCCACCACTTTTCCAATGGGCATTAAAACTCTCTTTTTAAGCTACTGTGACCGCCACGTCTCATCCAAGGATCATTAATACCGTCTTTATAAACCACTCTGAACTTCACAGCTCTTCCAAGGTATATTAAAACCATCTTGTTAAGCTACTTTGACCTCCACGTCTCTTCCACGGGGCATTAATATTGGCTTTTTATTCCACTGCGACCTCCACCACTCTTCCAAGGGGCATTAAAACCATCTTGTTAAGCTACTTCTACGTTCACGTCTCTTGCACGGGGCATTGATATTCTCTTTTTACTCCACTGCAACCTCCACCACTCTTCTAAGGGGCACTAAACCTGTATTGTTAAGCTACTGTGACCACAATGTCTCTTCCACAGGGCATTGATATTGTCTTTTTATTCCACTGCGACCTCCACCAATCTTCCAAGTGGCATTAAAACAGTCTTGTTAAGCTACTATTACCTCCACGTCTCTTCCACGGGGCATTGATATTGTCTTTTTATTCCACTGCGACCAACATCACTCTTCCAAGGAACATTGATATTGTCTTTTTATTCCACTGCGACCCCCACAGCTCTTCCAACGGGCATTAAAACCGTCTTGTTAAGCTACTGTGACTTCCACGTCTCTTCCAAGGGGCATTAAAACCGTCTTGTTAAACCTCTCTCAACTCCACAGCTCTTCCAAGGGGCATTAAAACAGTCTTATAAAGCTACTGTGACCTCCACGTTTCTTCCACTGGGCATTGATATTGTCTTTTTATTCCAATGTAACCTACACCACGATTCCAATTGGCACTAAAACCGTCTTGTTAAGCTACTGTGACCTCCATGCCTCTTCCAAGGGGCATTAAAACTGTCTTGTTAAACCTCTCTGAACTACACAGTTCTTCCAAGGGGCATTAAAACAGTCTTGTTATGCTACTGTGACCTTCATGTCTGTTCCACTGGGTATTGATATTGTCTTCTTATACCACTGCGACCTCCACCACTCTTCCAAGGGGCTTTAAAATAGCCTTGTTAAGATACTGTGACCTCCACGTCCTTTCTACGGGGCATTGATATTGTCTTTTTATTCCACTGTATCCTCCACCAAGGGCATTAAAACTGTCTTGTTAAGCTACTGTCATCTTCACGTCTCTTCCAAGGGGCATTAAATCCTTCTTGTTAAACCACTCTGAATGCCACAGCTCTGCCAAGGGGCATTAAAAAGTGTCTTGTTAAGCTACTGTGGCCTCCATGTCTTTTCCACAGGGCATTGATATTGTCTTTTTTTTTCACTGTAACCTCCACCACTCTTCCAAGAGGCATTAAAACTGTCTTGTTAAGCTACTGCTACCTCCACGTCTCTTCCAAGGGGCATTAAAACCATCTTGTTAAACCACTCTGTGCTCCACAGCTTTTCCAAGGGGCATTAAAACCATCTTGTTAAGCTACTGTGACCTCCACGTCTCTTCCACGGGGCATTGATATTGTCTTTTTATTCCACAGCGACCCCCACTACTCTTCCAATGGGCATTAAAACCGTCTTGTTAAGCGACTCTGACCTCCACGTCTCTTCCACGGGGCATTGATTTTGTCTTTTTATTCCACTGCTACCTCCACCACTCTTCCACGGGGCATGAAAACCATTTTGTTAAATTTCTGTGACCTCCATGTCTCTTCTACGGGGAATTGATATTGTCTTTTTAGTCCAATACGATCTCCACCACTCTTCCAAGGGGCATTGATATTGTCTTTTTATTCCACTGCAACCGCCACCACTTTTCTAAGGGCCATTAAAACCATCTTGTTAAGCTACTGTGACCTCCACGTCTCTTACACGGGGCATTGATATTGTTTTTTTATTCCACTGCGACATCCACCACTCTTCCAAGGGGCATTAAAACCGCTTTGTTAAACTACTGTGACCTCCACGTCTCTTCCACGGGGCATTGATATTGTATTTTTATTCCACAGCGACCTCCACGACTCTTCCAAGGGGCATTAAAACCGTCTTGTTAAGCTACTGTGACCTCCACGTCTTTTCCAAGGGGCATTGATATTGTCTTCTTATTCCACTGCGACCTCCACCCATCTTCCAAGCGGCATTAAAACTGTCTTGTTAAGCTACTATTACCCCCACGTCTCTTCCACGGGGCATTGATATTGTCTTTTTATTCCACTGCAACCAACATCACTCTTCCAAGTAACATTGATATTGTCTTTTTATTCCACTGCGACCCCCACAACTCTTCCAACGGGCATTAAAACCATCTTGTTAAGCTACTGTGACTTCCACGTCTCTTCCAAGGGGCATTAAAACCGCCTTGTTAAACCTCTCTGAACTCCACAGCTCTTCCAAGGGGCATTAAAACTGTCTTGTTATGCTACTGTGACCTCCACATTTCTTCCAATGGGCATTGATATTGTCTTTTTATTCCAATGTAACCTACACCACGATTCCAATTGGCACTAAAACCGTCTTGTTAAGCTACTGTGACCTCCACGTCTCTTCCAAGTGGCATTAAAACTGTCTTGTTAAACCTCTTTGAACTCCACAGTTCTTCCAAGGGGCATTAAAACAGTCTTGTTATGCTACTGAGACCTTCATGGCTGTTCCACTGGGTATTGATATTGTCTTCTTATACCACTGCTACCTCCACCACTCTTCCAAGGGGCATTAAAATAGTCTTGTTACGCTACTGTGACCTCCACGTCCCTTCTACGGGGCATTGATATTGTCTTTTTATTCCACTGCAACCTCCACCACTCTTCCAAGGGGCATTGTTATTGTTTTTTTATTCCACTGCGACCTCCACTACTCTTCCAAGGGACTTTGATATTGTCTTTTTATTACTCTGCGACCTCCACCAAGGGGCAATAAAGCCATCTTTTTAAGCTACTGTGACCTCCAAGTCTCTTCCACGGGGCATTCATATTGTCTTTTTATTCCACTGTAACCTCCACCACTCTTCCAAGGGGCATTAAAACTGTCTTGTTAAGCTACTGTCATCTTCACGTCTCTTCAAAGGGGCATTAAATCCTTCTTGTTAAACCACTCTGAATGCCACAGCTCTGCCAAGGGGCATTAAAAAGTGTCTTGTTAAGCTACTGTGGCCTCCACGTCTTTTCCACAGGGCATTGATATTGTCTTTTTTTTTCACTGTAACCTCCACCACTCTTACAAGAGGCATGAAAACTGTCTTGTTAAGCTACTGCTACCTCCACGTCTCTTCCAAAGGGCTTTAAAACCATCTTGTTAAACCGCTCTGTACTCCACAGCTCTTCCAAGGTGCATTAAAACCATCTTGTTAAGCTACTGTAACCTCCACGTCTCTTCCACGGGGCATTAATTTTGTCTTTTTATTCCACTGCTACCTCCACCACTCTTCCACGGGGCATGAAAACCATTTTGTTAAGTTTCTGTGACCTCCATGTCTCTTCTACGGGGAATTGATATTGTCTTTTTAGTCCAATACGACCTCCACCACTCATCCAAGGGGCATTATTATTGTCTTTTTATTCCACTGCAACCGCCACAACTTTTCTAAGGGCCATTAAAACCATCTTGTTAAGCTACTGTGACCTCCACGTCTCTTACACGGGACATTGATATTGTTTTTTTATTCCACTGTGACCTCCACCACTCTTCCAAGGGGCATTAAAACCGCTTTGTTAAACTACTGTGACCTACACGTCTTTTCCACGGGGCATTGATATTGTATTTTTATTCCACAGCGACCTCCACTACTCTTCCAAGGGGCATTAAAACCGTCTTGTTAAGCTACTGTGACCTCCACGTCTTTTCCAAGGGGCATTGATTTTGTCTTTTTATTCGAATGCGACCTCCACCACTCTTCCAAGGAACATTGATATTGTCTTTTTATTCCACTGCGACCTCCACCCCTTTTCTAAGGGCCATTAAAACCAACTTGTTAAGCTACTGTGACCTCCACGTCTCTTGCACCGGGCATTGATATTGTATTTTTATTCCACTGCAAACTCCACCACTCTTTTAAGGGGCATTACAACTGTCTTTTTAAGCTATTTAGATCTCCACGTCTCTTCCCCGGGGCATTGATATTGTCTTTTTATTCCACTGTAACCTCCACCACTCTTCTAAGGTGCAGTAAAACCATCTTGTAATGCTAATGTGACCACCACGTCTCTTCCAAAAGGCATTAAAACCATCTTGTAAAATCAATCTGAACTCCACAGCTCTTCCAAGGGGCATTAAAACTGTACTGTTAAGGTAGTGTGACCTCCACGTCTCTTCCAAGGGGCATTGAAATTGTCTTTTTATTCCACAGCGACCTCCACCACTCTTCCAAGTAGTATTAAAATCGTCCTGTTAAGCTGCTGTGAAATCCACGTCTCTTCCACGGGGCATTGATTTTGTCTTTTTATTCCACTGTAACCTCCATCACTTTTCCAAGGGGCATTAAAACCATCTTGTAAAGCTAATGTGGCCTCCACGTCTCTTCCAAGGGTCAATAAAACCATCTTGTAAAACCACTCTGAACTCCACCACTTTTCCAAGAGACATTTAAACCGTCTTGTTAAGCTACTGTGACCTCCACGTCTCTTCGAAGGGGCATTGATATTGTCTTTTTATTCCACTGCGACCTCCAGCAATCTTCCAAGGGGTATTGATATTGTCTTTTTATTCCACTGCAACCTCTAGCACTCTTCCAAGGGGCCTTGATATTGTTGTTTTATTAAACTGCGAACTCCACCACTCCTCCAACGGGCATTAAAACCGTCTTGTTAAGTTACTGTGACCTCAACGTCTCTTCCACGGGGCATTGATATTGTCTTTTTATTTCACTGTAACCTCCACCACTCTTCCAAGGGGCATTAATACCGTTTTTTTAAGCTACTGTAACCTCCACGTCTCTTCCAAGGGGCTTTCAAACCGTCTTGTTAAACCACTCTGAACTCCACAGCTCTTCCAAGGGGGAGTAAATCTGACTTGTTAAGCTACTGTGACCTCCACGTTTCTTCTACGGGGCATTAATATTGTCTTTTTATTCCACTTCGAACTCCAACACTCTTCCAAAGGGCATTTAAACCGTCTTGTTTAGCTACTGTGACCTCCACGTCTCATCCAAGGTGCATTCATTTATTTTTTTTTATTCCACTGCGACCTCCACAACACTTCCAATGGACATTGATATTGTCATTTTATTCCATTGCGACCTCCACCACTCTTCCAAGGGGCCGTGATATTGTCTTTTCATTCCACTTCGAAATCCACCATTCTTCCAAGGGGCATTGATATTGTCTTTTCATTCCACTGCGAAATCCACCACTCTTTTAAGCGGCATTACAATTGTCTTTTTAAGCTATTTAGATCTCCACGTCTCTTCCCCGGGGCATTGATTTTGTCTTTTTATTCCACTGTAACCTCCATCACTCTTCCAGGGGGCTTTAAAACCATCTTGTAAAGCTAATGTAACCTCCACGTCTTTTCCAAGGGTCAATAAAACCATCTTGTAAAACCACTCTGAACTCCACCACATTTCCAAGGAGCATTTAAACCATCTTGTTAAGCTACTGTGACCTCCACGTCTCTTCCAAGGGGCATTGATATTGTCTTTTTATTCCACTGCGACCTCTACCACTCTTCCAAGGGGCATTAAAACCGTCATTTTAAGATACTGTGACCTCCACGTCTCTTCCAAGGGGCATTCAAACCGTCTTGGTAAACCACTGTGAACTCCACCACTCTTCCAAGGGGAATTTAAACTGTCTTGTTAAGCTACTGTGACCTCCACGTCTCTTGCAAGGGGCATTGATATCGTCATTTTATTCCACTGTGAGCTCCACCACTCTACCAAGGGGCATTTATATTGTCTTTTTTTTCCACTGCGACCTCCACCACTCTTCCAAAGGGCCTTGATAATGTGTTTTTATTCCACTGCAAACTCCACAACTCTTCCAAAAGGCATTAAAACCATCTTGTTATGCTACTGTGACCTCCATGTCTCTTCCACGCGGCATTAATATTGTCTTTAAATTCCATTGTAACCTTTACCACTCTTCCAAAGGGCAATATAACCATATTGTTAAGCTACTTTGAGCTCCACGTCTCTTCCAAGGGGCATTGATATTGTCGTTTTATTCCCTGCGACCTCCACCACTCTTCCAAGGGGCAATAAAACCGTCTTTTTAAGGTATTGTGACCTCCACGTTTGTTCCTCGGGGCATTGATATTGTCTTTATATTCCACTGCGACATCCACCACTCTTCCAAGGGGCATTAAAACTGTCTTGTTAAGCTACTGTGACCTCCACGTCTCTTCCACGGGGCATTGATATTGTCTTTCTATTCCACTTTAACCTTCACCACCTTTCCAAGGGGCATTAGAACCACCTTGTTAAGCTACTGTGGCCTCCATGTCTCATCCAAGGGGCATAAAAACCATCTTGTTAAACCACTCTGAACTCCACAGCTCATCCAAGGGGCATTAAAAACGTCTTGTTAAGGTACTGTGACCTCCACGTCTATTCCATGGGGCATTGATATTGTCTTTTTATTCCACTGCGACCTCCACCACTCTTCCAAGGGGCATTGATATTGTCTTTTTATTCAAGTGCGATATCTACCACTCTTCCAAGGGGCATTAAAACTGTCTAATTAAGCTACTGTGTCCTCCACGTCTCTTCCAAGAGCCATTGATATCGTCTTTTTATTCCACTGCGACCTCCAACACTCTTCCAAGGGGCATTAAAACCGTCTTGTTAAGCTACTGTGACCTCCACGTCTCTTCCAAGGGGCATTGATATTGTCTTTTTATTCCACTGCGACCTCCAGCAATCTTCCACGGGGTATTGATATTGTCTTTTTATTCCACTGCAACCTCCACCACTCCTCCAAGGGGCCTTGATATTGTCGTTTTATTAAACTGCGAACTCCACCACTCCTTCAAAGGGCATTAAAACCGTCTTGTTAAGTTACTGTGACCTCCACGTCTCTTCCACGGGGCATTGATATCGTCTTTTTATTCCACTGCAACCTCCACCACTCTCCAAAGGGCATTGATATTTTCTTTTTATTCCACTGCAACCTCCAGCACTCTTCCAAGGGGCAAAAAAAACATTTTGTTAAGCTACTGTGACCTCCACTTCTCTTCGACGGGGCATTGATATTGTCTTTTTATTTCACTGTAACCTCCACCACTCTTCCAAGGGGCATTAATACCGTTTTTTTAAGCTACTGTGACCTCCACGTCTCTTCCAAGGGGCTTTCAAACCGTCTTGTTAAACCACTCTGAACTCCTCAGCTCTTCCAAGGGGGAGTAAAACTGACTTATTAAGCTACTGTCACCTCCACGTTTCTTCTACGGGGCATTAATATTGTCTTTTTATTCCACTTCGAACTCCAACACTCTTCCAAGGGGCATTTAAACCGTCTTGTTTCAAACTCCAACACTCTTCCAAGGGGTATTTAAACTGTCTTGTTAAGCTACTGTGACCTCCACGTCTCATCCAAGGGGCATTCATTTATTTTTTTTTATTCCATTGCGACCTCCACCACTCTTCCAAGGGGCCGTGATATTGTCTTTTTATTACACTGCGAACTCCACCATTCTTCCAAGGGGCATTAAAACCATCTTGTAAAGCTAAAATGACCTCCACGTCTCTTCCACGGGGAATTGATGTCTTTTTAATCCACTGCGACTTCCACCACTCTTACAAGGGGCATTAAAACCATCTTGTTATGCTTCTTTGACCTCCACGTCTCTTCCCCGAGGCATTGATATTGTCTTTTATTCCACTGCGACCTCCACCATTCTTCCAAGCGGCATTGATATTGTCTTTTTATTCCACTGCGACCTCTACCACTCTTCCAAGGGGCATTAAAACCGTCATTTTAAGATACTGTGACCTCCACGTCTCTTCCAAGGGGCATTCAAACCGTCTTGGTAAACCACTGTGAACTCCACCACTCTTCCAACGGGAATTTAAACTGTCTTGTTAAGCTACTGTGACCTCCACGTCTCTTGCAAGGGGCATTGATATCGTCATTTTATTCCACTGTGAGCTCCACCACTCTACCAAGGGGCATTTATATTGTCTTTTTTTTCCACTGCGACCTCCACCACTCTTCCAAAGGGCCTTGATAATGTGTTTTTATTCCACTGCAAACTCCACAACTCTTCCAAAAGGCATTAAAACCATCTTGTTATGCTACTGTGACCTCCATGTCTCTTCCACGCGGCATTAATATTGTCTTTAAATTCCATTGTAACCTTTACCACTCTTCCAAAGGGCAATATAACCATATTGTTAAGCTACTTTGAGCTCCACGTCTCTTCCAAGGGGCATTGATATTGTCGTTTTATTCCCTGCGACCTCCACCACTCTTCCAAGGGGCAATAAAACCGTCTTTTTAAGGTATTGTGACCTCCACGTTTGTTCCTCGGGGCATTGATATTGTCTTTATATTCCACTGCGACATCCACCACTCTTCCAAGGGGCATTAAAACTGTCTTGTTAAGCTACTGTGACCTCCACGTCTCTTCCACGGGGCATTGATATTGTCTTTCTATTCCACTTTAACCTTCACCACCTTTCCAAGGGGCATTAGAACCACCTTGTTAAGCTACTGTGGCCTCCATGTCTCATCCAAGGGGCATAAAAACCATCTTGTTAAACCACTCTGAACTCCACAGCTCATCCAAGGGGCATTAAAAACGTCTTGTTAAGGTACTGTGACCTCCACGTCTATTCCATGGGGCATTGATATTGTCTTTTTATTCCACTGCGACCTCCACCACTCTTCCAAGGGGCATTGATATTGTCTTTTTATTCAAGTGCGATATCTACCACTCTTCCAAGGGGCATTAAAACTGTCTAATTAAGCTACTGTGTCCTCCACGTCTCTTCCAAGAGCCATTGATATCGTCTTTTTATTCCACTGCGACCTCCAACACTCTTCCAAGGGGCATTAAAACCGTCTTGTTAAGCTACAGTGACCTCCACGTCTCTTCCACAGGGCATTGATATTGTCTTTTTATTCCACTTTAACCTTCATCACCTTTCCAAGGGGCATGAGAACCTCGTTGTTAAGCTACTGTGGTCTCCACGTCTCATCCAAGGGGCATTAAAACCATCTTGTTAAACCACTCTCAACTCCACAGTTCTTCCAAGGGGCATTAAAACCGTCTTGTTAAGCTACTGTGACATCCACGTCTATTCCACGGAGCATTGATATTGTATTTTTATTCCACTGCGACCTCCACCACTCTTCCAAGGGGGATTGATATTGTCTTTTTATTCCACTGCGATCTCCACCACTCTTTCAAGGGGCATTAAAACTATCTTGTTAAGCTACTGTGTCCTCCACGTCTCTTCCAAGAACCATTGATATCATCTTTTTATTCCACTGCGACCTCCACCACTCTTCCAAGGGGCATTAAAACTGTCTTGTTAAGCTACTGTGACCTCCACGTCTCTCCACGGATCATTGATAGTGTCTATTTTTTCCACTGTAACCTCCACCACTCTTCCAAGGGGCAATAGAACCGTATTGTTAAGCTAATTTGACCTCCACGTCTCTTCCATGGGGCATTGATTTTGTCTATTTCTTCCCTGCGACCCCCAACACTCTTCCAAGGGCTATTGATATTGTCTTTTTATTCCACTGCAACCTTCACCACTCTTCCAAGAGGCTTTAAAACCATTTTGTTAAGCTACTGTGACCTCCACGTCTCTTCCACGGGGCAATGATATTGTCTTTTTATTTCACTGTAATCTCGCCCACTCCTCCAAGTGGCATTAATACCGTGTTTTTCAGCTACTGTGACCTCCATGTCTCTTCAAAGGGGCATTCAAACCTTCTTGTTAAACCACTCTGAACTCCACAGCTCTTCGAAGGGGCATTAAAACTTTCTTGTTAAGCTACTGTGACTTCCACGTCTCTTCTACAGGGCATTAACATTGTCTTTTTATTCCACTGCAAAATCCACCACTCTTACAAGGGGCATTTAAACCATCTTGTTAAGCTAATGTGACCTCCACGTCTCTTCCAAGTGGCATTGATATCGTCTTTTTATTCCACTGCGACCAACACCACTCCTCCAAGGGGCATTGATATTGTCTTTTTATTCCACTGCGACCTCCACGACTCTTCCAAGGGGCATTGATGTTGTATTTTTATTCCACTCCAAACTCCACCACTCTAGCAAGCGGCATTAAAACCATCTTGTTAAGCTACTGTGATCTCCACATCTCTACCACGGGGCATTGATATTGTCTTTAATTTCCACTGTAACCTCCACCACTCTTCCAAGGGGAAATAAAACCGTATTGTTAAGCTACTTTGACCTCCACGGTTCATCCAAGGGGCATTGATATTGTCTTTTTATTGCCTGCGACCTCCAGCACTCTTCCAAGGGGCAATAAAACCATCTTTTTAAGCTAATGTGACTTCCACGTTTCTTCCACATGGCAATGATATTGTCTTTTTATTCCACTGCGACATCCACCACTCTTCCAAAAGGCATTGATATTGTCTTTTTATTCCACTTTAACCTCCAACACTCTTCCAAGGGGCATTAAACTGTCTTGCTAAGCTACTGTGACCTCCACGTCTCTTCCACGGGGCATTGATATTGTCTTTTTATTCCAATGTAACCTTCACCACCTTTCCAAAGGGCATTAGAACTAAATTGTTAAGCTACTGTGGCCTCCAAGTCTCATCCAAGGGGCATTAAATCCGTCTTGTTAAACCACTGTGATCTCCACAGCTCTTCCAAGGGGCATTAGAACCGTCTTGTTAAGCTACTGTGACCTCCACGTCTATTCAATGGGGCATTGATACTGTCTTTTTATTCCAATGCGACCTCCTCCACTCTTCCAAGGGGCATTAAAACCGTCTTGTAAAGCTAATGTGACCACCGTGTCTCTTCCAAGGGGCATTAAAACCATCTTGAAAAACCACTCTGAACTCCACAGCTCTTCCAAGGGGCATTAATACCGTATTGTTAAGCTACTGTCACCTCCACGTCTCTTCCACGGGGCATTGATATTGTCTTTTTATTCCACAGTGATCTCCACCACTCTTCCATGTAGCATTAAAACCGTTTTGATAAGCTACTGTGACCTCAACGTCTCTTCCACGGGGCAGTGATTTTGTCTTTTTATTCCTCTGTAACCTCCAGCACTCTTCCAAGGGGCATTAAAACAGTCTTGTAAAGCTAATGTGACCTCCATGTCTCTTCCACGGGGCATTGATGTTGTCTTTTTATTCCACAGCGACCTCCACCACTCTTCCTAGTAGCATTAAAACTGTCTTGTTTTGCTATTGTGACCTCCACGTCTATTCCACAGGGGGAACTGATATTGTCTTTTTATTCCACTACGACCTCCACCACTCTTCCAAAGGGCATTGATATTGTCTTTTTATTCCACTGTAACCTCCTCCACTGTTCCAAGGAGCATTAAAACCATCTTGTTAAGCTACTGAGACCTCCACATCTCTATCAAGGGGCATTAAAACTGTCTTGTTAAACCACTCTGAACTCCACAGCTCTTCCAATGGGCATTTAAACCGTCTTGTTAAGCTACTGTGACCTCCATGTCTCTTACAGGGCATTGTTATTGTCTTTTTATTCCACTTAGACCTCCACCACTCTTCCAAGGGGCATTAAAACCATCTTGTTAAGCTACTGTGTCCTCCACGTCTCTTTCACGGGGCATTGACATTGTCTTTTTATTCCACTGCGACCTCCACCACTCTTCCAAGGGGCATTGATATTGTCTTTTTATTCCACTGTAACCTCCTCCACTGTTCCAAGGGGCATTAAAACCATCTTGTTAAGCTACTGAGACCTTCACATCTCTATCAAGGGGCATTAAAACCATCTTGTTAAACCACTCTGAACTCCGCAGCCCTTCCAAGGGGCATTAAAACCGTCTTGTTAACCTATTGTAACCTCCACGTCTCTTTTACGGGGCATTGATATTGTCTTTTTATTCCACTGCGACCTCCACCACTCTCCCAAGGGGCATTAAAAGCGTCTTGATAAGCTACTGTGACCTCCACGTCCCTTCCACGGGGCATTAATATTGTCTTTTTATTCCACTGCGACCTCCACCACTCTACCAAGGGGCATTGATATTGTCTTTTTATTCCACTGCGAACTCCACCACTCTTCCAAGGGACATTGATATTGTCTTTTTATTCCACTGCGACCTTCACCTTTCTTTGTCACGCTGTCTCTGTGTACTGGAGGTAGGGGGCCTAAGCTGACCCTAAGCTGGGGCCCTGACTAATCCCTCTACCTGGAGGTACTGTTAAAGGTACAGAGGTCCAGGCCGCCAGCGTAACCCCTACCTCCTGAGGATCCCTGCACCTAAGTAATCTAGTCCTGAGAAGGACCCCTGATCACAACAAAAGGGGACAGGTAATAATATGCCCACACTCAGTACTTAGACGAACGAGACAGTACAACGGTAAAACCAAAACCACCTTGCATACAAAAACTACACAACTACAACAGAGGGAACACCAACGGGAAAGGAGATAAATGTTAAAGTGAGGAAGGGAAAAAAACACTCCAAATACACTTAGCTCTGAAACTCCAAATACCACGATCCGCTCTGTTAGTCTGCATGAAATGCTTTCACCGACACTTCCCTAACAGACCGGCAGGCATTTGAAGGAGTCCCACTACAGCAGCATTGATTGCAGCTGGGCGAGGCTGGACCTTGTCTAGCACAGAGAGAGAGTTAACTCCCTCACTGCCGAAAAACACAAAGCACCAAAAACTCAGCTGCGAGAAGTCAGGCTGTGTAATCGTGAGGATCTTCGTGGCGACACACCCGTGACAGTACCCCTCCTTCTACTAGGGGCCTCCGGACCCTCAGGGCCAGGTTTATCCGGGTGAGTCGTGTGGAAGGCCCGAACTAATCGGTCTGCGTTAATATCCGACGCAGGAACCCACATCCTCTCCTCAGGACCATACCCCTTCCAATGAACCAGGTACTGAAGGGACTGGCGATTAAAGCGTGAATCGATGACCCTCGATACCTGGAACTCCAAGTTACCATTGACCACCACTGGAGGGGGAGGTAAAGGTGACGGTACCACCGGCGCCACATACCTCTTAAGCAATGATCTGTGGAACACGTTGTGAATTTTAAACGTAGGGGGGAGGTCAAGACGGAATGCCACCGGATTAATTATAGAACTGATCCTGTACGGCCCGATGAACCTGGGACCCAGTTTCCAGGAGGGAACCTTAAGTTTTATATTCCTGGTAGACAACCATACCCGATCGTTCACACTTAGGTCCGGACCAGACACTCTCCTCCTATCAGCCATACGTTTGTATCGGTTCCCCATAGTATTCAGATTCTTCAGCACCCCTCTCCATACTGAAGCGAGTGATGAAGAAAATCGTTCCTCCTCAGGAACCCCCGAAGAGACCCCCTACTGAAAGTACAAAACTGGGGGTGAAAACCATATGCCCCAAAAAACGGGGACTTACCAGTGGACTCGCTCCGCCTATTATTAAGAGCAAACTCTGCCAGAGGTAAGAAAGAAGCCCAGTCCTCCTGGTTCTCTGACACAAAACACCGGAGATATGTCTCCAAGCTCTGGTTCATACGTTCCGTCTGACCATTGGTCTGAGGATGAAAAGCCGATGAGAACGATAAATGCATCCCCCGCCATGTACAAAACGCCTTCCAGAATTTGGACACAAACTGAGACCCCCGATCTGACACCACCTCGGAGGGTACCCCGTGAAGCCTCACAATCTCCCCAATGAACACCTGCGCAAGAGTTTTAGCATTAGGAAGAGCAGGAAGAGCGATAAAATGTGCCATCTTGCTGAACCTGTCCACTACAGCGAGTATGACCGTTTTACCTGAAGACGGAGGGAGGTCCGTAATAAAGTCCATAGACAGATGAGTCCAAGGACGCTCCGGGATCTTCAAAGGTAAGAGGGCCCCAGACGGACGGGTATGTGAGGTCTTAGAGCGTGCACAAACCCCACAGGACGCGACAAAAGTTACCACCTCCTTATGTAAGTTAGGCCACCAAAACCGACGCGAGAGGAGATCCACAGTTGCTTTACTCCCTGGGTGTCCTGCTAAAGCTGAGTTATGGTGTGCCTCGATCACCTTTTGTCGCAACTGATCTGGAACAAACAGTCTCCCCGGAGGTCCAACAGGGGCGTCCCCCTGAGCCTCCAATACCTCCTCCTCAAGCTCAGAGCATACTGCCGAAACCACCACCCCCTCCTGAAGGATAGGAATCGGGTCGTCCGTATTCCCGGCCCCAGGGAAACTACGAGATAAGGCATCCGCCTTTACATTTTTTGACCCAGGACGATATGTAACGACAAAATTAAACCTGGTAAAAAACAATGACCACCTAGCTTGTCTGGGATTCAGACGTTTCGCGGACTCCAGATAAAGCAGGTTCTTGTGATCGGTGATGACGGTGACCGGATGGACTGCCCCCTCTAAAAAATGGCGCCACTCCTCAAAAGCTAACTTAATGGCCAAGAGTTCCCTATTGCCGACATCGTAATTCCTCTCAGCGGACGACAATTTTTTAGAGAAAAAGGCGCACGGATGCCACTTACCAGGGGACGAACCTTGTGACAATACTGCTCCCACCCCTACCTCGGAAGCGTCTACCTCTACAATGAATGGCTGTGACGCATCAGGTTGAATGAGTATGGGTGCTGAGGAAAAACATTTTTTCAAGGAGGAGAATGCTTGACAAGCCTTGTCAGACCACCTAGAAAAATCCGTCCCCTTTTTAGTCATGTCTGTGAGAGGCTAAACCATGGACGAGAAATTACGCATGAACTTCCGGTAATAATTAGCAAACCCCAGGAAACGTTGTAGTGCCTTAAGATTCTCTGGCCGATCCCACTCAAGAACTGCCCGCACTTTCCCAGGGTCCATACGAAAACCGGACGCTGAAACCAGGAAGCCTAAAAACTGGAGTTCCTGTACGGCGAACACACACTTTTCCCATTTGGCATACAGTTTATTATCCCGCAAGATCTGTAACACCTGCCTAACGTGCTCCTGATGAGACACCAGATCCGGCGAGTAAATTAAGATATCATCCAGATATATGACAACAAACTGTCCCACCAGGCGGCGAAAAATGTCATTAACAAAGTGTTGGAACACCGCCGGGGCATTAGTCAGACCGAATGGCATGACAAGGTTCTCATAATGCCCCTCCGGAGTGTTAAACGCCGTCTTCCACTCATCCCCCTCCTTCATCCTAAGCAGATTGTACGCCCCCCTGAGATCCAACTTAGAGAACCATTTGGCGCCCACGATCTGATTAAAGAGATCGGGAATAAGTGGGAGCGGATACGGATCTCGGACCATAATCCGATTAAGTTCACGGAAATCCAGGCAAGGGCGTAGGCCTCCATCTTTCTTCTTAACAAAGAAGAACCCCGCGGCCACCGGTGAAGATGAAGGTCTAATATGCCCCTTAGCCAGACTTTCTGAAATATAATCCTTCATGGCCTGCCTCTCAGGACCAGAAAGGTTATACAACCTAGCTTTAGGTAACTTGGCCTCAGGGAGCAGTTTTACAGAACAGTCATACTCGCGATGAGGAGGTAGTTCCTGACACCCTTTCTCCGAGAATACATCCTCAAAGTCCGCCAGAAATGGAGGTAAGACCCTAGGAGTAACCGCACCGATGACCGTATTCATGCAGTTTTTATTACAGAATTTACTCCATTGGCTTATCTCTCCGGATTGCCAATTAATAACCGAGTTATGCTTAGTTAACCAAGGAAGGCCCAACACTATAGGAGTGGGAAGACCCTCCAACACGTAGCAAGACAACAGTTCTTTATGTATCGCCCCCACTTGAAGTTTTACGTTATGCACAGCTTGCAAAAAACTTCCCTAACCGAGAGGCCTGGCATCGATCGAGAATATGGGGATGGGTTTAGCCAACTCACTCAATCGCATACCTTGAACCCGGGCAAACCGAGCGTCCACCAGATTAGCCCCGGCCCCACTATCCAGAAGAACAGATATCCTCTCAGTTCTCGTACCCACCACCACCTCCGCCGGAACGAGAAACTGAGACGAACCTAGGGACGAAATACCTACTCCCAGATTGCCGTCCACCACACAACCTGGGATCAACAGTTTTCTGACGACTCTTCACTCTGCAAGGGACGGGATGGACACCCCCCAATAAAATGTCCCTTTCTCCCGCAGAAGAAACACCTTCCTGTCTTATGGCACACCACCAGTCCCCTCCCCCGAAATGATGTCCCTCCTAATTGCATAGGCTCCTCTGGACTGACCAGGGGAACCACCATATGAGGGGACCTTGTAGGAGGTGGAGTCATCACAGGGGGTGGAGTTATCCCGCACCTCTCCCGAAGCCATCTGTCAATGCGAATAGCAAGGGCCATAGCGGCTTCCAGTGACGCGGGAGAGTCATACTGTGCCAACACATCCTGTAATTTGTCGGATAAACCTTGACAAAACTGGCTCCTAAGAGCCGGGTCATTCCATTGGGTGTCAGTGGCCCACCTACGGAACTCCGAACAGAATTCCTCCGCCGGACGATCTTCCAGCTGGATCCTACGTAACTTAGATTCAGCAAGGGAGATCCGATCCGGGTCATCATATACAAGACCCAGAGCAGCAAAAAACCTATAAACTGACTGGAGAGCCGGGGAGCCCGGGGGAAGAGAGAACGCCCAAGATTGTGGGTCCCCTTGTAGGAGCGAGATGACAATTCCCACCCTTTGTTCTTCACTCCCCGATGACCGAGGCCGCAGCCGAAAGTACAACTTGCATGCCTCCCGGAAAACAAAAAACTTGTCCCGCCCCCCAGTGAACCTGTCAGGGAGAGCTACTTTAGGTTCTGGACCGGCTTGCTCCTGAGGATACAAAACCTTGGACCTAACGTCCGCCAGCTCCATGGACAAACTCTGCAACTGCCGAGCTAGACCGGCTACTGGATCCATGGTAGCTGGAGAAAATCTAAGTGGTCGGTGAAAATGTCACGCTGTCTCTGTGTACTGGAGGTAGGGGGCCTAAGCTGACCCTAAGCTGGGGCCCTGACTAATCCCTCTACCTGGAGGTACTGTTAAAGGTACAGAGGTCCAGGCCGCCAGCGTAACCCCTACCTCCTGAGGATCCCTGCACCTAAGTAATCTAGTCCTGAGAAGGACCCCTGATCACAACAAAAGGGGACAGGTATTAATATGCCCACACTCAGTACTTAGACGAACGAGACAGTACAAGGGTAAAACCAAAACCACCTTGCATACAAAAACTACACAACTACAACAGAGGGAACACCAACGGGAAAGGAGATAAATGATAAAGTGAGGAAGGGAAAAAAACACTCCAAATACACTTAGCTCTGAAACTCCAAATACCACGATCCGCTCTGTTAGTCTGCATGAAATGCTTTCACCGACACTTCCCTAACAGACCGGCAGGCATTTGAAGGAGTCCCACTACAGCAGCATTGATTGCAGCTGGGCGAGGCTGGACCTCGTCTAGCACAGAGAGAGAGAGAGTTAACTCCCTCACTGCCGAAAAACACAAAGCACCAAAAACTCAGCTGCGAGAAGTCAGGCTGTGTAATCGTGACGATCTTTGTGGCGACACACCCGTGACACTCTTCCAAGGGGCAATAAAACCATCTTGTTAAGCTACTGTGACCTCCACGCCATTTCCACGGGGCATTGATATTGTCTTTTTATCCCACAGTAACCTCCACCACTCTTCCAAGGGGCATTAAAACCATCTTCTTAAGCTACTGTGACTTCTACATCTCTTCCACGGGGCATTGATATTGTCTTTTTATTCCACTGCGACCTCCACCACTATTTCAAGGGGCATTGATATTGTCTTTTTATTCCACTGCGACCACCACCACTCTTCGAAGGGGCATTAAAACCGACTTGTTAAGCTACTGTGACCTCCACGTCTCTTCCACGAGGCATTGATATTGTCTTTTTATTCAACTGCGACCTCCACCACTCTTCCAAGGGGCATTAAAACCATCTTGTTAAGCTACTGTGACCTCCATGTCTCTTCTACGGGGCATTGATATTGTCTTTTTATTCCCTGCGACCTACACCACTCTTCCAAGGGGCAATAAAATTTTCTTTTTAAGCAACTGTGACCTCCACGTTTCTTCCACGGGGCAGAGATATTTTCTTTTTATTCCACTGCGACATCCACCACTCTTCCAAGGTGCATTGATATTGTCTTTTTATTCCACTGCAACCTCCAACACTCTTCCAAGGGGCAGTAAAACTGTCTTGATAAGCTACTGTGACCTCCACATCTCTTCCACGGGGCGTTGATATTGTCTTTTTATTCCACTGTAACCTTCACCACCTTTCCAACGTGCATTAGAACTGCCTTGTTAAGTTACTGTGGCCTCCCCGTCTCATCCAAGGGGAATTAAAACCATCTTGTTAAACCACTCTGAACTCCACAGCTCTTCCAAGGGGCATTAAAACCGTCTTGTTAAGCTACTGTGACCTCCACGTATATTCCACGGGGCATTTATATTGACTTTTTAATCCAATGCGATCTCCACCACTCTTCCAAGGGGCATTAAAACTGTGTTGTTAAGCTACTGTGACCTCGACATCTCTTCCACGGGGCATTGAAATTGTCTTTTTATTCCACTGTAACCTCCACCACTTTTCCAATGGGCATTAAAACTCTCTTTTTAAGCTACTGTGACCGCCACGTCTCATCCAAGGATCATTAATACCGTCTTTATAAACCACTCTGAACTTCACAGCTCTTCCAAGGTGTATTAAAACCATCTTGTTAAGCTACTTTGACCTCCACGTCTCTTCCACGGGGCATTAATATTGGCTTTTTATTCCACTGCGACCTACACCACTCTTCCAAGGGGCATTAAAACCATTGTGTTAAGCTACTTCTACGTCCACGTCTCTTGCACGGGGCATTGATATTCTCTTTTTACTCCACTGCGACCTACACCACTCTTCTAAGGAGCACTAAAACTGTATTGTTAAGCTACTGTGACCACAATGTCTCTTCCAAGGGGCATTAAAACTGTCTTGTTAAACCTCTCTGAACTACACAGTTCTTCCAAGGGGCCTTAAAACAGTCTTGTTATGCTACTGTGACCTTCATGTCTGTTCCACTGGGTATTGATATTGTCTTCTTATACCACTGCGACCTCCACCACTCTTCCAAGGGGCTTTAAAATAGTCTTGTTAAGATACTGTGACCTCCACGTCCCTTCTACGGGGCATTGATATTGTCTTTTTATTCCACTGTATCCTCCACCACTCTTCCAAGGGGCATTAAAACTGTCTTGTTAAGCTACTGTCATCTTCACGTCTCTTCCAAGGGGCATTAAATCCTTCTTGTTAAACCACTCTGAATGCCACAGCTCTGCCAAGGGGCATTAAAAAGTGACTTCTTAAGCTACTGTGGCCTCCACGTCTTTTCCACAGGGCATTGATATTGTCTTTTTTTTTTCATTGTAACCTCCACCACTCTTCCAAGAGGCATTAAAACTGTCTTGTTAAGCTACTGCTACCTCCACGTCTCTTCCAAGGGGCATTAAAACCATCTTGTTAAACCACTCTGTGCTCCACAGCTCTTCCAAGGGGCATTAAAACCATCTTGTTAAGCTACTGTGACCTCCACGTCTCTTCCACGGGGCATTGATATTGTCTTTTTATTCCACAGCGACCCTCACTACTCTTCCAATGGGCATTAAAACCGTCTTGTTAAGCTACTCTGACCTCCACGTCTCTTCCACGGGGCATTGATTTTGTCTTTTTATTCCACTGCTACCTCCACCACTCTTCCACGGGGCATGAAAACCATTTTGTTAAATTTCTGTGACCTCCATGTCTCTTCTACGGGGAATTGATATTGTCTTTTTAGTCCAATACGACCTCCACCACTCTTCCAAGGGGCATTGATATTGTCTTTTTATTCCACTGCAACCGCCACAACTTTTCTAAGGGCCATTAAAACCATCTTGTTAAGCTACTGTGACCTCCACGTCTCTTCCACGGGGCATTGATATTGTTTTTTTATTCCACTGCGACCTCCACCACTCTTCCAAGGGGCATTAAAACCGCTTTGTTAAACTACTGTGACCTCCACGTCTCTTCCACAGGGCATTGGTATTGTATTTTTATTCCACAGCGACCTCCACGACTCTTCCAAGGGGCATTAAAACCGTCTTGTTAAGCTACTGTGACTTCCACGTCTTTTCCAAGGGGCATTGATATTGTCTTTTTATTCCACTGCGACCTCCACCAATCTTCCAAGCGGCAATAAAACTGTCTTGTTAAGCTACTATTACCTCCACGTCTCTTCCACGGGGCATTGATATTGTCTTTTTATTCCACTGCGACCAACATCACTCTTCCAAGGAACATTGATATTGTCTTTTTATTCCAATGTAACCTACACCACGATTCCAATTGGCACTAAAACCGTCTTGTTAAGCTACTGTGACCTCCACGTCTCTTCCAAGGGGCATTAAAACTGTCTTGTTAAACCTTTCTGAACTCCACAGTTCTTCCAAGGGGCATTAAGACAGTCTTGTTATGCTACTGTGACCTTCACGTCTGTTCCACTGGGTATTGATATTGTCTTCTTATACCACTGCGACCTCCACCACTCTTCCAAGGGGCATTAAAATAGTCTTGTTACGCTACTGTGACCTCCACGTCCATTCTATGGGGCATTGATATTGTCTTTTTATTCCACTGCAACCTCCACCACTCTTCCAAGGGGCATTGTTATTGTCTTTTTATTCCACTGCGACCTCCACTACTCTTCCAAGGGACTTTGATATTGTCTTTTTATTACTCTGCGACCTCCACCAAGGGGCAATAAAGCCATCTTTTTAAGCTACTGTGACCTCTAAGTCTCTTCCACGGGGCATTCATATTGTCTTTTTATTCCACTGTAACCTCCACCACTCTTCCAATGGGCATTAAAACTGTCTTGTTAAGCTACTGTCATCTTCACGTCTCTTCCAAGGGGCATTAAATCCTTCTTGTTAAACTACTCTGAATGCCACAGCTCTGCCAAGGGGCATTAAAAAGTGTCTTGTTAAGCTACTGTGGCCTCCACGTCTTTTCCACAGGGCATTGATATTGTCTTTTTTTTTCACTGTAACCTCCACCACTCTTCCAAGAGGCATTAAAACTGTCTTGTTAAGCTACTGCTACCTCCACGTCTCTTCCAAGGGGCATTAAAACCATCTTGTTAAACCGCTCTGTACTCCACAGCTCTTCCAAGGGGCATTAAAACCATCTTGTTAAGCTACTGTGACCTCCACGTCTCTTCCACGGGGCATTGATTTTGTCTTTTTATTCCACTGCTACCTCCACCACTCTTCCACGGGGCATGAAAACCATTTTGTTAAGTTTCTGTGACCTCCATGTCTCTTCTACGGGGATACGGGGAATTAATATTGTCTTTTTAGTCCAATACGACCTCCACCACTCTTCCAAGGGGCATTGATATTGTCTTTTTATTCCACTGCAACCGCCACAACTTTTCTAAGGGCCATTAAAACCATCTTGTTAAGCTACTGTGACCTCCACGTCTCTTACACGGGGCATTGACATTGTTTTTTTATTCCACTGCGACCTCCACCATTCTTCCAAGGGGCATTAAAACCGCTTTGTTAAACTACTGTGACCTACACGTCTTTTCCACGGGGCATTGATATTGTATTTTTATTCCACAGCGACCTCCACTACTCTTCCAAGGGGCATTAAAACCGTCTTGTTAAGCTACTGTGACCTCCACGTCTTTTCCAAGGGGCATTGATTTTGTCTTTTTATTCCACCGCTACCTCCACCACTCTTCCACGGGGCATGAAAACCATTTTGTTAAGTTTCTGCGACCTCCATATCTCTTCCACGGGGCATTGATATTGTCTTTTTAGTCCAATGCGACCTCCACCACTCTTCCAAGGAACATTGATATTGTCTTTTTATTCCACTGCGACCTCCACCCCTTTTCTAAGGGCCATTAAAACCAACTTGTTAAGCTACTGTGACCTCCACGTCTCTTGCACCGGGCATTGATATTGTATTTTTATTCCACTGCAAACTCCACCACTCTTTTAAGGGGCATTACAACTGTCTTTTTAAGCTATTTAGATCTCCACGTCTCTTCCCCGGGGCATTGATATTGTCTTTTTATTCCACTATAACCTCCACCACTCCTCTAAGAAGCAGTAAAACCGTCTTGTAATGCTAATGTGACCACCACGTCTCTTCCAAAAGGCATTAAAACCATCTTGTAAAACCAATCTGAACTCCACAGCTCTTCCAAGGGGCATTAAAACTGTATTGTTAAGCTAGTGTGACCTCCACGTCTCTTCCAAGGGGCATTGAAATTGTCTTTTTATTCCACAGCGACCTCCATCACTCTTCCAAGTAGTATTAAAATCGTCCTGTTAAGCTGCTGTGAAATCCATGTCTCTTCCACGGGGCATTGATTTTGTCTTTTTATTCCACTGTAACCTCCATCACTCTTCCAAGGGGCATTAAAACCATCTTGTAAAGCTAATGTTACCTCCACGTCTCTTCCAAGGGTCAATAAAACCATCTTGTAAAACCATTCTGAACTCTACCACTTTTCCAAGAGACATTTAAACCATCTTGTTAAGCTACTGTGACCTCCACGTCTCTTCCACGAGGCATTGATATTGTCTTTTTATTCAACTGCGACCTCCACCACTCTTCCAAGGGGCATTAAAACCATCTTGTTAAGCTACTGTGACCTCCATGTCTCTTCTACGGGGCATTGATATTGTCTTTTTATTCCCTGCGACCTACACCACTCTTCCAAGGGGCAATAAAATTTTCTTTTTAAGCAACTGTGACCTCCACGTTTCTTCCACGGGGCAGAGATATTTTCTTTTTATTCCACTGCGACATCCACCACTCTTCCAAGGTGCATTGATATTGTCTTTTTATTCCACTGCAACCTCCAACACTCTTCCAAGGGGCAGTAAAACTGTCTTGATAAGCTACTGTGACCTCCACATCTCTTCCACGGGGCGTTGATATTGTCTTTTTATTCCACTGTAACCTTCACCACCTTTCCAACGTGCATTAGAACTGCCTTGTTAAGTTACTGTGGCCTCCCCGTCTCATCCAAGGGGAATTAAAACCATCTTGTTAAACCACTCTGAACTCCACAGCTCTTCCAAGGGGCATTAAAACCGTCTTGTTAAGCTACTGTGACCTCCACGTATATTCCACGGGGCATTTATATTGACTTTTTAATCCAATGCGATCTCCACCACTCTTCCAAGGGGCATTAAAACTGTGTTGTTAAGCTACTGTGACCTCGACATCTCTTCCACGGGGCATTGAAATTGTCTTTTTATTCCACTGTAACCTCCACCACTTTTCCAATGGGCATTAAAACTCTCTTTTTAAGCTACTGTGACCGCCACGTCTCATCCAAGGATCATTAATACCGTCTTTATAAACCACTCTGAACTTCACAGCTCTTCCAAGGTGTATTAAAACCGTCTTGTTAAGCTACTTTGACCTCCACGTCTCTTCCACGGGGCATTAATATTGGCTTTTTATTCCACTGCGACCTACACCACTCTTCCAAGGGGCATTAAAACCATTGTGTTAAGCTACTTCTACGTCCACGTCTCTTGCACGGGGCATTGATATTCTCTTTTTACTCCACTGCGACCTACACCACTCTTCTAAGGAGCACTAAAACTGTATTGTTAAGCTACTGTGACCACAATGTCTCTTCCAAGGGGCATTAAAACTGTCTTGTTAAACCTCTCTGAACTACACAGTTCTTCCAAGGGGCCTTAAAACAGTCTTGTTATGCTACTGTGACCTTCATGTCTGTTCCACTGGGTATTGATATTGTCTTCTTATACCACTGCGACCTCCACCACTCTTCCAAGGGGCTTTAAAATAGTCTTGTTAAGATACTGTGACCTCCACGTCCCTTCTACGGGGCATTGATATTGTCTTTTTATTCCACTGTATCCTCCACCACTCTTCCAAGGGGCATTAAAACTGTCTTGTTAAGCTACTGTCATCTTCACGTCTCTTCCAAGGGGCATTAAATCCTTCTTGTTAAACCACTCTGAATGCCACAGCTCTGCCAAGGGGCATTAAAAAGTGACTTCTTAAGCTACTGTGGCCTCCACGTCTTTTCCACAGGGCATTGATATTGTCTTTTTTTTTTCATTGTAACCTCCACCACTCTTCCAAGAGGCATTAAAACTGTCTTGTTAAGCTACTGCTACCTCCACGTCTCTTCCAAGGGGCATTAAAACCATCTTGTTAAACCACTCTGTGCTCCACAGCTCTTCCAAGGGGCATTAAAACCATCTTGTTAAGCTACTGTGACCTCCACGTCTCTTCCACGGGGCATTGATATTGTCTTTTTATTCCACAGCGACCCTCACTACTCTTCCAATGGGCATTAAAACCGTCTTGTTAAGCTACTCTGACCTCCACGTCTCTTCCACGGGGCATTGATTTTGTCTTTTTATTCCACTGCTACCTCCACCACTCTTCCACGGGGCATGAAAACCATTTTGTTAAATTTCTGTGACCTCCATGTCTCTTCTACGGGGAATTGATATTGTCTTTTTAGTCCAATACGACCTCCACCACTCTTCCAAGGGGCATTGATATTGTCTTTTTATTCCACTGCAACCGCCACAACTTTTCTAAGGGCCATTAAAACCATCTTGTTAAGCTACTGTGACCTCCACGTCTCTTCCACGGGGCATTGATATTGTTTTTTTATTCCACTGCGACCTCCACCACTCTTCCAAGGGGCATTAAAACCGCTTTGTTAAACTACTGTGACCTCCACGTCTCTTCCACAGGGCATTGGTATTGTATTTTTATTCCACAGCGACCTCCACGACTCTTCCAAGGGGCATTAAAACCGTCTTGTTAAGCTACTGTGACTTCCACGTCTTTTCCAAGGGGCATTGATATTGTCTTTTTATTCCACTGCGACCTCCACCAATCTTCCAAGCGGCAATAAAACTGTCTTGTTAAGCTACTATTACCTCCACGTCTCTTCCACGGGGCATTGATATTGTCTTTTTATTCCACTGCGACCAACATCACTCTTCCAAGGAACATTGATATTGTCTTTTTATTCCAATGTAACCTACACCACGATTCCAATTGGCACTAAAACCGTCTTGTTAAGCTACTGTGACCTCCACGTCTCTTCCAAGGGGCATTAAAACTGTCTTGTTAAACCTTTCTGAACTCCACAGTTCTTCCAAGGGGCATTAAGACAGTCTTGTTATGCTACTGTGACCTTCACGTCTGTTCCACTGGGTATTGATATTGTCTTCTTATACCACTGCGACCTCCACCACTCTTCCAAGGGGCATTAAAATAGTCTTGTTACGCTACTGTGACCTCCACGTCCATTCTATGGGGCATTGATATTGTCTTTTTATTCCACTGCAACCTCCACCACTCTTCCAAGGGGCATTGTTATTGTCTTTTTATTCCACTGCGACCTCCACTACTCTTCCAAGGGACTTTGATATTGTCTTTTTATTACTCTGCGACCTCCACCAAGGGGCAATAAAGCCATCTTTTTAAGCTACTGTGACCTCTAAGTCTCTTCCACGGGGCATTCATATTGTCTTTTTATTCCACTGTAACCTCCACCACTCTTCCAATGGGCATTAAAACTGTCTTGTTAAGCTACTGTCATCTTCACGTCTCTTCCAAGGGGCATTAAATCCTTCTTGTTAAACTACTCTGAATGCCACAGCTCTGCCAAGGGGCATTAAAAAGTGTCTTGTTAAGCTACTGTGGCCTCCACGTCTTTTCCACAGGGCATTGATATTGTCTTTTTTTTTCACTGTAACCTCCACCACTCTTCCAAGAGGCATTAAAACTGTCTTGTTAAGCTACTGCTACCTCCACGTCTCTTCCAAGGGGCATTAAAACCATCTTGTTAAACCGCTCTGTACTCCACAGCTCTTCCAAGGGGCATTAAAACCATCTTGTTAAGCTACTGTGACCTCCACGTCTCTTCCACGGGGCATTGATTTTGTCTTTTTATTCCACTGCTACCTCCACCACTCTTCCACGGGGCATGAAAACCATTTTGTTAAGTTTCTGTGACCTCCATGTCTCTTCTACGGGGATACGGGGAATTAATATTGTCTTTTTAGTCCAATACGACCTCCACCACTCTTCCAAGGGGCATTGATATTGTCTTTTTATTCCACTGCAACCGCCACAACTTTTCTAAGGGCCATTAAAACCATCTTGTTAAGCTACTGTGACCTCCACGTCTCTTACACGGGGCATTGACATTGTTTTTTTATTCCACTGCGACCTCCACCATTCTTCCAAGGGGCATTAAAACCGCTTTGTTAAACTACTGTGACCTACACGTCTTTTCCACGGGGCATTGATATTGTATTTTTATTCCACAGCGACCTCCACTACTCTTCCAAGGGGCATTAAAACCGTCTTGTTAAGCTACTGTGACCTCCACGTCTTTTCCAAGGGGCATTGATTTTGTCTTTTTATTCCACCGCTACCTCCACCACTCTTCCACGGGGCATGAAAACCATTTTGTTAAGTTTCTGCGACCTCCATATCTCTTCCACGGGGCATTGATATTGTCTTTTTAGTCCAATGCGACCTCCACCACTCTTCCAAGGAACATTGATATTGTCTTTTTATTCCACTGCGACCTCCACCCCTTTTCTAAGGGCCATTAAAACCAACTTGTTAAGCTACTGTGACCTCCACGTCTCTTGCACCGGGCATTGATATTGTATTTTTATTCCACTGCAAACTCCACCACTCTTTTAAGGGGCATTACAACTGTCTTTTTAAGCTATTTAGATCTCCACGTCTCTTCCCCGGGGCATTGATATTGTCTTTTTATTCCACTATAACCTCCACCACTCCTCTAAGAAGCAGTAAAACCGTCTTGTAATGCTAATGTGACCACCACGTCTCTTCCAAAAGGCATTAAAACCATCTTGTAAAACCAATCTGAACTCCACAGCTCTTCCAAGGGGCATTAAAACTGTATTGTTAAGCTAGTGTGACCTCCACGTCTCTTCCAAGGGGCATTGAAATTGTCTTTTTATTCCACAGCGACCTCCATCACTCTTCCAAGTAGTATTAAAATCGTCCTGTTAAGCTGCTGTGAAATCCATGTCTCTTCCACGGGGCATTGATTTTGTCTTTTTATTCCACTGTAACCTCCATCACTCTTCCAAGGGGCATTAAAACCATCTTGTAAAGCTAATGTTACCTCCACGTCTCTTCCAAGGGTCAATAAAACCATCTTGTAAAACCATTCTGAACTCTACCACTTTTCCAAGAGACATTTAAACCATCTTGTTAAGCTACTGTGACCTCCACGTCTCTTCCACGAGGCATTGATATTGTCTTTTTATTCAACTGCGACCTCCACCACTCTTCCAAGGGGCATTAAAACCATCTTGTTAAGCTACTGTGACCTCCATGTCTCTTCTACGGGGCATTGATATTGTCTTTTTATTCCCTGCGACCTACACCACTCTTCCAAGGGGCAATAAAATTTTCTTTTTAAGCAACTGTGACCTCCACGTTTCTTCCACGGGGCAGAGATATTTTCTTTTTATTCCACTGCGACATCCACCACTCTTCCAAGGTGCATTGATATTGTCTTTTTATTCCACTGCAACCTCCAACACTCTTCCAAGGGGCAGTAAAACTGTCTTGATAAGCTACTGTGACCTCCACATCTCTTCCACGGGGCGTTGATATTGTCTTTTTATTCCACTGTAACCTTCACCACCTTTCCAACGTGCATTAGAACTGCCTTGTTAAGTTACTGTGGCCTCCCCGTCTCATCCAAGGGGAATTAAAACCATCTTGTTAAACCACTCTGAACTCCACAGCTCTTCCAAGGGGCATTAAAACCGTCTTGTTAAGCTACTGTGACCTCCACGTATATTCCACGGGGCATTTATATTGACTTTTTAATCCAATGCGATCTCCACCACTCTTCCAAGGGGCATTAAAACTGTGTTGTTAAGCTACTGTGACCTCGACATCTCTTCCACGGGGCATTGAAATTGTCTTTTTATTCCACTGTAACCTCCACCACTTTTCCAATGGGCATTAAAACTCTCTTTTTAAGCTACTGTGACCGCCACGTCTCATCCAAGGATCATTAATACCGTCTTTATAAACCACTCTGAACTTCACAGCTCTTCCAAGGTGTATTAAAACCGTCTTGTTAAGCTACTTTGACCTCCACGTCTCTTCCACGGGGCATTAATATTGGCTTTTTATTCCACTGCGACCTACACCACTCTTCCAAGGGGCATTAAAACCATTGTGTTAAGCTACTTCTACGTCCACGTCTCTTGCACGGGGCATTGATATTCTCTTTTTACTCCACTGCGACCTACACCACTCTTCTAAGGAGCACTAAAACTGTATTGTTAAGCTACTGTGACCACAATGTCTCTTCCAAGGGGCATTAAAACTGTCTTGTTAAACCTCTCTGAACTACACAGTTCTTCCAAGGGGCCTTAAAACAGTCTTGTTATGCTACTGTGACCTTCATGTCTGTTCCACTGGGTATTGATATTGTCTTCTTATACCACTGCGACCTCCACCACTCTTCCAAGGGGCTTTAAAATAGTCTTGTTAAGATACTGTGACCTCCACGTCCCTTCTACGGGGCATTGATATTGTCTTTTTATTCCACTGTATCCTCCACCACTCTTCCAAGGGGCATTAAAACTGTCTTGTTAAGCTACTGTCATCTTCACGTCTCTTCCAAGGGGCATTAAATCCTTCTTGTTAAACCACTCTGAATGCCACAGCTCTGCCAAGGGGCATTAAAAAGTGACTTCTTAAGCTACTGTGGCCTCCACGTCTTTTCCACAGGGCATTGATATTGTCTTTTTTTTTTCATTGTAACCTCCACCACTCTTCCAAGAGGCATTAAAACTGTCTTGTTAAGCTACTGCTACCTCCACGTCTCTTCCAAGGGGCATTAAAACCATCTTGTTAAACCACTCTGTGCTCCACAGCTCTTCCAAGGGGCATTAAAACCATCTTGTTAAGCTACTGTGACCTCCACGTCTCTTCCACGGGGCATTGATATTGTCTTTTTATTCCACAGCGACCCTCACTACTCTTCCAATGGGCATTAAAACCGTCTTGTTAAGCTACTCTGACCTCCACGTCTCTTCCACGGGGCATTGATTTTGTCTTTTTATTCCACTGCTACCTCCACCACTCTTCCACGGGGCATGAAAACCATTTTGTTAAATTTCTGTGACCTCCATGTCTCTTCTACGGGGAATTGATATTGTCTTTTTAGTCCAATACGACCTCCACCACTCTTCCAAGGGGCATTGATATTGTCTTTTTATTCCACTGCAACCGCCACAACTTTTCTAAGGGCCATTAAAACCATCTTGTTAAGCTACTGTGACCTCCACGTCTCTTCCACGGGGCATTGATATTGTTTTTTTATTCCACTGCGACCTCCACCACTCTTCCAAGGGGCATTAAAACCGCTTTGTTAAACTACTGTGACCTCCACGTCTCTTCCACAGGGCATTGGTATTGTATTTTTATTCCACAGCGACCTCCACGACTCTTCCAAGGGGCATTAAAACCGTCTTGTTAAGCTACTGTGACTTCCACGTCTTTTCCAAGGGGCATTGATATTGTCTTTTTATTCCACTGCGACCTCCACCAATCTTCCAAGCGGCAATAAAACTGTCTTGTTAAGCTACTATTACCTCCACGTCTCTTCCACGGGGCATTGATATTGTCTTTTTATTCCACTGCGACCAACATCACTCTTCCAAGGAACATTGATATTGTCTTTTTATTCCAATGTAACCTACACCACGATTCCAATTGGCACTAAAACCGTCTTGTTAAGCTACTGTGACCTCCACGTCTCTTCCAAGGGGCATTAAAACTGTCTTGTTAAACCTTTCTGAACTCCACAGTTCTTCCAAGGGGCATTAAGACAGTCTTGTTATGCTACTGTGACCTTCACGTCTGTTCCACTGGGTATTGATATTGTCTTCTTATACCACTGCGACCTCCACCACTCTTCCAAGGGGCATTAAAATAGTCTTGTTACGCTACTGTGACCTCCACGTCCATTCTATGGGGCATTGATATTGTCTTTTTATTCCACTGCAACCTCCACCACTCTTCCAAGGGGCATTGTTATTGTCTTTTTATTCCACTGCGACCTCCACTACTCTTCCAAGGGACTTTGATATTGTCTTTTTATTACTCTGCGACCTCCACCAAGGGGCAATAAAGCCATCTTTTTAAGCTACTGTGACCTCTAAGTCTCTTCCACGGGGCATTCATATTGTCTTTTTATTCCACTGTAACCTCCACCACTCTTCCAATGGGCATTAAAACTGTCTTGTTAAGCTACTGTCATCTTCACGTCTCTTCCAAGGGGCATTAAATCCTTCTTGTTAAACTACTCTGAATGCCACAGCTCTGCCAAGGGGCATTAAAAAGTGTCTTGTTAAGCTACTGTGGCCTCCACGTCTTTTCCACAGGGCATTGATATTGTCTTTTTTTTTCACTGTAACCTCCACCACTCTTCCAAGAGGCATTAAAACTGTCTTGTTAAGCTACTGCTACCTCCACGTCTCTTCCAAGGGGCATTAAAACCATCTTGTTAAACCGCTCTGTACTCCACAGCTCTTCCAAGGGGCATTAAAACCATCTTGTTAAGCTACTGTGACCTCCACGTCTCTTCCACGGGGCATTGATTTTGTCTTTTTATTCCACTGCTACCTCCACCACTCTTCCACGGGGCATGAAAACCATTTTGTTAAGTTTCTGTGACCTCCATGTCTCTTCTACGGGGATACGGGGAATTAATATTGTCTTTTTAGTCCAATACGACCTCCACCACTCTTCCAAGGGGCATTGATATTGTCTTTTTATTCCACTGCAACCGCCACAACTTTTCTAAGGGCCATTAAAACCATCTTGTTAAGCTACTGTGACCTCCACGTCTCTTACACGGGGCATTGACATTGTTTTTTTATTCCACTGCGACCTCCACCATTCTTCCAAGGGGCATTAAAACCGCTTTGTTAAACTACTGTGACCTACACGTCTTTTCCACGGGGCATTGATATTGTATTTTTATTCCACAGCGACCTCCACTACTCTTCCAAGGGGCATTAAAACCGTCTTGTTAAGCTACTGTGACCTCCACGTCTTTTCCAAGGGGCATTGATTTTGTCTTTTTATTCCACCGCTACCTCCACCACTCTTCCACGGGGCATGAAAACCATTTTGTTAAGTTTCTGCGACCTCCATATCTCTTCCACGGGGCATTGATATTGTCTTTTTAGTCCAATGCGACCTCCACCACTCTTCCAAGGAACATTGATATTGTCTTTTTATTCCACTGCGACCTCCACCCCTTTTCTAAGGGCCATTAAAACCAACTTGTTAAGCTACTGTGACCTCCACGTCTCTTGCACCGGGCATTGATATTGTATTTTTATTCCACTGCAAACTCCACCACTCTTTTAAGGGGCATTACAACTGTCTTTTTAAGCTATTTAGATCTCCACGTCTCTTCCCCGGGGCATTGATATTGTCTTTTTATTCCACTATAACCTCCACCACTCCTCTAAGAAGCAGTAAAACCGTCTTGTAATGCTAATGTGACCACCACGTCTCTTCCAAAAGGCATTAAAACCATCTTGTAAAACCAATCTGAACTCCACAGCTCTTCCAAGGGGCATTAAAACTGTATTGTTAAGCTAGTGTGACCTCCACGTCTCTTCCAAGGGGCATTGAAATTGTCTTTTTATTCCACAGCGACCTCCATCACTCTTCCAAGTAGTATTAAAATCGTCCTGTTAAGCTGCTGTGAAATCCATGTCTCTTCCACGGGGCATTGATTTTGTCTTTTTATTCCACTGTAACCTCCATCACTCTTCCAAGGGGCATTAAAACCATCTTGTAAAGCTAATGTTACCTCCACGTCTCTTCCAAGGGTCAATAAAACCATCTTGTAAAACCATTCTGAACTCTACCACTTTTCCAAGAGACATTTAAACCATCTTGTTAAGCTACTGTGACCTCCACGTCTCTTCGAAAGGGCATTGATATTGTCTTTTTATTCCACTGCGACCTCCAGCAATCTTCCAAGGGGTATTGATATTGTCTTTTTATTCCACTGCAACCTCCACCACTCTTCCAAGGGGCCTTGATATTGTTGCTTTATTAAACTGCGAACTCCACCACTCCTCCAACGGGCATTAAAACCGTCTTGTTAAGTTACTGTGACCTCAACGTCTCTTCCACGGGGCATTGATATTGTCTTTTTATTTCACTGTAACCTCCACCACTCTTCCAAGGGCATTAATACCGCTTTTTTAAGCTACTGTAACCTCCACGTCTCTTCCAAGGGGCTTTCAAACCGTCTTGTTAAACCACTCTGAACTCCACAGCTCTTCCAAGGGGGAGTAAAACTGACTTGTTAAGCTACTGTGACCTCCACGTTTCTTCTACTGGGCATTAATATTGTCTTTTTATTCCACTTCGAACTCCAACACTCTTCCAAAGGGCATTTAAACCGTCTTGTTTAGCTACTGTGACCTCCACGTCTCATCCAAGGGGCATTCATTTATTTTTTTTTATTCCACTGCGACCTCCAAAACACTTCCAATGGGCATTGATATTGTCATTTTATTCCATTGCGACCTCCACCACTCTTCCAAGGGGCCGTGATATTGTCTTTTCATTCCACTTCGAAATCCACCATTCTTCCAAGGGGCATTGATATTGTCTTTTCATTCCACTGCGAAATCCACCATTCTTCCAAGGGGCATTAAAACCATGTTGTAAAGCTAAAATGACCTCCACGTCTCTTCCACTGGGAATTGATGTCTTTTTAATCCACTGCGAACTCCACCACTCTTTTAAGCGGCATTACAACTGTCTTTTTAAGCTATTTAGATCTCCACGTCTCTTCCACGGGGCATTGATTTTGTCTTTTTATTCCACTGTAACCTCCATCACTCTCCAGGGGGCATTAAAACCATCTTGTAAAGCTAATGTGACCTCCACGTCTCTTCCAAGGGTCAATAAAACCATCTTGTAAAACCACTCTGAACTCCACCACTTTTCCAAGGGGCATTTAAGCCGTCTTGTTAAGATACTGTGACCTCCACGTCTCTTCCAAGGGGCATTGATATTGTCTTTTTATTCCACTGCGACCTCCAGCAATCTTCCAAGGGGTATTGATATTGTCTTTTTATTCCACTGCAACCTCCACCACTCCTCCAAGGGGCCTTGATATTGTCGTTTTATTAAACTGCGAACTCCACCACTCCTTCAACGGGCATTAAAACCGTCTTGTTAAGTTACTGTGACCTCCACGTCTCTTCCACAGGGCATTGATATCGTCTTTTTATTCCACTGCAACCTCCACCACTCTTCCAAAGGGCATTGATATTTTCTTTTTATTCCACTGCAACCTCAAGCACTCTTCCAAGGGGCAAAAAAAACATTTTGTTAAGCTACTGTGACCTCCACTTCTCTTCGACGGGGCATTGATATTGTCTTTTTATTTCACTGTAACCTCCACCACTCTTCCAAGGGGCATTAATACCGTTTTTTTAAGCTACTGTGACCTCCACGTCTCTTCCAAGGGGCTTTCAAACCGTCTTGTTAAACCACTCTGAACTCCTCAGCTCTTACAAGGGGGAGTAAAACTGACTTATTAAGCTACTGTCACCTCCACGTTTCTTCTACGGGGCATTAATTTTGTCTTTTTATTCCACTTCGAACTCCAACACTCTTCCAAGGGGCATTTAAACCGTCTTGTTTCGAACTCCAACACTCTTCCAAGTGGCATTTAAACCGTCTTGTTAAGCTACTGTGACCTCCACGTCTCATCCAAGGGGCATTCATTTATTTTTTTTTATTCCTCTGCGACCTCCACAACTCTTCCAATGGGCATTGATATTGTCATTTTATTCCATTGCGACCTCCACCACTCTTCCAAGGCCCCGTGATATTGTCTTTTTATTACACTGCGAACTCCACCATTCTTCCAAGGGGCATTAAAACCATCTTGTAAAGCTAAAATGACCTCCACGTCTCTTCCACGGGGAATTGATGTCTTTTTAATCCACTGCGACTTCCACCACTCTTGCAAGGGGCATTAAAACCATCTTGTTATGCTTCTTTGACCTCCACGTCTCTTCCCCGAGGCATTGATATTGTCTTTTATTCCACTGCGAACTCCACCATTCTTCCAAGCGGCATTGATATTGTCTTTTTATTCCACTGCGACCTCTACCTCTTCCAAGGGGCATTAAAACCGTAGTTTTAAGATAGTGTGACCTCCACGTCTCTTCCAAGGGGCATTCAAACCGTCTTGGTAAACCACTGTGAACTCCACCACTCTTCCAAGGGGAATTTAATCTGTCTTGTTAAGCTACTGTGACCTCCACGTCTCTTGCAAGGGGCATTGATATCGTCATTTTATTCCACTGTGAGCTCCACCACTCTTCCAAGGGGCATTGATATTGTCTTTTTTTTCCACTGCGACCTCCACCACTCTTCCAAAGGGCCTTGATATTGTGTTTTTATTTCACTGCGAACACCACAACTCTTCCAAAAGGCATTAAAACCATCTTGTTATGCTACTGTGACCTCCATGTCTCTTCCACGCGGCATTAATATTGTCTTTAAATTCCATTGTAACCTTTACCACTCTTCCAAAGGGAAATATAACCATATTGTTAAGCTACTTTGAGCTCCACGTCTCTTCCAAGGGGCATTGATATTGTCGTTTTATTCCCTGCGACCTCCACCACTCTTCCAAGGGGCATTAAAACTGTCTTGTTAAGCTACTGTGACTTCCACGTCTCTTCCACGGGGCATTGATATTGTCTTTCTATTCCACTTTAACCTTCACCACCTTTCCAAGGGGCATTAGAACCACCTTGTTAAGCTACTGTGGCCTCCATGTCTCATCCAAGGGGCATAAAAACCGTCTTGTTAAACCACTCTGAACTCCACAGCTCATCCAAGGGACATTAAAAACGTCTTGTTAAGCTACTGTGACCTCCACGTCTATTCCACGGGGCATTGATATTGTCTTTTTATTCCACTGCGACCTCCACCACTCTTCCAAGGGGCATTGATATTGTCTTTTTATTCAAGTACGATATCTACCACTCTTCCAAGGGGCATTAAAACTGTCTAATTAAGCTACTGTGTCCTCCACGTCTCTTCCAAGAGCCATTGATATCGTCTTTTTATTCCATTGCAACCTCCAACACTCTTCCAAGGGGCATTAAAACCGTCTTGTTAAGCTACTGTGACCTCCACGTCTCTTCCACCGGGCATTGATATTGTCTTTTTATTCCACTTTAACCTTCACCACCTTTACAAGGGGCATTAGAACCTCGTTGTTAAGCTACTGTGGTCTCCACGTCTCATCCAAGGGGCATTAAAACCGTCTTGTTAAACCACTCTCAACTCCACAGTTCTTCCAAGGGGCATTAAAACCGTCTTGTTAAGCTGCTGTGACATCCACGTCTATTCCACGGGGCATTGATATTGTATTTTTATTCCACTGCGACCTCCACCACTCTTCCAAGGGGGATTGATATTGTCTTTTTATTCCACTTCGATCTCCACCACTCTTCCAAGGGGCATTAAAACTATCTTGTTAAGCTACTGTGTCCTCCACGTCTCTTCCAAGAACCATTGATATCGTCTTTTTATTCCACTGCGACCTCCACCACTCTTCCAAGGGGCATTAAAACTGTCTTGTTAAGCTACTGTGACCTCCACGTCTCTCCACGGATCATTGATAGTGTCTATTTTTTCCACTGTAACCTCCACCACTCTTCCAAGGGGCAATAAAACCGTATTGTTAAGCTAATTTGACCTCCACGTCTCTTCCACGGGGCATTGATTTTGTCTATTTCTTCCCTGCGACCCCCAACACTCTTCCAAGGGGCATTGATATTTAGTGTTGAGCCACCCCCTTAGTGTTCGGGTTCGGTTCGGTTCGTCGAACACCGGGATGTTCGAGGAACTGTTCGTCGGACTGTTCGTCGAACACCTTAGAACACCGTCGAACACCGTTAAAACCAATGGCAGGCAAACAAAAACACATAGGAACACATAGAAAACACCTTCAAAGGTGTCCAAAAGCTCACAAACTGCTCAGAAGACGCTTTCTTTAAAAAAGCCGGCCGGCAATTCAGCAGCGGCATACACCGGTACCCGACAATTTAGACATGAAGGAATAGAGCATCACACATAGATTAGATAGATAGAAACATGTCAGTCACATATATATGAAGTACAGTGACAGTGTTGCTTACTGTACATGTCATTTAGTGTAAAGGATTTATTAAAAAATATAATAGTGTTTTCATGCACCGTCTCTTTAAAAAAGCCGGCCGGCAATTCAGCAGCGGTACCCGACAATTTAGAACAGAAAGATAGAGCTTCACACATAGATTAGATACAGGGCCGGCTCCAGGTTTTTCTGGGCCCCGGGCGAAAGAGTCTCAGTGGGCCCCTTTAACACATACCACGATTCATGATGCAGAGATACGGCGGAGAAATATATATATATAGTACAATGCAAAGATTTCACTTCATGAGTGATATCTATTGTAAATTCCACAATAGCTCAGAAACCGGTGAATCGCTCCACACAGAATAGTGGCCCCCATATAAGGCTCCATACGGAATACTGGTCCCCATATAACGCCCATACGGAATACTGGCCCCCATATAACGCTTCATACGGAATACTGGTCCCCATATAAGGCCCCATACGGAATACTTGCCCCCATATAAGGCCCCATACGGAATACTGGCCCCCATATAAGGCCCCATACGGAATACTGGCCCCATATAAGACCCCATACGGAATACTGGCCCCCATATAAGACCCCATACGGAATACTGGCCCCCATATAAGGCCCCATATGGAATACTGGCCCCCATATGGAATACTGGCCCCCATATAAGGCCCCATACGGAATACTGGCCCCCATATGGAATACTGGCCCCCATATAAGACCCCATACGGAATACTGGCCCCATATAAGACCCCATACGGAATACTGGCCCCCATATAAGACCCCATACGGAATACTGGCCCCCATATAAGACCCCATACGGAATACTGGCCCCCATATAAGGCCCCATACGGAATACTGGCCCCCATATAAGGCCCCATACGGAATACTGGCCCCCATATAAGGCTCCATGCGGAATACTGACCCCCATATAAGGCTCCATGCGGAATACTGACCCCCATATAAGGCTCCATGCGGAATACTGACCCCCATATAAGGTTCCATGCGGAATACTGGCCCCCATATAAGGCTCCATGCGGAATACTGGCCCCCATATAAGGCTCCATGCGGAATACTGGCCCCCATATAAGGCCCCATACGGAATACTGGCCCCCATATAAGGCTCCATACGGAATACTGGCCCCCATATAAGGCTCCATACGGAATACTGGCCCCCATATAAGGCTCCATACGGAATACTGGCCCCCATATAAGGCTCCATACGGAATACTGGCCCCCATATAAGGCTCCATACGGAATACTGGCCCCATATGGAATACTGGCCCTCATATAAGGCTCCATACGGAATACTGGCTTCCATATAAGGCTCCATACGGAATACTGGCCGCCATATAAGGCTCCATACAGAATACTGGCCCCCATATAACGCTCCATACAGGATACTGGCCCCCATATAACGCTCCATACAGGATACCGGTCCCCATATAATGCTGCATGCAGGCTGTTACCCCCCACATAATGCCCCATACAGGCTGTCCCCCCCTTATAATGCTCCATGCAGGCTGTTACCCCCCACATAATGCCCCATACAGGCCCCTCCCTTTTAATGCTCCATGCAGGCTGTTACCCCCCACATAATGCCCCATACAGGCTGCCCCCCCCTTATAATGCTCCATGCAGGCTGTTACCCCCCACATAATGCCCCATACAGGCCCCCCCTTTTAATGCTCCATGCAGGCTGTTACCCCCCACATAATGCCCCATACAGGCTGCCCCCCCCCCCCTTATAATGCTCCATGCAGGCTGTTCCCCCCACATAATGCCCCATACAGGCCCCCCCCCTTTTAATGCTCCATGCAGGCTGTTACCCCCCACATAATGCCCCATGCAGGCTGTCACCCCTCCTCTTTATACTGCCCCATGCAGGCTGTCACCCCTCCTCTTTATAATGCCCCATGCAGGCTGTCACCCCTCCTCTTTATAATGCTCCATGCAGGCTGTCACCCCTCCTCTTTATACTGCCCCATGCAGGCTGTCACCCCTCCTCATTATAATGCCCCAAGCAGGAATCCCCCCCTCTTTATAATGCCCCATGCAGGCTGTTCCCCACCTTATAATGCCCCATGCAGGATGCCCCATGCAGGATGCCCCCCCCTCCCCTCTTTATACTGCCCCATGCCTCCATACATTAAAAAAAAAAAAAAATCAAATACTCACCTCCCTTCTCCTCACCTGCTACCTGCTGCCCGCTGCCTGCTGCCTGCTGCCCGCTGCCTGCTGCCCGCTGCCTGGCTCCGAACTCCAGCGTTGTCGGCGTTGTCCCACTCAGCGCTCCCTGTGACGGCTCAGGGGAGGGCGCGGTGTAAAGACGTCACCGCGCCCTCTGACCTGAGACGTCACAGGGAGCGCAGAGCAGGAAGACAGCTGATCTGCGGAGGCACGGGGAGAGGTAAGTATCGGGTTGCCGGGGCCCTGAGCAAGCGGCGGAGAAGGGCGGGCGCAGACACCGCTCTCCTCCGCCCATAGCCCAGCGGGGTGCGCGACCGCCAGTGGGCCCCTCTGCCTGCTCAGGGCCCCGGCATTTGCCCGGGTGCGCCGGGTGCTGACGCCGGCCCTGATTAGATAGATAGAAACATGTCAGTGACATATATAATAAGTACAGTGACAGTGTTGCTTACTGTACTTGTCATTTACTGCAAAGGATTTATTAAAAAAAATAATAGTGTTTTCATGCACCGTCTCTTTAAAAAAGCCGGCCGGCAATTCAGCATCTGTACCCGACAATTTAGAATAGAAGGAATAGAGAATCACACATAGATTAGATAGATAGAAACATGTCAGCCACATATTTATGAAGTACAGTGACAGTGTTGCTTACTGTAATTGTCATTTAGTGTAAAGGATTTATCAAAAAAAATAATAGTGTTTTCATGCACCGTCTCTTTAAAAAAGCCGGCCGGCAATTCAGCATCTGTACCCGACAATTTATAACAGACAGAATAGAGCTTCACACATAGATTAGATAGATAGAAACATGTCAGTCACATATATAATAAGTACAGTGATAGTGTTGGTTACTGTACTTGTCATTTAGTATTAAAATAAAGGATTTATTATTAAAAAAAATTGGCGTGGGGTTCCCCATAATTTTAGTCTCTAGCGGAGGTTAAGCAGACAGCTGGGGCAGATGTTTGAAGCCTGGGAAGGGGGTAATACCCACGGAGCTTCCCAGGCTACTAATATCAGCCCCCAGCTGAATACCTAGCCTTTACTGGCTATTAAAATGGAGGACCCCCCCAAAAAAAATGACGTGGGGCCCCCCCTAATTTAATAGCTAGCAAAGGCTAGGCAGACAGCTGGGGGCTGATATTAATAGCCCAGGAAGGGAGCCATGAATATTGGCCCCCTCCCAGGCTAGAAACACCAGCCGTCAGCCGCCCCAGAAATGGCGCATCCATAGGATGCGCCAATTCTGGCACTTAGCCTCGCTCTTCCACGCTGCCCTGGTGCGGTGGCAGTGGGGTAATAGGGCTGGGGATGATGTCAGCTTATAATGCCAGCTGACATAAAGCCCAGGTTAGTAATGGAGAGGCGTCTATAAGACACCCCCATTACTAACCCCATAGTCAAAGTTAAAAAAAAAACACAAACACCCAGAATAAAGTCCTTTAATTGAAATAAACACACAATTCTTTATTGTTCTAAATTAAACCATACTTACCATCACGCCCATTCCAGCTGAAGCCAACGATCTCCTGCAATAAAAGAAAAATAATAAAGCAACATCATCCTTACCTTTCCATGGTTCCCACGACAGCTTCAGCTCTGCTACATCGAGATGACAGGCTGGACCGCAGCAGAAAGCTGCCATCCAGCCTGTCATCCCGCAGACACTGAGAAGAGTACGCATGCTTGCGCTCCTCAGTGTCTCGCTGTGACGGCATAAAGATGAGACAAGTTCATGTCCAATGAACTCGGCGCACCTCATGCACGTCACTGACAGCGTGGGAGAATTCTCCTGCACTCAGCACTTCAGCGTGAGAATTCTCCCACGCTGTCAGTGACGTACATGAGGTCAGCTGAGTTCATTGGACATGAATGAGCTCACCTCATGCACGTCACTGACAGCGTGGGAGAATTCTCCTGCACTCAGCGCTACAGCGTGAGAATTCTCCCACGCTGTCAGTGACGTGCATGAGGTGAGCTCATTCATGTCCAATGAACTCAGCTGACCTCATGTACGTCACTGACAGCGTGGGAGAATTCTCACGCTGAAGTGCTGAGTGCAGGAGAATTTTCCCACGCTGTCAGTGACTTGCATGAGGGGCGCCGAGTTCATTGGACATGACCTCAGCTCATCTGGATGCCGTCACAGCCAGACACTGCAGAGCGCAAGCATGCCTGCGCTTCTCAGTGTCTGCGGGATGACAGGCTTGATGGCAGCTTTCTGCTGCGGTCCAGCCTGTTATCTCGATGTAGCAGAGCTGAAGCTGTCGTGGGAACCATGGAAAGGTAAGGATTATGTTGCTTTATTATTTTTCTTTTATTGCAGGAGATCGTTGGCTTCAGCTGGAATGGGTGTGATGGTAAGTATGGTTTAATTTAGAACAATAAAGGAATGTGTCTTTATTTCAATTAAAGGACTTTATTCTGGGTGTTTGTGTTTTTTTTTTAACTTTCACTATGGGGTTAGTAATGGGGGTGTCTTATAGACGCCTCTCCATTACTAACCTGGGCTTTATGTCAGCTGGCATTATAAGCTGACATCAACCCCAACCCTATTACCCCACTGCCACCGCTACAGGGCAGTGGGAAGAGCGAGGCTAAGTGCCAGAATTGGCGCATCCTAAGGATGCGCCATTTCTGGGGCGGCTGACGGCTGGTGTTTCTAGCCTGGGAGGGGGCCAATATTCATGGAACCCTTCCTGGGCTATTAATATCAGCCCCCAGCTGTCTGCCTAGCCTTTGCTAGCTATTAAAATAGGGGGGACCCCACGTCATTTTTTGGGGGGGTCCCCATTTTAATAGCTAGTAAAGGCTAGGTATTCCGCTGGGGGCTGATATTAGTAGCCTGGGAAGCTCCGTGGGTATTACCCCCTTCCCAGGCTTCAAACATCTGCCCCAGCCGTCTGCTTAACCTCCGCTAGAGCCTATAATTATGGGGATCCCCACGCCAATTTTTTTTTAAATAAATCCTTTATTTTAACACTAAATGACAAGTACAGTAATCAACACTGTCACTGTACTTCATATATATGTGACTGACATGTTTCTATCTATCTAATCTATGTGTGATTCTCTATTCCTTCTATTCTAAATTGTCGGGTACAGATGCTGAATTGCCGGCCGGCTTTTTTAAAGAGACGGTGCACGAAAACACTAATATTTTTTTAAATAAATCCTTTACACTAAATGACAAGTACAGTAAGCAACACTGTCACTGTACTTCATATATATGTGACTGACATGTTTCTATCTATCTAATCTATGTGTGATTCTCTATTCCTTCTATTCTAAATTGTCGGGTACAGATGCTGAATTGCCGGCCGGCTTTTTTAAAGAGACAGTGCATGAAAACACTATTATTTTTTTTTAATAAATCCTTTACACTAAATGACAAGTACAGCAAGCAACACTGTCACTGTACTTCATATATATGTGACTGACATGTTTCTATCTACCTAATCTATGTGTGATTCTCTATTCCTTCTATTCTAAATTGTTGGGTACAGATGCTGAATTGCCGGCTGGCTTTTTTAAAGAGACGGTGCATGAAAACACTATTATTTTTTTTAATAAATCCTTTACACTAAATGACAAGTACAGTAATCAACACTGTCACTGTACTTCATATATATGTGACTGACATGTTTCTATCTATCTAATCTATGTGTGAAGCTCTATTCTGTCTGTTATAAATTGTCGGGTACAGATGCTGAATTGCCGGCCGGCTTTTTTAAAGAGACAGTGCATGAAAACACTATTATTTTTTTTAATAAATCCTTTACACTAAATGACAAGTACAGTAAGCAACACTGTCACTGTGCTTCTTATATGTGTGACTGACATGTTTCTATCTATCTAATCTATGTGTGAAGCTCTATTCTTTCGGTTCTAAATTGTCGGGTACCGGTGTATGCCGCTGATGAATTGCCGGCTTTTCATGTTTCACTGTGAGCACTGTTCCCATCGATTTGGGCAATCACTGTAATGCCACAACCACCATAGCTGTGGCATTACAGTGAGTGGCAGACAATCCCTGCATGATTGGTGCTCTAAATAGCGCCAGACATGCAGGACACGCTTTTAGTGCACGAACAGTTATCGAACATAACCTCGAACAGCCGAATTTTTTGCAAATCGTTCGGGTTCGTCGAACAACTCGAACACCGCCCAAAACAGCTCGAATTTGAGATTGGCGAACAGTTCTAGTCGAACACCGCTCATCTCTATTGATATTGTCTTTTTATTCCACTGCAACCTTCACCACTCTTCCAAGAGGCTTTAAAACCATTTTGTTAAGCTACTGTGACCTCCACGTCTCTTCCACGGGGCAATGATATTGTCTTTTTATTTCACTGTAATCTCGCCCACTCCTCCAAGTGGCATTAATACCGTCTTTTTCAGCTACTGTGACCTCCATGTTTCTTCAAAGGGGCATTCAAACCTTCTTGTTAAACCACTCTGAACTCCACAGCTCTTCGAAGGGGCATTAAAACTTTCTTGTTAAGCTACTGTGACTTCCACGTCTCTTCTACGGGGCATTAACATTGTCTTTTTATTCCACTGCGAAATCCACCACTCTTCCAAGGGGCATTTAAACCATCTTGTTAAGCTAATGTGACCTCCACGTCTCTTCCAAGTGGCATTGATATCGTCTTTTTATTCCACTGCGACCTCCACCACTCCTCCAAGGGGCATTGATATTGTCTTTTTATTCCACTGCGACCTCCACGACTCTTCCAAGGGGCATTGATGTTGTATTTTTATTCCACTCCAAACTCCACCACTCAACCAAGCGGCATTAAAACCATCTTGTTAAGCTACTGTGATCTCCACGTCTCCACCACGGGGCATTGATATTGTCTTTAATTTCCACTGTAACCTCCACCACTCTTCCAAGGGGAAATAAAACCGTATTGTTAAGCTACTTTGACCTCCACGGTTCATCCAAGGGGCATTGATATTGTCTTTTTATTGCCTGCGACCTCCAGCACTCTTCCAAGGGGCAATAAAACCATCTTTTTAAGCTAATGTGACCTCCACGTTTCTTCCACATGGCAATGATATTGTCTTTTTATTCCACTGCGACATCCACCACTCTTCCAAAAGGCATTGATATTGTCTTTTTATTCCACTGTAACCTCCAACACTCTTCCAAGGGGCATTAAACTGTCTTGTTAAGCTACTGTGACCTCCACGTCTCTTCCACGGGGCATTGATATTGTCTTTTTATTCCAATGTAACCTTCACCACCTTTCCAAGGGGCAATAGAACTGAATTGTTAAGCTACTGTTGCCTCCAAGTCTCATCCAAGGGGCATTAAATCCGTCTTGTTAAACCACTGTGATCTCAACAGCTCTTCCAAGGGGCATTAGAACCGTCTTGTTAAGCTACTGTGACCTCCACGTCTATTCCACTTGGCATTGATACTGTCTTTTTATTCCAATGCGACCTCCACCACTCTTCCAAGGGGCATTAAAACCGTCTTGTAAAGCTAAAGTGACCACCACGTCTCTTCCAAGGGGCATTAAAACCATCTTGAAAAACCACTCTGAACGCCACAGTTCTTCCAAGGGGCATTAATATTGTAATGTTAAGCTACTGTCACCTCCACATCTCTTCCACGGGGCATTGATATTGTCTTTTTATTCCACAGTGATCTCCACCACTCTTCCAAGTAGCATTAAAACCGTCTTAATAAGCTACTGTGACGTCATAGTCTCTTCCACGGGGCAGTGATTTTTTCTTTTTATTCCTCTGTAAACTCCAGCAGTCTTCCAAGGGGCATTAAAACCGTCTTGTAAAGCTAATGTGAACTTCACGTCTCTTCCAAGGGGCATTAAAACCATCTTGTAAAACCACTCTAAACTCCACAGTTCTTCCAAGGGGCAATAAAATCGTATTGTTAAGCTAATGTGACCACCATGTCTCTTCCACGGGGCATTGATGTTGTCGTTTTATTCCACAGCGACCTCCACCACTCTTCCTAGTAGCATTAAAACCATCTTGTGAAGCTACTATGACTTCCACGTCTATTCCACGGGGCATTGATATTGTCTTTTTATTCCACTACGACCTCCACCACTCTTCCAAGGGCCATTGATATTGTCTTTTTATTCCACTGTTACCTCCTCCACTGTTCCAAGAAGCATTAAAACCATCTTGTTAAGCTACTGAGACCTCCACATCTCTATCAAGGGGCATTAAAACCGTCTTGATAAACCACTCTGAACTCCACAGCTCATCCAAGGGGCATTTAAACCGTCTTGTTAAGCTACTGTGACCTCCACGTCTCTTACAGGGCATTGTTATTGTCTTTTTATTCCACTGAGACCTCCACCACTCTTCCAAGGGGCTTTAAAACCATCTTGTTAAGCTACTGTGTCCTCTACGTCTCTTGCACGGGGCATTGACATTGTCTTTTTATTCCACTGCGACCTCCACCACTCTTCCAATGGGCATTGATATTATCTTTTTATTCCACTGTAACCTCCTCCACTGTTCCAAGGGGCATTAAAACCGTCTTGTTAAGCTACTGAGACCTCCACATCTCTTTCAAGGGGCATTAAAACTTGTTAAACCACTCTGAACTTCACAGCTCTTCCAAGGGGCATTAAAACCGTCTTGTTAAGCTACTGTGACCTCCAAGTCTCTTTTATGGGGCATTGATATTGTCTTTTTATTCCACTGCGACCTCCACCACTCTTCCAAGGGGCATTGATATTGTTTTTTTATTCCACTTCGACTTCCACCACTCTTCCAAGGGGCTTTAAAACCGTCTTGCTAAGCTACTGTGAATGCCACGTCTCTTTCATGGTTCATTGATATTGTCTATTTACTCCACTGTAACCTCCACCACTCTTCCAAGGGGCATTAAAACCGTCTTGTAAAGCTACTGTGACCTCCATGTCTCTTCTGAGGGGCATTAAAACCATTTTCTTAAACCACTCTGAACTGCACAGCTCTTCCAAGGGGTACAAAAAGCGTCAACTTAAGCTACTGTGTCCTCCACGTCTCATCCACGGGGCATTGATGTTGTTATTTTTTTCCACTGTTCCCTCCACCACTCTTCCAAGCGCCATTAAAACAGTCTCGTTAAGCTACTGTGACCTTCACAGCTCTTCCATGGGGCATTAAAACCGTCTTGTTAAGCTACTGTGACCTCCATGTCTCTTCCATGGGGCATTGATATTGTCTTTTTATGCCACTGCGACCTCCACCACTCTTCCAAGGTGCACTAAATCTGCCTTGTTAAGCTACTGTGACCTCCATGTCTCTACCACGGGGCAATGACATTGTCTTTTTATTCCACTGCAACCTCCACCACTCTTCCAAGGGGCAATAAAACCGTCTTGCAAATCCACTGTGACCTCCACGTCTCATCCAAGGGGCATTAAAACCGTCTTGTTAAACCACTCTGAAAACCACAGCTCTTCCAAGGGGCATTAAAACCGTCTTGTTAAGCTAATGTGACTTCCACGTCTCTTCCACAGGCCATTGATATTGTCTTTTTATTCCACTGAGACCTCCACCACTCTTCCAAGGGCATTAAAACCGTCTTGTTAAGCTACTGTGACCTCCACGTCTCTTCCAAGGGGCATTAAAACCATCTTGTTTAGCTACTGTGACCTCCACGTCTCTTCCACGGGGCATTGATATTTTCTTTTTATTCCACAGCGACCCCCACTACTCTTCCAATGGACATTAAAACCATCTTGTTAAGCTACCCTGACCTAAACGTTTCTTCCACAGGGCATTGATTTTGTCTTTTTATTCCACTGCTACCTCCACCACTCTTCCAAGGGGCATGAAAACCATTTTGTTAAGCTTCTGTGACCTCCATGTCTCTTCCACGGGGAATTGATATTGTATTTTTAGTCCAATACGACCTCCACCACTCTTCCAAGGGGCATCAATATTGTCTTTTTATTCCACTGCAACCTCCACCACTTTTCTAAGGGCCATTAAAACCATCTTGTTAAGCTACTGTGACCTCCACGTCTCTTGCACGGGGCATTGATATTGTCATTTTATTCCACTGCGACTTCCACCACTCTTCCAAAGGGCATTAAAACCACTTTGTTAAGCTACTGTGACCTCCACGTCTCTTCCATGGGGCATTGATATTGTCTTTTTATGTCACTGTAACCTCCAGCACTCTTCCAAGGGGCATTAAAACCGTCTTTTTAAGCTACAATGACTTCCACGTCTCTTCCTAGGGGCACTCAAAATGTCTTGTTAAACCACTCTGAACTCCACAGCTCTTCCAAGGGGCATTAAAACTGTCTTGTTATGCTACTGTGACCTCTACGTCTCGTCTACGGGGCATTAGTATTGTCTTTTTATACCACTAAAAACTCCACCACTCTTCCAAGGGGCATTAAAACTGTCTTGTTAAGCTACTGTGACCTCCACGTCTCTTCCAAGGGGTATTAATACCGTCTTTTTAAGCTACTGTGAGCTCCACGACTCATCCAAGGGGCATTCAAACCATCTTGTTAAACCACTCTGAACTCCACAGCTCTTCCAAGGGGCATTAAAGCTGTCTTGTTAAGCTACTGTGACATCCACGTCTCTTCTGTGGGGCAATAATATTGTCTTTTTATTCCGCTGCGAACTCCACCACTCTTCCAAGGGGCACTAAGAACATCTTGTTAAGCGACTGTGAACACCATGTCTCTTCCAAGGGCATTAAAACCGTCTTGTTAAACCTCTCTGAACTCCACAGCTCTTCCAAGGGGCATTAAAACCGTCTTGTTATGCTACTGTGACCTCCACGTCTGTTCCACGGGGCATTGATATTGTCTTTTTATTCCACTGTAACCCACACCACGTTTCCAAGGGGCACTTAAATGGTCTAGTTAAGCTACTGTGACCTCCACGTCTCTTCCAAGGGGCATTAAAACCGTCTTGTTAAACTTCTCTGAACTCCACAGCTCTTCCAAGGGGCATTATAAAAGTCTTGTTATGGTACTCTAACCTCCATGTCTGGTCCACGGGGCATTGATATTGTCTTTTATTCCACTGCGACCTCCACCACTCTCCCAAGGGGCATTAACAGCGTCTTGATAAGCTACTGTGACCTCCACCACTCTACCGAGGGGCATTGATATTGTCTTTTTATTCCACTGCGAACTCCACCACTCTTCCAAGGGACATTGATATTGTCTTTTTATTCCACTGCGATCTTCACCACTCTTCCAAGGGGCAATAAAACCATCTTGTTAAGCTACTGTAACCTCCATGCCATTTTCATGGGGCATTGATATTGTATTTTTATCCCACAGTAACCTCCATCACTCTTCCAAGAGGCATTAAAACCATCTTCTTAAGCTACTGTGACCTCCACGTCTCTTCTACGGGGCATTGATATTTTCTTTTTATTCCCTGCGACCTACACCACTCTTCCAAGGGGCAATAAAATCTTCTTTTTAAGCAACTGTGACCTCCACGTTTCTTCCACGGGGCAGAGATATTTTCTTTTTATTCCACTGCGACATCCACCACTCTTCCAAGGTGCATTGATATTGACTTTTTATTCCACTGCAACCTCCAACACTCTTCCAAGAGGCATTAAAACTGTCTTGATAAGCTACTGTGACCTCCACATCTCTTCCACGGGGAATTGATATTGTCTTTTTCTTCCACTGTAACCCTCACCACCTTTCCAACGTGCATTACAACGACCTTGTTAAGTTACTGTGGCCTCCCCGTCTCATTCAAGGGGCATTAAAAACGTCTTGTTAAACCACTCTGAACTCCACAGCTCTTCCAAGGGGCATTAAAACCGTCTTGTTAAGCTACTTTGACCTCCACGTCTCTTCCACGGGGCATTGATATTGGCTTTTTATTCCACTGCGACCTCCACCACTCTTCCAAGGGGCATTAAAAGCATCTTGTTAAGCTACTTCTACGTCCACGTCTCTTCCACGGGGCATTGATATTGTCTTTTTACTCCACTGCGACCTCCACCACTCTTCTAAGGGGCACTAAACCTGTATTGTTAATCTACTGTGACCACAACGTCTCTTCCACAGTGCATTGATATTGTCTTTTTATTCCACTGCGACCTCCACCAATCTTCCAAGCGGCATTAAAACTGTCTTGTTAAGCTACTATTACCTCCACGTTTCTTCCACGGGGCATTGATATTGTCTTTTTATTCCACTGCGACCAACATCACTCTTCCAAGGAACATTGATATTGTCTTTTTATTCCACTGCGACCCCCACAACTCTTCCAATGGGCATTAAAACCGTCTTGTTAAGCTACTGTGACTTCCACGTCTCTTCCAAGGGTCATTAAAACCGTCTTGCTAAACCTCTCTGAACTCCACAGCTCTTCCAAGGGGCATTAAAACGTCTTGTTATGCTACTGTGACCTCCACGTTTCTTCCACTGGGCATTGATATTGTCTTTTTATCCCACTGTAACCTACACCACGTTTCCAATTGCCACTAAAACCGTCTTGTTAAGCTACTGTGACCTCCACGTCTCTTCCAAGGGGCATTGAAACTGTCTTGTTAAACCTCTCTGAACTCCACAGTTCTTCCAAGGGCATTTAAACAGTCGTGTTATGCTACTGTGACCTTCACGTCTGTTCCACGGGGTATTGATATTGTCTTTTTATACCACTGCGACCTCCACCACTCTTCCAAGGGGCATTAAAATAGTCTTGTTAAGCTACTGTGACCTCCACGTTCCTTCTACGGGGCATTGATATTGTCTTTTTATTCCACTGCAACCTCCACCACTCTTCCAAGGGGCATTGTTATTGTCTTTTTATTCCACTGCGACCTTCACTACTCTTCCAAGTGACTTTGATATTGTCTTTTTCTTACTCTGCGACTTCCACCAAGGGGCAGTAAAGCCATCTTTTTAAGCTACTGTGACCTCCAAGTCTCTTCCACGGGGCATTCATATTGTATTTTTATTCCACTGTAACCTCCACCACTCTTCCAAGGGGCATTAAAACTGTCTTTTTAAGCTACTGTCATCTTCACGTCTCTTCCAAGGGCATTAAATCCTTCTTGTTAAACCACTCTGAATGCCACAGGTCTGCCAAGGGGCATTAAAAAGTGTCTTGTTAAGCTACTGTGGCCTCCACGTCTCTTCCACAGGGCATTGATATTGTCTTTTTTTTCACTGTAACCTCCACCACTCTTCCAAGAGGCATTAAAACTGTCTTGTTAAGCTACTGCTACCTCCACGTCTCTTCCAAGGGGCATTAAAACCATCTGGTTAAACCACTCTGTACTCCACAGCTCTTCCAAGGGGCATTAAAACCATCTTGTTAAGCTACTGTGACCTCCACGTCTCTTCCACGGGGCATTGATATTGTCTTTTTATTCCACAGCGACCCCCACTACTCTTCCAATGGGCATTAAAACCGTCTTGTTAAGCTACTCTGACCTCCACGTCTCTTCCACGGGGCATTGATTTTGTCTTTTTATTCCACTGTAACCTCCATCACTCTTCCAAGGGGCATTAAAACCATCTTGTAAAGGTAATGTGACCTCCACGTCTCTTCCAAGGGTCAATAAAACCATCTTGTAAAACCACTCTGAACTCCACCACTTTTCCAAGGGGCATTTAAACCGTCTTGTTAAGCTACTGTGACCTCCACGCCTCTTCCAAGGGGCATTGATATTGTATTTTTATTCCACTGCGACCTCCAGCAATCTTTCAAGGGGTATTGATATTGTCTTTTTATTCCACTGCAACCTCCACCACTCTTCCAAGGGGCCTTGATATTGTAGTTTTATTAAACTGCGAACTCCACCACTCCTTCAACGGGCATTAAAACCGTCTTGTTAAGTTACTGTGACCTCCACGTCTCTTCCAAAAGGCATTGATATTTTCTTATTATTCCACTGCAACCTCCAGCACTCTTCCAAGAGGCAATAAAACCATTTTGTTAAGCTACTGTGACCTCCACTTCTCTTCGACGGGACATTGATATTGTCTTTTTATTTCACTGTAACCTCCACTACTCTTACAAGGGGCATTAATACCATTTTTTTAAGCTACTGTGACCTCCACGTCTCTTCCAAGGGTCTTTCAAACCGTCTTGATAAAACACTCTGAACTCCTCAGCTCTTCCAAGGGGGAGTAAAACTGACTTGTTAAGCTACTGTGACCTCCACGTTTCTTCTACAGGGCATTAATATTGTCTTTTTATTCCACTTCGAACTCCAAAACTCTTACAAGGGGCATTTAAACCGTCTTGTTAAGCTACTGTGACCTCCACGTCTCATGGAAGGGGCATTCATTTATTTTTTTTTATTCCACTGTGACCTCCACAACTCTTCCAATGGGCATTGATATTGTCATTTTATTCCATTGCGACCTCCACCACTCTTCTAAGGGGCCGTGATATTGTCTTTTTATTACACTGCGAACTCCATCATTCTTCCAAGGGGCATTAAAACCGTCTTGTAAAGCTAAAATGACCTCCACGTCTCTTCCACAGGGAATTGATGTCTTTTTAATCCACTGCGAGCTCCACCACTCTTACAAGGGGCATTAAAACCATCTTGTTATGCTTCTGTGACCTCCACGTCTCTTCCCCGGGGCATTGATATTGTCTTTTATTCCACTGCGACCTCCACCACTCTTCCAAGGGGCATTGATATTGTCTTTTTATTCCACTGCGACCTCTACCACTCTTCCAAGGGGCATTAAAACCTTCGTTTTAAGATACTGTGACCTCCACATCTCTTCCAAGGGGAATTCAAACCGTCTTGGTAAACCACTGTGTACTCCACCACTCTTCCAAGCATTTAAACTGTCTTGTTAAGCTACTGTGGCCTCCACGTCTCTTGCAAGTGGCATTGATATCATCATTTTATTCCATTGTGAGCTCCACCACTGTTCCAAGGGGCATTGATATTGTCTTTTTTTTCCACTGCGACCTCCACCACTCTTCCAAGGGGCCTTGATATTGTCTTTTTATTCCACTGCGAACTCCACAACTCTTCCAAAAGCATTAAAACCGTCTTGTTAAGCTACTGTGACCTCCACGTCTCTTCCACGCGGCATTGATATTGTCTTTAAATTCCACTGTAACCTTTACCACTCTTCCAAAGGGCAATATAACCATATTGTTAAGCTACTTTGATCTCCACGTCTCTTCCAAGGGGCATTGATATTGTTGTTTTATTCCCTGCGACCTCCACCACTCTTCCAAGGGGCAATAAAACCGTCTTTTTAAGGTACTGTGACCTCCACGTTTCTTCCAAGGGGCATTGATATTGTCTTTAAATTCCACTGCGACATCCACCACTCTTCCAAGGGGCATTAAAACTGTCTTGTTAAGCTACTGTGACCTCCATGTCTCTTCCACGGGGCATTGATATTGTCTTTCTATTCCAATTTAACCTTCACCACCTTTCCAAGGGGCATTAGAACCACCTTGTTAAGCTACTGTGGCCTCCATGTCTCATCCAAGGGGCATTAAAACCGTCTTGTTAAACCACTCTTTACTCCACAGCTCATCCAAGGGGCATTAAAAACGTCTTGTTAAGCTACTGTGACCTCCACGTCTATTTCACGGGGTATTGATATTGTCTTTTTTTTCCACTGCGACCTCCACCACTCTTCCAAGGGGCATTGATATTGTCTTTTTATTCCATTGCGATATCCACCACTCTTCCAAGGGGCATTAAAACTGTCTAATTAAGCTACTGTGTCCTCCACATCTCTTCCAAGAGCCATTGATATCGTCTTTTTATTCCACTGCGACCTCCAACACTCTTCCAAAGGGCATTAAAACAGTCTTGTTAAGCTACTGTGACCTCCACGTCTCTTCCACGGAGCATTGAGAGTGTCTTTTTTTTCCACTGTAAGCTCCACCACTCTTCCAAGGGGCAATAAAACCGTATTGTTATGCTAATTTGACCTCCACGTCTCTACCACGGGGCATTGATATTGTCTTTTTATTCCACTGTAACCTCCACCACTCTTCCAAGGGGCAATAAAACCGTATTGTTATGCTAATTTGACTTCCACGTCTCTACCACGGGGCATTGATATTGTCTTTTTATTCCACTTTAACCTTCACCACCTTTCCAAGGGGCATTAGAACCTCGTTGTTAAGATACTGTGTTCGCCACGTCTCATCCAAGGGTCATTAAAACCGTCTTGTTAAACCACTCTCAACTCCACAGTTCTTCCAAGGGGCATTAAAACCGTCTTGTTAAGCTACTGTGACATCCACGTCTATTCCACGGGGCATTGATATTGTCTTTTTATTCCACTGCGACCTCCACCACTCTTCCAAGGGGGATTGATATTGTCTTTTTATTCCACTGCGATCTCCACCACTCTTCCAAGGGGCATTAAAACCGTCTTGTTAAGCTACTGTGTCCTCCACGTCTCTTACAAGAGCCATTGATATCGTCTTCTTATTCCAATGCGACCTCCACCACTCTTCCAAGGGGCATTAAAACCGTCTTGTTAAGCTACTGTGACCTCCACGTCTCTTCCACGGAGCATTGAGAGTGTCTTTTTTTTCCACTGTAACCTCCACCACAACCGTATTGTTAAGCTAATTTGACCTCCACGTCTCTTCGACGGGGCATTGATTTTGTCTATTTCTTCCCTGCGACCTCCAACACTCTTCCAAGGGGCATTAAAACTATCTTGTTAAGCTACTGTGACCTCCAGGTCTCTTCCACGGTGCATTGATATTGGCTTTTTATTCCACTGCGACCTCCACCACTCTACCAAGGGGCATTGATATTGTCTTTTTATTCCACTGTCACCTCCACCACTCTTCCAAGGGGCATTGAAACCATCTTGTTAAGCTACTGTGATCTCCACGTCTCTTTCTTGGGGCATTGATATTGTCTTTTTATTCCACTGTAACCTCCACCACTCTTCCAAAGGGCATTAAAACCGTCTTGTAAAGCTACTGTGACCTCCAAGTCTCTTCAGCGGGGCATTAATATTGTCTTTTTATTCCACAGCAACCTCCACCACTCTTACAAGGGGCATTAAAACCATCTTGTTATGCTACTGTGACCTCCACGTCTCTTTCACAGGGCATTGATATTGTCTTTTTATTCCACTACGACCTCCACCACTCTTCCAAGAGGCATTGATATTGTCTTTTTATTCCACTGCAACCTTCACCACTCTTCCAAGAGGCTTTAAAACCATTTTGTTAAGCTACTGTGACCTCCACGTCTCTTCCACGGGGCAATGATATTGTCTTTTTATTTCACTGTAATCACGCCCACTCTTCCAAGGGGCATTAATACCGTCTTTTTCAGCTTCTTTGAGATCCACGTCTCTTCCAAGGGGCATTCAAACCGTCTTGTTAAACCACTCTGAAGTCCACAGCTCTTCGAAGAGGCATTAAAACTGTCTTGTTAAGCTACTGTGACCTCCACGTCTCTTCTACGGGGCATTAATATTGTCTTTTTATTCCACTGCGAAATCCACCACTCTTCCAAGGGGCATTTAAACCGTCTTGTTAAGCTACTGTGACCTCCACATTTCTTCCAAGTGGCATTTATATCGTCTTTTTATTCCACTGCGACCTCCACCACACCTCCAAGGGGCATTGATATTGTCTATTTATTCCACTGCGACCTCCACGACTCTTTCAAGGGGCATTGATGTTGTATTTTTATTCCACTCCAAACTCCACCACTCTACCAAGCGGCATTGAAACCATCTTGTTAAGTTACTGTAACCTCCACTTCTCTACCACGGGGCATTGTTATTGTCTTTAAATTCCACTGTAACCTCCACCACTCTTCCAAGGGGAAATAAAACCGTATTGTTAAGCTACTTTGACCTCCACGGTTCATCCAAGGGGCATTGATATTGTCTTTTTATTGCCTGCGACCTCCACCAGTCTTCCAAGGGGCAATGAAACCATCTTTTTAAGCTAATGTGACCTCCACGTTTCTTCCACGTGGCAATGATATTGTCTTTTTATTCCACTGTGACATCCACCACTCTTCCAAAAGGCATTGATATTGTCTTTTTATTTCTCTGTAACCTCCAACACTCTTCCAAGGGGCATTAAACTGTCTTGTTAAGCTACTGTTACCTCCACGTCTCTTCCACAGGGCATTGATATTGTCTTTTTATTCCAATGTAACCTTCATCACCTTTCCAAGGGGCATTAGAACTAAATTGTTAAGCTATTGTGGCCTCTACGTCTCATCCAAGGGGCATTAAATCCGTCTTGTTAAACCACTGTGATCTGCACAGCTCTTCCAAGGGGCATTAGAACCGTCTTGTTAAGCTACTGTGACCTCCACGTCTATTCCACGGGGCATTGATACTGTCTTTTTATTCCAATGCGACCTCCACCACTCCTCCAAAGGGCATTAAAACAGTCTTGTAAAGCTAATGTGACCACCATGTCTCTTCCAAGGGGCATTAAAACCATCTTGAAAAACCATTCTGAACTCCACAGCTCTTCCAAGGGACTTTAATACCGTATTGTTAAGCTACTGTCACCTCCACGTCTCTTCCACGGGGCACTGATATTGTCTTTTTATTCCACAGTGATCTCCACCACTCTTCCAAGTAGCATTAAAACCATCTTGATAAGCTACTGTGACCTCAACGTCTCTTCCACGGGGCAGTGATTTTGTCTTGTTATTCCTCTGTAACCTCCAGCACTCTTCCAAGGGGCATTAAAACCATCTTGTAAAGCTAATGTGACCTCCACAGCTCTTCCAAGGGGCAATAAAACCGTATTGTTAAGCTAATGTGACCACCATGTCTCTTCCACGGGGCATTGATGTTGTCTTTTTATTCCACAGCGACCTCCACCACTCTTCCTAGTAGCATTAAAACCATCTTGTTTTGCTACTGTGACCTCCACGTCTATTCCACTGGGGCACTGATATTGTCTTTTTATTCCACTACGACCTCCACCACTCTTCCAAGGGGCATTGATATTGTCTTTTTATTCCACTGTAACCTCCTCCACTGTTCCAATGAGCATTAAAACCATCTTGTTAAGCTACTGAGACCTCCATATCTCTATCAAGGGGCATTAAAACCGTCTTTTTAAACCACTCTGAACTCCACAGCTCTTCCAAGGGGCATTAAAACCGTCTTGTTAAGCTACTGTGACCTCCACGTCTCTTTTACGGGGCATTGATATTGTCTTTTTATTCCACTGCAACCTCCACCACTATTCCAAGGGGCATTGATATTGTCTTTTTATTCCACTGTAACCTCCTCCACTGTTCCAAGGGGCATTAAAACCATCTTGTTAAGCTACTGAGACCTCCACATCTCTATCAAGGGGCATTAAAACCGTCTTGTTAAACCACTCTGAACTCCACAGCTCTTCCAAGGGGCATTTAAACCGTCTTGTTAAGCTACTGTGACCTCCACGTCACTTACAGGGTATTGTTATTGTCTTTTTATTCCACTGAGACCTCCACCACTCTTCCAAGGGGCATTGAAACCATCTTTTTAAGCTACTGTGTCCTCCAAGTCTCTTTCACGGGGCATTGACATTGTCTTTTTATTCCACTGCGACCTCCACCACTCTTCCAAGGGGCATTAATATTGTGTTTTTATTCCACTGTAACCTCCTCCACTGTTCCAAGGGGCATTAAAACCATCTTGTTAAGCTACTGAGACCTTCACATCTCTATCAAGAGGCATTAAAAGCGTCTTGTTAAACCACTCTGAACTCCACAGCTCTTCCAAGGGGCATTAAAACCGTCTTGTTAAGCTACTGTGACCTCCACGTCTCTTTTACGGGGCATTGATATTGTCTTCTTATTCCACTGCGACCTCCACCACTCTTCCAAGGGGCATTGATATTGTCTTTTTATTGCCTTCGACCTCCACCACTCTTCTAAGGGGCAATAAAACCATCTTTTTAAGCTAATGTGACCTCCACGTTTCTTCCACGTGGCAATGATATTGTCTTTTTATTCCACTGCGACATCCACCACTCTTCCAAAAGGCATTGATATTGTCTTTTTATTCCACTGTAACCTCCAACACTCTTCCAAGGGGCATTAAACTGTCTTGTTAAGCTACTGTGACCTCCACGTCTCTTCCACGGGACATTGATATTGTCTTTTTATTCCAATGTAACCTTCACCACCTTTCCAAGGGGCATTAGAACTAAATTGTTAAGCTACTGTGGACTCCAAGTCTCATCCAAGGGGCATTAAATCCGTCTTGTTAAACCACTGTGATCTTCACAGCTCTTCCATGGGGCATTAGAACCGTTTTGTTAAGCTACTGTGACCTCCACGTCTATTCCACGGGGCATTGATACTGTCTTTTTATTCCAATGCGACCTCCACCACTCTTCCAAAGGGCATTAAAACCGTCTTGTAAAGCTAATGTGACCACTATGTCTCTTCCAAGGGACTTTAAAACAAACTTGAAAAACCACTCTGAACTCCACAGCTCTTCCAAAGGGCATTAATACCGTATTGTTAAGCTGCTGTCACCTCCACGTCTCTTCCACGGGGCATTGATATTGTCTTTTCATTGCACAGTGATCTCCACCACTCTTCCAAAGGGCATTAAAACTGTCTTGATAAGCTACTGTGACCTCAACGTATCTTCCACGTAGCAGTGATTTTGTCTTTTTATTCCTCTGTAACCTCCAGCACTCTTCCAAGGGGCATTAAAACAGTCATGTAAAGCTAATGTGACCTCCACGTCTTTTCTAAGGGGCATTAAAACCATCTTGTAAAACCACTCTAAACTTCACAGCTATTCCAAGGGGCAATAAAACCGTATTGTTAAGCTAATATGACCACCATGTCTCTTCCACGGGGCATTGATGTTGTCTTTTTATTACACAGCGACCTCCACCACTCTTACTAGTAGCATTAAAACCGTCTTGTTTTGCTACTGTGACCTCCACGTCTATTCCACTAGGGCACTGATATTGTCTTTTTATTCCACTACGACCTCCACCACTCTTCCAAGGGGCATTGATATTGTCTTTTTATTCCACAGTGATCTCCACCACTCTTCCAAGTAGCATTAAAACCGTCTTAATAAGCTACTGTGACCTCAACGTCTCTTCCACGGGGCAGTGATTTTGTCTTTTTATTCCTCTGTAACCTCCAGCACTCTTCCAAGGGGCATTAAAAAAAGTCTTGTAAAGCTAATGTGACCTCCACGTCTCTTCCAAGGGGCATTAAAACCATCTTGTAAAACCACTCTAAACTCCACAGCTCTTCCAAGGGGCAATAAAATCGTATTGTTAAGCTAATGTGACCACCATGTCTCTTCCACGGGGCATTGATGTTGTCGTTTTATTCCACAGCGACCTCCACCACGCTACCTAGTAGCATTAAAACCGTCATGTTAAGCTACTGTGACCTCCACGTCTATTCCACGGGGCATTGATATTGTCTTTTTATTCCACTACGACCTCCACCACTCTTCCAAGGGGCATTGATATTGTCTTTTTATTCCACTGTAACCTCCTCCACTGTTCCAAGGAGCATTAAAACCATCTTGTTAAGCTACTGAGACCTCCACATCTCTATCAAGGGGCATTAAAACCGTCTTGTTAAACCACTCTGAACTCCACAGCTCTTCCAAGGGGCATTTAAACCATCTTGTTAAGCTACTGTGACCTCCACGTCTCTTACAGGGCATTGTTATTGTCTTTTTATTCCACTGAGACCTCCACCACTCTTCCAAGGGGCATTAAAACCATCTTGTTAAGCTACTGTGTCCTCCACGTCTCTTTCACGGGGCATTGACATTGTCTTTTTATTCCACTGCGACCTCCACCACTCTTCCAAGGGGCATTGATATTGTCTTTTTATTCCACTGTAACCTCCTCCACTGTTCCAAGGATCATTAAAACCATCTTGTTAAGCTACTGAGACCTCCACATCTCTATCAAGGGGCATTAAAACCATCTTGTTAAACCACTCTGAACTCCACGTCTCTTCCACGGGGCATTGATATTGTCTTTTTATACCACTATAACCTCCACCACTCTTCCAATTGGCATTAAAATCGTCTAGTTAGGCTACTGTGACCTCCACGTCCCTTTCACTGTATATTGATATTTTCTTTTTATTCCATTTCGACCTCCACCATTCTTCCAAGGGGCTTTGTTATTGTCTTTTAATTCCACTGAGACCTCCACTACTCTTCCATGGGCATTAAAGTCGTCTTGTTAAGCTACTGTGACCTCCACATCTCTTCCACGGGGCATTGATATTGTCTTTTTATTCCACTGCGACCTCCACCACTTTTCCAAGGGGCATTGATATTGTCTTTCAATTCCACTGTGACCTCCTCCACTCTTCCAATCAGCATTACAACCATCTTGTTAAGCTATTGTGATCTCCACATCTCTTCCCCAGGGCATTGATATTGTCTTTTCATTCCACTGTAACCTCCACCTCTCTTACAAGGGGCATTAAAACTGTCTTGTAAAGCTAATGTGATCTCCACATCTCTTCCCCAGGGCATTGATATTGTCTTTTTATTCCACTGTAACCTCAAACACTCTTCCAAGGGGCAGTAAAATAGTTTTCTTAAGCTAATGTGATCTCCACGTCTCTTCCTAAGGGCATTTAAACCACTCATAACTCTACAGCTCTTCCAAGGGGCATTAAAACCATCTTGTTAAGATACTGTGACCTCCACGTCTCTTTCACGGGGCATTGATATTGTATTTTTATTCCACTGAGACCTCCTCCACTCTTCCAAAGGGCATTAAATTCGTCTTTTTTAAGCTACTGTGACCTTCACGTCTCTTCGACGGTGAATTGATATTGTCTTTTTATTCCACTGTGACCTCCACCACTCTTACAATGGGCATTAAAACCATATTATTTAAGCTACTGTGACCTCCACGTCTCCTCCACGGTGCATTGATATTATTTTTTTATTCAACTACGATCTCCACCACTCTTACAATGCGCATTGGTATTGTCTTTTTATTCCACTGCGACCTCCACCTCTATTTCAAGGGGCTTTAAAACCGTCTTGTTAAGCTATGGTGAACTCCACTTCTTTTCCACGGGGCATTGATATTGTCTTTTTATTCCACTGTAACCTCCACCACTCTTCCAAGGAGCACTAAAGCCGTCTTGTAAAGCTACTGTGACCTCCACTTATCTTTCAAGGGGCATTAAATCCGTCTTGTTAACCCACTCTGAACACTACAGCTCTTCCAAGGGGCATTACAACTGTCTTGTTAAGCTACTGTGACTTCCATGTCTCTTCCACAGGGCAGTGATATTGTTTTTTTATTTCACTGCGACCTCCACCACTCTTCCAAGGGCATTAAAACCGTCTTGTTAAGCTACTGTGACCTCCAAGTCTCTTCCACGGGGCATTGATGTTATCTTTTTATTCCACTGCGACCTCCAACACACTTTTAAGGGGCATTACAACTGTCTTGTTAAGCTACTGTGAACTCCACGTCTCTTCCACGGGGCATTGATATTTTCTTTTTATTCCACTGTAACCTCCACCACTCTTCCAAGGGGCAATAAAACCATCTTGTAAAGATAATATGACCTCCACGTCTCTTCCAAGGGGCATTAAAACCATATTGTAAAATGACTCTGAACTCCACATCTCTTCCAAGATGCATTTAATCTGTATTGCTAAGCTACTGTGACCTCCACATCTCTTCCACGGGGCATTGATATTGTCTTTTTATTCCACAGCGACCTCTACCACTCTTCCAAGCATCATTAAAACCATCTTGGAAAGCTACTGTGACCTCCACTTCTCTTTCAAGGGGCATTAAATCCGTCTTGTTAACCCACTCTGAACACTACAGCTCTTCCAAGGGGCATTATAACTGCCTTGTTAAGCTACTGTGACCTCCATGTCTCTTCCACGGGGCAGTGATATTGATTTTTTATTCCACTGCGACCTCCGCCACTCTTACAAGGGCATTAAAACCTTCTTGTTAAGCTACTGTGACCTCCAAGTCTCTTCCACGGGGCATTGATATTGTCTTTTTATTCCACTGCGAGCTCCACCACTTTTCCAAGGGGCATTGATATTGTCTTTTTATTCCACTGCGACCTCCAACACACTTTTAAGGGGCATTATAACTGCCTTGTTAAGCTACTGTGACCTCCACATCTCTTCCACGGGGCATTGATATTGTCTCTTCATTCCACTGCGACATCCACCACTCTTCCAAGGGGCATTAAACCCGTCTTGTTAAGCTACTGTGACCTCCACGTCTCTTCCACGGGGCATTGATATTGTCTTTTTATTCCACTGTGACCTCCATCACTCTTCCAAGTTGTATTAAAACCGTCTTGTTAAGCTACTGTGACCTCCACGTCTCTTCCACGGGGCATTGATATTGTCTTTTTATTCCACTGCGACCACCACCACTCTTCCAAGGGGCATTAAATCGGTCTTGTTAAGCTACTATGACCTCCACGTCTCCTCCAAGGTTCATTGATATTGCCTTTTTATTCCACTGTGACCTCCACCACTCTTCCAAAGGTCATTGATATTGTGCTTTTATTCCACTGTGACCTCCACCTCTCTTCCAAGGGGCATTAATACCGTCTTTTTAAGCTACTGTGACCTCCCTCTCTCCTTCATGGGGTATTTATATTGTCTATTTATTCCACTGTAACCTCCACCACTCTTCCAAGGAGCATTAAAACCGTCTTGTTAAGGTACTGTGTCCTCCAAGTCTCTTCCAAAGGGCTTTAAAACCATCTTGTTAAACCACTCTGAACTTCACAGCTATTCCAAGGGGCATTAAAACCGTCTTGCTAAGCTACTGTGACCTCCACTTTTCTTCCACGGGGCATTGATATTGTCTTTTTATTCCACTGCGACCTCCATCACTCTTCCAAGGGGCATTAAGACAGTCTTGTAAAGCTACTCTGACCTCCACGTCTCTTCCACGGGGCATTGATATTGTCTATTTATTCCACTGTAACCTCCACCACTCTTCCAAGGGGCATTAAAATCGCCTTATTAAGCTACTGTGACCTCCAGATCTCTTCCAATTGGCATTTAAACCATCTTGTTAAACCACTCTGAACTATACAGCTCTCCCAAGGGGCATTAAAACCTTCTTGTTAAGCTACTGAGACCTCCACTTCTCTTCCACAGGGCATTGATATTGTCTTTTTATTCCATTGTGACCTCCACCACTCTTCCAAGGGGCATTAAATCCGTCTTGATAAGCTACTGTGACCTCAATGTCTCCTCCACGGGTTATTGATCTTGTCTTTTTATTCCTCTGTGACCTCCAAGTCTCTAACAAGGGGCATTAAAACCATCCTGTTAAACCACTCTGAACTCCACAGCTATTCCAAGGGGCATTAAAACAGTCTTGTCAAGCTACTGTGACCTCCACGTCTCTTCCACTGGACATTGATATTGTCTTTTTATTCCTCTGCTACCTCCACCACTTTTCCAAGGGGCATTGATATTGTCTTTTTATTCCACTTTGACCTCGACCACACTTCCAAGGGGCTTTAAAACCGTCTTCTTTAGCTACTGCGACCTCCATGTCTCTGCCACTGGGGCATTGATATTGTCTTTTTATTCCACTGTAACCTCCACCACTCTTCCAAAGGGCATTGAAACCATTTTATAAAGCTACTGTGACCTCCACATCTCTTCCAATGGACATTAAAACCATCTTGTTGTACCTTTCTGAACTCCGCAGCTCCTCCAGGGGGCTCTAAAACCATCTTGTTTAGCTACTGTGACCTTCACGTTTCTTAAAAGGGGCATTGATAATGTATTTTTTTTCCACTGTAACCTCCACCACTCTTCCAAGGGGAATTAAAACCGCCTTGTTAAGCTACTGTGACCTCCATGTCTCTCCAAGGGGCATTAAAACCATCTTGTTAAACCACGATGAACTCCACAGTTCTTCCAAGGGGCATTAAAACCGTCTTGTTAAGCTTACTGTGAACTCCACGTCTCTTCCACGGGGCATTTATATTCTCTTTTTTTTCCACTGCGACCTCCACAACTCTTCCACATAGCACTAAATCTGTCTTGTTAAGCTACTGTGACCTCCACGTCTCTTCCACGGGGAATTGATATTGTCTTTTTATTCCACTGCGACCTCCACCATTCTTCCAAGGGGCATTGATATTGTCTTTTTACTCGGCTGCGACCTCCACCACTCTTCCAAGGGGCATTAAAACCGTCTTGTTAAGCTACTGTGACCTCCACGTCTCTTCCAAGAGGCATTAAAACCTTGTTACTAAACCACTCTGAACTCCACAGCTTTTCCAAGGGCATTAAAACCGTCTTGATAAGCTAATGTGACCTCCACGTCTCTTACACTGGGCATTGATATTGTATTTTTATTAGACTGCGAACTCCACCACTCTTACAAGGGGCATTGATATTGTCTTTTTATTCCACTGCGACCTCCACCACTCTTCCAAAGGGCATTAAAACCGTCTTGTTAAGCTACTGTGACCTCCACGTCTCTTCCACGGGGCATTGATATAGTCTTTTTATTCCACTGTAACCTCCACCACTCTTCCAAGGGGCATTAAAGCCGTCTTGTAAAGCTACTGTGACCTCCAAGTCTCTATAAGGGGCATTTATATTGTCATTTTATTCCACTGCAACCTCCACCACTCTTCCAAGGGGCACTAAATCGGTCTTGAAAAAGCTACTGTGACCTCCAAGTCTCTTCCACGGAGCATTGATATTGTCTTTTTATTCCACCGTGAACTCCACCTCACTTCCAAGGGGCATTAAAACCGTCTTGTTAAGCTGCTGTCACCTCCACGTCTCTTTCACTGGACATTGAAATTGTCTTTTTAATCGACTGCGACCTCCACCACTCTTCCAAGGGGTATTAAAACTGTCTTGTAAAGCTACTGTGACCTCCAAGTTTCTTCCAAGGGGCATTATAACCGTCTTGTTAAACCACTCTAATCACCACAGCTCTTCCACGGGGCATTAAAACCGTCTTGTTAAGCTACTGTCACCTCCACGTCTCTTCCACGGGGAATTGATATTGTCATTTTATTCCGCTGCGAACTCCACCACTCTTCCAAGGGCATTAAAACCGCCTTGCAAAGCTACTGTGACCTCCACGTCTCTTCCAAGGGCCATTAAAGCCATCCTTTTAAACCACTCTAAACACCACAGCTCTTCCAAGGGGCATTAAAACCGTCTTGTTAAGCTACTGTGACCTCCACATCTCTTCCACCGGTCACTGAGATTGTCATTTTGTTCCACTGCGACCTCCACCACTATTCCAAGGGGCATTGATATTGTCTTTTTATTCCACTGCGACCTCCACCTCTCTTCCAACGGGCATTAAAACCATCTTATTAATCTACAATGACCTCTACGTCTCTTCCACGGGTCATTAAAACTGTCTTGTTAAACCACTCTGAACTCCACAGATTTTCCAAGGGGCATTAGAACCGTCTTGTTAAGCTACTGTGATCTCCACGTCTCTTCCACGAGGCATTGATATTGTCTTTTTATTCCATTGCGACCTCCACCACTCTACAAAAGGCATTAAAACCATCTTGACAATATCAATGCCCAGTGGAAGAGACTTGGAGGTCACAGTAACTTAAAAAGATGGTTTTAATGCACCTTGGAAGAGTGGTGGAGGTCACATTGGAATAAAAAGACAACATTGATGCGCCTTGGAAGAGTGTTGGAGGTCGCTGTGGAAAAAAAAGACAATATCAATGCTAAGTGGAAGAGACGTTGAGGTCACAGTAGCTTAACAAATGATTATAATGCCCCTTGGAAATGATGTGAAGGTTTCAGTGGAATATAAAGACAATATCAATGCAATTTGGAAGATTTTTGGAGGTCACAATGGAATAAAAAGACAATGTGAATGCCCCGTAGAAGAGACGTGGAGGTCATAGTAGCTTAACAAGATGGTTTTAATGACCCTTGGAGAAGTGGTGGAGGTCGCCGTGGAATAAAAAGACAATATCAATGCCCCTTGGAATAGATGTGGAGGTCACAGTAGCTTAACAATACAGTTTTAATGCCCCTTGGAAGAGCTGTGGAGTTCAGAGAGGTTTAACAAGATGGTTTTAATGACCCTTGGAAGACATGTGGAGGTCACAGTAGCTTAACAAGACAGTTTTAATGCCCCTTTTAAGAGTGGTGGAGGTTACAGTGGAATAAAAAGACAATATCAATGCCCCTTGGAAGAGATGTGGAGGTCACAGTAGCTTAACAAGATGTTTTTTTTGCCCCTTGGAGGAGTGGTGGAGATCGCTGTGGAATAAAAAGACAATATCAATGCCCCGTGGAAGAGACGTAGAGGTCACAGTAGCTTAACAAGACGGTTTTAATGCCTCTTGGAAGAGCTTTGGAGTTCGAAGTGGTTTAACAAGATGGTTTTAATGCCCCTTGGAAGAGACGTTTGTAGCATCAACGTCTCTGCCTCAATACCATGGCATCTTGCCCCGGACCACGGCTTTCTGCACCTCCTCGTTTCGGAGTTGACCCCGCTCAAACTCGGGGCTTCATAAACCAGTGCACCCTGCGCTTTGAACTCTTGGCTCATCAGTTTATCTCCGACCGGGCCAAAGTGGCATTCATCATGTCCCATCTCAATGGGAAGGCACTGGCATGGCTTAACCCCCTGTGGGAGAGAGGGGACCCCCTGGTTTCCGACCTGTCGTCTTTCCTCACTGATTTCCGGAGAGTCTTCGATGAACCAGGGCGTAAGACCTCATCAGCCTCCTCTCTGCTATGTCTCCGCAAGGGACTCTCACCGTGGGCCAATATGCCATATGGTTCCGCACCCTCGCTTCTGAGCTTGCCTGGGATAACAAAGCCCTGGTGTCCATCTTCTGGGAGGGTCTTTCCGCTCTGATTAAAGATGAGCTCGCCGGTCGGGACATTCCTACCACCCTCGATGACCTGGTGTCGCTGGCTACCCGGATTGACATCCGGTTTCAAGAACGCACCAAGGAGACCACCCGTGAGAGAAGGTTTCCCCGCCTCGCTCCTACTTTCCAGAGACCTGTCTCCTCTTCTGTCACTCCCCGGGTGCACTCACCCGAGCCCATGCAGATCGACCAGACCATGATGGTCAAATCTCGCCAAGAGTCACGCCGAGCCGAGGGGAGCTGCTTCTATTGTGGCAGTAAGGAGCACCTGATCCGTTCCTGCCCGGAGAGGCCGGGAAACTCCAGTGTCTAGGACCACTCGGAGAGGTCGCCCTAGACAAAAGTAAGCCCTCTCCATCCCTGACTTAGTCTGTTTCTATCTCCTGGGGAGAGGACAGTCACTTTGAACTCGCCCACCTGGATTCTGGATCCGCTGGAAAACTCATCTCCCAGTCCCTGGTTGAGAAATACCATATTCCCACCAAGTCTCTGGCAGAACCATTGTCAGGCGCCTCCGTGGATGGAAGACTCCTTCCGGTGACCATCCTGCTCGTCACGGAACCCATAACCCTGCAGGTGGGAATGCTGCACTCTGAGGTAATCTCCTTCCATGTGCTACCCGGACTCTCCCACTCCCTATTGCTAGGCCTACCTTGGCTCCAGACACATGAACCCGTGTTGAACGGGCATTCCGGTGAAGTACTCCGGTGGGGGCCGCCCTGCCATAAGAGCTGACTGGTTCCGGTTCGTCCGGTTCGTCCACCACCTACCCCAGCTAATTTACCTGGTCTTCCGGCTCCTTACTGTCCCTATGCTGACATCTTCGGTAAAAAGGAAGCGGAGACATTGCCACCTCATAGGCCATATGATTGCCCGATCGACCTGGTACCTGGCGCCACTCCACCCCATGGGCATATTTATCCGTTGTCTGCAGCTGAAACCCGGGCCATGTCTGAGTACATAGAGGAAAATCTGGCTAGGGGATTCATCCGGAAGTCTACTTCCCCGGTTGGAGCCGGATTCTTCTTTGTCAAAAAAAAGGATGGCTCGCTACGCCCCTGTATTGACTATAGAGGACTCAATCAGATCACGGTTAAAAATAAATACCCCCTAACGCTCATCTCCGAGTTATTTGATCACCTTAAAGGTGCCAGAATCTTTTCCAAGCTAGATCTACGTGGAGCGTATAACCTGGTCCGTATCCGTCAAGGAGAAGAGTGGAAAACGGCATTTAATACCCGGAATGGACACTACGAGTACCATGTGATGCCCTTCGGCCTCTGCAATGCTCTTCCAAGTACTGGTCAATAACATCTTCCGTGATCTTCTTTACTCCTGCGTGGTGGTATACCTGGACGACATCTTGATCTTCTCTCCGGATCTTCCCACACACCGGAGGGATGTTCATCAGGTCCTGCTTAGGCTCAGGCAGAACCACCTCTATGCTAAATACGAGAAGTGCCTTTTTGAGCAGACCTCTCTTCTATTCCTGGGCTATGTTATCTCCCAGACAGGCTTGCGAATGGATCCCGAGAAGCTCTCTGCTGTCCTAAAGTGGCCCCGTCCGGAGGGGTTGAAGGCGATACAGCGATTCCTGGGCTTCGCTAATTACTATCGTCTCTTCATTCCACACTTCTCGTCTCGGACTGCTCCTATATCTGCGCTCACCTGTAAGGGAGCAAATCCCAAGGTATGGCCACCCGAAGCTGAGGAGGCCTTCCTTTCCGTGAAGCAAGCCTTCTCCTCTGCCCCTATGCTGCACCGTCCGGACTGCAACAAACAGTTCTACCTGGAGGTTGATGCTTCCTCCTCTGGAGCCGGAGCGGTGCTCACCCAAAAGTCTTCATCCGGGAGAATGGTAGCCTGCGGCTTTTTCTCCAAAATCTTCTCCTCCTCTGAGCGCAATTACTCCATAGGAGACCAAGAATTGCTAGCCGTCAAATTGGCACTGGAAGAGTGGCGCTATCTGCTTGAAGGGGCTCTATACCCGGTGATCATCTACACGGATCACAAAACTCTGGCATATCTCCAAAATGCCCAGAGACTTAATCCACGTCAGGCCCGGTGGTCTTTGTTTTTTGCCCGCTTCGATTTCATCCTTCATTTCCTCCCGGTGGACAAGAATGTCAAAGCTGATGCCTTGTCCCGATCCTTCCTGTCCTCCGACCAAGAGGAGGAGCCTATGCAAATTATCGACCCCTCCAAGGTGATGAATGTGGCCCCCTTGGATTTGACTCGTCTTCCACCCGGCAAGACGTTCGTGGCGGTTCCTGACCGTGAGAAGGTTTTTCCCTGGGGTCATTCTTCTAAACTAGCTGGCCATGCCGGCCAAAAGAAGACCTTCCTGCTCATTTCCCGGCATTACAGGTGGTCTACCTGCGTAAGGATGTGGTAGACTTCGTCTCTGCCTGTTCATCTTGTGGCCGCAACAAAGTTCCCAGACACTTACAAGCCGGTCATCTCCTGCCGCTTCCCATAACTGTTGCCCCATGGCAACACATCGCTATGGACTTCATTACCGATCTCCCTGTTTCTGCCGGGTGTACTGTCATTTGGGTGGTCGTGGACCGCTTTTCTAAAATGGCCCACTTCATTCCCCTGCCTGGTCTCCCGTCTGCACCTGAGCTGGCTAAGGACTTTATCCGCCATATCTTCCGTCTCCATGGCCTACCCCTCCACATCGTGTCGGATCGAGGGGTTCAGTTCACCTCACGCTTCTGGAGAGCCACATGTAAACTGCTGGATGTAACCCTGGATTTCTCCTCCGCTTACCACCCTCAGTCCAATGGTCAAGTGAAGCGGATCAATCAGATCCTTACCAGCTACCTCCGGCACTTTGTTAATGCCCATCATTCTGATTGGGTGGACCTACTTCCTTGGGCCGAATTCTCTTATAATAACCACGAGAGCGAATCCTCTTCCAAGTCCCTGTTCTTTTTTGTCTATGGCCAACATCCCCGGATTCCGTTTCCCGTCTCCGCTTCTGTGGACAACCCTGCCGCGGAGTCTCTTGTCAGCGAGTTTTCTACCGTTTGGGAGAGTACTAGGTCCGCACTTCTTCACTCCTTCGAGCGGATGAAGAGATATGCTGATAAGAGACGTCTGGATCCGCCTCAATTCCATCCGGGAGACAAGGTTTGGCTCTCCTCCAAACATGTGCGGCTCAAGATACCCTCCTACAAGTTAGGTCCTCGCTTCATCGGCACTTTCGAAATCCTCAAGCAAATTAATCCAATGGCCTACAAGTTAAAAATCCCGGCCACCTTACGGATTCCCAACTCCTTCCACGTATCTCTCCTCAAACCCGTTGTCATAAACTCTTTTTCCAACAATCCAGGTACTCCCCCTGCTCCGGTTTTCGCTGAGGACGTCTTTGAGGTAGAGAGTATTCTGTCCACCAAGAGGGTAAGAGGAAAGACCTTTTTTCTGGTGGATTGGAAGGGGTTTGGTCCTGAGGAGAGAACTTGGGAACCCAGGGAGAACATCCACGCCCCGCTTCTCCTTGAAAAATTTCTTACAGGCCAAAAAAAGAGGGGGCCTAAAGGGGGGGGGTACTGTAGCATCGGCATCTCTGCCCCTTGCTAGGCAGAGATGCCATCCCTCTCACCTGCCCGCTCCTGGGGCGGTGTCCTCCAGCGCTTCTCCCCCCGCTGCTGCCGGCACGCGCTCCTTCCCCGGCAATGTGCTTAGGGGGCTCGCACGCGCGCTTCCCCTCTCTTAAAGGGACCACACACGTCGTCTTAAGGAGTCTCCGGCCGATTGCCGGAGGACCTCCCGTATATAAGGCACCTCCTGCAAAATGGAGGTGCCCGAGCAAGTTGTTGCACAGTTACTTATCTCTGCTTCAGCCCTCAGGTCCCGCTGCTAGCCTGACTCCTCGTCCTGTCTGCCAGCCTGTTATCTGCCCGTTACCTGCCGAGCCTGCCAGCCTGCTCACCTGGAGCGCTCACCTGTTACCTGCCTGTTACCTGCGCTGTCTGCCAGTCCGCTCACCTGGGAGCATCTGCCTGTTACCTGCCCTGTCTGCCAGTCCGCTCACCTGGGAGCATCCGCCTGTAACCTGCCCTGTCTGCCAGTCCGCTCACCTGGGAGCATCCGTCTATTACCTGCAGAGTCCGTCAGCCCGCTCACCTGGGAGCGCTAACCTGTTACCTGCCTGTTTCCTGCCATGTCGATCTGCCCGCTCACCTGGGAGTGCCCGCCTGTTTCCTACCAGCCTGTCTGGAGGCTCTGCCGTCACTTGCTGTGACCACCTTCCTGGTAAAACTAGAGACTACTACCTGCTCTGCCGTCACGTAACGTGACCACCTGTCAGCCACCAGAGATTTCTGCCTGCTTGCCATGTTCATCCGCCATACCGGTCAGTCCCAACCATCTGACCCGTGGGAGCCACCTGCTCTCTTACAAGGTCGTCCCCAGAGTAGCACCTGGTCCCTCAGACCGGATCCTCCCTGGTCACGGTGTCGTTAGCTGCTGTCCGACCAGGGTCGGTTCGGGTTGATACTTAGTCACGCCTCTCTGGGTCCCTCCTTGCACCTCGGCACAGAGGTTTCACCACACGGACCCGTAACAACGTTGAGGTCACAGTAGCTTAACAATACGGATTTAATGCCCCTTGGAAGTGTGGTGGAGGTCGCAGAGGAATAAAAAGACAATATCAATGCCCCGTGGAAGAGACGTGGAGGTCACAGTAGCTTAAAAAGACGGTTTTAATGCTCCTTGGAAGAGTGGTGGAGGTCGCAGTGGAATAAAAAGACAATATCAGTGCGCCGTGGAAGAGACGTGGAGGTCACAGTAGCCTAAAAAGATGGTTTTAATGCCCCTTGGAAGAGTGGTGGAGGTCGCAGTGGAATAAAAAGACAATATCAACGCTCCGTGGAAGAGACGTGGAGGTCACAGTAGCCTAAAAAGATGGTTTTAATGCCCCTTGGAAGAGTGGTGGAGGTCGCAGTGGAATAAAAAGACAATATCAACGCTCCGTGGAAGAGACGTGGAGGTCACAGTAGCTTAAGAAGACGGAATTAGTGCAACTTGAAGAGTGGTGGAGGTCGCTGTGGAATAAAAAGACAATATCAATGCTCCGTGGAAGAGATGTGGAGGTCACCGTAGCTTAACAAGCGGTTTTAATGCCCCTTGGAAGAGCTGTGGAGTTCAGAGTGGTTTAACAAGATGGTTTTAATGCCCCTTGGAAGAGAGGTGTAGGTCACAGAAGCTTTACAAGAAGGTATTAATGCCCCTTGGAAGAGTGGTGGAGGTTACAGTGGAAAAAAAATACAATATCAATGCCCAGTGGAAGAGTGGTGGAGGTCGCAATGGAATATAAAGACAATATTAATGCCCCCTGGAAGAGACATGGAGGTTACATTAGCTTAACAAGAAGTTTTAATGCCCCATGGAAGAGAGGTGGAGGTAGCAGTGGAAAAAAAAGACGATATCAATGTGCCGTGGAAGAGACATGGAGGTCACAGTAGCTTAACAAGACCATTTTAATGCCCCTTGGAAGAGTGGTGGAGGTCGCAGTGGAAAAAAAAGACAATATCAATGCCACTTGGAAGAGACGTGGAGGTCACAGCAGCATAACAAGACGCTTTTTTTTCCCCTTGGAAGAGTGGTGGTGATCGCGTGGAGGTCACAGTAGCTTGACAAGACGGTTTTAATGCCTCTTGGAAGAGCTTTGGAGTTCGAAGTGGTTTAACAAGATAGTTTTAATGCCCCTTGGAAGAAACGTTGAGGTCACAGTAGCTTAACAATGCGGATTTAATGCCCCTTGGAAGAGTGGTGGAGGTCGCAGTGGCATAAAAAAGACAATATCAATGCACAGTGGAAGAGACGTGGAGGTCAAAGTAGCATAACAAGACGTTTTTAATGCCCCTTGGAAGTGTGGTGGAGGTCGCAGTGGAATAAAAAGACAACATCAATGCCCCGTGGAAGAGGCGTGGAGGTCACAGTAGCTTAAAAAGACGGTTTTAATGCACCTTGGAAGAGTGGTGGAGGTCGCAGTGGAATAAAAAGACAATATCAATGCCCCGTGGAAGAGAAGTGGAGGTCACCGTAGCTTAACAAGACGGTTTTAATGCCCCTTGAAAGAGCTGTGGAGTTAAGAGTGGTTTAACAAGATGGTTTTAATGCCCCTTGGAAGAGAGGTGTAGGTCACAGTAGCTTTACAAGAAGGTATTAATGCCCCTTGGAAGAGTTTTGGAGGTTACAGTAGAAAGAAAATACAATATCAATGCCCCGTGGAAGAGTCGTGGAGGTTGCAATGGAATATAAAGACAATATTAATTCCCCCTAGTAGAGACGTGGAGGTCACATTAGCTTAACAAGAAGTTTTAATGCCCCATGGAAGAGAGGTGGAGGTCGCAGTGGAAAAAAAAGACAATATCAGTGTGCCGTGGAAGAGAGGTGGAGATCACAGTAGCTTAACAAGATGGTTTTAATGATCCTTGGAAGAGCTGTGGAGTACAGATTGGTTAAAGAAGATGGTTTTAATGCCCCTTGGTAGAGACGTGAAGGTCACAGTAGCTTAACAAGACGGTTTTAATGCCCCTTGGAAGAGTGGTGGAGGTTACAGTTGAATAAAAAGACAATATCAATGCCCCGTGGAAGAGACTTGGAGGTCACAGTAGCTTAATAAGACAGGTTTAATGCCCCTTGTAACAGTGCTGGAGGTCACAGTGGAATAAAAAGACAATATCAATGACCCCTTGGAAGAGTAGTGGAGGTCGCAGTAGTATAAAAAGACAATATCAATGCCCTATGAAAGAGTGGTGGAGATCGCAGTGGAATAAAAAGACAATATCAATGCCCCGTGGAAGTGACGTGAAGGTCACAGTAGCTTAACAAGTCCGTTTGAATGCCTGTTGGAAGAGTGGTGGAGGTCACAGTGGAATAAAAAGACAATATCAATGCCCCTTGGATGAGTGGTGGAGGTCGCAGTGGAATAAAAAAACAATTTCAATGCCCCGTGGAAGAGACATGGACGTCACAGTTGCCTAACAAGATGGTTTTAATGCCCATTGGAAGAGTGGTGGAGGTCGCAGTGGAATAAAAAGACAATATCAATGCCCCGTGGAAGAGACGTGCAGATCACAGTAACTTAACAAGACAGTTTTAATGCCTCTTGGAAGAGTGGTGGAGGTCGCAGTGGAATAAAAAGACAATATCAATGCCCCATGTAAAAGTGGTGGAGGTCGCAGTGGAATAAAAAGACAATACCAATGCCACTTGGAAGAGTGGTGAAGGTCGCAGTGGAATAAAAAGACAATATCAATGCCCCTTGGAAGAGAGGTGGAGGTCACAGTAGCCCAACAAGACAGTTTTAATACCCCTTGGAAGAGCTGAGGAATTCAGAGTGGGTTAACAACATAATTTTAATGCCCCTTGGAAGATAGGTGTAGGTCACAGTAGCTTAACAAGACGGTATTAATACCCCTTGGAAGAGTGGTGGAGGTAACAGTGGAATAAAAATAAAATATCAATGCCCCGTGGAAGAGACGTTGAGGTCACAGTAGCTTAACAATACGGATTTAATGCCCCTTGGAAGAGTGGAGAAGGTCGCAGTGGCATAAAAAAACAATATCAATGCCCCATGGAAGAGATGTGGAGGTCAAAGTAGCTTAACAAGACGTTTTTAATGCCCCTTGGAAGAGTGGTGGAGGTTGCAGTGGAAAAAAAAGACAATATCAATGCCCCGTGGAAGAGACGTGGAGATCACAGTAGCTTAACAAGATGGTTTTATTGCCCCTTGGAAGAGTGGTGGATGTCGCAGTGGAATAAAAAGACAATATCATTGCCCCTTGGAAGAGTGGTGGAGGTCGCAGTGGAATAAAAAGACAATATTAATGCCCCGTGGAAGAGACGTGGAGGTCACAGTAGCTTAGCAAGACGGTTTTAATGCCCCTTGGAAGAGTGGTGGAGGTTACAGTTGAATAAAAAGACAATATCAATGCCAAGTGGAAGAGACTTGGAGGTCACAGGAGCTTAACAAGATGGTTTTAATGCCCCTTGGAAGAGTGGTGGAGGTCGCAGTGGAATAAAAAGACAATATCAATGATCCCTTGGAAAAGTGATGGAGGAAGCAGTTGAATAAAAAGACAATATCAATGCCGAATGCAAGAGTGGTGGAGGTCGCAGTGTAATAAAAAGACAATATCAATGCCCCGTGGAAGAGACTTGGAGGTCACAGTAGCTTAACAACACCATTTTAATGCCCCTTGGAAGAGTGGTGGAGGTCGCGATGGAATAAAAAGACAGTATCAATGCCCCTTGAAAGAATGGTTGAGATTGCAGTGGAATAAATAGACAATATCAATGCCCTGTGGTAGAGATGTGGAGGTCACAGTAGCCTAACAAGATGGTTTTAATGCCCATTGGAAGAATGGTGGAGGTCGCAGTGGAATAAAAAGGCAATATCAATGCCCCGTGGAAGAGACCTGGAGGTCACAGGAGCTTAACAAGACGGTTTTTATGCCCCTTGGAAGAGTGGTGGAGATCTCTGTGGTATAAATAGACAATATCAATGCCTCTTGGAAGAGTGGTGGAGGTTACAGTGGAATAAAAAGTCAATATCAATGCCCCGTGGAAGAGACGTGGAGATAGTAGCTTAAAAAAACGTTTTTAATGCCCCTTGGAAGAGTGGTGAAGGTTACAGTGGAATAAAAAGACAAAACCAATGCCCCGTGGTATAGACGTGGAGATAGTAGCTTCACAAGACGGTTTTAATGCCCCTTGGAAGAGTGGTGGAGGTCGCATTGGAATAAAAAGACAATATCAATGCCCCTTGGAAGAGACGTGACGGTCACAGTAGCTTAACAAGATGGTTTTAATGGCCCATGGAAGAATGGTGGAGGTCGCAGTAGAAGAAAAGGGCAAAATCAATGCGCAGTGGAAGAGACTTGGGGTCACAATAGCTTAACAAGATGGTTTTAATGCCCCTTGGAACACTGGTGGAGGTCACAGTGGAATAAAAAGACAATATCATTGACCCCTTGGAAGAGAAGTGGAGGTCGCAGTTGAATAAAAAGACAATATCAATGCCCTATGGAAGAGTGGTGGAGAATGCAGTGGAATAAAAAAACAATTTCAATGCCCCGTGGAAGAGACATGGACGTCACAGTAGCCTAACAAGATGGTTTTAATGCCCATTGGAAGAGTGGTGGAGGTCGCAGTGGAATAAAAAGACAATATCAATGCCCCGTGGAAGAGACGTGCAGATCACAGTAACTTAACAAGACAGTTTTAATGCCTCTTGGAAGAGTGGTGGAGGTCGCAGTGGAATAAAAAGACAATATCAATGCCCCATGTAAAAGTGTTGGAGGTCGCAGTGGAATAAAAAGACAATACCAATGCCACTTGGAAGAGTGGTGAAGGTCGCAGTGGAATAAAAAGACAATATCAATGCCCCTTGGAAGAGAGGTGGAGGTCACAGTAGCCCAACAAGACAGTTTTAATGCCCCTTGGAAGAGCTGAGGAGTTCAGAGTGGGTTAACAACATAATTTTAATGCCCCTTGGAAGACAGGTGTAGGTCACAGTAGCTTACCAAGACGGTATTAATGCCCCTTGGAAGAGTGGTGGAGGTAACAGTGGAATAAAAATAAAATATCAATGCCCCGTGGAAGAGACGTTGAGGTCACAGTAGCTTAACAATACGGATTTAATGCCCCTTGGAAGAGTGGAGAAGGTCGCAGTGGCATAAAAAGACAATATCAATGCCCCATGGAAGAGATGTGGAGGTCAAAGTAGCTTAACAAGACGTTTTTAATGCCCCTTGGAAGAGTGGTGGAGGTCGCAGTGGAAAAAAAAGACAATATCAATGCCCCGTGGAAGAGACGTGGAGATCACAGTAGCTTAACAAGATGGTTTTATTGCCCCTTGGAAGAGTGGTGGATGTCGCAGTGGAATAAAAAGACAATATCATTGCCCCTTGGAAGAGTGGTGGAGGTCGCAGTGGAATAAAAAGACAATATTAATGCCCCGTGGAAGAGACGTGGAGGTCACAGTAGCTTAGCAAGACGGTTTTAATGCCCCTTGGAAGAGTGGTGGAGGTTACAGTTGAATAAAAAGACAATATCAATGCCAAGTGGAAGAGACTTGGAGGTCACAGGAGCTTAACAAGATGGTTTTAATGCCCCTTGGAAGAGTGGTGGAGGTCGCAGTGGAATAAAAAGACAATATCAATGATCCCTTGGAAAAGTGATGGAGGAAGCAGTTGAATAAAAAGACAATATCAATGCCGAATGCAAGAGTGGTGGAGGTCACAGTGTAATAAAAAGACAATATCAATGCCCCATGGAAGAGACTTGGAGGTCACAGTAGCTTAACAACACCGTTTTAATGCCCCTTGGAAGAGTGGTGGAGGTCGCGATGGAATAAAAAGACAGTATCAATGCCCCTTGAAAGAGTGGTTGAGGTTGCAGTGGAATAAATAGACAATATCAATGCCCTGTGGTAGAGATGTGGAGGTCACAGTAGCCTAACAAGATGGTTTTAATGCCCATTGGAAGAATGGTGGAGGTCGCAGTGGAATAAAAAGACAATATCAATGCCCCGTGGAAGAGACCTTGAGGTCACAGGAGCTTAACAAGACGGTTTTTATGCCCCTTGGAAGAGTGGTGGAGATCTCTGTGGTATAAAAAGACAATATCAATGCCTCTTGGAAGAGTGGTGGAGGTTACAGTGGAATAAAAAGTCAATATCAATGCCCGTGGAAGAGACGTGGAGATAGTAGCTTAAAAAAACGTTTTTAATGCCCCTTGGAAGAGTGGTGAAGGTTACAGTGGAATAAAAAGACAAAACCAATGCCCCGTGGTATAGACGTGGAGATAGTAGCTTCACAAGACGGTTTTAATGCCCCTTGGAAGAGTGGTGGAGGTCGCATTGGAATAAAAAGACAATATCAATGCCCCTTGGAAGAGTAGTGGAGGTCGCAATGGAATAAAAAGACAATATCAATGTCCCGTGGAAGAGACGTGACGGTCACAGTAGCTTAACAAGATGGTTTTAATGCCCCATGGAAGAAAGGTGGAGGCCGCAGTGGAATAAAAAGACAATATCAATGCCCCGTGGAAGAGACGTGAAGCTCACAGTAGCTTAACAAGATGGTTTTAATGGCCCATGGAAGAATGGTGGAGGTCGCAGTAGAAGAAAAGGACAAAATCAATGCGCAGTGGAAGAGACTTGGGGTCACAATAGCTTAACAAGATGGTTTTAATGCCCCTTGGAACACTGGTGGAGGTCACAGTGGAATAAAAAGACAATATCATTGACCCCTTGGAAGAGAAGTGGAGGTCGCAGTTGAATAAAAAGACAATATCAATTCCCTATGGAAGAGTGGTGGAGGTTGCAGTGGAAAAAAAAGACAATGTCAATGCCCCGTGGAAGAGATGTAGAGGTCACAGTAGCTTAACAAGACCGTTTTAATGTCCCTTGGAAGAGTAGTGGAGGTCACAGTGGAATAAAAAGACAATATCAATGCCCCTTGGAAGAGTGGTGGAGGTCGCAGTGGAATAAAAAGACAATATCAATGCCCCTTGGAAGAGTGGTGGAGGTCGCAGTGGAATAAAAAGACAAAAAGAGACAATATCAATGCCCCGTGGAAGAGACGTGGAGGTCGCAGTAGCCTAACAAGATGATTTTAATGCCCATTGGAAGAGTGGTGGAGGTCGCAGTGGAAAAAAAAGACAATATCAATGTCCCGTGGAAGAGACCTGGAGGTCACAGGAGCTTAAGAAGATGATTTTAATGGCTCTTGGAAGAATGGTGGAGGGCGCTCTGGAAAAAAAAAGACAATATCAATTCCCCCTGGTAGAGACGTGGAGGTCAGAGTAGCTTAACAAGATGGTTTTAATGCCCCTTGGTAGAGTGGTGGAGTTTACATTAGAATAAAAAGACAATATCAATGCCCCGTGGAAGAGACGTTCAGATCACAGTAGCTTAACAAGACGGTTTTAATGCCCCTTGGAAGAGTGGTTGAGGTCGCTGTGGAATAAAAAGACAATATCAATGCCCCTTGGTAGAGTGGTGGAGGTCGCAAAGGAATAAAAGGACAATATCAATGCCCCGAGGAAGAGACGTGGAGGTCACAGTAGCTTAACAAGTCGATATTAATGCCACTTGGAAGAGTGGTGGAGGTTACAGTGGAATAAAAATACAATATCAATGCCCCGTGGAAGAGACGTGGAGATCACAGTAGCTTAACAAGATGGTTTTAATGCCCCTTGGAAGAGTGGTGGTCTTCGAAGTGGAATAAAAAGACAGTATCAATGCCCCGTGGAAGAGAAGTGGAGATCACATTAGTTTAACAAGACGGTTTTAATGCCCCTTGGAAGAGCTGTGGAGTTCAGATTGGTTTAACAAGATGGTTTTAATGACCCTTGGAAGAGACGTGAAGGTCACAGTAGCATAACAAAACGGTTTTAATGCTCCTTGGTAGAGTGGTGGAGGTTACAGTTGAAAAAAAGAACATATCAATGCCCAGTTGAAGAGACTTGGAGTTTACAGTAGCTTAACAAGATGGTTTTAATGCCCCTCGGGAAAGTGGTGGAGGCCGCAGTGGAATAAAAAGACAATATCAATGACCTCTTGGAAGAGTGGTGGAGGTCGCAATTGAATAAAAAGACAGTATCAATGCCCCGTGGAAAAGACTTGGCGGTCACAGTAGCTTAACGGCACCGTTTTAATGCCCCTTGTAAGAGTGGTGGAGGTGGCAGTCAAATAAAAAGACAATATCAATGCCCCTTGTAAGAGTGGTGGAGGTCACAGTGGAATAAAAAGACAATATCAATGACCTGTGGAAGAGACGTGGAGGTCACAGTAGCCTAACAAGATGGTTTTAATGCCCATTGAAAGAGTGGTGGAGCTCGTAGTGGAATAAAAAGACAATATCAATGCCACGTGGAAGAGACCTAAAGGTCACAGTAGCCTAACAACATGGTTTTAATGACCCTTGGAAGAGTGGTGGAGGTCTCTGTGGAATAAAAAGACAATATCAATGCCCCGTGGAAGAGATGTGGAGGTCACAGTAGCTTAAAAAGATGGTTTTAATGCCCCTTGGAAGAGCTGTGGAGTACAGATTGGTTTAACAAGATGGTTTTAATGCCCCTTGGTAGAGAAGTAGAGGTCACAGTAGCTTAGCAAGACGATTTTAATTCCCCTTGGAAGAGTGGTGGAGGTTACAGATGAATAAAAAGACAATATCAATGCCCAGTGGAAGAGACTTCGAGGTCACAGGAGCTTAACAAGATTCTTTTAATGCCCCTTGGAAGAGTGGTGGAGGTCGCAGTGGAATAAAAAGACAACATCAATGCCCTATGCAAGAGTGGTGGAGGTCACAGTGGAATAAAAAGACAATATCAATGAGCCGTGGAAGAGACTTGGAGGTCACAGTAGCTTAACAACACCGTTTTAATGCCCCTTAGAAGAGTGGTGGAGGTCGCGATGGAATAAAAAGACAGTATCAATGCCCCTTGAAAGAGTGGTTGAGGTTGCAGTGGAATAAAAAGACAATATCAATGCCCTGTGGTAGAGATGTGGAGATCACAGTAGCCTAACAAGTTGGTTTTAATGCCCATTAGAAGAGTAGTGGAGGTCGCAGTGGAATAAAAAGACAATATCAATGCCCCGTGGAAGAGACCTGGAGGTCACAGTAGCTTAACAAGACAGTTTTATTGCCCCTTGGAAGAGTGGTGGAGGTTACAGTGGAATAAAAAGTCAATATCAATGCCCCGTGGAAGAGACGTGGAGATAGTAGCTTACAAAAACGTTTTTAATGCCACTTGGAAGAGTGGTGGAGGTTACAGTGGAATAAAAAGACAAAATCAATGCCCCGTGGTAGAGACATGGAGATAGTAGCTTAACAAGACGGTTTTAATGCCCCTTGGAAGAGTGGTGGAGGTCGCAGTGGAATAAAAAACAATATCAATGCGCCGTGGAAGAGACTTGGAGGTCAAGTAGATTAGCAAGATGGTTTTAATGCTCCTTGTAACACTGGTGGAGGTCACAGTGGAAAAAAAGACAATATCAATGACCCATTGGAAGAGTAGTGGAGATAGTAGCTTAAAAAAATGTTTTTAATGCCCCTTGGAAGAGTGGTGGAGGTTACAGTGGAATAAAAAGACAAAATCAATGCCCCGTCATAGAGACGTGGAGATAGCAGCTTAACAAGACTGTTTTAATGCCCCTTGGAAGAGTGGTGGAGGTCGCATTGCAGTAAAAAGATAATATCAATGCCCCTTGGAAGAGACGTGAAGGTCACCGTAGGTTAGCAAGATGGTTTCAATGCCCCTTGTAACACTGGTGGAGGTCACAGTGGAAAAAAAAGACAATATCAATGACCCCTTGGAAGAGCAGTGGAGATAGTAGCTTAACAAGATGGTTTTAATCCCCATTGGAAAAGTGGTGGAGGTTACAGTGGAATAAAAAGACAAAATCAATGCCTCGTGGTAGAGACGTGGAGATAGGAGCTTAACAAGATGGTTTTAATGCCCCTTGGAAGAATGGTGGAGGTCGCATTGGTATAAAAAGACAATATCAATGCCCCTTGGAAGAGTGGTGGAGGTCGCAATGGAATAAAAAGACAATATCAATGTCCCGTGGAAGAGACGTGAAGGTCACAGTAGCTTAACAAGATGGTTTTAATGCCCCATGGAAGAAAGGTGGAGGCCGCAGTGGAATAAAAAGACAATATCAATGCCCCGTGGAAGAGACGTGAAGGTCACAGTAGCTTAACAAGATGGTTTTAATGCCCCATGGAAGAATGGTGGAGTTCGCAGTCGAATAAAAAGACAATATCAATGCGCTGTGGAAGAGACTTGTAGGTCACAATAGCTTAACAAGATGGTTTTAATGCCCCTTGGAACACTGCTGGAGGTCACAGTGGAATAAAAAGACAATATCATTGACCCCTTGGAAGAGTGGTGGAGGTCGCAGTGGAAAAAAAAGACAATGTCAATGCCCCGTGGAAGAGATGTAGAGGTTACAGTAGCTTAACAAAACCGTTTTAATGCCCCTTGGAAGAGTGGTGGAGGTCGCTCTGGAAAAAAAAGACAATATCAATTCCCCGTGGTAGAGACGTGGAGGTCACAGTAGCTTAACAAGATGCTTTTAATGCCCCTTGGTAGAGTGGTGGAGGTCGCAGTGGAAAAAAAAGACAATGTCAATGCCCCGTGGAAGAGATGTAGAGGTCACAGTAGCTTAACAAAACCGTTTTAATGCCCCTTGGAAGAGTGGTGGAGGTCGCTCTGGAAAAAAAAGACAATATCAATTCCCCGTGGTAGAGACGTGGAGGTCACAGTAGCTTAACAAGATGCTTTTAATGCCCCTTGGAAGAGTGGTTGAGGTCGCAGTGGAATAAAAAGACAATATCAATGCCCCGTGGTAGAGTGGTGGAGGTCGCAAAGGAATAAAAGGACAATATCAATGCCCCGAGGAAGAGACGTAGAGGTCACAGTAGCTTAACAAGTCGATATTACTGCCACTTGGAAGAGTGGTGGAGGTTACAGTGGAATAAAAATACAATATCAATGCCCCGTGGAAGAGACGTGGAGATCACAGAAGCTTACCAAGATGGTTTTAATGCCCCTTGGAAGAGTGGTGGTCTTCGCAGTGGAATAAAAAGACAATATCAATGCTCCGTGGAAGAGAAGTGGAGATCACAGTTGTTTAACAAGACGGTTTTAATGCCCCTTGGAAGAGCTGTGGAATTCAGATTGGTTTAACAAGATGGTTTTAATGCCACTTGGAAGAGACGTGAAGGTCACAGTAGCATAACAAGACGGTTTTAATGCCCCTTGGAAGAGTGGTGGAGGTTACAGTTGAATAAAAGAACATATCAATGATCAGTTGAAGAGACTTGGAGTTCACAGTAGCTTAACAAGATGGTTTTAATGCCCCTTGGGAGAGTGGTGGAGACCGCAGTGGAATAAAAAGAAAATATCAATGACCTCTTGGAAGAGTGGTGAAAGTCGCAATTGAATAAAAAGACAGTATCAGTGCCCTATGGAAGAGTGGTGGAGTTCGCAGTGGATTAAAAAGACAATATCAATGCCCCGTGGAAGAGACTTGGAGGTCACAGTAGCTTAACGGCACCATTTTAATGCCCCTTGTAAGAGTGGTGGAGGTGGCAGACGAATAAAAAGACAATATCAATGCCCATTGTAAGAGTGGTTGAGGTCACAGTGGAATAAAAAGACAATATCAATGCCCTGTGGAAGAGACGTGGAGGTCACAGTAGCCTAACAAGATGCTTTTAATGCCCATTGAAAGAGTGGTGGAGCTCATAGTGGAATAAAACACAATATCAATGCCACGTGGAAGAGACGTGGAGATAGTAGCTTAACAAGACAATTTTAATGCCCTTGAAAGAGTGGTGGAGATCGCAGTGGAATCAAAATACAATATCAGTGCCCCTTGGAAGAGTTGTGGAGGTCGCAATGGAATAAAAAGACAATACCAATGCCCCATGGAAGAGACGTGAAGGTCACAGTAGCTTAACAAGATGGTTTTAATGCCCCATGGAAGAGTGGTGGAGGTCGCAGTGGAATAAAAAGACAATATCAATGCGCCGTGGAAGAGATGTGGAGGTCACAGTAGCTTAACAAGATGGTTTTAATGCCCCTTGGAACAGGGGTGGAGGTCGCAGTGGAAAAAAAAGACAATATCAATGCCCCTTGGAAGAGTAGTGGAGGTCGGAGTTGAATAAAAAGACAATATTAATGCCCTATGGAAGAGTGGTGGAGGTCACAGTGGAATAAAAAGACAATATCAATGCCCCATGGAAGAGTGGTGGAGGTCGCAGTGAAATAAAAAGACAATATCAATGCCCCTTGGAAGAGACGTGGAGGTCACAGTAGCCTAACAAGATGGTTTTAATGCCCATTGGAAGAGTGGAGGAGGTCGCAGCGGAATAAAAATACAAAATCAATGCCCCATGGAAGAGACCTGGAGGTCACAGTAGCTTAACAAGACGGTTTTAATGCCCCTTGGAAGAGTGGTGGAGGTCGCTGTGGAATAAAAAGACAATATCAATGCCCCTTGGAAGAGTGTTGGAGGTTGCTGTGGAAAAAAAGGACTAAATCAATGCACCATGGTAGAGACGTGAAGGTCACAGTAGCTAAACAAAACGGTTTTAATGCCCCTTGGAAGAGTGGTTTTGGTTACATTGGAATAAAAAGACAATATCAATGCCCCGTGGAAGAGACGGGCAGATCAAAGTGGCTTAACAAGACGGTTTTAATGCCCCTTAGAAGAGTGGTGGAGGTCGCAGTGGAATAAAAAGACAATATTAATGCCCCTTGGTAGAGCGGTGGAGGTCGCAATGGAATTAAAAAGACAATATCAATGCCCCGTGGAAGAGTGGTGGAGGTCGCAGTGAAATAAAAAGACAATATCAATGCCCCGTGGAAGAGACGTGGAGGTCACAGAAGCCTAACAAAATGGTTTTAATGCCCATTGGAAGAGTGGTGGAGGTCGCAGTGGAATAAAAAGACAATATCAATTCCCCTTGGAAGAGTGGTGGAGGTCGCAGTGAAATAAAAGGACAATATCAATGCCCAGTGGAAGAGAAGTGGAGGCCACAGTAGCTTAACAAGATGGTTTTAATGCCCATTGGAAGAGTGGTGGAAGGATGCAGTGAAATAAAAAGACAATATCTATACCCTGTGGAAGAGACGTGGAGGTCACAGTAGCCTAACAAGATGGAAGAGTGGTGGAGGTCGCAGTAGAATAAAAAGACAAAATCAATGCCCCATGGAAGAGACCTTGAGGTCACGGTAGCTTAAAAAGATGGTTTTCATGCCCCTTGGAAGAGTGGTGGAGGTCGCTGTGGAATAAAAAGACAATATCAATGCCCCTTGGAAGAGTGGTGGAGGTCGCTGTGAAAAAAAACGACAAAATCAATGCCCCGTGGTAGAGACGTGAAGGTCACAGTAGCTAAACAAGAAGATTTTAATGCCCCTTGGAAGAGTGGTGGAGGTTACATTGGAATAAAAACACAATATCAATGCCCCGTGGAAGAGACGTGCAGATCACAGCAGCTTAACAAGACAGTTTTAATACCCCCTGGAAGAGTGGTGGAGGTCGCAGTGGAATAAAAAGACAATATCAATGCGCCGTGATAGAGATGTGGAGGTCACAGTAGCTAAACAAAACGGTTTTAATGCCCCTTGGAAGAGTGGTGGAGGTTACATTGGAATAAAAAGACAATATCAATGCCCCGTTGAAGAGACGGGCAGATCAAAGTGGCTTAACAAGACGGTTTTAATGCCCCTTAGAAGAGTGGTGGAGGTCGCAGTGGAATAAAAAGACAATATTAATGCCCCTTGGTAGAGCGGTGGAGGTCGCAATGGAATTAAAAAGACAATATCAATGCCCCGTGGCAGAGTGGTGGAGGTTGCAGTGAAATAAAAAGACAATATCAATGCCCCGTGGAAGAGACGTGGAGGTCGGAGTTGAATAAAAAGACAATATCAATGCCCATTGGTAGAGTGGTGGAGGTCGCAATGGAATTAAAAAGACAATATCAATGCCCCGTGGAAGAGTGGTGGAGGTCGCAGTGAAATAAAAAGACAATATCAATGCCCCGTGGAAGAGACGTGGAGGTCACAGTAGCCTAACAAGATGGTTTCAATGCCCATTCGAAGAGTGGTGGAGGTCGCAGTGGAATAAAAATACAATATTAATGCCCCTTGGTAGAGTGGTGGAGGTTGCAATGTAATTAAAAAGACAATATCAGTGCCCCGTGCAAAAGACATGGAGGTCACAGTAGCTTAACAACACAGTTTTACTGCCCCTTGGAAGAGCTGTGGAGTTCAGAGTCGTTTAACAAGATGGTTTTAATGCCCCGTGGTAGTGACTTGGAGGTCACAGTAGCTTAACAAGACAGTTTTAATGCCCCTTGTAAGAGTCGTGGAGGTCGCAGTGGAATAAAAAGACAATATCAATGCCCCTTGGAAGAGTGGTGGAGGTCGCAGTGGAATAAAAAAAAAAAATCAATGCCCCTTGGAAGAGTGGTGGAGGTGGCAGTGGATTAAAAAGACAATATCAATGTCTCGTGGAAGAGACATGGAGGTCACAGTAGCCTAACAAGATGGTTTTAATGCCCCTTGAAAGAGTGGTGGAGGGCGCAGTGGAATAAAAAGACAATATCAATGCCCAGTGGAAGAGACGTGGAGGTCACAGTAGCTTAACAAGACGTTTTTAATGCCCCTTGGAAGAGTGGTGGAGGTTGCTGTGGAATAAAAAGACAATATCAATGCCCCGTGGAAGAGATTTGGAGGTCACAGTAGCTTAACAAGACGGTTTTAATGCCCCTTGGAAGAGCTGTGGAGTTCAGCGTGGTTTAGCAAGATGGTTTTAATGCCTCTTGGAAGAGTGGTGGAGGTTACATTGGAATAAAAAGACAATATCAATGCCCCGAGGAAGAGACGTGCCGATCACAGTAGCTTAATAAGACGGTTTTAATGCCCCTTGGAAGAGTGGTGGAGGTCGCAGTGGAATAAAAAGACAATATTAATGCCCCTTGGTAGAGTGGTGGAGTTCGCAATGGAATTAGAAAGACAATATCCATGCCGCGTGGAAGAGTGGTGGAAGTCGCAGTGAAATAAAAAGACAATATCAATGCCCCATGGAAGAGACGTGCAGATCACAGTAGCCTAACAAGATAGTTTTAATGCCCATTGGAAGAGTGGTGGAGGTCGCAGTAGAATAAAAAGACAATATCAATACCCCTTTGAAGAGTGGTGGAGGATGCAGTGAAATAAAAAGACAATATCAATACCCCGTGGAAGAGAAGTGGAGGTCACAGTAGCCTAACAAGATGGAAGAGTGGTGGAGGTCGCAGTGGAAAAAAAAGACAAGAACCAATGCCCCATGGAAGAGACCTGGAGGTCACAGTAGCTTAAAAAGACGGTTTTAATGCCACTTGGAAGAGTGGTGGAGGTCGCTGTGGAATAAAAAGACAATATCAATGCCCCTTGGAAGAGTGGTGGAGGTCGCTTTGAAAAAAAAGGATAAAATCAATGCCCCGTGGTAGAGACGTGAAAGTCACAGTAGCTAAACAAGTCGGTTTTAATGCCCCTTGGAAGAGTGGTGGAGGTTACATAGGAATAAAAACACAAAATCAATGCCCCGTGGAAGAGACATGCAGATCACAGCAGCTTAACAAGACAGTTTTAATACCCCTTGGAAGAGTGGTGGAGGTCGCAGTGGAATAAAAAACAATATCAATGCGCCGTGATAGAGATGTGGAGGTCTCAGTAGCTTAACAAGATGGTTTTAATGCCCCTTGGAACAGTGGTGGAGGTCGCAGTGGAATAAAAAGACAATATCAATGCCCCTTGGAAGAGTAGTGGAGGTCGGAGTTGAATAAAAAGACAATATCAATGCCCTATGGAAGAGTGGTGGAGGTCGCAGTGGAATAAAAAGACAATATCAATGCCCCTTGGAAGAGTGGTGGAGGTCGCAGTGAAATAAAAAGACAATATCATTGCCCCGTGGAAAAGACGTGGTGGTCACAGTAGCCTAACATCATGGTTTTAATGCCCATTGAAAGAGTGGTGGAGGTCGCAGCGGAATAAAAAGACAAACTCAATGCCTCATGGAAGAGACCTGGAGGTCACAGTAGCTTAACAAGATGGTTTTAATGCCCCTTGGAAGACTGGTGGAGGTCGCTGTGGAATAAAAAGACAATATCAATGCCCCTTGGAAGAGTGGTGGTGGTCGCTGTGGAAAATAAGGACAAAATCAATGCCCCGTGGTAGAGACGTTAATGTCACAGTAGCTAAACAACACGGTTTTAATGCCCCTTGGAAGAGTGGTGGAGGTGACATTGGAATAAAAAGACAATATCAATGCCCCGTGGAAGAGACATGCAGATCACAGTAGCTTAACAAGACGGATATAAAGCCCCTTGGAAGAATGGTGGAGGTCGCAGTGAAATAAAAAGACAATATCAGTGCCCCGTGGAAGAGACGTGGAGGTCACAGTGGCCTAACAAGTTGGTTTTAATGTCCATTGGAAGAGTGGTGGAGGTCGCAGCGGAATAAAAAGACAAAATCAATGCCCCATGGAAGAGACCTGGAGGTCAGAGTAGCTTGCCAAGATGGTTTTAATGCCCCTTGAAAGAGTGGTGGAGGTAGCTGTGGAAAAAAAGGACAAAATCAATGCCCCGTGGAAGAGAAGTGGAGGTCACGGTAGCCTAACAAGATGGAAGAGTGGTGGAGGTCGCAGTGGAAAAAAAACACAAAATCAATGCCCCATGGAAGAGACCTGGAGGTCACAGTAGCTTAAAAAGACGGTTTTAATGCCACTTGGAAGAGTGGTGGAGGTCGCTGTGGAATAAAAAGACAATATCAATGCCCCTTGGAAGAGTGGTGGAGATCACTTTGAAAAAAAAGGACAAAATCAATGCCCCGTGGTAGAGACGTGAAAGTCACATTAGCTAAACAAGTCGGTTTTAATGCCCCTTGGAAGAGTGGTGGAGGTTACATTGGAATAAAAACACAAAATCAATGCCCCGTGGAAGAGACATGCAGATCACAGCAGCTTAACAAGACAGTTTTAATACCCCTTGGAAGAGTGGTGGAGGTCGCACTGGAATAAAAAGACAATATTAATGCCCCTTGGTAGAGTGGTGGAGGTCGCAATAGAATTAAAAAGACAATATCAATGCCCCGTGGAAGAGTGGTAGAGTTCGCAGTGAAATAAAAAGGCAATATCAATGCCCCGTGAAGAGACGTGGAGGTCACAGTAGCCTAACAAGATGGTTTTAATGCCCATTCGAAGAGTGGTGGAGGTCGCAGTGGAATAAAAAGACAATATCAATGCCCCTTGGAAGAGTGGTGGAGGATGCAGTGAAATTAAAAGACAATATCAATACCCCGTGGAAGAGACGTGGAGGTCACAGTAGCCTAACAAGATGGTTTTAATGCCCATTGGAAGAGTGGTGGAGGTCGCTGTGGAATAAAAAGGCAATATCAATGCCCCTTGGAAGAGTGGTGGAGATCGCTTTGAAAAAAAAGGACAAAATCAATGCCCCGTGGTAGAGACGTGAAAGTCACATTAGCAAAACAAGTCGGTTTTAATGCCCCTTGGAAGAGTGGTGGAGGTTACATTGGAATAAAAACACAAAATCAATGCCCCGTGGAAGAGACATGCAGATCACAGCAGCTTAACAAGACAGTTTTAATAACCCTTGGAAGAGTGGTAGAGGTCGCAGTGGAATAAAAAACAATATCAATGCGCCGTGATAGAGATGTGGAGGTCTCAGTAGCTGAACAAGATGGTTTTAATGCCCCTTGGAACAGTGGTGGAGGTCGCTGTGGAATAAAAAGACAATATCAATGCCCCTTGGAAGAGTGGTGGTGGTCGCTGTGGAAAAAAAGGACAAAATCAATTCCCCGTGGTAGAGACGTGAATGTCACAGTAGCTAAACAAGACAGTTTTAATGCCCCTTGGAAGAGTGGTGGAGTTGACATTGGAATAAAAAGACAATATAAATGCCCCGTGGAAGAGACGTGCAGATCACAGTAGCTTAACAAGATGGATATAAAGCCCCGTGGAAGAGTGGTAGAGGTCGCAGTGAAATAAAAAGGCAATATCAATGCCCCGTGAAGAGACGTGGAGGTCACAGTAGCCTAACAAGATGGTTTTAATGCCCATTCGAAGAGTGGTGGAGGTCGCAGTGGAATAAAAAGACAATATCAATGCCCCTTGGAAGAGTGGTGGAGGATGCAGTGAAATAAAAAGACAATATCAATATCCCGAGGAAAAGACGTGGAGGTCACAGTAGCCTAACAAGATGGTTTTAATGCCCATAGGAAGAGTGGTGGAGGTCGCAGTGGAATAAAAGGACAAACGCAATGCCCCTTGGAAGAGTGGTGGAGGTCTCTGTGAAAAAAAAAGGACAAAATCAATGCCCCGTGTTAGAGACGTAAAGGTCACAGTAGCTAAACAAGACGGTTTTAATGCCCCTTGGAAGAGTGGTGGAGGTTACATTGGAATAAAAAGACAATATCAATGCCCCGTGGAAAAGACGTGCAGATCACAGTAGCTTAACAAGACAGTTTTAATGCCCCTTGGAAGAGTGGTGGAGTTCGCAGTGGAATAAAAAGACAATATAAATGCCCCTTGGTAGAGTGGTGGAGGTCGCAATGGAATTAGAAAGACACTATCATTGCCCCGTGGAAGAGACGTGGAGGTCACAGTAGATTAAGAAGACAGTTTTAATACCCTTTGGAAGAGTGGTGGAAGTCGCTGTGGAATAAAAAGACAATATCAATGTCCCGTGGAAGAGACATCGAAGTCATAGCAGCTTAACAACACAATTTTAATGCCCCTTGGAAGAGCTGTGGAGTTCAGAGTGGTTTAACAAGATGGTTTTAATGCCCCGTGGAAGAGACGTGGAGGTCACAGTAGCTTAACAAGACAGTTTTAATGCCCCTTGGTAGAGTTTTGGATGTCGCAATGGAATTAAAAAGACAATATCAATGCCCCGTGGAAGAGTGGTGGAGGTCGCAGTGAAATAAAAAGACAATATCAGTGCCCCGTGGAAGAGACGTGGAGGTCACAGTAGCCTAACAAGATGGTTTTAATGCCCATACGAAGAGTGGTGGAGATCGCAGTGGAATAAAAAGACAATATCAATGCCCCTTGGAAGAGTGGTGGAGGATGCAGTGAAATAAAAAGACAATATCAATACCCCGTGGAAGAGACGTGGAGGTCACAGAAGCATAACAAGATGGTTTTAATGCCCATTGGAAGAGTGGTGGAGGTCGCAGTGGAATAAAAAGACAAAATCAATGCCCCAAGGAAGAGACCTGGAGGTCCCAGTAGCTTAAAAAGACGGTTTTAATGCCCTTTGGAAGAGTGGTGGAGGTCGCTTTGAATAAAAAAGGACAAAATCAATGCCCCGTGGTTGAGACGTAAAGGTCACAGTAGCTAAACAAGACGGTTTTAATGCCCCTTGGAAGAGTGGTGGAGGTTACATTGGAATAAAAACACAATATCAATGCCCTGTGGAAGAGACGTGCAGATCACAGTAGCTTAACAAGACAGTTTTAGCGCCCCTTGGAAGAGTGGTGGTAGTCCCTGTGGAATAAAAAGACAATATCAATGCCCCGTGGAAGAGACATGGAGGTCACAGTAGCTTAACAACACAGTTTTAATGCCCCTTGGAAGAGCTGTGGAGTTCAGAGTGGTTTAACAAGATGGTTTTAATGCCCCGTGGAAGAGACGTGGAGGTCACAGTAGCTTAACGAGATGGTTTTAATGCCCCTTGGAAGAGTGGTGGAGGTCGTAGTGGAATAAAAAGACAATATCAATGCCCCTTGGAAGAATGGTGGAGGTCGCAGTGGAATAAAAAAACAATATCAATGCCCCTTGGAAGAGTGGTGGAGGTGACAGTGGATTAAAAAAGACAATATCAATGCCTCGTGTTAGAGAAATGGAGGTCACAGTAGCCTAACAAGATGGTTTTAATGCCCCTTGAAAGAGTGGTGGAGGGCGCAGTGTGTGGGTCTGGGAGGCGGAACCTCTGAGCAACTATACAAGGGGGCGGTCCTTGTAAGGAAGCGGGTGGCGACCAGGGAAGATGGGCAGGTAGTCACAGCAGGTGACCGGGACAGTCTCTGGGTAAACGGGCAGGAGGTCACGGCAAGTGACCGGGACAGTCTCTGGGTGAACGGGCAGGGGGTCACAGCAAGTGACCGGGGCAGTCTCTGGGTGAACGGGCAGGAGGTCACGGCAAGTGACCGGGACAGTCTCTGGGTAAAGGGTAGGTACGACCTGTGACGGCTGAGCCTCCAGGTAGGCTAGCAGGCAGATGGCAGATGTGTGCTCCCAGGTGAGCAGGCGAGAGTCTCTGGATAAGCAGGTGGTAACAGCATGTGACGGCGGAGCCTCCAGGTAGGCTAACAGGCAGGTAGCAGATGAGCGCTCCCAGGTGAGCGGGCAAGAGTCTCTGGACTGGCAGGTGGTCACAGCACATGACGGCGGAGCCTCCAGGTAGGCCAACAGACAGGTAGCAGGTGAGCGCTCCCAGGTGAGCGGGCAAGAGTCTCTGGACAGGCAGGTGGTCACAGCACGTGACGGCGGAGCCTCCAGGTAGGCTAGCAGGCAGGTAGCAGGTGAGCGCTCCCAGGTAAGCGGGCAAGAGTCTCTGGACAGGCAGGTGGTCACAGCACGTGACGGCGGAGCCTCCAGGTAGGCTAGCAGGCAGGTAGCAGATGTGCGCTCCCAGGTGAGCGGGCAAGCTGGTCCATAGACAGACTGACAGGTGTCAGAAGGCAGACCGTCGGACCTCAGGCTAGCAAGCAGGTAAGCGGATTATCAGGCAGGAATCAGACAGCAAACTGGCAGGAAACTGGCAGGTAACTGGCAGGTAACTGGAGACGGGACCTGAGGGCTGAAGCAGAGTAGTGAACAGTGCAACAACATTGCTCGGGCACCTCCATTTTGGAGGAGGTGCCTTATATATGGTGAAGTCCTCCGGCCATTGGCCGGGGACTCCTTAGGACGGCGCGCGCGGCCCCTTTATGAGGGGGGGGGGAGTGCGCACGCTCTAAGCACCGTGGCCGGGAAGGAGCGCGCGCTGCCAGCAGAGCGGGAGGAGGACGCCGGGCTCGGAGCGGAGAGGTGAGGGGAACAGCGTCCCTGCCTAGCAGAGGGCAGGGACGCCGACGCTACAGTACCCCCCCCTTTAGGCCCCCCTTTTTTAGGCCAGACAGAAATTTAGCAAGGATGAGAGGGGCATGGATGTTCTCCCGGGGCTCCCACGTTCTCTCTTCAGGACCAAACCCCTTCCAATCTACTAGAAAAAAGGTCTTTCCTCTTACCATTTTGGTGTCCAGAATGTTCTCTACCTCAAACTCGTTTTCAGCGGAAACCGGAGCAGGAGGCGTACCTGTAGACTTGGAAAAAGAGTTAAGTACCACGGGTTTGAGGAGAGATACATGGAAGGAGTTAGGGTTCCGCAAGTTGGCCGGGAGTTTCAATTTATAGGCCACCGGGTTGATCTGACTGATGACCTCCAGAGGACCGATGAACCGAGGCCCTAACTTATAGGAAGGAATCTTGAGCCGGACATACTTGGACGAGAGCCAGACCTTATCCCCTGGACAGAATTGAGGAGGATCCAGACGTTTTTTGTCAGCATGTCTTTTCATACGCTCGGACGACTGAAGGAGTGCGGACTGGGTACTCTCCCATATGGAGGAAAATTTGTTAACAAGAGATTCCGCAGCCGGATTATCCACTGAGGTGGAGACGGGAAATGGGATCCGAGGATGCTGACCGAAGACTACAAAAAACGGGGATTTGGAGGAAGATTCGCTCTCGTGATTGTTGTAAGAGAATTCGGCCCATGGCAGGAGATCCACCCAGTCAGAATGGTGGGCATTAACGAAGTGCCGGAGGTAACTGGTCAGGATCTGATTGATCCGCTCCACTTGACCATTAGACTGTGGGTGGTAAGCGGAGGAGAAGTCCAGGGTGACGTCTAGCAACTTACAAGTGGCTCTCCAGAAACGTGAGGTGAACTGTACCCCACGATCCGACACGATGTGGAGGGGCAGGCCATGAAGACGGAAGATGTGGCGGATAAAGTCTTTAGCCAGCTCGGGTGCAGACGGGAGGCCTGGCAGGGGAATGAAGTGAGCCATCTTGGAAAAGCGGTCAGCGACCACCCAAATGACCGTACAACCGGCAGAGACGGGGAGATCAGTTATGAAGTCCATAGCTATATGCTGCCAGGGGACAGCAGGTACAGGAAGCGGAAGGAGGCGACCGGCTGGCAGGTGTCTCGGAACTTTGTTGCGGGCGCAGGACACACAGGCAGAAACAAAGTCTATTACGTCCTTGTGCAGGGTAGGCCACCAGTAGTGCCGGGTAATAAGCTGGAGGGTCTTTTTCTGACCGGCGTGGCCAGCTAGTTTAGACGAATGACCCCAGTGTAGGATCTTCTCCCGATCAGGTACCGATACGAAAGTCTTACCGGGAGGGAAACGATTTAGACTCACGGGAGCCACCTGCATTACTCTGGCGTGATAGATGATATGTTTAGGTTCTTCCTCGAGATCAGACACCAGAAAGGATCGGGACAAGGCGTCCGCTTTGATGTTTTTGTCAGCCGGGCGAAAATGAAGAACAAAATCAAAGCGAGCAAAAAACAAGGACTACCGGGCTTGGCGCGGGTTAAGTCTCTGGGCATGCTGGAGGTAAGCCAAGTTCTTGTGGTCAGTGTAAATTATTACCGGGTGAAGAGCCCCCTCGAGTAGGTAACGCCACTCCTCCAATGCCAGCTTGATGGCCAATAACTCTCGGTCTCCTATGGAATAGTTGCGCTCAGAAGAGGAGAAGAGTTTGGAGAAGAAGCCGCAAGTTACCATTCTCCCGGAAGACGATTTTTGGGTAAGTACCGCTCCGGCTCCAGAGGAGGAGGCGTCAACTTCCAGGAAGAACTGCTTGTTGCCGTCCGGGCGATGCAGCACCGGGGCGGAAGAGAAGGCCTGTTTTAAGGAAAGAAAGGCCTCCTCTGCTTCGGGCGGCCACTTTCTGGGATTAGTGCCCTTACGGGTGAGCGTGGAAATTGGGGCAGTCCGGGAAGAGAAGTGCGGTATGAAGAGGCGGTAGTAGTTGGCGAAGCCCAGGAACCGCTGAATAACCTTCAACCCCTCCGGTCGAGGCCATTTCTCGATGGCAGACAGTTTCTCTGGATCCATTCGTAGGCCGGTCTGAGAAATAATGTAGCCCAAAAACGGAAGCGAGGTCTGCTCAAAGAGGCACTTCTCATATTTAGCGAAGAAGTGATTCTGCCTGAGCCTGAGCAGGACCTGACGAACATCCCTCCGGTGAGTCTGGAGTTCCGGAGAGAAGACCAAGATGTCGTCCAGGTACACCACTACGCAGGAGTAGAGAAGGTCCCGGAAGATGTCATTGACCAACTCTTGAAAGACGGCAGGAGCGTTACAGAGACCAAAGGGCATTACCAGATATTCATAGTGGCCGTCCCGGGTGTTAAATGCAGTCTTCCATTCATCCCCCTGACGGATACGGACCAGGTTGTACGCCCCACGGAGGTCCAGTTTGGTGAAGATTCTAGCCCCCCTCAGACGATCAAATAATTCTGGAATGAGCGGAAGGGGGTACTTATTCTTCACCGTGATCTGGTTAAGGCCTCTATAGTCTATACAGGGACGGAGAGAGCCGTCCTTCTTTTTAACAAAAAAGAAGCCTGCTCCCGCCGGGGAGGTAGATTTCCAGATGAATCCCCGGGCCAGATTCTCCTCAATATATTCGGACATCGACCGGGTCTCAGCAGCGGACAATGGGTAAATACGCCCACGGGGAGGCGTAGTACCGGGTAACAGGTCGATAGGACAGTCGTATGGTCTATGAGGGGGTAATGTCTCTGCCTCCTTTTTATTAAAGACATCAGCAAATGACCAATAAGGAATCGGAAGTCCAGGTAGATTAGTTGGGGTAGGAGAAGGACGGACGGGATGAACGGGAACCGAACAAGTCTTATGGCAGTCCTGTCCCCAGCGAAGGACTTCTCCGGTCTGCCAGTCAAGCACGGGTGCATGTTTCTGGAGCCAAGGTAGGCCTAGTAAGAGGGCGTGAGAGAGTCCAGGCAGAACATGAAAAGAGATGCTCTCAGAATGCAGCATTCCCACCTGCAGAGTAATGGATTCGGTGATGAGTTGGATGGGACGTGGTAAGAGGCCCCCATCCACGGCAGCGACAGACAAGGGTACAGCCAGAGGTTTGGTGGGAATGCGGTATTTTTCTACCAGGGACTGTGAAATAAGATTCCCGGCTGCTCCAGAGTCAAGTTGGGCTAGTTCGAAATAACGGTTCTCCCCGCAGATAATTGAGACTGACAGCAGCAGAGATGGAGAGGATTTATTCTTGTCTAGGTCGACCTCTCTGAGCGAACCTAGACACAGGCGTTTCCCGACCTCTCCGGGCAGGTACGGATCCGGTGCTCCTTACTGCCACAGTAGAAGCAGCTCCCCTCGGCACGGCGTAAGTCCTGACGGGTTTTGACCATCTTGGTCTGGTCGACCTGCATAGGCTCAGGAGAGTGTACCTGGGGAGAAACGGAGGGAGTGACGGGTTTCTGGAAGGTAGGAGCTAGACGTGGAAACCTCCTCTCACGGGTGACCTCTTTGGCACGCTCCTGGAACCGTAGGTCAATCCGGGTGGCAAGAGTTATTAAGTCGTCGAGAGTGGTAGGAATGTCCCGACCGGCGAGTTCATCTTTAATACGGCCGGACAGACCCTCCCAGAAGACAGATACCAGAGCGTCGTTATCCCAGGCCAGCTCCGAGGCAAGGGTACGGAACCGTATGGCATATTGGCCCACGGTGAGACTTCCCTGACGGAGGCGTAGCAGAGACGATGCGGATGAGGTCTTCCGTCCGGGTTCGTCGAAGACTTTCCGGAAAGCCATGAGAAAGGCAGGCAAGTCAGACACCAGGGGGTCTCCTCTCTCCCATAGAGGATTTAGCCAAGCCAGAGCCTCCCCCGTGAGATGGGACATGATGAAGGCTACTTTGGCCCGGTCGGAGTTAAACTGGTGGGACAGGAGTTCAAAGTGCAGGGTGCACTGGTTTATGAAGCCCCGAGCCTGAGCGGAGTCGCCTCCGAAGCGAGGAGGTGCAGAAAGCCGGGGTCCGGAGCAGGATACCATGGTATTGGTGGGCAGCGGAGCTGCCGGGTTGCGAGTCATGACACTAGCAGTGGTTGCTGGTGGAGCAGTCAGAGTGTCCAGGCGAGAATTGACATTCCGCAGGTGACTCAGGATGGACTCCTGTTGGGACCTCTGACGGGACAGTTTATGACAAAGGTCCGAGAGCGAGGGAGCTTGGGTGCCACCGGGTTCCATGGCCCGAGCAAACTGTAATGGGTCTGGGAGGCGGAACCTCTGAGCAACTATACAAGGGGGCGGTCCTTGTAAGGAAGCGGGTGGCGACCAGGGAAGACGGGCAGGTGACCGGGACAGTCTCTGGGTAAACGGGCAGGAGGTCACGGCAAGTGACCGGGACAGTCTCTGGGTGAACGGGCAGGGGGTCACAGCAAGTGACCGGGGCAGTCTCTGGGTGAACGGGCAGGAGGTCACGGCAAGTGACCGGGACAGTCTCTGGGTAAAGGGTAGGTACGACCTGTGACGGCTGAGCCTCCAGGTAGGCTAGCAGGCAGATGGCAGATGTGTGCTCCCAGGTGAGCAGGCGAGAGTCTCTGGATAAGCAGGTGGTCACAGCATGTGACGGCGGAGCCTCCAGGTAGGCTAACAGGCAGGTAGCAGATGAGCGCTCCCAGGTGAGCGGGCAAGAGTCTCTGGACTGGCAGGTGGTCACAGCACGTGACGGCGGAGCCTCCAGGTAGGCCAACAGACAGGTAGCAGGTGAGCGCTCCCAGGTGAGCGGGCAAGAGTCTCTGGACAGGCAGGTGGTCACAGCACGTGACGGCGGAGCCTCCAGGTAGGCTAGCAGGCAGGTAGCAGGTGAGCGCTCCCAGGTGAGCGGGCAAGAGTCTCTGGACAGGCAGGTGGTCACAGCACGTGACGGCGGAGCCTCAAGGTAGGCTAGCAGGCAGGTAGCAGATGTGCGCTCCCAGGTGAGCGGGCAAGCTGATCCATAGACAGACTGACAGGTGTCGGAAGGCAGACCGTCGGACCTCAGGCTAGCAAGCAGGTAAGCGGATTATCAGGCAGGAATCAGACAGCAAACTGGCAGGAAACTGGCAGGTAACTGGCAGGTAACTGGAGACGGGACCTGAGGGCTGAAGCAGAGTAGTGAACAGTGCAACAACATTGCTCGGGCACCTCCATTTTCGAGGAGGTGCCTTATATATGGTGAACTCCTCCGGCCATTGGCCGAGGACTCCTTAGGACGGCGCGCGCGGCCCCTTTAAGAGGGGGGGAGCGCGCACGCGCGCGCCCTAAACACCGTGGCCAGGAAGGAGCACGCGCTGCCAGCAGAGCGGAAGGAGGAGGCCGGGCTCGGAGCGGAGAGGTGAGGGGAACAGCGTCCCTGCCTAGCAGAGGGCAGGGACGTCGACGCTACACAGTGGAATAAAAAGACAATATCAATGCCCCGTGGAAGAGACGTGGACGTCACAGTAGCTTAACAAGACGTTTTTAATGACCCTTGGAAGAGTGGTGGAGGTCGCTGTGGAATAAAAGACAATATCAATGCCCCGCGGAAGAGATGTGGAGGTCACAGTATCTTAACAAGACGGTTTTAATGCCTCTTGGAAGAGCTGTGGAGTTCAGCGTGGTTTAACAAGATGGTTTTGATGCCTCTTGGAAAAGACATGGAGGTCACAGAAGCTTAACAAGATGGTTTTACTGCACCTTGGAAGAGTGGTGGAGGTCGCAGTGGAATAAAAAGACAATATCAATGCCCTGTGGAAGAAAAGTGGAGGTCACAGTCGCTATACAAGACGAATTTAATGCCCCTTGAAAGAGCTGTGGAGTTCAGAGTGATTTAACAAGACAGGTTTAATGCCCCTAAGAAGAGACGTGGAGGTCACAGTAACTTAACAAGACGGTTTTAATGCCCCTTGGAAGAGTGGTGGAGGTTGCAGTGGAATAAAAAGACAATATCAATGCCCCTTAGAAGAGTGGTGGAGGTCGCTGTGGAATAAAAAGACAATATCAGTGGCCCTTGGAAGAGTGGTGGAGGTAGGAGTTGAATAAAAAGACAATATCAATGTCCTATGGGAGAGTGGTGGAGGTCGCAGTGGAATAAACAAACAATATCAATGCCCCTTGGAAGAATGGTGGAGGTCGCAGTGAAATAAAAAGACAATATCAATGCCCCGTGGAAGAGACGTGGAGGTCACAGAAGCCTAACAAGATGGTTTTAATGCCCATTGGAAGAGTGGTGGAGGTCGCAGCGGAATAAAAAGACAAAATCAATGCCCCATGGAAGAGACCTGGAGGTCACAGTAGCTTAACAAGACGGTTTTAATGCCCCTTGGAAGAGTCGTGGATGTCGCTGTGGAATAAAAAGACAATATCAATGCCCCTTGCAAGAGTGGTGGAGGTCACTGTGGAAAAAAGGGACAAAATCAATGCCCCGTGGTAGAGACGTGAAGATCACAGTAGCTAAACAAGACGGTTTTAATGCCTCTTGGAAGAGTGGTGGAGGTTACATTGGAGTAAAAAGACAATATCAATGCCCCTTGGTAGAGTGGTGGAGGTCGCAATGCAATTAGAAAGTCAATATCAATGCCACGTGGAAGAGATGTGGAGTTCACTGTAGCTTAACAAGACGGTTTTAATGCCCCTTGGAAGAGCTGTGCAGTTCAGCGTGGTTTAACAAGATGGTTTTAATGCCTCTTTTTAAAGATATGGAGGTCACAGAAGCTTAACAAGATGGTTTTAATGCCCCTTGGAAGAGTGGTGGAGGTCGCAGTGGAATAAAAAGACAATATCAATGCCCTGTGGAAGAGTCGTGGATTTGACAGTAGCTATACAAGACGAATTTAATGCCCCTTGGAAGAGCTGTGGAGTTCAGAGTGATTTAACAAGACAGGTTTAATGCCCCTAAGAAGAGACGTGGAGGTCACAGTAACTTAATAAGACGGTTTTAATGCCCCTTGGAAGAGTGGTGGAGGTTAGAGTGGAATAAAAAGACAATATCAATGCCCCGTGGAAGAGATGTGGAGGTCACTGTAGCTTAACAAGACGGTTTTAATGCCCCTTGGAAGATCTATGGAGTTCAGCGTGGTTTAAAAAGATGGTTTTAATGCCTCTTGGTAAAGATATGGAGGTCACAGAAGCTTAACAAGATGGTTTTAATGCCACTTGGAAGAGTGGTGGAGGTCGCAGTGGAATAAAAAGACAATATCAATGCCCTGTGGAAGAGACATGGAGGTCACAGTAGCTATACAAGACGAATTTAATGCCCCTTGGAAGAGGTGTGGAGTTCAGAGTGATTTAACAAGACAGGTTTAATGACCCTAAGAAGAGACGTGGAGGTCACAGTAACTTAACAAGATGGTTTTAATGCCCCTTGGGGGAGTGGTGGAGGTCGCAGTGGAATAAAAAAACAATATCAGTGCCCCATGGAAAAGTGGTGGAGGTCGCAGTGGAATAAAAAGACAATATCAATGCCCCGTGGAAGAGAAGTGGAGGTAACCGTAGCTTAACAAGACAGATTTAATGTTCCTTGGAAGAGCTGTGGAGTTCAGAGTGGTTTAAGAAGACAGTATTAGTGCTCCTTGGAAGAGTGGTAGAGTTTACAGTGGAATAAAAATACAATAACAGTGCCCCATGGAAAAGACGTGGAGATCATAGTAGCTTAACAAGATGGTTTTAATGCCCCTTGGAAGAGTGGTGGAGGTCGCAGTGGAATAAAAAGACAATATCAATGCCCTTTGGAAAAGTGGTGGAGATCGCAATAAAATATAAAGACAATATTAATGCCCAGTGGAAGAGACGTGGAGGTCACAGTAGCTTAACAAGATGTTTTTAATGCCCCTTGGAAGGATGGTGAAGGTCGCAGTGGAATAAAAAGGCAATATCAAGGCCCCATGGAAGAGAAGCGGAGGTCACAGTAGCTTAACAAGACGGTTTTAATGCCCCTTGGAAGAGCTGTGGAGTACAAATTGGTTTAACTAGATGGTTTTAATGCTCCTTGGAAGAGACGTGGAGGTCACAGTAGCTTAACAAGACGGTTTTAATGCCACTTGGAATAGTGCTGGAGGTTACAATTGATTAAAAAGACAATATCAAAGCCCCGTGGAAGAGACTTGGAGGTCAGAGTAGCTTCAGAAAATGGTTTTAATGCCCTTTGGAAGAGTGGTGGAGGTCGCAGTGGAATAAAAAGACAATGTCAATGCCCCTTTGGAAGAGTGGTGGAGGTCGCAGTTGAATAAAAAGAGAATATCAATGCCCTGTGGAAGAGAATTGGACGTCTCAGTAGCTTAACGACACTGTTTTAATGCCCCTTGGAAGAGTGGTGGAGGTCGCAGTGTAATAAAAAGACAATATCAATGCCCCGTGGAAGAGACGTGGAGGTTACAGTAGCCTAACAAGATGGTTTTAATGTCCATTGGAAGAGTGGTGGAGGTCACAGTGGAATATAAAGACAATATCATTGCCACGTGGAAGAGACCTGGAGGTCACAGTAGCTTAACAAGATGGTTTTACTGCCCATTGGAAAACTGGTGGAGGTCTCTGTGGAATAAAAAGACAATATCAATGCCCGTTTAAAGAGTGGTTGAGGTAGCTGTGGAAAAAAAAGGCAATATCAATGCCCCGTGGAAGAGATGTGGAGGTCACAGTAGCTTCACAAGATGGTTTTAATGCCCCATGGAAGAGTGGTGGAGGTCGCAGTGGAATAAAAAGGCAATATCAATGCCCCGTGGAAGAGACGTGAAGGTCACAGTTGCTTAACAAGATCGTTTTAATGCCCCTTGGTACAGTGGTGGAGGTCGCAGTGAAATAAAAAGACAATATCAATGCCCCTTGGAAAAGTAGTGGAGGTCGCAGTTGAATAAAAAGACAATATCAATGCCCCGTGGCAGAGACGTGCAGGTCACAGAAGCTTAACAAGATCGTTTTAATGCCCCTTGGAAGAGTGGTGGAGGTCGCAGTGGAATAAAAAGACAAAATCAATGACCAGTGGTAGAGACCTGGAGGTCACAGTACCTTAACGAGACGGTGCAATGCCCCTTGGAAGAGTGGTGGAGGTCGCTGTGGAATAAAAAGACAATATCAATGACCCTTGGAAGAGTGGTGGAGGTCGCTGTGGAATAAAAAGACAAAATCAATGCCCAGTGGTAGAGACGTGCAGATCACAGTAGCTTAACAAGACGGTTTTAATGCCCCTTGGAAGTGTGGTAGAGGTCGCAGTGGAATAAAAAAACAATATTAATGCCCCTTGGTAGAGTGGTGGAGGTCGCAATGGAATTAAAAAGACAATATCAATGCCCCGTGGAAGAGACGTGGAGGTCTCAGTAGCTTAACAGGGCAGTTTTAATGCCCCTTGGAAGAGTGGTGGAAGCTGCTGTGGAATAAAAAGACAATATCATTGCCTCGTGGAAGAGACATGGAGGTCACAGTAGCTTAACAAGACAGTTTTAAGGCCCCTTGGAAGAGCTGTGGAGTTCAGAGTGGTTTAACAAGATGGTTTCAATGCCCCGTGGAAGAGACGTGAAGGTCACAGTAGCTTAACAAGACGGTTTTAATGCCCCTTGGAAGAGTGGTGAAGGTCGCAGTGGAATAAAAAGACTTTATCAATGCCCCTTGGAAGAGTGGTGGAGGTCGCAGTGGAATTAAAAAAGAATATCGATGCCCCTTGTTAGAGTGGTGGAGGTAGCAGTGTATTAAAAATACAATATCAATGCCTCGTCGAAGAGACATGGAGGTGACAGTAGCCTAACAAGACGGTTTTAATACTCTTTGGAAGAGTGGTGGAGGTCGCTGTGGAATAAAAAGACAATAACAATGCCCCGTGGAAGAGACGTGGAGGTCACAGTAGCTTAACAAGACGGTTTTAATGCCCCTTGGAAAAGCTGTGGAGTTCAGCGTGGTTTAACAAGATGGTTTTTTTGCCCCTTGGTAAAGACGTGGAGGTCACAGAAGCTTAACAAGATGGTTTTAAAGCCCTTTGGAAGAGTGGTGGAGGTCGCAGTGGAAAAAAAAGACAATATGAATGCCCTGTTGAAGAGACATGGAGGTTACAGTAGCTTAACAAGACGGTTTTAATGTCCCTTGGAAGAGTAGTGGAGGTCGCAGTGGAATAAAAAGACAATATCAATGCCCTGTGGAAGAGACGTGGAGGTCACAGGAGCTATACAAGACGAATTTAATGCCCCTTGGAAGAGCTGTGGAGTTCAGAGTGATTTAGCATGACAGGTTTAATGCCCATAAGAAGAGACGTGGAGGTCACAGAAGCTTAACAACACGGTTCTAATGCCCCTTGGGAGAGTGGTGGAGGTCACAGTGGAATAAAAAGACAATATCAATGACCCATGGAAAAGTGGTGGAGGTTGCAGTGGAATAAAAAGACAATATCAATGCCCCTTGGAAGAGTGGTGGAGGTCGCAATGGAATAAAAAGACAATATCAATGCCCCTTGGAAGAGACATGGAGGTCACCGTAGCTTAACAAGACAGTTTTAATGCCCCTTGGAAGCGCTGTGGAGTTCAGAGTGGTTTATCAACATAATTTTAATGCCCCTTGGAAGAGACGTGTAGGTCACAGTAGCTTAACTAGATGGTTTTAATGCCCCTTGGAATAGTGGTGGAGGTTACAGTGGAATAAAAATACCATATCAATGCCACGTGGAAGAGAGGGGGAGATCACAGTAGCTTAACAAGATGGTTTTAATGCCCCTTGGAAGAGTGGTGGATGTCGCAGTGGAATAAATTGCCAATATCAATGCCCCTTGGAAGAGTGATGGAGGTCGCAAAAAAATATAAAGACAATATTAATGCCCGGTGGAAGAGACGTGGAGGTCAAAGTAGCTTAACAAGATGTTTTTAATGCCCCTTGGAAGGGTGGTGAAGGTCGCAGTGGAATAAAAAGACAATATCAATGCCCCGTGGAAGAGAAGCGGAGGTCCCAGTAGCTTAACAAAATGGTTTTAATGCCGCTTGGAAGAGTGGTGGAAGTTGCAGTGGAATAAAAAGACAATATCAATGACCCCTTGGAAGAGTGGTGGAGGTCGCAGTCGCATAAAAAGATAATATCAATGCCCTATGGAAGAGTGGTGGAGGTCGCAGTGGAATAAAAAGACTATATCAATGCCCCGTAGAAGAGAATTGGAGGTCTCAGTAGCTTAATAACATCGTTTTAATGCCCCTTGGAAGAGTGGTGGACGTCGCAGTTGAATAAAAAGACAATATCAATGCCCCTTGAAAGAGTGATGGAGGTCACAGTGGAATAAAAAGACAATATCAATGCCCCGTGGAAGAGACTTGGAGGTCACAGTAGCTTAACAAGACGATTTTAATGCCCCTTGGAAGAACTGTGGAGGTCAGAGTGGTTTAATAAGATGGTTTTAATGCCTCTTGGAAGAGACGTGGAGGTCACAGTAGCTTAACAAGACTCTTTTAATTCCCCTTAGTAGTGTGGTGGAGGTCGCAGTGAAATAAAAAGACAATATCAATGCCCTGTGAAAGAGTTGTGGTGGTCACAGTAGCTTAACAAGACGATTTTAATGCCCCTTGGAAGAGGTGTGGAATTCAAATTGGTTTAAGAAGATGGTTTTAATGCCTCTTGGATGAGACGTGGAGGTCACAGTAGCTTAACAAGACGTTTTTAATGTCCCTTGGAAGAGTAGTGGAGGACGCTGTGGTATAAAAAGACAAAATCAATGCCCTGTGGAAGAGATGTGGAGGTCACAGTAGCTTAACAGAGACGAATTTAATGCCCCTTGGAAGAGCTGTGTTCAGAGAGGTTTAACAAGACAGGTTTAATGCCCCTTAGAAGAGACGTGGAGATCACAGTAACTTAAAAAGACGCTTTTAATGCCCCTTGAAGGAGTGGTGGAGTTCGCAGTGAAATAAAAAGACAATATCAATGCCTCGTGGAAAAGTGGTGGAGGTCAAAGTGGAATAAAAAGACAATATCAATGCCCCGTGGAAGAGACGTGAAGGTCACAGTAGCTTAACAAGTTCGTTTTAATGCCCCTTTGTACAGTGGTGGAGGTCGCAGTGGAATAAAAAGACAATATCAATGCCCCGTGGAAGAGACGTGGAGGTCACAGAAGCCTAACAAGATGGTTTTAATGCCCATTGGAAGAGTGGTGGAGGTCGCAGTGGAATAAAAAGACAATATCAATGCCCTGTGGAAGAAAAGTGGAGGTCACAGTAGCTATACAAGACGAATTTAATGCCCCTTGAAAGAGCTGTGGAGTTCAGAGTGATTTAACAAGACAGGTATAATGCCCCTAAGAAGAGACGTGGAGGTCACAGTAACTTAACAAGACGGTTTTAATGCCCCTTGGAAGAGTGGTGGAGGTTGCAGTGGAATAAAAAGACAATATCAATGCCCCTTAGAAGAGTGGTGGAGGTCGCTGTGGAATAAAAAGACAATATCAGTGGCCCTTGGAAGAGTGGTGGAGGTCGCAATGGAATAAAAAGACAATATCAATGCGCCGTGGAAGAGATGTGGAGGTCACAGTAGCTTCACAAGATGGTTTTAATGCCCCTTGGAACAGTGGTGGAGGTCGCAGTGGAATAAAAAGACAATATCAATGCCCCTTGGAAGAGTAGTGGAGGTAGGAGTTGAAAAAAAAGACAATATCAATGTCCTATGGGAGAGTGGTGGAGGTCGCAGTGGAATAAACAAACAATATCAATGCCCCTTGGAAGAATGGTGGAGGTCGCAGTGAAATAAAAAGACAATATCAATGCCCCATGGAAGAGACGTGGAGGTCACAGAAGCCTAACAAGATGGTTTTAATGCCCATTGGAAGAGTGGTGGAGGTCGCAGCGGAATAAAAAGACAAAATCAATGCCCCATGGAAGAGACCTGGAGGTCACAGTAGATTAACAAGACGGTTTTAATGCCCCTTGGAAGAGTCGTGGATGTCGCTGTGGAATAAAAAGACAATATCAATGCCCCTTGGAAGAGTGGTGGAGGTCACTGTGGAAAAAAAAGACAAAATCAATGCCCCGTGGTAGAGACGTGAAGATCACAGTAGCTAAACAAGACGGTTTTAATGCCTCTTGGAAGAGTGGTGGAGGATACATTGGAATAAAAAGACAATATCAATGCCCCTTGGTAGAGTGGTGGAGGTCGCAATGCAATTAGAAAGTCAATATCAATGCCACGTGGAAGAGATGTGGAGTTCACTGTAGCTTAACAAGACGGTTTAAATGCCCCTTGGAAGAGCTGTGGAGTTCAGCGTGGTTTAACAAGATGGTTTTAATGCCTCTTTTTAAAGATATGGAGGTCACAGAAGCTTAACAAGATGGTTTTAATGCCCCTTGGAAGAGTGGTGGAGGTCGCAGTGGAATAAAAAGACAATATCAATGCCCTGTGGAAGAGACGTGGATTTGACAGTAGCTATACAAGACGAATTTAATGCCCCTTGGAAGAGCTGTGGAGTTCAGAGTGATTTAACAAGACAGGTTTAATGCCCCTAAGAAGAGACGTGGAGGTCACAGTAACTTAATAAGACGGTTTTAATGCCCCTTGGAAGAGTGGTGGTGGTTAGAGTGGAATAAAAAGACAATATCAATGCCCCGTGGAAGAGACGTGGAGGTCACAGTAGCTTAACAAGACATTTTTAATGCCCCTTGGAAGAGTGGTGGAGGTCGCTGTGGAATAAAAAGTCAATATCAATGCCACGTGGAAGAGATGTGGAGGTCACTGTAGCTTAACAAGACGGTTTTAATGCCCCTTGGAAGATCTATGGAGTTCAGCGTGGTTTAAAAAGATGGTTTTAATGCCTCTTGGTAAAGATAAGGAGGTCACAGAAGCTTAACAAGATGGTTTTAATGCCACTTGGAAGAGTGGTGGAGGTCGCAGTGGAATAAAAAGACAATATCAATGCCCTGTGGAAGAGACATGGAGGTCACAGTAGCTATACAAGACGAATTTAATGCCCCTTGGAAGAGGTGTGGAGTTCAGAGTGATTTAACAAGACAGGTTTAATGATCCTAAGAAGAGACGTGGAGGTCACAGTAACTTAACAAGATGGTTTTAATGCCCCTTGGGGGAGTGGTGGAGGTCGCAGTGGAATAAAAAAACAATATCAGTGCCCCATGGAAAAGTGGTGGAGGTCGCAGTGGAATAAAAAGACAATATCAATGCCCCGTGGAAGAGAAGTGGAGGTCACCGTAGCTTAATAAGACAGATTTAATGTTCCTTGGAAGAGCTGTGGAGTTCAGAGTGGTAAATAAAAATACAATATCAGTGCCCCATGGAAAAGATGTGGAGATCATAGTAGCTTAACAAGATGGTTTTAATGCCCCTTGGAAGAGTGGTGGAGGTCGCAGTGGAATAAAAAGACAATATCAATGCCCTTTGGAAAAGTGGTGGAGATCGCAATAAAATATAAAGACAATATTAATGCCCCGTGGAAGGGACGTGGAGGTCACAGTAGCTTAACAAGATGTTTTTAATGCCCCTTGGAAGGATGGTGAAGGTCGCAGTGAAATAAAAAGGCAATATCAAGGCCCCGTGGAAGAGAAGCGGAGGTCACAGTAGCTTAACAAGACGGTTTTAATGCCCCTTGGAAGAGCTGTGGAGTACAAATTGGTTTAACTAGATGGTTTTAATGCTCCTTGGAAGAGACGTGGAGGTCACAGTAGCTTAACAAGACGGTTTTAATGCCACTTGGAATAGTGCTGGAGGTTACAATTGATTAAAAAGACAATATCAAAGCCCCGTGGAAGAGACTTGGAGGTCAGAGTAGCTTCAGAAAATGGTTTTAATGCCCTTTGGAAGAGTGGTGGAGGCCGCATTGGAATAAAAAGACAATATCAATGCCCCCTTGGAAGAGTGGTGGAGGTCGCAGTTGAAAAAAAAGAGAATATCAATGCCCTGTGGAAGAGAATTGGACGTCTCAGTAGCTTAACGACACTGTTTTAATGCCCCTTGGAAGAGTGGTGGAGGTCGCAGTGTAATAAAAAGACAATATCAATGCCCCGTGGAAGAGACGTGGAGGTCACAGTAGCCTAACAAGATGGTTTTAATGTCCATTGGAAGAGTGGTGGAGGTCACAGTGGAATATAAAGACAATATCAATGCCACGTGGAAGAGACCTGGAGGTCACAGTAGCTTAACAATATGGTTTTACTGCCCATTGGAAAACTGGTGGAGGTCTCTGTGGAATAAAAAGACAATATCAATGCCCGTTTAAAGAGTGGTTGAGGTAGCTGTGGAAAAAAAAGGCAATATCAATGCCCCGTGGAAGAGATGTGGAGGTCACAGTAGCTTCACAAGATGGTTTTAATGCCCCATGGAAGAGTGGTGGAGGTCGCAGTGGAATAAAAAGGCAATATCAATGCCCCGTGGAAGAGACGTGAAGGTCACAGTTGCTTAACAAGATCGTTTTAATGCCCCTTGGTACAGTGGTGGAGGTCGCAGTGGAATAAAAAGACAATATCAATGCCCCTTGGAAAAGTAGTGGAGGTCGGAGTTTAATAAAAAGACAATATCAATGCCCCATGGAAGAGTGGTGGAGGTCGCAGTTTAATAAAAAGACAATATCAATGCCCCGTGGCAGAGACGTGCAGGTCACAGAAGCTTAACAAGATCATTTTAATGCCCCTTGGAAGAGTGGTGGAGGTCGCAGTGGAATAAAAAGAGAAAATCAATGACCAGTGATAGAGACCTGGAGGTCACAGTACCTTAACGAGACGGTGCAATGCCCCTTGGAAGAGTGGTGGAGGTCGCTGTGGAATAAAAAGACAATATCAATGACCCTTGGAAGAGTGGTGGAGGTCGCTGTGGAATAAAAAGACAAAATCAATGCCCAGTGGTAGAGATGTGCAGATCACAGTAGCTTAACAAGACGGTTTTAATGCCCCTTGGAAGTGTGGTAGAGGTCGCAGTGGAATAAAAAAACAATATTAATGCCCCTTGGTAGAGTGGTGGAGGTCGCAATGGAATTAAAAAGACAATATCAATGCCCCGTGGAAGAGACGTGGAGGTCTCAGTAGCTTAACAGGGCAGTTTTAATGCCCCTTGGAAGAGTGGTGGAAGCTGCTGTGGAATAAAAAGACAATATCATTGCCTCGTGGAAGAGACATGGAGGTCACAGTAGCTTAACAAGACAGTTTTAAGGCCCCTTGGAAGAGCTGTGGAGTTCAGAGTGGTTTAACAAGATGGTTTCAATGCCCCGTGGAAGAGACGTGAAGGTCACAGTAGCTTAACAAGACGGTTTTAATGCCCCTTGGAAGAGTGGTGAAGGTCGCAGTGGAATAAAAAGACTTTATCAATGCCCCTTGGAAGAGTGGTGGAGGTCGCAGTGGAATTAAAAAAGAATATCGATGCCCCTTGTTAGAGTGGTGGAGGTAGCAGTGTATTAAAAATACAATATCAATGCCTCGTCGAAGAGACATGGAGGTGACAGTAGCCTAACAAGACGGTTTTAATACTCCTTGGAAGAGTGGTGGAGGTCGCTGTGGAATAAAAAGACAATAACAATGCCCCGTGGAAGAGACGTGGAGGTCACAGTAGCTTAACAAGATGGTTTTAATGCCCCTTGGAAAAGCTGTGGAGTTCAGCGTGGTTTAACAAGATGGTTTTTTTGCCCCTTGGTAAAGACGTGGAGGTCACAGAAGCTTAACAAGATGGTTTTAATGCCCTTTGGAAGAGTGGTGGAGGTCGCAGTGGAAAAAAAAGACAATATGAATGCCCTGTTGAAGAGACATGGAGGTTACAGTAGCTTAACAAGACGAATTTAATGCCCCTTGGAAGAGCTGTGGAGTTCAGAGTGATTTAACAAGACAGGTTTAATGCCCCTAAGAAGAGACGTGGAGGTCACAGTAACTTAATAAGACGGTTTTAATGCCCCTTGGAAGAGTGGTGGAGGTTAGAGTGGAATAAAAAGACAATATCAATGCCCCGTGGAAGAGACGTGGAGGTCACAGTAGCTTAACAAGACATTTTTAATGCCCCTTGGAAGAGTGGTGGAGGTCGCTGTGGAATAAAAAGTCAATATCAATGCCACGTGGAAGAGATGTGGAGGTCACTGTAGCTTAACAAGACGGTTTTCATGCCCCTTGGAAGATCTATGGAGTTCAGCGTGGTTTAAAAAGATGGTTTTAATGCCTCTTGGTAAAGATATGGAGGTCACAGAAGCTTAACAAGATGGTTTTAATGCCACTTGGAAGAGTGGTGGAGGTCGCAGTGGAATAAAAAGACAATATCAATGCCCTGTGGAAGAGACATGGAGGTCACAGTAGCTATACAAGACGAATTTAATGCCCCTTGGAAGAGGTGTGGAGTTCAGAGTGATTTAACAAGACAGGTTTAATGACCCTAAGAAGAGACGTGGAGGTCACAGTAACTTAACAAGATGGTTTTAATGCCCCTTGGGGGAGTGGTGGAGGTCGCAGTGGAATATAAAAACAATATCAATGCCCCATGGAAAAGTGGTGGAGGTCGCAGTGGAATAAAAAGACAATATCAATGCCCCGTGGAAGAGAAGTGGAGGTCACCGTAGCTTAACAAGACAGATTTAATGTTCCTTGGAAGAGCTGTGGAGTTCAGAGTGGTTTAAGAAGACAGTATTAGTGCTCCTTGGAAGAGTGGTAGAGTTTACAGTGGAATAAAAATACAATATCAGTGCCCCATGTAAAAGACGTGGAGATCATAGTAGCTTAACAAGATGGTTTTAATGCCCCTTGGAAGAGTGGTGGAGGTCGCAGTGGAATAAAAAGACAATATCAATGCCCTTTGGAAAAGTGGTGGAGATCGCAATAAAATATAAAGACAATATTAATGCCCAGTGGAAGAGACGTGGAGGTCACAGTAGCTTAACAAGATGTTTTTAATGCCCCTTGGAAGGATGGTGAAAGTCGCAGTGGAATAAAAAGGCAATATCAAGGCCCCGTGGAAGAGAAGCGGAGGTCACAGTAGCTTAACAAGACAGTTTTAATGCCCCTTGGAAGAGCTGTGGAGTACAAATTGGTTTAACTAGATGGTTTTAATGCTCCTTGGAAGAGACGTGGAGGTCACAGTAGCTTAACAAGACGGTTTTAATGCCACTTCTAATAGTGCTGGAGGTTACAATTGATTAAAAAGACAATATCAAAGCCCCGTGGAAGAGACTTGGAGGTCAGAGTAGCTTCAGAAAATGGTTTTAATGCCCTTTGGAAGAGTGGTGGAGGTCGCAGTGGAATAAAAAGACAATATCAATGCCCCCTTGGAAGAGTGGTGGAGGTCGCAGTTGAATAAAAAGAGAATATCAATGCCCTGTGGAAGAGAATTGGACGTCTCAGTAGCTTAACGACACTGTTTTAATGCCCCTTGGAAGAGTGGTGGAGGTCGCAGTGTAATAAAAAGACAATATCAATGCCCCGTGGAAGAGACGTGGAGGTCACAGCAGCCTAACAAGATGGTTTTAATGTCCATAGGAAGAGTGGTGGAGGTCACAGTGGAATATAAAGACAATATCAATGCCACGTGGAAGAGACCTGGAGGTCACAGTAGCTTAACAAGATGGTTTTACTGCCCATTGGAAAACTGGTGGAGGTCTCTGTGGAATAAAAAGACAATATCAATGCCCGTTTAAAGAGTGGTTGAGGTAGCTGTGGAAAAAAAAGGCAATATCAATGCCCCGTGGAAGAGATGTGGAGGTCACAGTAGCTTCACAAGATGGTTTTAATGCCCCATGGAAGAGTGGTGGAGGTCGCAGTGGAATAAAAAGGCAATATCAATGCCCCGTGGAAGAGATGTGAAGGTCACAGTTGCTTAACAAGATCGTTTTAATGCCCCTTGGTACAGTGGTGGAGGTCGCAGTGGAATAAAAAGACAATATCAATGCCCCTTGGAAAAGTAGTGGAGGTCGGAGTTGAATAAAAAGACAATATCAATGCCCCATGGAAGAGTGGTGGAGGTCGCAGTTGAATAAAAAGACAATATCAATGCCCCGTGGCAGAGACGTGCAGGTCACAGAAGCTTAACAAGATCGTTTTAATGCCCCTTGGAAGAGTGGTGGAGGTCGCAGTGGAATAAAAAGACAAAATCAATGACCAGTGGTAGAGACCTGGAGGTCACAGTACCTTAACGAGACGGTGCAATGCCCCTTGGAAGAGTGGTGGAGGTCGCTGTGGAATAAAAAGACAATACCAATGACCCTTGGAAGAGTGGTGGAGGTCGCTGTGGAATAAAAAGACAAAATCAATGCCCAGTGGTAGAGACGTGCAGATCACAGTAGCTTAACAAGACGGTTTTAATGCCCCTTGGAAGTGTGGTAGAGGTCGCAGTGGAATAAAAAGACAATATTAATGCCCCTTGTTAGAGTGATGGAGGTCGCAATGGAATTAAAAAGACAATATCAATGCCCCGTGGAAGAGACGTGGAGGTCTCAGTAGCTTAACAAGACAGTTTTAATGCCCCTTGGAAGAGTGGTGGAAGCTGCTGTGGAATAAAAAGACAATATCATTGCCCCGTGTAAGAGACACGGAGGTCACAGTAGCTTAACAAGACAGTTTTAAGGCCCCTTGGAAGAGCTGTGGAATTCAGAGTGGTTTAACAAGATGGTTTCAATGCCCCGTGGAAGAGACGTGAAGGTCACAGTAGCTTAACAACACGGTTTTAATGTCCCTTGGAAGAGTGGTGGAGGTCGCAGTGGAATAAAAAGACTTTATCAATGCCCCTTGGAAGAGTGGTGGAGGTCGCAGTGGAATAAAAAAAGAATATCGATGCCCCTTGGAAGAGTGGTGGAGGTAGCAGTGTATTTAAAATACAATATCAATGCCTCGTGGAAGAGACATGGAGGTGACAGTAGCCTAGCAAGACGGTTTAAATACTCCTTGGAAGAGTGGTGGAGGTCGCTGTGGAATAAAAAGACAATAACAATGCCCCGTGGAAGAGATGTGGAGGTCACAGTAGCTTAACAAGACGGTTTTAATGCCCCTTGGAAAAGCTGTGGAGTTCAGCGTGGTTTAACAAGATGGTTTTTTTGCCCCTTGGTAAAGACGTGGAGGTCACAGAAGCTTAACAAGATGGTTTTAATGCCCTTTGGAAGAGTGGTGGAGGTCGGAGTGGAAAAAAAAGACAATATGAATGCCCTGTTGAAGAGATATGGAGGTTACAGTAGCTTAACAAGACGGTTTTATTGTCCCTTGGAAGAGTAGTGGAGGTCGCAGTGGAATAAAAAGACAATATCAATGCCCTGTGGAAGAGACGTGGAGGTCACAGGAGCTATACAAGATGAATTTAATGCCCCTTGGAAGAGCTGTGTAGTTCAGAGTGATTTAGCATGACAGGTTTAATGCCCATAAGAAAAGACGTGGAGGTCACAGAAGCTTAACAACACGGTTCTAATGCCCCTTGGGAGAGTGGTGGAGGTCGCAGTGGAATAAAAAGACAATATCAATGACCCATGGAAAAGTGGTGGAGGTTGCAGTGGAATTAAAAGACAATATTAATGCCCCTTGGAAGAGTGGTGGAGGTCGCAGTGGAATAAAAAGACAATATCAATGCCCCTTGGAAGAGACATGGAGGTCACCGTAGTTTAACAAGACAGTTTTAATGCCCCTTGGAAGCGCTGTGGAGTTCAGAGTGGTTTATCAACATAATTTTAATGCCCCTTGGAAGAGACGTGTAGGTCACAGTAGCTTAACAAGATGGTTTTAGTGCCCCTTGGAATAGTGGTGGAGGTTACAGTGGAATAAAAATACCATATCAATGCCCCTTGGAAGAGGTGGAGATCACAGTAGCTTAACAAGATGGTTTTAATGCCCCTTGGAAGAGTGGTGGATGTCGAGGGGAATAAAAAGCCAATATCAATGCCCCTTGGAAGAGTGATGGAGGTCGCAAAAAAATATAAAGACAATATTAATGCCCAGCGGAAGAGACGTGGAGGTCACAGTAGCTTAACAAGATGTTTTTAATGCCCCTTGGAAGGGTGGTGAAGGTCGCAGTGGAATAAAAAGACAATATCAATGCCCCGTGGAAGAGAAGCGGAGGTCCCAGTAGCTTAAGAAAATGGTTTCAATGCCCCTTGGAAGAGTGGTGAAGGTCGCAGTCGCATAAAAAGATAATATCAATGCCCTATGGAAGAGTGGTGGAGGTCGCAGTGGAATAAAAAGACAATATCGATGTCCTGTAGAAGAGAATTGGAGGTCTCAGTGGCTTAATAACACCGTTTTAATGCCCCTTGGAAGAGTTTGTGGAGGTCGCAGTTGAATAAAAAGACACTATCAATGCCCCTTGAAAGAGTGATGGAGGTCACAGTGGAATAAAAAGACAATATTAATGCCCCGTGGAAGAGAAGTGGAGATCACAGTAGCCTAACAAGATGGTTTTAATGCCCCTTGGAAGAGTGGTTGAGGTTGCAGTGCAATAAAAAGACAATATCAATGCCCTGTGGAAAATAAGTGGAGGTCACAGTAGCTTAAGAAGACGGCTTTAATGCCCCTTGGAAGTGACTTGGAGGTCACAGTAGCTTAACACGATGGTTTTAATGCCCCTTGTAAGAGTGGTGGAGGTCGCAGTGCAATAAAAAGGCAATATCAATGACCCCTTGGAAGAATGGTGGCGGTCGCAGTGGAATAAAAATACAACATCAATGCCCTATGGAAGAGTGTTGGAAGTCACAGTGGAATAAAAATACAATAATAATGCCCCTTGGAAGAGACTTGGAGTTCACAGTAGATTAGCAAGACCGTTTTAATGCCCCTTGGAAGAGTGGTGGAGGTCGCAGACAAATAAGAAGACAATATCAATGCCCCGTGGAAGAGACGTGGAGGTCACAGTTGCCTAACAAGATGGTTTTAGTGCCCATTGGAAGAGTGGTGGAGGTCTCTGTGGAATAAAAAGAGAATATCAATGCCCCTTGGAAGAGTGGTGAAGGTCGCTGTGGAAAAAAAAGACAATATCAATGCCCCGTGGAAGAGACGTGAAAGTCACAGTAGCTTAACAAGCCGGTTTTAATGCCCCTTGGAAGAGTGGTGGATGTTACAGTAGAATAAAAAGACAATGTCATTGCCCCGTGGAAGAGACGTGGAGATAGTAGCTTAACAAGGCGGTTATAATGCCCCTTGGAAGAGTGGTGGAGGTTGCAGTGGATTAAAAAGAAAATATCAATGCCCCGTGGAAGAGATGTGGAGACAGTAGCTTAACAAGACGGTTTTAATGCCCCTTGGAGAAGTGGTGGAGGTCTCAGAGGAATAAAAAGACAATATCAATAGAGATGACCGGTGTTCGACTAGAAATGTTCGCCAATCTCAAATTCGAGCTGTTTTGGGCGGTGTTCGAGTCGTTCGACGAACGCGAACGATTTGCAAAAAATTCGGCTGTTCGAGGTTATGTTCGATAACTGTTTGTGCACCGAAAGCGTGTCCTGAATGTATGGCGCTATTTAGAGCACCAATCATGCAGGGATTGTCTGCCACTCACTGTAATGCCACAGCCATGGTGGTTGTGGCATTACAGTGGTTGCCCAAATCGATGGGAACAGTGATCACAGTGAAACACGAAAAGCCGGCAATTCAGCAGCGGCATACACCGGTACCAGACAATTTAGAACCGAAAGAATAGAGTATCACACATAGATTAGATAGATAGAAACATATCAGTCAAATATATAAGAAGTACAGTGACAGTGTTGGTTACTGTACTTGTCATTTAGTGTAAAGGATTTATTAAAAAAAATATTAGTGTTTTCATGCACCGTCTCTTTAAAAAAGCCGGCCGGCAATTCAGCTTTGGTACCCGACAATTTATAACAGAAAGAATAGAGCATTACACATAGATTAGATAGATAGAAACATGTCAGTCACATATATAAGAAGTACAGTGATAATGTTGATTACTGTACTTGTCATTTAGTGTTAAAATAAAGGATTTATTAAGATTTATTAAAAAAAAAATTGGCGTGGGGTTCCGCGTAATTTTAGTCTCTAGCGGAGGTTAAGCAGACGGCTGGGGCAGATGTTTGAAGCCTGGGAAGGGGGTAATACCCGGCTCATCTGGATGCCGTCACAGCCAGACACTGCAGAGCGCAAGCATGCCTGCACTTCTCAGTGTATGCCGCATGGCAAGCTGGATGGCAGCATTCTGCTGCGGTCCAGCCTGTCATGTGAATGTAGCAGAGCTGAAGCTGTCGTGGGAACCATGGAAAGGTAAGGATGATGTTGCTTTATTATTTTACTTTTATTGCAGGAGATGTTTGGCTTCAGCTGGAATGGGCGTAATGGTAAGTATGGTTTAATTTAGAACAATAAAGAATTGTGTGTTTATTTCGATTAAAGGACTTTATTCTGGGTGTTTGTGTTTTTTTGTATCTTTGACTATGGGGTTAGTAATGGGGGTGTCTTATAGACGCCTCTCCATTACTAACCTGGGCTTGATGTCAGCTGGCATTATAAGCTGACATCAACCCCAACCCTATTACCCCACTGCCACCGCTACAGGGCAGTGGGAAGAGCGAGGCTAAGTGCCAGAATTGGCGCATTCTATGGATGCGCCATTTCTGGGGCGGCTGACGGCTGGTGTTTCTAGACTGGGAGGGGGCCAATATTCATGGCTCCCTTCCTGGGCTATTAATATCATCCCCAGCAGTCTGCCTAGTCTTTGCTAGCTATTAAAATAGGGGGGACCCCACATAATTTTTTTTGGGGTCCCCCATTTTAATAGCTAGTAAAGGCTAGGTATTCAGCTGGGGGCTGATATTAGTAGCCTGGGAAGCTCCATGGGTATTACCCCCTTCCCAGGCTTCAAACATCTGCCCCAGCCGTCTGCTTAACCTCCACTAGAGACTAAAATTACGGGGAACCCCACGCCAATTTTTTTTTTAATAAGTCCTTTATTTTAACACTAAATGACAAGTACAGTAATCAACACTATCACTGTACTTCTTATATATGTGACTGACATGTTTCTATCTATCTAATCTATGTGTGATGCTCTATTCTTTCTGTTATAAATTGTCGGGTACCGATGCTAAATTGCCGGCCGGCTTTTTTAAAGAGACGGTGCATGAAAACACTAATATTTTTTTTAATAAATCTTTTAACACTAAATGACAAGTACAGTAACCAACACTGTCACTGTACTTCTTATATATGTGACTGACATGTTTCTATCTATCTAATCTATGTGTGATGCTCTATTCCTTCTTGTTTAAATTGTCTGGTACCAGTGTATGCCACTGCTGAATTGCCGGCCGGCTTTTTTAAAGAGAGTTTCTTCTGAGCAGTTTGTAAGCTTTTGGACACCTTTGAAGGTGTTTTGTATGTGTTTCTATGTGTTTTTGTTTGCCTGCCATTAGTTTTAACGGTGTTCGACGGTATTCGACGAACAGTTCCTCGAACATCCCGGTGTTCGACGAACCGAACCGAACCCGAACACTACGGGAGTGGCTCAACAGTAAATATCAATTCCCTTTGGGAGAGTGGTGGACGTCGCAATGGAATAAAAAGACAATATCAATGCCCCGTGGAAGAGACGTGGAGGTCACAGTAGCTTAACGAGACGGTTTTCATGCCTCTTGGAAAAGTGGTGGAGGTCGCTGTGGAATAAAAAGACAATAACAATTACCCGTGGAAGAGACGTGGAGGTCATAGTAGCTTAACAAGACGGTTTTAATGCCCTTTGGAAGAGCTGTGGAGTAAAGATTGGTTTAAAAAGATGGTTTTAATGCCCCTTGGTAGAGACGTGGAGGTCACAGTAGCTTAACAAGACGGTTTTAATGCCCCTTGGAAGAGTGATGGAGGATACAGTTGAATAAAAAGACAATATCAATGCCCCGTGGAAGAGACTTGGAGGTCACAGTAGTTTGTCAAAATGGTTTTAATGCCCCTTGGAAGAGTGGTGGAGGTCGCAGTGGAATAAAAAGACAATATCAATGCCCTGTGGAAGAGAGGTGGAGGTCGCAGTGGAATAAAAAGACAATATCAATGCCCCGTAGAAGAGAATTGGAGGTCTCAGTAGCTTAACAACATTGTTTTAATGCCCATTGGAAAATGGTGGAGGTCTCTGTGGAATAAAAAGACAATATCAATGCCCCTTGGAAGAGTGGTTGAGGTCGCTGTGGAAAAAAAAGACAATATCAATGCCCCGTGGAAGAGACGTGGAGTTCACAGTAGCTTAAAAAGCCGGTTTTAATGCCCCTTGGAAGAATGGTGGAGGTTACAGTGGAATAAAAAGACAATATCAATGCCCCGTGGATAAGACGTGGAGATAGTAGCTTAACAAGATGGTTTTAATGCCCTTGGAGGAGTGGTGGAGGTCGATGTGGAATAAAAAGACAATATCAATGCCCCATGGAAGAGACGTGGAGGTCACAATAGCTTAACAAGACAGTTTTACTGCCCTTTGGAAGAGGTGTGGAGTTAAGAGTGGTTTAACAAGATGGTTTTAATGTCCCGTGGAAGAGAAGTGGAGGTCACAATAGCTTAACAAGTTGGTTTTAATGCCTCTTGGAAGAGTGGTGGAGGTTACAGTGGAATAAAAATACAATAACAATGCCCCGTGGAAGAGACGTGGTGGTCACAGTAACTTAACAAGACGGTTTTGATGCCCCTTTGAAGGGTGGTGGAGGTCACAGTGGAATAAAAAGACAATATCAATGCCCCTTGGAAGAGACGTGGAGGTCAAAGTTGCTTAACAAGACGGTTTAATGCCCCTTGGAAGAGTGGAGAATGTCGCTGTGGAATAAATTGACAATATCAATGCCCCGGGGAAGAGACGTGGAGTTTACAGTAGCTTAAAAAGATGGTTTTAATGCCACTTGGAAGAATGGTTGAGGTCGCATTGGTATAAATAGACAATATCAATGCCCCGTGAAAGAGACATGGATGTCACAGTAGCTTAAAAACACGGTGTTAATGCCCCTTGGAAGAGGGGTGGATGTCTTTGTGGAATAAATAGACAATATCATTGCCCCGTGGAAAAGACGTGGAGGTCACAGTGGCTTAACAAGACGGTTTTAATGCCCCTTGGAAGAGCTGTGGAGTTCACAGTGGTTTAACAAGATGGTTTTAATGCCCCTTAGAAGAGACGTGAAGGTCACAGTAGCTTAAAAAGACGATTTTAATGCCCCTTGGTAGAGTGGTGGAGGTCGCAGTGGAATAAAAAGACAATATCAATGCCCTGTGGAAGAGACGTGGTGGTCACAGTAGCTTAACAAGATGGTTTTTAATGCCCCTTCGTAGAGTACTGGAGGTAGCTGTGGTATAAAAAGACAATATCAATGCCCTGTGGAAGAGACGTGGTGGTCACAGTAGCTTAACAAGACGGTTTTAATGCCCCTTGACGGAGTGGTGGAGTTCACAGTGAAATGAAGAGACAATATCAATGCCCGTTGGAAAAGAGGTGGAGGTCAAAGTGTAATAAAAAGACAATATCACTGCCGCTAGGAAGAGTGGTGGAGGACACAGTGGAATAAAAAGACAATATCAATGCCCCTTGGAAGAGTGGTGGAGGTCGCAGTGGAATTAAAAGACAATATCAATGCCCCGTGGAAGAGACGTGGCGTTCACAGTAGCGTAACAAGACGGTTTTAATGCCCCTTGAAGAGTGGCGGAAGTCGCTGTGGAATAAAAAGACAATATCAATGCACCATGGAAGATACGTGGAGGTCACCGTAGCTTAACAAGACGGTTTTAATGCCCCTTGGAAGAGCGGTGGAGTTCAGAGTGGTTTAACAAGACGGTTTTAATGCCCCTTGGGAGAGTGGTGGAGGTTACAGTGGAATAAAAAGACAAAATCAATGCCCCTTGGAAGAGTGGTGGAGGTCGCAATGGAATATAAAGAGAATATTAATGCCCCGTGGAAGAGACAAGAAGATCACAGTAACTTAACATTGTGGTTTTAATGCCCCTTGGAAGAGTGGTGGAGGTCGCAGTGGAATAAAAAGACAATATCAATGCCCCGTGGAAGAGACGTGGAGGTCACAGTAGCTTAACAAAACGGTTTTACTGCCCCTTGGAAGAGTGATGGAGGTCGCTGTGGAATAAAAAGACAATATCAATGCCCCGTGGAATAAACGTGGAGGTCACAGTAGCTTATCTAGAAAAATGTTATGCCCCTTGGAAGAGTTGTGGAGTTCAGAGTATTTTAACAAGACGGTTTTAATGCCCCTTGGAAGAGTGGTGGAGGTAGCAGTGGAATAAAGAGACAATATCAATGCCCCTTGGTAGAGTGGTGGAGGTCAAAGGGGAATAAAAAGATAATATCAATGCCGCTTGGAAGAGTGGTGGAGATCCCAGTGGAATAAAAAGACAATATCAATGCCCCGTGGAAGAGACGTGGAGGTCACAGTACCTTAACAAGACATTTTTAATGCCCCTTGGAAAAGTGGCGGAGGTTACAGTGAAATAAAAAGACAATATCAATGCCCCAAGGAAGAGATGAGGAGGTCAAAATAGCTTAACAAGGTGGTTTTAATGCCCATTGGAAGAGTGGTGGAGGTCGCAGTGGAATGAAAAGACAATATCAATGCCCCTTGGAAGAGATTTGGAGGTCACAGTAGCTTAGCAAGATGGTTTTAATGCCCCTTGGAAGTGTGGTGGAGGTCACTGTGGAATAAAAAGACAATATCATTGCCCCGGGGAAGAGACGTGGAGGTCACAGTAGCTTAACAAGATGGCTTTAATGCCCCTTTGAAGTGCTGTGGAGTTCAGAGTGGTCTAACAAGATGGTTTTAATGTCCCATGGAAGAGACGTGGAGCTCACAGGACCTTAACAAGACGGTTTTAATGCCCTTTGGAAGAGTGGTGGAGGTCACAGTGGAATAAAAAGACAATATGAATGCCACTTGGAAGAGTGTTGGAAGTTGCAGTGGAATAAAAAGACAATATCAATGCCCCGTGGTACAGACGTGGAGGTCACAGTAGCTTAACAAGATGGTTTTAATGTCCCTTGGAAGAGTGGGGGAGGTCACAGTGGTATAAAAAGACAATATCAATGCCCCGTGGAAGAGACGTGGAGGTCACAGTAGTTTAACAAGATGGTTTTAATGCCCCTTGGAAGAGTGGTGGAGATCGCTATGGAATAAAAAGACAATATCAATGCCCCGTGGAAGAGAAGTGGAGGTCACAGTAGTTTAACAAGACAGTTTAAATGCAACTTGAATAGTGATGGAGGTATGTTAAATAAAAATAAAATACCAATGCCCCGTGGAAGAGACGGGGAGGTCGCCATAGCTTACCAAGACGCTTTTAATGCCCCTTGGAAAAGCTGTGGAGTTCAGAGTAGTTTAACAAGATGGTTTTAATGCCCCTTGGAAGAGACATGTAGGTCACAGTAGCTTAACAAGACGGTATTAATGCCACTTGGAAGAGTGGTGGAGGTTATAGTGGAATAAAAATACAATATCAATGCCCCGTGGAAGAGACGTGGAGATCACAGTAGCTTAAAAAGATGGTTTTAATGCCTGTTGGAAGAGTGGTGGAAGTCGCAGTGGAATAAAAAGACAATATCAATGCCCCTTGGAAGAGTGGTGGAGGTCTCAATGGAATATTAGGACAATATTAATGCCCCTTGGAAGAGACGTGGAGGTCACAATAGCTAAACAATATGGTTTTAATGCCCCTTGGAAGAGTGGTGGAAGTCTCAGTGGAATGAAAAGACAATATCAATGCCCTGTGGAAGCGACGTAGAGGTCACAGCAGCTTAACAAGACAGTTTTAATGCCCTTTGGGAGAATACTAGAGGTCGCTGTGGAATAAAAAGACAATATCAATACCCCGCGGAAGAGACGTGGAGGTAATAGTAGCTTAACAAGGCGGTTTTAATGCCCCTTGGAAGAGCTGTGGAGCTCAGAGTGGTTTAACAAGATGGTTTTAATGCACCTTAGTACAGACGTGGAGGTCACAGTAGCTTAACAAGATGGTTTTAATGCCCCTTGTTAGAGTGGTGGAGGTCGCAGTGGAATAAAAAGACAATATCAATGCCCCGTGGAATAGACGTGGAGGTCACAGTAGCTTAACTAGACAAATTTAATGCCCCGTGGAAGAGTTGTGGAGTTCAGAGTATTTTAACAAGACGGGTTTAATGCCCCTTGAAAGAGACGTGGAGGTCACAGTAACTTATTAAAACGGTTTTAATTCCCCTTGGAAGAGTGGTGGAGGTCGCAGTGGAATAAAGATACAATATCAATGCCCCTTGGTAGAGTGGTGGAGGTCAAAGGGGAATAAAAAGACAATATCAATGCCGCTTGGAAAAGTGGTGTAGATCCCAGTGGAATAAAAAGACAATATCAATGCCCCGTGGAAGAGACGTGGAGGTCACTGTACCTTAACAAGACGTTTTTAATGCCCCTTGGAAAAGTGGTGGAGGTTACAGTGGAATAAAAAGACAATATCAATGCCCCGTGGAAGAGACGAGGAGGTCAAAATAGCTTAACAAGGTGGTTTTAATGCCCATTTCGAAGAGTGGTGGAGGGCGCAGTGAAATAAAAAGACAATATCAATGCCCCATAGAAGAGACGTGGAGATCACAGTAGCTTAACATGTGTTATGATCTGCTACAGGAACTAAGGAAAGACAGGAGATCTGTCCCTACAATATAACTAAACTAGATCCCTACGATGTAACGGGGAACCTGATCCTGCGATCAGACCCGCTAAAGTCCTCGGCTAGTCTGTACGAAGACCTATAGATGTGAGGGAGGGATCCCTACAAGAACTAGGGACTGGGATAAGTTGGACACCTCCTAGCAGAAATAGTAGCAGTCAAAGACAAACACACAACAAAAAGCATAGAGGTCAGAAGACCTAGCAAAACTAACAGAGAACGGTAACAGAGCACCAAGCTAGCTCAAAAGTAGTAAATACAATGAAGTCCAGCAAGGTCAGGAGGGTGGAGCCGGATTAAATAGGCAAAAATGGTCATGTGCCTAGCAAACTAAAAAAAAACTAACAGGAGAGTTCTAACAGTACCCCCTCTTCTAAGAGGATCCTCCGGATCCCCTAGGCCCAGGCTTATCAGGAAACCTCCTGTGAAACGCTCTGAGAAGTCTGGAAGCAGAAACATCATCCGCCCTCACCCATGAGTTATCCTCAGGTCCGAAACCCTTCCAAGCGACGAGATACTGCAAACTCCCTCTATACCGTCTAGAATTTAGGATGCGGGAAATTTCATATTCCCCGTCCTCCACCACCGGAGGAACAGTGGCAGAGGCGTCATCATCCGACACGTCAGCTCTTTTCAACAGAGAAACATGAAACACCGGGTTAATCTTCCAGGAGGTAGGAACCTACAGCCTAACAGCAGATTGGTTAACTATCTGAAGCACCTTAAAGGGCCCTACGAACTTGGGACCCAATTTTTTAGAAGGAATCCTCAATCGCAGATTCTTAGAGGACAACCAAACCATGTCACCAACAGCAAACAAAACCTCTTGCCGTTTCCTATCAAAGTACCTCTTAGATTTTTTGTTAGCCTCCTGAAGATTACCACGTACATCCGTCCAAACTCTCTCCAAATCACCGGAAAAACTCTCCTCCTCAGGCACAGCGGATACCAATTTGGAGAATGACCCAAAAGACGGATGTCTCCCAGAACAACAAAAAAAAGGCGAACACCCAGCAGAAGAGGATGTATGGTTGTTAAGAGCAAATTCAGCAAGTGGCAGAAACTCAGACCACCCCTCTTGATTGTCTGCCACAAAACAACGCAAGAACTGCTCAACATCCTGGTTCTTCCTTTCTGTCTGGCCATTAGACTCAGGATGATATCCGGATGAAAACGACAAATGAACTCCCAACCAGTCACAAAAGGCACGCCAAAAACGAGCCACGAACTGAGGTCCCCTATCAGAAACAATGTCAGTAGGAACACCATGTAGTCTGACAATTTCCTTGACAAAGGCCTTAGCGAGTGTCTTAGCGCAAGGCAGTTTGATGAAGGGAACCAAGTGACACATCTTGCTAAAACGGTCCACGACCACCCAGATGACCGTGAAACCTTCAGAGGGGGGAAGGTCAGTAATAAAGTCCATAGCCAGATGTGTCCAAGGTGCACTAGGAACCTCCAGAGGGCAAAGCAACCCCGCAGCAGGAGCATGCGAAGACTTGGATCTAGCACACACAGTACATTGACGCACCCACTTAATGACTTCCTTCTGCCATCCAGGCCACCAAAAACTGCGACCCACAAGTCTCTTGGTCTCAGAAATTCCTGGATGACCTGCCAACCGAGACTCATGACACTCAACAAACAAATCTCTCCTAAAGGTCCTAGGCACAAACAACCTCCCATGGGGAGTGTTAGATGGGGCATTCTCCTGAGCTTTAAGAATCTCATCCTCCAAAACGGAGTCCAAAGCAGCAATCACAACACCTTCTTGTAAAATGCTCTCCTCTTCCTCCTCAGCACCGACCATGGGAGAAAAGCTGCGAGACAAAGCATCCGCTTTAACATTCTTGGTACCCGGGATGTAAGTAATGGAAAAATTAAACCGCGAGAAAAAAAGTGCCCACCTAGCCTGACGGGCATTCAAGCGCTTGGCAGCATCAAGATAGATCAGATTTTTATGATCAGTGAAAATTTGAATGGGAAATTCAGCACCTTCCAAGAGGTGACGCCAGTGTTCAAATGCGAGTTTAATAGCCAGCAATTCCTGATTACCAATATCGTAATTAAGTTCAGTCTCAGAAAATTTTTTTGAAAAAAAGGCACAGGGATGTATTTCATCCTTATTTTCCTGAGACAACACCGCACCGACCCCCACAGAGGAAGCATCAACCTCAACCAAAAACGGCTTAGTCACATCAGGCTGAATAAGGATGGGAGCAGAGGTGAACCTCTCCTTAAGAAGCACAAAAGCCTCAATGGCCTCAGAAGTCCACTGAACCGCATTAGCACCTTTCCTGGTGAGATCGGTCAGCGGTTTGACAATAATAGAATTTTTTTTATGAATTTTCTGTAATAATTGGCGAAACCCAAAAACCTCTGTATTGATTTCAAACCAATAGGCCTAGGCCATTCCTGCACAGCTTGAACTTTAACCGGATCCATCTCAAAACCTTCACTGGAGATAATGTAACCCAAAAAACTAATTCTCTGTACAGCGAACTCACATTTCTCTAGCTTAGCAAAAAGCGAATTGTCCATTAATAACTGTAAAACCTCACGTACGCTCTGCCAATGAGACTCCAGATCAGGCGAATAAATCAGAATGTCATCCAAATACACAACCACATTTTTGCCGATTCAAGGTCTAAGGATGTCATTAATAAGATTCTGAAAAAATGCTGGAGCATTGGTAAGACCAAAAGGCATAACCAGATTCTCAAAATGACCCACAGAAGTGTTAAAAGCAGTCTTCCATTCATCACCCTCCTTCATGCGCAACAAATTGTATGCCCCCCGGAGATCAATTTTAGAGAACCACTTGGCCCCCACTAACTGGTTAAATAAATCAGGAATCAATGGCAGTGGGTAAGGATTGCGTACAGTAATTTTATTAATCTCACGAAAGTCCAGACAAGGACGTAACCCGCCATCTTTTTTTTTAACAAAAAAAAATCCAACAGCCACAGGAGACTTGGAAGGCCTAATGTGACCGGCGGCCAAGCTTGTCTGTATGTATTCCTCCAAAGCCTTTCTCTCAGGAATAGTAAGATTAAATAAACAACTTTTAGGAAGAGTCGCTCCAGGGACAAATTCAATGGTACAATCATAGTCTCTATGGGGAGGTAAAATTTGTGACTCCTCCTCAGAAAAAACTCTCCAAAAATCCTGAATAGGTACAGGTAATTCCCCTTTATCCACAGCAGCAATGCGCCCGTTACAACACTTGTCATAACACTTAGGGCTTCAGGACTTAATTTCATTGGTAGACCAATCCAGTACAGGATTGTGCAATTTTAACCAGGGCAACCCCAATATTACTGGAGAAGGCAAATTATTTAATACTACCAAATCCAAATTCTCTTGATGAATACCATTAATAGTGAGGGGAAATTCACAGACCTTATGAGTAACACTCTTCAAGGGAGAGCCATCAACAGAAACCACAGTAATAGGGGATGACAAAGTTTTAGGTTTTAATTTAAGTTTTTCTAAGAATCCCCCAGCAATCACATTCAGAGTAGAACCGCAATCCACAAAAACCCGAAATTCAATTAATTCATCCTGAGCAGCAGTAGTAGCAGATAGGAATACTCCCTTAGAATTTAAACAGGCTATTCGTGCATGACTGACCATTTTTTTTTCTTTCTTCATACGAAGCACACAGTTCTTAATAAAATGACCAGAATTTCCGCAATAGAAGCACAAACCTTCAGAAAGCCTGCGGTCTTTTTCCTGAGAGCGGGCTGCCATCGCCCCAATCTCCATCGGCTCTCCTTTGTCAGCACAGACCCTCTCAGGACTCGGAGCTGACATAGCAGAGGATTTGCTCTCATTAACCCTTGCACGCAGTCTCCTGTCCACCCGTATAGCTAATTGCATTGCCTCCTGCAAGTTTCCAGGTGTGGGATAAGCAATCAGTAAATCATTAACCCTTTCACCAAGCCCTGCAAGAAACAAGCTTTTCAAAGCTGAATCGTTCCACCCCACCTGGGAAGACCACCGACGGAAGTGAGAACAATATTTTTCCACATTACCTGATCCCTGCCTCAGATGTCTCAATTCAGACTCAGCAGATGAGACACGATCAGGATCATCGTACAACAAACCCAAAGCAGAAAAAAAACTATCCACTGATCTAAAGCACAGATCACTAGGTTGGAGAGAGAAGGCCCATCCCTGAGGATCTTTGCGCAAAAGTGACATTATGAACCCTATGCGCTGTGATTCATCACCAGAGGATCCGGGTCTCAAACGAAAATACAATAAACAAGCATTTTTAAAAGAAAAAAAATCTTGTTGTTCGCCAAAAATTAGATCAGGCAGACGTACCTTTGGTTCCACAAAATGTGCTCCAGAACAGCTACTCACGTGTTGTTGGAGCTTGTCCACCTCCAGAGAGAGTCCCTGCAAGCGTTGAGCCAAATCTTGAACCGAGACCATGATAGAAAACTGGAGGTCTTTTCTTAGAAAAAATTATTTTTTTTTTTTAGGCTGGACTTACTGTTATGATCTGCTACAGGAACTAAGGAAAGACAGGAGATCTGTCCCTACAATATAACTAAACTAGATCCCTACGATGTAAGGGGAACCTGATCCTGCGATCAGACCCGCTAAAGTCCTCGGCTAGTCTGTACGAAGACCTATAGATGTGAGGGAGGGATCCCTACAAGAACTAGGGACTGGGATAAGTTGGACACCTCCTAGCAGAAATAGTAGCAGTCAAAGACAAACACACAACAAAAAGCATAGAGGTCAGAAGACCTAGCAAAACTAACAGAGAACGGTAACAGAGCACCAAGCTAGATCAAGAGTAGTAAATACAATGAAGTCCAGCAAGGCCAGGAGGGCGGAGCCGGATTAAATAGGCAAAAATGGTCATGTGACCAGCAAACTAAAAAAAACCTAACAGGAGAGTTCTAACAACATGGTGGTTTTAATGCCCCTTGGAAGAGTGGTGGAGGTTGCAGTGGAATAAAAAGACAATGTCAATGCCCCGTGGAAAAGATGTGGAGGTCACAGTGGCTTAACAAGACGGTTTTAATGCCCCTTGGAAGAGCTGTGGAGTTCAGAGTGGTTTAACAAGATGGTTTTAATGCCCCTTGGAAGAGACATGAAGGTCACAGTAGCTTGACAAGACGATTTTAATGTCCCTTGGTAGAGTGGTGGAGGTCGCAGTGGAATAAAAATACAATATCAATGCCCTGTGGAAGAGACGTAGTAGTCACAGTAGCTTAACAAGACGGTTTTTAATGCCCCTTGGAAGAGTACTGGAGGTCGCTGTGGTATAAAAAGACAATATCAATGCCCTGTGGAAAAGACGTGGAGGTCACAGTAGCTTAACAAGATGGTTTTAATGCCCCTTGATGGAGTGGTGGAGTTCACAGTGGAATAAAAAGACAATATCAATGACCCCTTGGAAGAGTGGTGGAGGTCGCAGTGTAATAAAAATACAATATTAATGCCCCTTGGAAGAGACGTGGAGGTCACAGTAGCTTAGCAAGACCGTTTTAATGCCCCTTGGGAGAGTGGTGGAGGTCGCATTCGAATAAAAAGACAATATCAATGCCCCTTGAAAGAGTGCAAACCTACAAAAGACAAAAAATATATCTCATACCCTACCATCATTATATATAAATGTAAAACAAAGTTGCATATGAAATATAGGGTACTTAGTGAACTATTTTTGATCAAAAATAGTATACAAGCTGTCCCACCAGCGACAAGGTGACCCTAAATTGGGACGGTCTTACACTGTCTATATTAAAAACCTTACTGTATATCAAAGTTGAAGTAATGCATATAAAAGGGTAGACAAATAGAACCAGGTCCCAATATCAGACCACCTAAGCCTGTGGTAAGCTGCATATATACTAACCAGCTCAACAAGGGGGATGCCACACCCCTAATTTGCACCGAATGCAAACAAGACAAAAAACCAAGCAATGTGAACTGAGGTCTAAGATGGTACACATGCAAGAAATAGGAGCATGTTCACACTAGCAAAAAGATGCAAAACCTACAAAAGACAAAAATTATATCTCATACCCTACCATCATTATATATAAATGTAAAGCAAAGTTCCATATGAAATATAGGGCACTTAGTGAACTATTTTTGATCAAAAAAAGTATACAAGCCGTCCCACCAGCGACAAGGTGACCCTAAATTGGGACGGTCCTACACTATCTATATTAAAAACCTTACTGTATATCAAAGTTGAAGTATGCATATAAAAGGGTAGACAAATAGAACCAGGTCCCAATATCAGCCCACCTAAGCCCGTGGTAAGCTACATATATACTAACCAGCTCAACCAGCTCAATAGTTCACTAAGTACCCTATATTTCAAATGCAACTTTGCTTTACATTTATATATAATGATGGTAGGGTATGAGATATATTTTTTGTCTTTTGTAGGTTTTGCATCTTTTTGCTAGTGTGAACATGCTCCTATTTCTTGCATGTGTACCATCTTAGACCTCAGTCCACATTGCTTGGTTTTTTGTCTTGTTTGCATTCTGTGCAAATTAAGGGTGTGGCATCCCCCTTGTTGAGCTGGTTAGTATATATGTAGCTTACCACGGGCTTAGGTGGTCTGATATTGGGACCTGGTTCTATTTGTCTACCCTTTTATATGCATTACTTCAACTTTGATATACAGTAAGGTTTTTAATATAGACAGTGTAGGACCATCCCAATTTAGGGTCACCTTGTCGCTGGTGGGACGGCTTGTATACTTTTTTTGATCAAAAATAGTTCACTAAGTACCCTATGTAATGCACACGCCCGGGCTGAGCGGCGTGTGCGTGTGATTCCACTGGACCGTGCCGGAGAGTGAATGCCTGGAGGGGCGTAACTAGGTATTCACCCGATCCGACCAGGGTCACACGACGGCATACAACGCCAGTGCACCAAGGAGGAACCGAGCAGAGGGACCAGGTGCTACTCCAGGACAGACCCCGGACATGGCTGTTGACCCACACAGGGGAATACAGGAACAGACTGGTTAGGCTGGCACACAGACTGGTGGGAATAGGCAGGCACGACTGGTATGCAGGCAGGCGGGTATGCAGGCAGGGGGGTACAGGCAAGCACGGCTAGAGTGCAGACAGGAAGGCACTAGCAGGTAGGAACACAGGCGGGATAGGACCCAGTACACACTGGGACTTTGGAACAGAACCACAGATGTGGCGGACAAACACAGCAGAGTGAGGCCGCCCAGAGAGGTGAGCGAGAGCAGGGCAGGATGAGACCGCCCGGAGCGGTGAGCAAGAGCAGGGCAGGACGAGACCGCCTGGAGCGGTGAGCAAGAGCAGAGCAGGACGAGACCGCCTGGAGCAAGAGCAGAGCAGGACGAGACCACCTGGAGCGGTGAGCAAGAGCAGAGCAGGACGAGACCGCCTGGAGCGGTGAGCAAGAGCAGAGCAGGACGAGACCGCCTGGAGCGGTGAGCAAGAGCAGAGCAGGACGAGACCGCCTGGAGCAGTGAGCAAGAGCAGAGCAGGACGAGACCGCCTGGAGCAGTGAGCAAGAGCAGAGCAGGACGAGACCGCCTGGAGCGGTGAGCAAGAGCAGAGCAGGACGAGACCGCCTGGAGCGGTGAGCAAGAGCAGAGCAGGACGAGACCGCCTGGAGCGGTGAGCAAGAGCAGAGCAGGACGAGACCGCCTGGAGCGGTGAGCAAGAGCAGAGCAGGACGAGACCGCCTGGAGCGGTGAGCAAGAGCAGAGCAGGACGAGACCGCCTGGAGCGGTGAGCAAGAGCAGAGCAGGACGAGACCGCCTGGAGCGGTGAGCAAGAGCAGAGCAGGACGAGACCGCCTGGAGCGGTGAGCAAGAGCAGAGCAGGACGAGACCGCCTGGAGCGGTGAGCAAGGGCAGAGCAGGACGAGACCACCTGGAGCGGTGAGCAAGAGTAGAGCAGGACGAGGCCGCCTGGAGCGGTGAGCAAAAGTAGAGCAGGACGAGGCCGCCTGGAGCGGTGAGCAAGAGTAGAGCAGGACTAGGCCGCCTGGAGCGGTGAGCAAGAGTAGAGCGAGACTGCCGGAGCAGTGAGCAAAAGGGTCAGAGCGGAGCAAGGCTGCCGGAGCAGCGAGCAAATGGGTCAGAGCGGAGCAAGGCTGCCGGAGCAGCGAGCAAAAGGGTCAGAGCGGAGCAAGGCTGCCGGAGCAGTGAGCAAGGCAGAGCAGGCTAGAACCGCCGGAGCAGTGAGCAAGGCAGAGCAGGGGGGACAGGGCTCTGTTCACACGGAACAGACAGGAAGGGAAAGGCAGAGCCAGATACCCACAGGGTACTTGCAGTGAAGTAGCGAGTGGACCACAAACTCACAAACGGGTGTACAGAGACAACAAGCAGGAGTTAGGTACGAGTTCAGACTCTGCAGAAAAAGGAAAGGAACGGACATAGAGAAAAAACAGGTAAAAGATAGGAGAGAGTTCAGACTGGAACTGAGTGTACGGAGGAGACCGACACTGCAGCGGAATACAGGAGCGTGTCTGGGAATACGGCCTCCAGAGAGGCGGGACGAACAGGCAAGGAGCGTGTTCAGACAGGACAGACAAGATACAGGAGCGGGTCTAGGTAATCGGCCCCTAGAAGGCGGGAGGAACAGACTAGGAGCGTGTTCAGACAAGCCTGGAAATACAGCCTCCAGGATAGGCAGACAAGAGAACACAGAACGGGACCTGGCACCTTCAGAGTGAAAGCACACACTGAATGAAACACAATGCTCAGGCATGGGTTAATTGGAGCAGCTGGTTTAAATACCAGGTGACAGACAGCAATAGGCTGAGGACGCACAAGGGGTGTGCCCACAGCAGGTACAAGAAGCAGGAAGTGATCGGGCGCCGCCCTTAAGCAGCAGCACACAGAAGCAAACAGACAGCATGGAGGGAAGCCAGAGAGACATTCTGGATTGGAAATCAAGTGCGCGCTCTTGCACAGTGGGAGATGGACCACTATGCAAGGACGCCGCCAGGTATGTTACACCCTATATTTCATATGCAACTTTGCTTTACATTTATATATAATGATGGTAGGGTATGAGATATATTTTTTGTTGGTTTTGCATCTTTTTGCTAGTGTGAACATGCTCCTATTTCTTGCATGTGTACCATCTTAGACATCAGTTCACATTGCTTGGTTTTTTGTCTTGTTTGCATTCTGTGCAAATTAGGGGTGTGGCATCCCCCTTGTTGAGCTGGTTAGTATATATGTAGCTTACCACGGGCTTAGGTGGTCTGATATTGGGACCTGGTACTATTTGTCTACCCTTTTATATGCATTACTTCAACTTTGATATACAGTAAGGTTTTTAATATAGACAGTGTAGGACCGTCCCAATTTAGGGTCACCTTGTCACTGGTGGGGCGGCTTTTATACTTTTTTTTTTTATCAAAAATAGTTCACTAAGTACCCTATATTTCATCTGCAACTTTACTTTACATTTATATATAATGATGGTAGGGTATGAGATAGATTTTTGTCTTTTGTAGGTTTTGCATCTTTTTGCTAGTGTGAACATGCTCCTATTTCTTGCATGTGTACCATCTTAGACCTCAGTTCACATTGCTTGGTTTTTAGTCTTGTTTGCATTCTGTGCAAATTAGGGGTGTGGCATCCCCCTTGTTGAGCTGGTTAGTATATATGTAGCTTACCACGTGCTTATGTGGTCTGATATTGGGACCTGGTTCTATTTGTCTACTCTTTTATATGCATTACTTCAACTTTGATATACAGTAAGATTTTTAATATAGACAGTGTAGGACCGTCCCAATTTAGGGTCACCTTGTCGCTGGTGGGACGGCTTGTATACTTTTTTTGATCAAAAATAGTTCACCAAGTACCCTATATTTCATATGCAACTTTGCTTTACATTTATATATAATGATGGTAGGGTATGAGATATATTTTTTGTAGGTTTTGCATCTTTTTGCTAGTGTGAACATGCTCCTATTTCTTGCATGTGTACCATTTTAGACCTCAGTTCACATTGCTTGGTTTTTTGTCTTGTTTGAATTCTGTGCAAATTAGGGGTGTGGCATCCCTCTTGTTGAGCTGGTTAGTATATATGTAGCTTACCACGGGCTTAGGTGGTCTGATATTGGGACCTGGTTCTATTTGTCTACCCTTTTATATGCATTACTTCAACTTTGATATACAGTAAGATTTTTAATATAGACAGTGTAGGACCGTCCCAATTTAGGGTCACCTTGTCGCTGTTGGGACGGCTTGTATACTTTTTTTGATCAAAAATAGTTCACTAAGTACCCTATATTTCATATGCAACTTTGTTTTACCTTTATATATAATGATGGTAGGGTATGAGATATATTTTTTGTCTTTTGTAGGTTTTGCATCTTTTTGCTAGTGTGAACATGCTCCTATTTCTTGCATGTGTACCATCTTAGACCTCAGTTCACATTGCTTGGTTTTTTGTCTTGTTTGCATTCTGTGCAAATTAGGGGTGTGGCATCCCCCTTGTTGAGCTGTTTCCGTACCCACTGTAAATGTAGACATGGATGTCTGAATGTAGCATAAAGTGTATGAGCAGCTTAAGGCTTTCTTCAAATTATATGGAAACACGTAAGGTCTCAATGTATGCAACTATATGCCATAGAATTGCATACGTAGCTCACTGATGAAAGCAAATAGTTTACCACACAAAAACTGTATTTTACTTTCCAATACAATGACAAATGGTAAAGAATACCACAAACGTTAAAAATACATCAAACCCATTACAGGCGATGGATACATTTGGTAAATACTGTGAACATAATCTTAGAGCACATTTACACTGGCCGATTGTTTTGGCCATTCGTTCAGTGATTGGCAGCTTGTTTAAGCAGGTTGATTATCTGCAAGGGTGGTTCCTAGAACGCTTGTTTTAGCATAATTAGCCTGTCTCAACAGGCTGCCAGTCGCCCAGTGAATAACCAAAACGCTCATTTGTAAGGTGAAATGATTTTGCGGCTTACTTAAAAAAAACCATCATTCTTGGCAACACATTGTCCTAAGTAAATAGAACATGTGCGGCCAACAACAATGGTATTATATGCTCACAGAATAACATATTAATGATTGTTCTGTGAGCTAGGGAAGCGTGGTCGGCCTGTCGAAACAGACTATTAAACAACAGCGATGGGCCAGTGTTAAAGAACCAGATCATTTTGAAGAAACTTACTCTCTAGATACATGTTTTTATTGCACAAGCTAAGAAGTAATATAACAATAACAATATATAACAATATAACAATCTCAGTTCACATTGCTTGGTCCCTTGAAAGAGTGGTGGAGGTCACAGTGGAATAAAAAGACAATATCAATGCCCTGTGGAAGAGACGTGGAGGTCACAGTAGCCTAACAAGATGGTTTTAATGGCCATTGGAAGAGTGCTGGAGGTCGCAGTGGAATAAAAAGACAATATCAATGCCCCGTGAAAGACAACTGGAGGTCACCGTAGCTTAACAAGATGGTTTTAATGCCCCTTGGAAGAGTGGTGGAGGTCTCTGTGGAATAAAAAGACAATATCAATGCCCCTTGGAAGAGTGGTGGAGGTCGCTGTGGAAAAAAAGGACAATATCAGTGCCCCGTGGAAGAGACGTGGAGGTCACAGTAGCTTAACAAGCTGGTTTCAATGCGCCTTGGAAGAGTGGTGGAGGTTACAGTGGAATAAAAAGACAATATCAATGCCACGTGGAAGAGACATAGAGATAGTAGCTTAAAAAGAGGGTTTTAATGCCCCTTGGAGGAGTGGTGGAGGTTACAGTGGAATAAAGACAATATCAATGATTCTTGGAAGAGACGTGGAGATAGAAGTTTAAAAAGACGGTTTTAATGCCCCTTGGAAGAGTGGTGGAGGTCGCAGAGGAATAAAAAGACAATTTCAATTCCCCTTGGGAGAGTGGTGGAGGTCGCAATGGAATAAAAAGACAATATCAATGACCCGTGGAAGAGACGTGGAGGTAACAGTAGCTTAACAAGACGGTTTTAATGCCACTTGGAAGAGTGGTGGAGGTCGATGTGGAATAAAAAGACAATATCATTGCCCCATGAAAGAGACGTGGAGGTCACAGTAGCTTAACAAGACAGTTTTAATTCCCCTTTGAAGAGCTGTGGAGTTCAGAGTGGTTTAACAAGATGGTTTTAATGCCCCGTGGAAGAGACGTGGAGGTCACAGTAGCTTAACAAGTTGGTTTTAATTCCCCTTCGAAGAGTGGTGGAGGTCGTAGTGGAATAAAAAGACAATATCAATGCCCCGTGTAAGAGACGTAAAGGTCACAGTTGCTTAACAAGACGGTTTTAATGCCCCTTGGAAGAGTGGTGGTTGTCGTTGTGGAATAAATAGACAATATCAATGCCCCATGGAAGATACGTGGAGGTCACAGTAGCTTAACAAGACGGTTTTAATGCCACTTGGAAGAATGGTTGGGGTCGCATTGGTATAAAAAGACAATATCAATGCCCCATGTAAGAGACATGGAGGTCACAGTTGCTTAACAAGATGGTTTTAATGCCCCTTGGAGGAGTGGTGGATGTCGCTGTGGAATATATTGACAATATCAATGCCCCGGGGAAGAGACGTGGAGGTCACAGTAGCTTAACAAGGCGGTTTTAATGCCACTTGGAAGAAAGGTTGGGGTCGCATTGGAATAAAAAGACTATATCAATGCCCCGTGGAAGAGACATGGATGTCACAAAAGCTTAACAAGATGGTTTTAATGCCCCTTGGAAGAGTAGTGGATGTTGATGTGGAATAAAAAGACAATATCAATGCCACGTGGAAGAGACGTGGAGGTCACAGAAGCTTAACAAGACGGTTTTAATGCCCATTGGAAGAGCTGAGGAGTTCAGAGTGGTTTAACAAGATGGTTTTAATACCCCTTGGAAGTGTGTTGGAGGTCGCAGTTGAATAAAAAGACAATATCAATGCCCCGTTGAAGAGACGTGGAGGTCAGTGTAGCTTAACAAGACGGTTTTAATGCCCATTGGAAGAGTGGCGGAGGACGCAGTGGAAAAAATAGACAATATCACTGACCCGTGGAAGAGACGTGGAGGTCACAGTAGCTTAACAAGACGGTTTTAATTCCCCATGGAAGAGTGTTGGAGGTCGCAGTGGAATAAAAAGAAAATATCACTGCCCCGTGGAAGAGACGTGGAGGTCACAGTAGATTAACAAGACGGTTTTAATGCCCCTTGGAAGAGTGGTGGAGATCTTAGTGGAATAAAAAGACAATATCATTGCCCCGTGGAAAAGACGTGGAGGTCACTGTAGCTTAACACGACGGTTTTAATGCCCCGTGGAAGAGACGTGGAGGTCAGAGTAGCTTAATAAGACGGTTTAATGCTACTTGGAAGAGTGGTGGAGGTTACATTGGAATAAAAAAGAAAATATCAATGCCCCGTGGAAGAGACGTTGAGGTCACAGTAGTTTTAACAAGACGGTTTTAATGCCCCTTGGAAGAGTGGTGGAGGTCACAGTGGATTAAAAAGACAATATCAATGCCCCTTGGATGAGTTGTGGATGTCGCAGTGAAATAAAAAGACAATATTAATACCCCGTGGAAGAGAAGTGGAGGTCACAGTAGCTTATCAAGATGGTTTTAATGCCCCTTGGAAGAGTAGTGGAGGTCGCAGTGGAATAAAAAGACAATATTAATGCCCCGTGGAAGAGTTGTGGAGGTCACAGTAGCTTAACAAGATGGCTTTAATGCCCCTTGGAAGAGCTGTGGAGTTCAGAGTGGTTTAACAAGACGGTTTTTATGCCCCTTGGTAGAGATGTGGAGGTCACAGTAGCTTTATAAGACGGTTTTAATGCCCCTGGGAAGAGCTGTGGAGTGCAGAGTGGTTTAACAAGATGGTTTTAATGCCCCTTTGAATAGACGTGGAGGTCACAGTAGCTTAACAAGATGATTTCAATGCCTCTTGGAAGAGTGATGGAGATTACAGTGGAATTAAGAGACAATATCAATGCCCTGTGAAAGAGACGTGGAGTTCACAGTAGCTTAACAAGACGGTTTTAATGCCCCTTGGTAGAGTGGTGGAGGTTGCGCTGGAATAAAAAGACAATATCAATGCCCCTTGGAAGAGTGGTGGAGTTCGCAGTGGAATATAAAGACAATATCAATGCCCCGTGGAAGAGACGTGGAGGTCACAGTAGCTTAACAAGACGTTTTAATGCCACTTGGAAAAATGGTGGAGGATACAGTGGAATAAAAAGACAATATCAATGCCCCCGTGGAAGAGACGTGGAGTTCACAGTAGCTTAACAAGACAGTTTTAATGCTCTTGGAAGAGTGGTGGAGGTCGCAGTGGAATAAAAAGACAATATCAATGACTCTTGGAAGAGTGATGGAGGTCGCAGTGGAATAACAAGACAATATCAATGACCCGTTTAAGAGACATGGAGGTCACAGTATCTTCACATTTCGGTTTTAGTGCCCCGTGGAAGTGTGGTGGAGGTCGCAGTGGTATAAAATGACAATATCAATGTCCCGTGGAAGAGACGTGGAGGTCACAGTAGCTTAACAAGATGTTTTTTTTGCCCCTTGGAATAGTGGTGGTAGGGGCAGTGGAATAAAAAAACAATATCAATGCCCCGTGGAAGAGATGTGGAGGTCACAGCAGCTTAACAAGACTGTTTTAATGCCCGTTGGATGAGACGTGGAGGTCACATTAGCTTACATGACGTATTTAATGCCCCTTGGAAAAGTGGTGGATGTTACAATGGAATAAAAAGACTATATGAATGCCCCGTGGATGAGACGTGGAGGTCACAGTGTCTTATCGATATGGTTTTAATTCCCCTTCGAAGAGGGGTGGAGGACGCAGTGGAATAAAAAGACAATATCAATGCCCCGTGGAAGAGTTATGGAGGTCACAGTAGCTTAACAAGACGGTTTTAATGCCCCTTGGAAGAGCTGTGGAGTTCAGAGTGGTTTAACAAGATGGTTTTTATGCCCCTTGGAAGAGACGTGGAGGTCACAGTAGCTTAACAAGATGGTTTTAATGCCCCTTGGAAGAGTGGTGGAGCTTACAGTGGAAAAAAAAGACAATATCCATGCTCCGAGGAAGAGATGTGGAGGTAAGTGTAGCTTAACAAGACGTTTTAACGCCCCTTGGAAAAGCTGTGGAGTTTAGAGTTGTTTAACAAGACGGTTTTAATGCCCCTTTTAAGAGATGTGGAAGTCACAGTAGATTAACAAGATGGTTTTAATGCCCCTGGAAGAGACGTGGAGGTCACAGTAGCTTAACTATATGGTTTTAATGACTCTTAGAAGAGTGGTGGAGGTAACAGTTGAACAAAAAGAGAATATCAATGCCCAATGGAAGAGACGTGGAGGTTACAGTAGCTTAACAAGATGGTTTTAATGCCCTTGGCAGAGTAGTGGAAGTCGCAGTGGAATAAAAAGACAATATCAATGCCCCTTGGAATAGTGGTGGAGGTTGCAGTGGAGTAAAAAGACAATATCAATGCCCCTTGGAAGGGTAGTGGAGGTCGTAGTGGAATAAAAAGACAATATCAATGCCCCATGGAAGAGACGTGGAGGTCACAGTAGTTTTATCAAGACAGTTTTAATGCCCCTTAGAAGAGTGATGGAGGTCGCAGTAGAATAAAAAGACAATATCAATGCTCCTTTGAATAGTGGTGGAGGTTGCAGTGGAAAAAAAAGACAATATCAATGCCCCGAGTAAGATACGTGGAGGTCACTGAAGCTTTATAAGACGGTTTTAATGCCCTTTGGAATAGCTGTGGTGTACAGAGTGGTTTAACAAGACGGTTTTAATGCCCCTCGAAGAGTGGTGGAGGTCGGAGTGGAAATAAAAGACAATATCAATGCTCCGTGGAAGAGACGTGTAGGTCACAGGAGCTTAACAAGACAGTTTTAATGCAACTTGAAGAGTGGTGGAGGTCTGTTGAATAAAAATACAATACCAATGCCCCGTGGAAGAGACGGGGAGGTCACCATAGCTTACCAAGACGCTTGTAATGCCCCTTGGAAGAGCTGTGGATTTCAAAGTAGTTTAACAAGATGGTTTTAATGCCCCTTGGAAGAGACATGTAGGTCACAGTAGCTTAACAAGACGGTATTAATGCCAATTGGAAGAGTGGTGGAGGTTACAGTGGAATAAAAGTACAATATCAATGCCCCGTGGAAGAGACGTGGAGATCACAGTAGCTTAACAATGTGGTTTTAATGCCCCTTGGAAGATTGGTGAAGGTCGCAATGGAATAAAAAGACAATATCATTGACCCTTGGAAGAGTGATAGAGGTCGCAGTGGAATAACAAGACAATATCAATGCCCCGTTTAAGAGACGTGGAGGTCACAGTATCTTCACATTTCGGTTTTAGTGCCCCGTGGAAGTGTGGTGGAGGTCGCAGTGGAATAAAATGACAATATCAATGCCCCGTGGAAGAGACGTGGAGGTCACAGTAGGTTAACAAGACGGTTTTTTTACCCCTTGGAAGAGTGGTGGTAGGGGCAGTGGAATAAAAAAACAATATCAATGCCCCATGTAAGAGATATGGAGGTCACAGTAGCTTAACAAGACTGTTTAAGTGCCCCTTGGAAGAGTGGTGGAGGTGGCAGTGGAGTAAAAAGACAATATCAATGCCCTGTGGAAGAGATGTGGAGGTCACAGCAGCTTAACAAGACTGTTTTAATGCCCTTTGGATGAGACGTGGAGGTCACATTAGCTTACATGATGTATTTAATGCCCCTTGGAAAAGTGGTGGATGTTACAGTGGAATAAAAAGACTATATGAATGCCCCGTGGATGAGACGTGGAGGTCACAGTGTCTTATCAAGACAGTTTTAATGCCCCTTGGAAGAGTGATGGAGGTCGCTGTAGAATAAAAAGACAATATCAATGCCCCTTTGAATAGTGGTGGAGGTTGCAGTGGAAAAAAAAGACAATATCAATGCCCCGAGTAAGAGACGTGGAGGTCACAGAAGCTTTATAAGACGGTTTTAATGCCCCTTGGAATAGCTGTGGTGTACAGAGTGGTTTAACGAGACGGTTTTAATGCCCCTCGAAGAGTGGTGGAGGTCGGAGTGGAAATAAAAGACAATATCAATGGTCCGTGTAAGAGACGTGGAGGTCACAGTAGCTTAACAAGACAGTTTTAATGCAACTTGAAGAGTGGTGGAGGTCTGTTGAATAAAAATACAATACCAATGCCCCGTGGAAGAGACGGGGAGTTCACCATAGCTTTCCAATACGCTTTAATGCCCGTTGGAAGAGCTGTGGATTTCAAAGTAGTTTAACAAGATGGTTTTAATGCCCCATGGAAGAGATATGTAGGTCACAGTAGCTTAACAAGTGAAAAGAAAAGAAAGGGCGCATGTGTAGACTCACAGGGCTATTTATATAATTTAAAAAGTGCCACTGCACTCACCTGTAATGGTTGTGTACGTCTACACAACCAAGATTAAGCGTGTGATTAATGAGGCTCCGGGTCACCTCTATTTGTAGTACCACCCTGTCGGTGTTTGCCTCGCAACTCCGTGCTCCTCAAGTGGTCACACGATCCTGCTGGACCAGATACCACATCACCGCAGGTCCTCAGTAGTTTAACCCGGTGGCTGGATAACCGCAGGTCCTCAAACATCCAAATATGCCCGGCTGCTCCTGCCGCTTTAGCTCCGTATGGAGATATTTAACAAGTAAACAATGGTGCAGCGGTCTCAGGGAGCGCCAAATGAATACTGGACAATTTAATAGATGGCAACCAACTTTTATTCTTCCTCCAATACCACTGCCACAACGTGTTTCAACGGTCTAAGCCATCTCCACCTGATGAAGATGGCTTAGACCGTTGAAACGCGTTGTGGCAGTGGCATTGGAGGAAGAATAAAAGTCGGTTGCCATCTCTTAAATTGTCCAGTATTCCTTTGGCGCTCCCTGAGACCGCTGCACCATTGTTTACAGTAGCTTAACAAGACGGTATTAATGCCAATTGGAAGAGTGATGGAGGCTACAGTGGAATAAAAATACAATATCAATGCCCCGTGGAAGAGACGTGGAGATCACAGTAGCTTAACAAGATGGTTTTAATGCCCCTTCGAAGATTAGTGAAGGTCGCAATGGAATAAAAAGACAATATCAATGACCCTTGGAAGAGTGGTGGAGGTCGCAATGGAATATAAGGACAATATTAATGCCCATTGGAAGAGACGTGGAGGTCACAGTAGCTTAACAATCCGGTTTTAATGCCCCTTGGAAGAGTGGTGGAGGTTACAGTGGAATAAAAAGACAATATCTATGGCCCTTGGAAGAGACGTGGAGATCGAAGCTTAAAAAGACGGTTTTAATGCCCCTTGTAAGAATAATGGAGGTCGCAGAGGAATAAAAAGACAATATCAATACCCCTTGGGAGAGTGGTGGAGGTCGCAATGGAATAAAAAGACAATATCAATGCACCGTGGAAGAGACGTGGAGGTAACAGTAGCTTAACAAGACAGTTTTAATGCCCCTTGGAAGAGTGGTGGAGGTTACAGTGAAATAAAAAAACAATAACAATGCCCCGAGGAAGAGACGTGGAGGTCACAGTAGTCTAACAAGGTGGTTTTAATGCCTCTTCGAAGAGTGGTGGATGTCGCTGTGGAATAAATAGACAATATCAATGCCCCGTGGAAGATACGTGGAGGTCACAGTAGCTTAACAAGACGGTTTTAATGCCACTTGGAAGAATGGTTGGGGTCGCATTGGAATAAAAAGACAATATCAATGCCCCATGAAAGAGACGTGGTGGTCACAGTTGCTTAACAAGACAGTTTTAATGCCCCTTGGAGTAGTGGTGGATGTCGCTGTGGAATATATTGACAATATCAATGCCCCGGGGAAGAGACGTGTAGGTCACAGTAGCTTGACAAGTCAGTTTTAATGCCACTTGCAAGAATGGTTGGTTTCGCATTGGAATAAAATGACAATATCAATGCCCTGTGGAAGAGACATGGATGTCACAGAAGCTTAACAAGATGGTTTTAATGCCCCTTGGAAGAGTGGTGGATGTCGCTGTGGAATAAAAAGACAATATCAATGCCACGTGGAAGAGACGTGGAGGTCACTGCAGCTTAACAAGACGGTTTTAAAGCCCCTTGGAAGAGCTGAGGAGCTCAGAGTGGTTTAACAAGATGGTTTTAATGCCTCTTGGAAGTGTGTTGGAGGTCGCAGTGAAATATCAATGCCCCTTGGAAAAGTGGTGGATGTCGCAGTGGAATATAAAGACAATATCAATGCCCCGTGGAAGAGATGTGGAGGTCACAGTAGCTTAACAAGACGTTTTAATGCCACTTGGAAAAGTGGTGGAGGATACAGTGGAATAAAAAGACAATATCAATGCCCCGTGGAAGAGACGTGAAGGTCACAGTAGCTTAACAAGACATTTTAATGCCACTTGGAAAAGTGGTGGAGGATACAGTGGATTAAAAAGACAATATCAATGCCCCCGTGGAAGAGACTTGGAGGTCACAGTAGCTTAACAAGACAGTTTTATTGCCTCTTGGTAGAGTGGTGGAGTTCTGTGTGAAATAAAAAGACAATATGAATGCCCCGTGGAATAGACGGGGAGGTCACAGTAGTTTTATCAAGACAGTTTTAATGCCCCTTGGAAGAGTTGTGGAGGTCACAGTAGCTTAACAAGATGGTTTTTATGCCCCTTGGAAGAGCTGTGGAGTTCAGAGTGGTTTAACAAGATGGTTTTTATGCCCCTTGGAAGAGACGTGGAGGTCACAGTAGCTTAACAAGACGGTTTTAATGCCCCTTGGAAGATTGGTGGAGGTTAGAGTGGAATAAAAAGACAATATCCATGCTCTATGGAAGAGATGTGAAGGTTAGTGTAGCTTAACAATACGTTTTAATGCACCTTGGAAGAGCTGTGGAGTTCAGAGTTGTTTAACAAGACGGTATTAATGCCCCTTTTAAGAAATGTGGAATTCACAGTAGATTAACAAGACGGTTTTAATGCCCCTTGGAAGAGACGTGGAGGTCACAGTAGCTTAACTAGATGGTTTTAATGCCCATTGGAAGAGTGGTGGAGGTAACAGTTGAACAAAAAGAGAATATCAATGCCCCATAGAAGAGACGTGGAGGTTACAGTAGCTTAACAAGATGGTTTTAATGCCCCGTGGCAGAGTAGTGGAAGTCGCAGTGGAATAAAAAGACAATATCAATGCCCCATGGAAGTGACATGGAGGTCACAGTAGTTTTATCAAGACAGTTTTAATGCCCCTTGGAAGAGTGGTGGAGGTCGCAGTGGAATAAAAAGACAATATCAATGCCCCTTGGAATAGTGGTGGAGGTTGCAGTGGAAATAAAAGACAATATCAATGCCCGGTGGAAGAGACGTGGAGGTCACAGTAGCTTAACAAGACGGTTTTAATGCCCCTTGGAAGAGCTGTGGAGTTCAGAGTGGTTTAATAAGATGATTTTAATGCCCCTTGGATGAGACGTAGAGGTCACAGTAGCTTAACAAGACGGATTCAATGCCCCTTCGAAAAGTGGTGGAGGTTACAGTCGAATAAAAAGACAATATGAATGCCCTGAGTAAGAGACGTGGAGGTCACAGTAGCTTAACAAGACGGTTTTAATGCCCCTTCGAAGAATGGTCGAGGTCGCAGAGTAATAATAAGATAATAAGAATGCAAAGTGCAAAAGACGTGATGGTCACAGTAGCTTAACAAGACAGTTTTATTGGCCCTTGGAAGAGTGGTGTAGGCCGCAGTGGAATAAAAAGACAATATCAATGCCCCATGGAAGAGATGTGGAGGTCACAGTAGCTTAACAAGATGGTTTTAATGCCCCTTGGAAGAGTGGTGGAGGTTACAGTGGAATAAAAAGACAATGTCAATGCCCCGTGGAAGAGACGTGGAGGTCACAGTATCTTAACAAGATGTTTTAATGCCCCTTGGAAGAGTGGTGGAGGTTACTGTGGAATAAATAGAAAATATCATTGCCCCGTGGAAGAGATGTGGAAATCAGAGTAGATTTACAAGACGGTTTTTATTCCCCTTGGAAGAGTGGTGGAGGTCGCAGTGAAATAAAAATCAATATCAATGCCCCTTGGTAGAGTGGTGGACGTCGCAGTGGAATAAAAATACCATATCACTGCCCCGTGGAAGAGACGTGGAGGACACAGTAGCTTAACAAGATGGTTTTATTGCCCCTTGGAAGGGTGTTGGAGGTTGCAGTGGAATTAAAAGACAATCTACATGCCCCTTGGAAGAGATGTGGAGGTCACAGTAGCTTAACAAGATTGTTTTAATGCCCCTTGGAAGAGTGGTGGAGGTTACAGTGGAATAAAAAGACAAAATCAATGCCCCATGTAAGAGACTTGGAGGTCACAATAGCTTAACAAGACAGTTTTAATGCCCCTTGGAAGAGTGCTGGAGGTCGCAGTGGAATAAAAAGACAATATCATGCCCCTTGAAAGAGTGGTGGAGGTTGCAGTGGAATAAAAAGACAATATCAATGACCATTGGAAGAGAAGTGGAGCTTAAAAAGACGGTTTTAATGATGATTAGAAAAGTGCTGGAGTTCAGAGTGGTTTAACAAGACTGTTTTAATGCCCCATGGAAGTAACGTGGAGGTCACAGTAGCTTAACAAGAGAGTTTTAATGCACTTGCAAGAGTGGTGGAGGTGGCAGTGGAATAAAAAGACAGTATCAATGCCCCAAGGAAGGGACGTGGAGGTCACAGAAGCTTAACAAGATGGTTTTAATTCCCCTTGGAAGAGTGGTGGAGGTCGCAGTGGAATAAAAAGTTAATTTCAATGGACCGTGGAAGAGACGTGGAGGTCACAGTAGCTTAACAAGACGGATTTAGTACCCCTTGGAAAAGTGGTGGAGGTTACAGTGGAATAAAAGGACTATATGAATGCCCTGTGGAAGAGATGTGGAGGTCACAGTAGCTTAACAAGATGGTTTTAATGCCCCTTCGAAGAGTGGTGGAGGTCGCAGTGTAATAAAAAGACAATATCAATGCACTGTGCAAGAGACGTGATGGTCACAGTAGCTTATCAAGACAGTTTTATGGCCCTTCGGAATAGTGGTGGAGGTCGCAGTGGAATAAAAAGACAATATCAATGCCCCATGGAAGAGATGTGGAGGTCACTGTAGCTTAACAAGATGGTTTTAATGCCCCTTGTAAGAGACATGGAGGTCACAGTAGCTTCATGACACTAGGAAGAGTGGTGGAGGTCGTAGTGGAATAAAAAGGCAATATCAATGCCCCGTGGAAGAGACGTGGAGGTCACAGAAGCTTAACAAGACAGTTTTAATGCCCCTCGGAAGAGTGGTGGAGGTCGCAGTGGAATAAAAAGACAATATCAATGCACTGTGCAAGAGACGTGATGGTCACAGTAGCTTATCAAGACAGTTTTATGGCCCTTCGGAATAGTGGTGGAGGTCGCAGTGGAATAAAAAGACAATATCAATGCCCCATGGAAGAGATGTGGAGGTCACAGTAGCTTAACAAGATGGTTTTAATGCCCCTTGGAAGAGTGGTGGAGGTTGCAGTGGAATAAAAAGACAATATCAATGACGAATGGAAGAGAAGTGGAGGTCACAGGAGCTTAACAAGACGGTTTTAACGCCCCTTGTAAGAGTGGTGGAGGTTGAAGTGGAATAAAAAGACAATATCAATGTCCCGAGGAAGAGACGTTGGGGTCACATTACCTTAAAAAGATGGTTTTAATTCCCCTTGGAAGAGTGGTGGAGATCGCAGTGGAATAAAAAGACAATATAAATGGAACAAGAAGAGACCTGGAGGTCATAGTAGTTAAGCAAGATGGTTTTAATGCACCTTGGAAGAGTGGTCTAGGTCGCAGTGGAATAAAAACACTATATCAATGCCCCGTGGAAGAGATGTGGAGGTCACAGTAGCTTAACAAGACGGTTTAAATGCCCTTTGGAAGAGCTGTGGAGTTCAGAGTGGTCTAACAAGACCGTTTCAATGCCACTTGGATGAGACGTGGAGGTCACAATAGCTTAACAAGACGGATTTAATGCCCTTTGGAAAAGTGGTGAAGGTTACAGTGGAATAAAAGACTATATGAATGCCCCGTGCAAGAGATGTGGACGTCACAGTAGCTTAACAAGAAGGTTTTATTGCCAATTGGAAGAGTGGTGGAGGTCGCAGTGGAATAAAAAGACAATATCAATGCCCCGTGGAAGAGACGTGGAGGTCACAGTGGCTTAACAAGACGCTTTAATGCCCCTTGGACGAGTGGTGGAGGCTACAGTGGAATAAAAAGAAAATATCAATGCACAGTGGAAGAGACGTGGAGATCACTGTAGAATAACAAGATGGTTTTTATGCCCCTTGGAAGAGTGGTGGAGGTCTCAGTGGAATAAAAAGAAAATATCAATGCACCGTGGAAGAGACGTAGAGGTCACAGTAGCTTAACGAAGATGGTTTTAATGCCCCTTTTAATGCCCCTTTGAAGAAACGTGGAGGTCACAGTAGCTTAACAAAACGTTTTTTTTGTCCCTTGGAAAAGTCATGGAGGTCGCAGGGAATAAAAAGGCAATATCAATGCCCCGTGGAAGAGATGTGGAGGTCACAGTAGCTTAACAAGAAGGTTTTATTGCCCCTTGGACGAATGGTGGAGTACAGAGTGGTTTAACGAGATGGTTTTAATGCCCCTTGGAAGAGTGGTGGAGGTTACAATGGATTAAAAAGACAATATCAATGCCCCATGGAAGAGACGTGGAGGTCACTGTATCTTAACAAGACTGATTTAATGCCCCTTGGTAGGGTGGTGAAGGTCGCAGTAGAATAAAAAAATATATCAATGCCCCGTGGAAGAGATGTGGAGGTCACAGTAGCTTAACAATACGGTTTTAATGCCCCTTGGAAGAGCTTTGGAGTTCAGAGTGGTTTAACAAAACGGTTTTAATGCCCCTTGTTAAAGACATAGAGGTCACAGTAGCTTAACAAAATGGTTTTAATGCCCCTTGGAAGAGTGGTGGAGGTTACAGTGGAATAAAAAGAAAATATCAATGTCCCGTGGAAGAGACGTGGAGATCACAGTATATTAACAAGACAGTTTTATTTCCCCTTGGAAGAGATGTGGAGGTCACAGTGGAATAAAAAGACAATATCAATGCCCCTTGGAAGAGTGGTGGAGGTCGCAGTGTATTAAAAAGACAAAATCAATGCCCTGTGGAAGAGACGTGGAGATCACAGAAGTCTTAGCAAGACGGTTTTAATGCCCCATGGAAGAGACGTGGAGGTCAAAGTAGCTTAACAGGACTGTTTTAATGCCCCTTGGAAAAGTGGTGGAGGTTACAGTAGGTTAAGAAGATGGATTTAATGTCCCTTGGAAGAGCTGTCGAGTTCAGAGTGATATAACAAAACGGTTTTAATACCCCTTGGAAGAGACGTGGAGGTCACAGTAGCTTAACAAGATGGTTTTAATGCCCCTTGGAAGAGACGTGGAGGTCACAGTAGCTTAATTAGATGGTTTTAATGCCCCTTGGAATAGTGGTGGAGGTCGCAGTGGAATAAAAAGGCAATATCAATGCCCCAAGTAAGAGTGTTGTAGTTCGCAGTGGAAAAAAAAGACAATATCAATGCCCCGTGGAAGAGACGTGGAGGTCACAGAAGCTTAACAAGACAGTTTTAATGTCCCTTGGAAGAGTGGTGGAGGTCGTAGAGGAATAAAAAGACAATATCAATGACCAATGGAGGATATGTTAAGGTCACAGGATCTTAACAAGACGGTTTTATTGCCCCTAGGAAGAGTGATGGAGGTCGCAGTGGAATAAAAAGGCAATATCAAGGCCCCGAGAAAGAGACATGGAGGTCACAGTAGCTTTATAAGACGGTTTTAATGCCCCTTGGAAGAGCTGTGGAGTTCAGAGTGGTTTAACAAGATGGTTTAAATGCCCCTTGGAAGAGACGTGGAGGTCACAGTAGATTAACAAGACGGTTTTAATGCCCCTTCGAAAAGTGGTGGAATTTACAGTGGAATAAAAAGACAATATTAATGCCCGGTGGAAGAGACGTGGAGGTCACAGTAGCTAAACAAGATGGTTTTTATGCCCCTTGGAAGAGTGGTAGAGGTCGGAGTGGAATAAAAAGACAATATCAATGCCCCTTGGAAGAGTGGGGGAGGTCGCAGTGGATTAAAAAGACAATATCATTGCCCCGTGGAACAGATGTGGAGGTCACAGTAGTCTTAACAAGATGGTTTTAATGACCCTTGGTAGAGTGGTGGAGTTCTCATTTTAATAAAAAGACAATTTCAATGCCCGTTTGAAGAGTGGCGGAGGTCGCAGTGAAAGAAAAACACAATATCAATACCCCGTGGAAGAGATGTGTAGGTCACAGTAGCTTAACAAGACGGTTTTAATGCCTCTTGAAAGAGTGGTGGAGGTCGCAGTGGAATTAAAAGAAAATATCAATGCCCCGTGGAAGAGATGTGTACGTCACAATAGCTTTATAAGACGGTTTTATTGCCTCTTGCAAGAGCTGTAGATTTCAGAGTGGTTTAACAAGACGGTTTTAATGCCCCTTGGAAGAGATGTGGAGGTCACAGTAGATTAACAAGACGGTTTTAATGCCCCTTGGAAGAGTGTTGGAGGTTACAGTGGAATAAAAAGACAATATCAATGCCCCGTGGAAGAGATGTTGAAGTCACAGTAGCTTAACAATACAGTTTTAATGCCCCTTGAAAGAGGGGTGGAGATAGCGGTGGAAAAAAAAGACAATATCACTGCCAATTGGAAGAGTGGTGGAGGTCGCAGTGGAGTAAAAAGACAATATCAATGACCAATGGAAGTGACATGGAGGTCACATGAGCTTAAAGATATGGTTTTAATGCCCCTTGGAAGAGTGATGGAGTTCAGTTTGGTTTAACAACACTGTTTTAATGCCCCTTGGAAGAGACGTGGAGGTCACAGTAGCTTAACAAGACGGGTTTCATGCCCCTTGGAAGAGTGGTGGAGGTCGCAGTGGAATAAAAAGACATTATCAATGCCCCGAGGTAGAGTCTTGGAGGTTACAGTAGCTTAACAAGATGATTTTAATTCCCCTTGTAAGAGTGGTGGAGGTCGCAGTGGAATAAAAAGACAATATCAATGGACCGTGGAAGAGACGTGGAGGTCATTGTAGCTTAACAGGACGGTTTTAATGCCCCTTGGAAAAGCTGTGGAGTTCAGAGTGGTTTAAAAATATGGTTTTAATGCCCCTTGGAAGAGACGTGGAGGTCACAGTAGCTTAACAAGATGGCTTTATTTCTCCTTGGAAAAGACGTGAAGGTCACAGTAGCTTACGTAGATGGATTTAATGCCACTTGGGAAAGTGGTGGAGGTAACAGTGGAATAAAAAGAAAATATCAATGCCCCGTGGAAGAGACGTGGAGATCACCGTAGATTAACAAGACACTTTTATTTCCCCTTGGAAGAGTTGTGGAGGTTGCAGTGGAATAAAAAGACAATTTCAAAGCCCCTTGGAATAGTGGTGGAGGTCACAGTGGATTAAAAAGACTATATGAATGCCCCGTGGAAGAGACGTGGAGTTCACAGTAGCTTAACTAGACGGTTTTCATGCCCATTCGTAGAGTGGTGGAAGTCGCAGTGGAATAAAAAGACAATATCAATGCACCGTGGAAGAGACGTGGAGGTCACAGTAGCTTAACAAGACGGTTTTATTGCCACTTGGAAGAGTGGTGGTGAACAGAGTGGTTTAACAAGAGGGTTTTAATGCCCCTTGGAAGAGTTGTGGAGGTTACAGTGGAATAAAAAGAAAATATCAATGCCCCGTGGAAGAGACGTGGAAATCACTGTAGATTAACAAGATGGTTTTTATGCCCCTTGGAAGAGTGGTGGAGGTTGCAGTGGAATAAAAAGACAATATCAATGCCCCGTGGAAGAGACGTGGAGGTTACAGTAGATTTATAGGACGGTTTTAATGCCCATTGGAAGAGCTGTGGAGTTCAGAGTGGTTTAACAAGATGGTTTTAATGCCCCTTTGAAGAGACGTGGATGTCACAGTAGATTATCAAGATGGTTTTAATGCCCCTTAGAAAAGTTGTGGAGTTTACAGTGGAATAAAAAGACAATATCAATGCCCGGTGGAAGAGACATGGAGGTCACAGTAGCTTAACAAGAAGGTTTTAATGCCCCATGGAAGAGTGGTGGAGGTCGCAGTGGTATAAAAAGACAATATCAATGCCCCGTGGAAGAGATGTGGAAGTCACAGTAGCTTAACAAGAAGGTTTTAATACCCCTTGGACGAACGGTGGAGTACAGAGTGGTTTAACGAGATGGTTTTTATGCCCCTTGAAAGAGACGTTGAGGTCACAGTAGCTTAACAAGATGGTTTTAATGTCCCTTGGAAGAGTGATGGAGGTAATAGTGGAATAAAAAGACAATATCAATGCCCCGTGGAAGAGACGTGGAGGTCACAGCAGCTTAACAAGACGGTTTAATGCCCGTTGGAAGAGTGGTGGAGGTTACAGTGGAATAAAAAGAAAATATAAATGCCCCGTGGAAGGGACGTTGAGATCACAGTAGATTAACAAAACGGTTTTTATGCCCCTTGGAAGAGTGGTGGAGGTCGCAGTGGAATAAAAAAACAATATCAATACCCCGTGGAAGAGAAGTGGAGGTCACAGTAGCTAAACAAAATGGTTTTAATGCCCCATGGAAGAGTGGTGGAGGTCGCAGTAGAATTTAAAGACAATATCACTGCCCAGTGGAAGAGACGTGGAGGTTACAGTAGCTTAACAGGACGGATTTTTTGCCCCTTGAAAAAGTCTTGGAGGTCGCTGTTGAATAAAAAGCCAATACCAATGCCCCTTGGAAGAGACGTGGAGGTCACAATAGATTAACAAGAAAGTTTTAATGCCCCTTGGAAGAGTGGTGGAGGTCGCAGTGGAATAAAAAGACAATATCAATGCCCCTTGGAAGAGTGGTAAAGGTGACAGTGGAATAAAAAGACAATATCAATGCCCCGTGAAAGAGACGTGAAGGTCACAGTAGCTTAAAAAGACGGTTTATTAACCCTTGGAAAAGTGGTGGAGGTCGCTGCAGAATAAAAAGACAATATCAATGCCCCTTGGAAGAGTGGGGGAGGTCGCAGTGGATAAAAAAGACAATATCAATGCCCCATGGAACAGACGTGGAGGTCACAGTAGTCTTAACAAGACAGTTTTAATGACGCTTGGTAGAGTGGTGGAGGTCTCATTTTAATAAAAAGATAATTTCAATGCCCCTTTAAAGAGTGGTGGAGGTCGCAGTGGAATAAAAAGGCAATGTCAATGCCCCGTGGTAGAGACGTGGAGGTCACAGTAGGTTTATAAGACGGTTTTAATGCCCCTTGCAAGAGCTGTAGAGTTCAGAGTGGTTTAACAAGACGGTTTTAATGCCCCTTGGAAGAGATGTGGAGGTCACAGTAGATTAACAAGACGGTTTTAATGCCACTTGGAAGAGTGGTGGAGGTTACAGTGGAATAAAAAGACAATATCAATGACCCGTGGAAGAGACTTTGAAGGCACAGTAGCTTAACAAGACAGTTTTAATGCCCATTGGAAGAGTGGTGGATATAGCAGTGGACTAAAAAGACAATATCATTGCCCCTTGGAAGAGTGGTGGAGGTCGCAGTGGAAAAAAAAGACAATATCAATGTCCCGTGGAAGAGACGAGCAGGTCACAGTAGCTTAAAAACATGGTTTTAATGCCCCTTGGAAGAGTGGTGGAGGTCGCAGTACAATAAAAATTCAATATCAATGCCCATTGAAAGAGTGGTGAAGGTCGCAGTGGAATAAAAAGACTATATCAATGCGCCGTGGAAGAGTCATGGAGGTCATAGTAGCTTAAAAAGACGGCTTAATGCCTCTTCGAAGAGTGGTGGAGGTTGCAGTGGAAAAAAAAGAAAATATCAATGCCCCGTGGAAGAGATGTGGAGATCACAGTAGATTAACAAGATGGTTTTTATGCCGCTTGGAAGAGTGGTGGAGGTCGCAGTGGAATAAAAAGACAATATCAATGCCCCTTGGAAAAGTGGTGGAGGTTGCAGTGAAATAAAGACACAATATCACCACCACGTGGAAGAGACGTGGAGGTCACAGTATCTTAACAAGACGGTTTTAATGCTCCTTGGAAGAGTGCTGGAGGTCGCAGTGGAATAAAAAGGTAATATAAAAGCCCCGTGGAAGAGACGTGGAGGTCACAGTAGCTTTATAAGACGGTTTTTATTCCCCATGGAAGAGCTGTGAAGTTCTGAGTGGTTTAACAAGATGGTTTTAATGCCCCTTAGAAGAGATGTGGAGGTTACAGAAGCTTAACAAGATGTTTTTATTGCCCCTTGGAAGACTCTGGAAGGTCACAGTGGAATAATGAGACAATATCAATGCCCCTTGGAAGAGACGTGGAGGTCACAGTAGCTTAACAAGATGGTTTTAATGCCCCATGGAAGAGTGGTGGAGGTCACAGTAGAATTTAATGACAATATCACTGCCCCGTGGAAGAGACGTGGAGGTTATAGTTGCTTAAAAGGACGGTTTTATTGCCCCTTGGAAAAGTCTTAGAGGTCGCAGTAGAATAAAAAGACAATATCAATGCCCCGTGGAAGAGACGTGGAGGTAACAGTAGCTTAACAAGAAGGTTTTATTGCCCCTTGGAAGAGTGGTGGAGGTCGCAGTGGAATAAAAAGACAGTATCAGTGCCCCGTGAAAGAGACGTGAAGGTCACAGTAGCTTAAAAAGACGGTTTATTAACCCTTGGAAGAGTGGTGGAGGTCGCTGTAGAATAAAAAGGCAATATCAATGCCCCGTGTAACAGACGTGGAGGTCACAGTAGTCTTAACAAGACGGTTTTAATGACCCTTGGTAGAGTGGTGGAGGTCTCATTTTAATAAAAAGATAACTTCAATGCTCCTTGGAAGAGTGTTGGAGGTCGCAGTGAAATAAAAACACAATATCAATACCCCGTGGAAGAGATTTGGAGGTCACAGTAGCTTAACAAGACGGTTTTAATGCAGCTTGAAAGAGCTGTAGAGTTCAGAGTAGTTTTTACAAGACGGTTTTAATGCCCCTTGGAAGAGATGTGGAGGTCACAGTAGATTAACAAGACGGTTTTAATGCCCCTTGGAAGAGTGGTGGAGGTTACAATGGAAAAAAAAGTCAATATCAATGCCCCGTGGAAGAGACGTGGAGGTCACAGTAGCTTTATAAAACAGTTTTAATGCCCGTTGCAAGAGCTGTAGATTTCAGAGTATTTTTTACAAGACGATTTTAATGCACCTTGGAAGAGATGTTGAAGTCACAGTAGCTTAACAAGACAGTTTTAATGCCCGTTGGAAGAGTGGTGGAGAAGGCAGTGGAGTAAAAAGACAATATCATTGCCCCTTGGAAGAGTGGTGGAGGTCGCAGTGGAATAAAAAGACAATATCAATGCCCCGTGGAAGAGACGAGGAGGTCACAGTTGCTTAAAAATATGGCTTTAATGCCCCTTGGAAGAGTGGTGGAGGTCGCAGTACAATAAAAATTCAATATCAATGCCCATTGAAACAGTGGAGAAGGTCGCAGTGGAATAAAAAGACAATATCAATGCCCCGTGGAAGAGTCGTGGAGGTCATAGTGGCTCAAAAAGACGGTTTAATGCCACTTTGAAGAGTGGTGGAGGTTTTAGTGGAAAAAAAAGAAAATATCAATGCCCCGTGGAAGAGATGTGGAGATCACAGTAGATTAAGAAGATGTGTTTTATGCCCCTTGGAAGAGTGGTGGAGGTCGCAGTGGAATAAAAAGACAATATCAATGCCCCTTGGAAAAGTGGTGGAGGTTGTAGTGAAATAAACACACAATATCAACACCACGTGGAAGAGACGTGGAGGTCACAGTAGCTTAACAAGACGGTTTTAATGCTCATTAGAAGAGTGCTGGAGGTCGCAGTGGAATAAAAAGGCAATATCAATGCCCCATGGAAGAGACGTGGAGGTCACAGTAGCTTTATAAGACGGTTTTAATGCCCAATGGAAGAGCTGTGAAGTTCTGAGTGCTTTAACAAGATGGTTTTAATGCCCCTTAGAAGAGATGTGGAGTTTACAGTAGCTTAAAAAGATGGTTTTATTGTCCATTGGAAGACTCGGGAAGGTCACAGTGGAATAATGAGACAATATCAATGCCCCTTGGAAGAGACGTGGAGGTCACAGTAGATTAACAAGAAAGTTTTAATGCCCCTTGGAAGAGTGGTGGAGGTCGCAGTGGAATAAAAAGACAATATCAATGCCCCTTGGAAGAGTGGGGGAGGTCGCAGTGGATGAAAAAGACAATATCAATGCCCCGTAGAACAGACGTGGAGGTCACAGTAGTCTTAACAAGACGGTTTTATTGACGCTTGGTAGAGTGGTGGTCTCATTTTAATAAATTGATCATTTCAATGCCCCTTGGAAGAGTGGTGGAGGTCGCAGTGAAATAAAAACACAATATCAATACCCCGTGGAAGAGATGTGGAGGTCACAGTAGCTTAACAAGACGGTTTTAATGCCCCTTGAAAGAGTGGTGGAGGTCGCAGTGGAATAAAAAGGCAATTTCAATGCCCCGTGGAAGAGACGTGGAGGTCACAGTAGCTTTATGAGATGGTTTTAATGCCTCTTGCAAGAGCTGTAGAGTTCAGAGTGGTTTAGCAAGACAGTTTTAATGCCTCTTGGAAGAGATGTGGAGGTCACAGTAGTTTAAAAAGACGGTTTTAATGCCACTTGTAAGACTGGTGGAGGTTACAGTGCAATAAAAAGACAATATCAATGACCCGTGGTAGAGACGTTGAAGGCACAGTAGCTTAACAAGACAGTTTTAATGCCCATTGGAAGAGTGGTGGATATAGCAGTGGAGTAAAAAGACAATATCATTGCCCCTTGGAAGAGTGGTGGAGGTCGCAGTTGAAAAAAAAGACAATATCAATGTCCCGTGGAAGAGACGAGGAGGTCACAGTAGCTTAAAAATATGGTTTTAATGCCCCTTGGAAGAGTGGTGGAGGTCGCAGTACAATAAAAATTCAGTATCAATGCCTATTGAAAGAGTGGTGAAGGTCGCAGTGCAATAAAAAGACTATATCATTGCCCCGTGGAAGAGTCGTGGAGGTCATAGTAGCTTAAAAAGACAGTTTAATGCCTCTTCGAAGAGTGGTGGAGGTTGCAGTGAAAAAAAAAGAAAATATCAATGCCCCGTGGAAGAGATGTGGAGATCACAGTAGATTAACAAGATGGTTTTTATGCCCCTTGGAAGAGTGGTGGAGGTCGCAGTGGAATAAAAAGACAATATAATTTCCCCTTGGAAGAGTGGTGGAGGTCGCAGTGGAATAAAAAGACAATATCAATGCCCCGTGGAAGAGACGAGGAGGTCACAGTAGCTTAAAAATATGGTTTTATTGCCCCTTGGAAGAGTGGTGGAGGTCGCAGTACAATAAAAATTCAATATCAATGCCCATTGAAATAGTGGAGAAGGTCGCAGTGGAATAAAAAGACAATATCAATGCCCCGTGGAAGAGTCGTGGAGGTCATATTAGCTTAAAAAGACGGTTTAATGCCACTTTGAAGAGTGTTGGAGGTTGCAGTGGAAAAAAAAGAAAATATCAATGCCCCGTGGAAGAGATGTGGAGATCACAGTAGATTAACAAGATGGTTTTTATGCCCCTTGGAAGAGTGGTGGAGGTCGCAGTGGAATAAAAAGACATTATCAATGCCCCTTGGAAAAGTGGTGGAGGTTGCAGTGAAATAAAGACACAATATCAATACCACGTGGAAGAGACGTGGAGGTCACAGTAGCTTAACAAGAAGGTTTTAATTCTCCTTGGAAGAGTGCTAGAGGTCGCAGTGGAATAAAAAGGCAATATCAATGTTCCTTGGAAGAGACGTGGAGGTCACAGTAGCTTTATAAGACGGTTTTAATGCCCCAAGGAAGAGCTGTGAAGTTCTGAGTGGTTTAACAAGATGGTTTTAATGCCCCTTTGAAGAGACGTGGATGTCACAGCAGATTATCAAGACGGTTTTAATGCCCCTTAGAAAAGTTGTGGAGTTTACAGTGGAATAAAAAGACAATATCAATGCCCCGTGGAAGAGATGTGGAAGTCACAGTAGCTTAACAAGAAGGTTTTAATACCCCTTGGACGAAGGGTGGAGTACAGAGTGGTTTAACGAGATGGTTTTTATGCCCCTTGAAAGAGACGTTGAGGTCACAGTAGCTTAACAAGATGGTTTTAATGCCCCTTGGAAGAGTGTTGGAGGTAATAGTGGAATAAAAAGACAATATGAATGCCCCGTGGAAGAGACGTGGAGGTCACAGCAGCTTAACAAGAGGGTTTAATGCCCGTTGGAAGAGTGGTGGAGGTTACAGTGGAATAAAAAGAAAATATAAATGCCCCGTGGAAGAGACGTTGAGATCACAGTAGATTAACAAAACGGTTTTTATGCCCCTTGGAAGAGTGGTGGAGGTCGCAGTGGAATAAAAAAACAATATCAGTACCCCTTGGAAGAGAAGTGGAGGTCACAGTAGCTTAACAAGATGGTTTTAATGCCCCATGAAAGAGTGGTGGAGGTCGCAGTAGAATTTTAAGACAATATCACTGCCCTGTGGAAGAGACGTGGAGGTTACAGTAGCTTAACAGGACGTTTTTTTTGCCCCTTGAAAAAGTCTTGGAGGTCGCTGTAGAATAAAAAGCCAATATCAATGCCCTTGGAAGAGACGTGGAGGTCACAGTAGCTTAACAAGATGGTTTTCATGCCCCTTGGAAGAGTGGTAGAGGTCGGAGTGGAATAAAAAGACAATATCAATGCCCCTTGGAAGAGTGGGGGAGGTCGCAGTGGATTAAAAAGACAATATCATTGCCCCGTGGAACAGATGTGGAGGTCACAGTAATCTTAACAAGATGGTTTTAATGACCCTTGGTAGAGTGGTGGAGTTCTCATTTTAATAAAAAGACAATTTCAATGCCCGTTTGAAGAGTGGCGGAGGTCGCAGTGAAAGAAAAACACAATATCAATACCCCGTGGAAGAGATGTGTTGGTCACAGTAGCTTAACAAGACGGTTTGAATGCCTCTTGAAAGAGTGGTGGAGGTCGCAGTGGAATTAAAAGAAAATATCAATGCCCCGTGGAAGAGATGTGTACGTCACAATAGCTTTATAAGACGGTTTTATTGCCTCTTGCAAGAGCTGTAGATTTCAGAGTGGTTTAACAAGACGGTTTTAATGCCCCTTGGAAGAGATGTGGAGGTCACAGTAGATTAACAAGACGGTTTTAATGCCCCTTGGAAGAGTGTTGGAGGTTACAGTGGAATAAAAAGACAATATCAATGCCCCGTGGAAGAGATGTTGAAGTCACAGTAGCTTAACAATACAGTTTTAATGCCCCTTGAAAGAGGGGTGGAGATAGCAGTGGAAAAAAAAGACAATATCACTGCCAATTGGAAGAGTGGTGGAGGTCGCAGTGGAGTAAAAAGACAATATCAATGACCAATGGAAGTGACATGGAGGTCACATGAGCTTAAAGATATGGTTTTAATGCCCCTTGGAAGAGTGATGGAGTTCAGTTTGGTTTAAAAACACTGTTTTAATGCCCCTTGGAAGAGACGTGGAGGTCATTGTAGCTTAACAAGACTGTTTTAATGTCCCTTGGAAGAGTGGTGGAGGTCGCACTGAAATAAAAAAACACTATCAATGCCCCGTGGAAGAGACGTGGAGGTCACAGTAGCTTAACAAGACGGGTTTCATGCCCCTTGGAAGAGTGGTGGAGGTCTCAGTGGAATAAAAAGACATTATCAATGCCCCGAGGTAGAGTCTTGGAGGTTACAGTAGCTTAACAAGATGATTTTAATTCCCCTTGTAAGAGTGGTGGAGGTCGCAGTGGAATAAAAAGACAATATCAATGGACCGTGGAAGAGACGTGGAGGTCATTGTAGCTTAACAGGACGGTTTTAATGCCCCTTGGAAAAGCTGTGGAGTTCAGAGTGGTTTAAAAATATGGTTTTAATGCCCCTTGGAAGAGACGTGGAGGTCACAGTAGCTTAACAAGATGGCTTTATTTCTCCTTGGAAAAGACGTGAAGGTCACAGTAGCTTACGTAGATGGATTTAATGCCACTTGGGAAAGTGGTGGAGGTAACAGTGGAATAAAAAGAAAATATCAATGCCCCGTGGAAGAGACGTGGAGATCACCGTAGATTAACAAGACACTTTTATTTCCCCTTGGAAGAGTTGTGGAGGTTGCAGTGGAATAAAAAGACAATTTCAAAGCCCCTTGGAATAGTGGTGGAGGTCACAGTGGATTAAAAAGACTATATGAATGCCCCGTGGAAGAGACGTGGAGTTCACAGTAGCTTAACTAGACGGTTTTCATGCCCATTCGTAGAGTGGTGGAAGTCGCAGTGGATTAAAAAGACAATATCAATGCACCGTGGAAGAGACGTGGAGGTCACAGTAGCTTAACAAGACGGTTTTATTGCCACTTGGAAGAGTGGTGGTGAACAGAGTGGTTTAACAAGAGGGTTTTAATGCCCCTTGGAAGAGTTGTGGAGGTTACAGTGGAATAAAAAGAAAATATCAATGCCCCGTGGAAGAGACGTGGAAATCACTGTAGATTAACAAGATGGTTTTTATGCCCCTTGGAAGAGTGGTGGAGGTTGCAGTGGAATAAAAAGACAATATCAATGCCCCGTGGAAGAGACGTGGAGGTTACAGTAGATTTATAGGACGGTTTTAATGCCCATTGGAAGAGCTGTGGAGTTCAGAGTGGTTTAACAAGATGGTTTTAATGCCCCTTTGAAGAGACGTGGATGTCACAGTAGATTATCAAGATGGTTTTAATGCCCCTTAGAAAAGTTGTGGAGTTTACAGTGGAATAAAAAGACAATATCAATGCCCGGTGGAAGAGACATGGAGGTCACAGTAGCTTAACAAGAAGGTTTTAATGCCCCATGGAAGAGTGGTGGAGGTCGCAGTGGTATAAAAAGACAATATCAATGCCCCGTGGAAGAGATGTGGAAGTCACAGTAGCTTAACAAGAAGGTTTTAATACCCCTTGGACGAACGGTGGAGTACAGAGTGGTTTAACGAGATGGTTTTTATGCCCCTTGAAAGAGACGTTGAGGTCACAGTAGCTTAACAAGATGGTTTTAATGTCCCTTGGAAGAGTGATGGAGGTAATAGTGGAATAAAAAGACAATATCAATGCCCCGTGGAAGAGACGTGGAGGTCACAGCAGCTTAACAAGACGGTTTAATGCCCGTTGGAAGAGTGGTGGAGGTTACAGTGGAATAAAAAGAAAATATAAATGCCCCGTGGAAGAGACGTTGAGATCACAGTAGATTAACAAAACGGTTTTTATGCCCTTTGGAAGAGTGGTGGAGGTCGCAGTGGAATAAAAAAACAATATCAATACCCCGTGGAAGAGAAGTGGAGGTCACAGTAGCTTAACAAAATGGTTTTAATGCCCCATGGAAGAGTGGTGGAGGTCGCAGTAGAATTTAAAGACAATATCACTGCCCAGTGGAAGAGACGTGGAGGTTACAGTAGCTTAACAGGACGGATTTTTTGCCCCTTGAAAAAGTCTTGGAGGTCGCTGTTGAATAAAAAGCCAATACCAATGCCCCTTGGAAGAGACGTGGAGGTCACAATAGATTAACAAGAAAGTTTTAATGCCCCTTGGAAGAGTGGTGGAGGTCGCAGTGGAATAAAAAGACAATATCAATGCCCCTTGGAAGAGTGGTAAAGGTGACATTGGAATAAAAAGACAATATCAATGCCCCGTGAAAGAGACGTGAAGGTAACAGTAGCTTAAAAAGACGGTTTATTAACCCTTGGAAAAGTGGTGGAGGTCGCTGCAGAATAAAAAGACAATATCAATGCCCCTTGGAAGAGTGGGGGAGGTCGCAGTGGATAAAAAAGACAATATCAATGCCCCATGGAACAGACGTGGAGGTCACAGTAGTCTTAACAAGACAGTTTTAATGACGCTTGGTAGAGTGGTGGAGGTCTCATTTTAATAAAAAGATAATTTCAATGCCCCTTTAAAGAGTGGTGGAGGTCGCAGTGGAATAAAAAGGCAATGTCAATGCCCCGTGGTAGAGACGTGGAGGTCACAGTAGGTTTATAAGACGGTTTTAATGCCCCTTGCAAGAGCTGTAGAGTTCAGAGTGGTTTAACAAGACGGTTTTAATGCCCCTTGGAAGAGATGTGGAGGTCACAGTAGATTAACAAGACGGTTTTAATGCCACTTGGAAGAGTGGTGGAGGTTACAGTGGAATAAAAAGACAATATCAATGACCCGTGGAAGAGACTTTGAAGGCACAGTAGCTTAACAAGACAGTTTTAATGCCCATTGGAAGAGTGGTGGATATAGCAGTGGACTAAAAAGACAATATCATTGCCCCTTGGAAGAGTGGTGGAGGTCGCAGTGGAAAAAAAAGACAATATCAATGTCCCGTGGAAGAGACGAGCAGGTCACAGTAGCTTAAAAACATGGTTTTAATGCCCCTTGGAAGAGTGGTGGAGGTCGCAGTACAATAAAAATTCAATATCAATGCCCATTGAAAGAGTGGTGAAGGTCGCAGTGGAATAAAAAGACTATATCAATGCGCCGTGGAAGAGTCATGGAGGTCATAGTAGCTTAAAAAGACGGCTTAATGCCTCTTCGAAGAGTGGTGGAGGTTGCAGTGGAAAAAAAAGAAAATATCAATGCCCCGTGGAAGAGATGTGGAGATCATAGTAGATTAACAAGATGGTTTTTATGCCGCTTGGAAGAGTGGTGGAGGTCGCAGTGGAATAAAAAGACAATATCAATGCCCCTTGGAAAAGTGGTGGAGGTTGCAGTGAAATAAAGACACAATATCACCACCACGTGGAAGAGACGTGGAGGTCACAGTATCTTAACAAGACGGTTTTAATGCTCCTTGGAAGAGTGCTGGAGGTCGCAGTGGAATAAAAAGGTAATATAAAAGCCCCGTGGAAGAGACGTGGAGGTCACAGTAGCTTTATAAGACGGTTTTTATTCCCCATGGAAGAGCTGTGAAGTTCTGAGTGGTTTAACAAGATGGTTTTAATGCCCCTTAGAAGAGATGTGGAGGTTACAGAAGCTTAACAAGATGTTTTTATTGCCCCTTGGAAGACTCTGGAAGGTCACAGTGGAATAATGAGACAATATCAATGCCCCTTGGAAGAGACGTGGAGGTCACAGTAGCTTAACAAGATGGTTTTAATGCCCCATGGAAGAGTGGTGGAGGTCACAGTAGAATTTAATGACAATATCACTGCTCCGTGGAAGAGACGTGGAGGTTATAGTTGCTTAAAAGGACGGTTTTATTGCCCCTTGGAAAAGTCTTAGAGGTCGCAGTAGAATAAAAAGACAATATCAATGCCCCGTGGAAGAGACGTGGAGGTAACAGTAGCTTAACAAGAAGGTTTTATTGCCCCTTGGAAGAGTGGTGGAGGTCGCAGTGGAATAAAAAGACAGTATCAGTGCCCCGTGTAACAGACGTGGAGGTCACAGTAGTCTTAACAAGACGGTTTTAATGACCCTTGGTAGAGTGGTGGAGGTCTCATTTTAATAAAAAGATAACTTCAATGCTCCTTGGAAGAGTGTTGGAGGTCGCAGTGAAATAAAAACACAATATCAATACCCCGTGGAAGAGATTTGGAGGTCACAGTAGCTTAACAAGACGGTTTTAATGCAGCTTGAAAGAGCTGTAGAGTTCAGAGTAGTTTTTACAAGACGGTTTTAATGCCCCTTGGAAGAGATGTGGAGGTCACAGTAGATTAACAAGACGGTTTTAATGCCCCTTGGAAGAGTGGTGGAGGTTACAATGGAAAAAAAAGTCAATATCAATGCCCCGTGGAAGAGACGTGGAGGTCACAGTAGCTTTATAAAACAGTTTTAATGCCCGTTGCAAGAGCTGTAGATTTCAGAGTATTTTTTACAAGACGATTTTAATGCACCTTGGAAGAGATGTTGAAGTAACAGTAGCTTAACAAGACAGTTTTAATGCCCGTTGGAAGAGTGGTGGAGAAGGCAGTGGAGTAAAAAGACAATATCATTGCCCCTTGGAAGAGTGGTGGAGGTCGCAGTGGAATAAAAAGACAATATCAATGCCCCGTGGAAGAGACGAGGAGGTCACAGTTGCTTAAAAATATGGCTTTAATGCCCCTTGGAAGAGTGGTGGAGGTCGCAGTACAATAAAAATTCAATATCAATGCCCATTGAAACAGTGGAGAAGGTCGCAGTGGAATAAAAAGACAATATCAATGCCCCGTGGAAGAGTCGTGGAGGTCATAGTGGCTCAAAAAGACGGTTTAATGCCACTTTGAAGAGTGGTGGAGGTTTTAGTGGAAAAAAAAGAAAATATCAATGCCCCGTGGAAGAGATGTGGAGATCACAGTAGATTAAGAAGATGTGTTTTATGCCCCTTGGAAGAGTGGTGGAGGTCGCAGTGGAATAAAAAGACAATATCAATGCCCCTTGGAAAAGTGGTGGAGGTTGTAGTGAAATAAACACACAATATCAACACCACGTGGAAGAGACGTGGAGGTCACAGTAGCTTAACAAGACGGTTTTAATGCTCATTAGAAGAGTGCTGGAGGTCGCAGTGGAATAAAAAGGCAATATCAATGCCCCATGGAAGAGACGTGGAGGTCACAGTAGCTTTATAAGACGGTTTTAATGCCCCATGGAAGAGCTGTGAAGTTCTGAGTGCTTTAACAAGATGGTTTTAATGCCCCTTAGAAGAGATGTGGAGTTTACAGTAGCTTAAAAAGATGGTTTTATTGTCCATTGGAAGACTCGGGAAGGTCACAGTGGAATAATGAGACAATATCAATGCCCCTTGGAAGAGACGTGGAGGTCACAGTAGATTAACAAGAAAGTTTTAATGCCCCTTGGAAGAGTGGTGGAGGTCGCAGTGGAATAAAAAGACAATATCAATGCCCCTTGGAAGAGTGGGGGAGGTCGCAGTGGATGAAAAAGACAATATCAATGCCCCGTAGAACAGACGTGGAGGTCACAGTAGTCTTAACAAGACGGTTTTATTGACGCTTGGTAGAGTGGTGGTCTCATTTTAATAAATTGATCATTTCAATGCCCCTTGGAAGAGTGGTGGAGGTCGCAGTGAAATAAAAACACAATATCAATACCCCGTGGAAGAGATGTGGAGGTCACAGTAGCTTAACAAGACGGTTTTAATGCCCCTTGAAAGAGTGGTGGAGGTCGCAGTGGAATAAAAAGGCAATTTCAATGCCCCGTGGAAGAGACGTGGAGGTCACAGTAGCTTTATGAGATGGTTTTAATGCCTCTTGCAAGAGCTGTAGAGTTCAGAGTGGTTAAGCAAGACAGTTTTAATGCCTCTTGGAAGAGATGTGGAGGTCACAGTAGATTAAAAAGACGGTTTTAATGCCACTTGTAAGACTGGTGGAGGTTACAGTGCAATAAAAAGACAATATCAATGACCCGTGGTAGAGACGTTGAAGGCACAGTAGCTTAACAAGACAGTTTTAATGCCCATTGGAAGAGTGGTGGATATAGCAGTGGAGTAAAAAGACAATATCATTGCCCCTTGGAAGAGTGGTGGAGGTCGCAGTTGAAAAAAAAGACAATATCAATGTCCCGTGGAAGAGACGAGGAGGTCACAGTAGCTTAAAAATATGGTTTTAATGCCCCTTGGAAGAGTGGTGGAGGTCGCAGTACAATAAAAATTTAGTATCAATGCCTATTGAAAGAGTGGTGAAGGTCGCAGTGCAATAAAAAGACTATATCATTGCCCCGTGGAAGAGTCGTGGAGGTCATAGTAGCTTAAAAAGACAGTTTAATGCCTCTTCGAAGAGTGGTGGAGGTTGCAGTGAAAAAAAAAGAAAATATCAATGCCCCGTGGAAGAGATGTGGAGATCACAGTAGATTAACAAGATGGTTTTTATGCCCCTTGGAAGAGTGGTGGAGGTCGCAGTGGAATAAAAAGACAATATAATTTCCCCTTGGAAGAGTGGTGGAGGTCGCAGTGGAATAAAAAGACAATATCAATGCCCCGTGGAAGAGACGAGGAGGTCACAGTAGCTTAAAAATATGGTTTTATTGCCCCTTGGAAGAGTGGTGGAGGTCGCAGTACAATAAAAATTCAATATCAATGCCCATTGAAATAGTGGAGAAGGTCGCAGTGGAATAAAAAGACAATATCAATGCCCCGTGGAAGAGTCGTGGAGGTCATATTAGCTTAAAAAGACGGTCTAATGCCACTTTGAAGAGTGTTGGAGGTTGCAGTGGAAAAAAAAGAAAATATCAATGCCCCGTGGAAGAGATGTGGAGATCACAGTAGATTAACAAGATGGTTTTTATGCCCCTTGGAAGAGTGGTGGAGGTCGCAGTGGAATAAAAAGACATTATCAATGCCCCTTGGAAAAGTGGTGGAGGTTGCAGTGAAATAAAGACACAATATCAATACCACGTGGAAGAGACGTGGAGGTCACAGTAGCTTAACAAGAAGGTTTTAATGCTCCTTGGAAGAGTGCTAGAGGTCGCAGTGGAATAAAAAGGCAATATCAATGTTCCTTGGAAGAGACGTGGAGGTCACAGTAGCTTTATAAGACGGTTTTAATGCCCCAAGGAAGAGCTGTGAAGTTCTGAGTGGTTTAACAAGATGGTTTTAATGCCCCTTTGAAGAGACGTGGATGTCACAGCAGATTATCAAGACGGTTTTAATGCCCCTTAGAAAAGTTGTGGAGTTTACAGTGGAATAAAAAGTCAATATCAATGCCCCGTGGAAGAGATGTGGAAGTCACAGTAGCTTAACAAGAAGGTTTTAATACCCCTTGGACGAAGGGTGGAGTACAGAGTGGTTTAACGAGATGGTTTTTATGCCCCTTGAAAGAGACGTTGAGGTCACAGTAGCTTAACAAGATGGTTTTAATGCCCCTTGGAAGAGTGTTGGAGGTAATAGTGGAATAAAAAGACAATATGAATGCCCCGTGGAAGAGACGTGGAGGTCACAGCAGCTTAACAAGAGGGTTTAATGCCCGTTGGAAGAGTGGTGGAGGTTACAGTGGAATAAAAAGAAAATATAAATGCCCCGTGGAAGAGACGTTGAGATCACAGTAGATTAACAAAACGGTTTTTATGCCCCTTGGAAGAGTGGTGGAGGTCGCAGTGGAATAAAAAAACAATATCAGTACCCCTTGGAAGAGAAGTGGAGGTCACAGTAGCTTAACAAGATGGTTTTAATGCCCCATGAAAGAGTGGTGGAGGTCGCAGTAGAATTTTAAGACAATATCACTGCCCTGTGGAAGAGACGTGGAGGTTACAGTAGCTTAACAGGACGTTTTTTTTGCCCCTTGAAAAAGTCTTGGAGGTCGCTGTAGAATAAAAAGCCAATATCAATGCCCTTGGAAGAGACGTGGAGGTCACAGTAGATTAACAAGAAAGTTTTAATGCCCCTTGGAAGAGTGGTGGAGGTCGCAGTGGAATAAAAATACAATATCAATGCCCCTTGGAAGAGTGGTGGAGGTGACAGTGGAATAAAAAGACAATATCAATGCCCCGTGAATGAGACGTGAAGGTCACAGTAGCTTAAAAAGACGGTTTATTAACCCTTGGAAAAGTGGTGGAGGTCGCTGCAGAATAAAAAGACAACATCAATGCCCCTTGGAAGAGTGGGGGAGGTCGCAGTGGATAAAAAAGACAATATCAATGCCCCATGGAACAGACGTGGAGGTCACAGTAGTCTTAACAAGACGGTTTTAATGACGCTTCGTAGAGTGGTGGAGGTCTTATTTTAATAAAAAGATAATTTCAATGCCCCTTGGAAAAGTGGTGGAGGTCGCAGTGAAATAAAAACACAATATCAATACCCCGTGGAAGAGATGTGGAGGTCACAGTAGCTTAACAAGACGGTTTTAATGCCCCTTTAAAGAGTGGTGGAGGTCGCAGTGGAATAAAAAGGCAATGTCAATGCCCCGTGGTAGAGACGTGGAGGTCATAGTAGCTTTATAAGACTGTTTTAATGCCCCTTGCAAGAGCTGAAGAGTTCAGAGTGGTTTAACAAGACGGTTTTAATGCCCCTTGGAAGAGATGTGGAGGTCACAGTAGAATAACAAGACGGTTTTAATGCCACTTGGAAGAGTGGTGGAGGTTACAGTGGAATAAAAAGACAATATCAATGACCCGTGGAAGAGACTTTGAAGGCACAGTAGCTTAACAAGACAGTTTTAATGCCCATTGGAAGAGTGGTGGATATAGCAGTGGAGTAAAAAGACAATATCATTGCCCCTTGGAAGAGTGGTGGAGGTCGCAGTGGAAAAAAAAGACAATATCAATGTCCCGTGGAAGAGACGAGGAGGTCACAGTAGCTTAAAAATATGGTTTTAATGCCCCTTGGAAGAGTGGTGGAGGTCGCAGTACAATAAAAATTCAATATCAATGCCCATTGAAAGAGTGGTGAAGGTCGCAGTGGAATAAAAAGACTATATCAATGCCCCGTGGAAGAGTCGTGGAGGTTATAGTAGCTTAAAAAGACGGTTTAATGCCTCTTCGAAGAGTGGTGGAGGTTGCAGTGGTAAAAAAAGAGAATATCAATGCCCCGTGGAAGAGATGTGGAGATCACAGTAGATCAACAAGATGGTTTTTATGCCGCTTGGAAGAGTGGTGGAGGTCGCAGTGGAATAAAAAGACAATATCAATGCCTCTTGGAAAAGTGGTGGAGGTTGCAGTGAAATAAAGACACAATATCAACAACACGTGGAAGAGACGTGGAGGTCACAGTAGCTTAACAAGACGGTTTTAATGCTCCTTGGAAAAGTGCTGGAGGTCGCAGTGGAATAAAAAGGCAATATAAATGCCCTGTGGAAGAGACGTGGAGGTCACAGTAGCTTTATAAGACGGTTTTTATGCCCCATGGAAGAGCTGTGAAATTCTGAGTGGTTTAACAAGATGGTTTTAATGCCCCTTAGAAGAGATGTGGAGGTTACAGAAGCTTAACAAGATGATTTTATTGCCCCTTGGAAGAGTGGCGGAGGTCACAGTAGAATTTAATGACAATATCACTGCCCCGTGGAAGAGACGTGGAGGTTATAGTTGCTTAAAAGGACGCTTTTATTGCCCCTTGGAAAAGTCTTAGAGGTCGCAGTAGAATAAAAAGACAATATTAATGCCCCGTGGAAGAGACGTGGAGGTAACAGTAGCTTAACAAGAAGGTTTTATTGCCCCTTGGAAGAGTGGTGGAGGTCGCAGTGGAATAAAAAGACAATATCAATGCCCCGTGTAACAGACGTGGAGGTCACAGTAGTCTTAACAAGACGGTTTTAATGACCCTTGGTAGAGTGGTGGAGGTCTCATTTTAATAAAAAGATAACTTCAATGCTCCTTGGAAGAGTGTTGGAGGTCGCAGTGAAATAAAAACACAATATCAATACCCCGTGGAAGAGATTTGGAGGTCACAGTAGCTTAACAAGACGGTTGTAATGCAGCTTGAAAGAGCTGTAGAGTTCAGAGTAGTTTTTACAAGACGGTTTTAATGCCCCTTGGAAGAGATGTGGAGGTCACAGTAGATTAACGAGAAGGATTTAATGCCCCTTGGAAGAGTGGTGGAGGTTACAGTGGAATAAAAAGACAATATCAATGCAGCGTGGAAGAGTCGTGGAGGTCATATTAGCTTAAAAAGACGGTTTAATGCCACTTCGAAGAGTGTTGGAGGTTGCAGTGGAAAAAAAAGAAAATATCAATGCCCGGTGGAAGAGATGTGGAGATCACAGTAGATTAACAAGATGTTTTTTATGCCCCTTGGAAGAGTGGTGGAGGTCGCAGTGGAATAAAAAGACAATATCAATGCCCCTTGGAAAAGTGGTGGAGGTTGTAGTGAAATAAACACACAATATCAACACCACGTGGAAGAGACGTGGAGGTCACAGTAGCTTAACAAGATGGTTTTAATGCTCATTGGAAGAGTGCTGGAGGTCGCAGTGGAATAAAAAGGCAATATCAATGTTCCTTGGAAGAGACGTGGAGGTCACAGTAGCTTTATAAGACGGTTTTAATGCCCCATGGAAGAGCTGTGAAGTTCTGAGTGCTTTAACAAGATGGTTTTAATGCCCCTTAGAAGAGATGTGGAGTTTACAGTAGCTTAACAAGATGGTTAAATTGCCCATTGGAAGACTCGGGAAGGTCACAGTGGAATAATAAGACAATATCAATGCCCCTTGGAAGAGACGTGGAGGTCACAGTAGATTAACAAGAAAGTTTTAATGCCCCTTGGAAGAGTGGTGGAGGTCGCAGTGGATGAAAAAGACAATATCAATGCCCCGTAGAACAGACGTGGAGGTCAAAGTAGTCTTAACAAGACGGTTTTATTGACGCTTGGTAGAGTGGTGGTCTCATTTTAATAAATTGATCATTTCAATGCCCCTTGGAAGAGTGGTGGAGGTCGCAGTGAAATAAAAACACAATATCAATACCCCGTGGAAGAGATGTGGAGGTCACAGTAGCTTAACAAGACGGTTTTAATGCCCCTTGAAAGAGTGGTGGAGGTCGTAGTGAAATAAAAAGGCAATGTCAATGCCCGGGGAAGAGACGTGGAGGTCACAGTAGCTTTATGAGATGGTTTTAATGCCCCTTGCAAGAGCTGTAGAGTTCAGAGTGGTTTAACAAGACTGTTTTAATGCCCCTTGGAAGAGATGTGGAGGTCACAGTAGATTAAAAAGACGGTTTTAATGCCACTTGTAAGAGTGGTGGAGGTTTCAGTGCAATAAAAAGACAATATCAATGACCCGTGGAAGAGACGTTGAAGGCACAATAGCTTAACAAGACAGTTTTAATGCCCATTGGAAGAGTGGTGGATATAGCAGTGGAGTAAAAAGACAATATCACTGCCCCTTGGAAGAGTGGTGGAGGTCGCAGTTGAAAAAAAAGACAATATCAATGTCCCGTGGAAGAGACGAGGAGGTCACAGTAGCTTAAAAATATGGTTTTAATGCCCCTTGGAAGAGTGGTGGAGGTCGCAGTACAATAAAAATTCAGTATCAATGCCTATTGAAAGAGTGGTGAAGGTCGCAGTGCAATAAAAAGACTATATCATTGCCCCGTGGAAGAGTCGTGGAGGTCATAGTAGCTTAAAAAGACAGTTTAATGCCTCTTCGAAGAGTGGTGGAGGTTGCAGTGAAAAAAAAAGAAAATATCAATGCCCCGTGGAAGAGATGTGGAGATCACAGTAGATTAACAAGATGGTTTTTATGCCCCTTGGAAGAGTGGTGGAGGTCGCAGTGGAATAAAAAGACAATATCATTGCCCCTTGGAAGAGTGATGGAGGTCGCAGTGGAATAAAAGGACAATAACAATGCCCCGTGGAAGAGACGAGGAGGTCATAGTAGCTTAAAAAGACGGTTTAATGCCACTTCGAAGAGTGGTGGAGGTTGCAGTGGAAAAAAAAGAAAATATCAATGCCCCGTGGAAGAGATGTGGAGATCACAGTAGATTAACAAGATGGTTTTTATGCCCCTTGGAAGAGTGGTGGAGGTCGCAGTGGAATAAAAAGACAATATTAATGCCCCTTGGAAAAGTGGTGGAGGTTGCAGTGAAATAAAGACACAATATCAATACCACGTGGAAGAGACGTGGAGGTCACAGTAGCTTATCAAGACGGTTTTAATGCTCATTGCAAGAGTGCTGGAGGTCGCAGTGGAATAAAAAGGTAATATCAATGCCCCGTGGAAGAGACGTGGGGGTCACAGTAGCTTTATAAGACGGATTTAATGCCCCATGGAAGAGCTGTGAAGTTCTGAGTGGTTTAACAAGATGGTTTTAATGCCCCTTAGAAGAGATGTGGAGGTTACAGTAGCTTAACAAGATGGTTTTATTGCCCCTTGGAAGACTCTGGAAGGTCACAGTGGAATAATGAGACAATATCAATGCCCCGTGGAAGAGACGTGGAAGTAACAGTAGCTTAACAAGATGGTTTTAATGCCCCATGGAAGAGTGGTGGAGGTCGCAGTAGAATTTAAAGACAATATCACTGCCCCGTGGAAGAGACTTGGAGGTTACAGTAGCTTAACAGGACGGTTTTATTGCCCCTTGAAAAAGTCTTGGAGGTCGCAGTATAATAAAAAGCCAATATCAATGCCCCGTGTAAGAGACGTGGAGGTCACAGTGGCTTAACAAGAAGGTTTTATGGCCCCTTGGAAGAGTGGTGGAGGTCGCAGTGGAATAAAAAGACAATATCGATGCCCCGTAGAAGAGATGTGGACGTCAGTGTAGCTTAGCAAGATGGTATTAATGCCCCTTGGAAGAGCTGTGGAATTCAGAGTGGTTTAACAAGATGGTTTTTATGCCCCTTGGAAGAGATGTGGAGGTCACAGTAGCTTAACAAGATATTTTTAATGCCCCTTGGAAGAGTGTTGGAGGTCGCAGTGGAATAAAAAGACAATATCAATGCCCCTTGGAAGAGTGGTGGAGGTCGCAGTGGAATAAAAGACAATATCAATGCCCCATGGAAGAGACGTGAAGGTCACAGTAGCTTAAAAAGACGGTTTATTAACCCTTGGAAGAGTGGTGGAAGTCGCTGCAGAATAAAAAAACAATATCAATGCCCCTTGGAAGAGTGGGGAAGGTCACAGTGGATGAAAAAGTCAATATCAATGCCCCGTGGAACAGACGTTGAGGTCACAGTAGTCTGAACAAGACGGTTTTAATGACCCTTGGTAGAGTGGTGGAGGTCTCATTTTAATAAAAAGATAATTTCAATGCCCCTTGGAAGCGTGGTAGAGGTCGAAGTGAAATTAAAACACAATATCAATACCCCGTTGAAGAGATGTGGAGGTCACAGTAGCTTAACAAGATGGTTTTAATGCCCCTTGAAAGAGTGCTGGAGGTCGGAGTGGAATAAAAAGGCAATATCAATGCCCCGTGGAAGAGACGTGGAGGTCACAGTAGCTTTATAAGACTGTTTTAATGCCCCTTGCAAGAGCTGTAGAGTTCAGAGTGGTTTAACAAGACTGTTTTAATGCCCCTTGGAAGAGATGTGCAGGTCACAGTAGATTAACAAGACGGTTTTAATGGCCCTTGGAAGAGTGGTGGAGGTTAAAGTAGAATAAAAAGACAATATCAGTGACCCGTGGAAGAGAGGTTGAAGTCACAGTAGCTTAACAAGACAGTTTTAATGCCCGTTGGAAGATTGGTGGAGATAGCAGTGGAGTAAAAAGACAATATCATTTCCCCTTGGAAGAGACGAGGAGGTCACAGTAGCTTAAAAATATGGTTTGAATGCCCCTTGGAAGAGTGGTGGAGGTCGCAGTACAATAAAAATTCAATATCAATGCCCATTGAAAGAGTGGTGAAGGTCTCAGTGGAATAAAAAGACAATATCAATGCCCCGTGGAAGAGTCGTGGAGGTCATAGTAGCTTAAAAAGACGGCTTAATGCCTCTTTGAAGAGTGGTGGAGGTTGCAGTGGAAAAAAATGAAAATATCAATGCCCCGTGGAAGAGATGTGGAGATCACAGTAAATTAACAAGATGGTTTTTATGCCCCTTGGAAGAGTGGTGGAGGATGCAGTGGAATAAAAAGACAACATCAATGCCCCTTGGAAAAGTGGTGGAGGTTGCAGTGAAATAAAGACACAATATCAACACCACGTGGAAGAGACATGGAGGTCACAGTAGCTTAACAAGTTTTTAATGCTCCTTGGAAGAGTGCTAGAGGTCGCAGTGGAATAAAAAGGAAATATCAATGTTCCTTGGAAGAGACGTGGAGGTCACAGTAGCTTTATAAGATGGTTTTAATGCCCCAAGGAAGAGCTGTGAAGTTCTGAGTGGTTTAACAAGATGGTTTTAATGCCCCTTAGAAGAGATGTGGAGGTTACAGTAGCTTAACAAGATGGTTTTATTGCCCCTTGGAAGACTCTGAAAGTTCACAGTGGAATAATGAGACAATATCAATGCCCCGTGGAAGAGACGTGGAGGTCACAGTAGCTTAACAAGAAGGTTTTATTGCCCCTTGGAAGAGTGGTGGAGGTCGCAGTGGAATAAAAAGACAATATCGATGCCCCGTGGAATAGACGTGGACGTCAGTGTAGCTTAACAAGACGGTTTTAATGCCCCTTGGAAGAGACGTGGAGGTCACAGTAGCTTAACAAGATAGCTTTAATGCCCCTTGGAAGAGTGGTGGAGGTCGCAGTGGAATAAAAAGACAATATCAATGCCCCGTGGAAGAGACGTGAAGGTCACAGTAGCTTAAAAAGACAGATTATTAACTCTTGGAAGAGTGGTGGAGGTCGCTGCAGAATAAAAAGACAATATCAGTGACCAATGTTAGAGACGTGGAGGTCACAGGAGCTTAAAAAGATGGTTTTAATGTCCCTTGGAAGAGTGGTGGAGGTCGCAGTGGAATAAAAACACTATATCAATGCCCCGTGGAAGAGACGTGGAGGTCACAGTAGCTTAGCAAGACGGTTTTAATGCCCCTTGGAAGAGCTGTGGAGTTCAGAGTGGTTTAACAAGACGGTTTTAATGTCTGTTGGATGAGACGTGGAGGTCACAGTAGCTTAACAAGATGGATTTAATGCCCCTTGGAAAAGTGGTGGAGGTTACAGTGGAATAAACAGACTATTTGAATGCCACATGGAAGAGACGTGGATGTCACAGTAGCTTAACAAAACGGTTTTAATGTCCCTTGGAAGAGCTGTGGAGTTCAGAGTGGTTTAACAAGGAGGTTTTAATGCCTCTTGGATGAAACATGGAGGTCACAGTAGCTTAGCAAGATGGATTTAATGCCCCTTGGAAAAGTGGTGGAGGTTACAGTGGAATAAACAGACTATATGAATGCCCCGTGGAAGAGACGTGGAGGTCACAGTAGCTTAACAAGACGGCTTTAATGCCCCTACGAAGAGTGGTGGAAGTCGCAGAGGAATAAAAAGACAATATTAATGCACTGTGGAAGAGACGTGAAGGTAACAGTGGCTTAACAATACCGTTTTAATGCCCCTTGGTAGAGTGGTGTGGGTCGCAGTGGAATAAAAAGACAATATCAATGCCCCATGAAAGAGATGTGGAGGTCACAGTAGATTAACAAGATGGTTTTATTGCCCGTTGGAAGAGTGGTGGAGTACAGAGTGGTTTAACGAGATGGCATTTATGCCCCATGAAAGAGATGTTGAGGTCACAGTAGCTTAACAAGACGGTTTTAATTCCCCTTGGAAGAGTGGTGGAGGATACAGTGGAATAAAAAGACAATATCAATTCCCCCATGGAAGAGACGTGGAGGTCACAGTAGCTTAATAAGATGGTTTTAATGCCCTTGGAAGAGTGGTGGAGGTCGCAGTGTAATAAAAAGACAATATCAATGCACCTTGGAAGAGTGGTGGATGTCGCAGTGGAATAAAAAGACTATATCAATGCCCCGAGGAAGAGATGTGGAGGTCACAGCAGCTTAACAAGACGGTTTTAATGCCCCTTGGATGAGACGTGGAGGTCACAGTAGCTTAACAAGACGGATTTAATATGCCTTGGAAAAGCTGTGGAGGTTACAGTGGAATAAAAAGACTATATGAATACCCTGTGGAAGAAAGATGGAGGTCACAGTATCTTAACAAGACGGTTTCAATGCCTCTTCGAAGAGTGGTGGAGGTCGGAGTGGAAAAAAAAACCAATATCATTGCACCGTGAAAGACACATGGAGGTCACAGTAGCTTAACAGGACGGTATTATTGCCCCTTGGAAGAGTGGTGGAGGTTGCAGTGGAATAAAAAAACAATATCATTGCCCGTAGAAGAGACGTGGAGGTCACAGTAGCTTAACTAGACAGTTTTAATGCCCCTTCAAAGAGTGGGGGAGGTCGCAATGGAATGAAAAGACAATATCAATGTGCCATGGAAGAGACGTGATGGTTACAGTAGTTTAACAAGATGGTTTTATTATCCCTTGGAAAAGTGGTGGAGGTCGCAGTGGAATAAAAAGACAATATCAATGCCCCGTGGAAGAGACGTGGAGGTGAGAGTAACTTAACAAGACGGTTTTAATGCCTCTTGGTAGGGTGGTGAAGGTCGCAGTGGAATAAAAAGACAATGCCCAGTGGCAAGACAGTTTTAATGCCCTTTGTAAGAGCTTTGGAGTTCAGAGTGGTTTAACAAGACGGTTGTTATAACCTTTGGAAGAGACATGGAGGTGACAGTAGCTAAACAAGATGGTTTTAATGCCCCTTGGGAGAGTGGAGTAGTTTACAGTGGAATTAAAAGAAAATATCAATGCACCGTAGATTAACAAGATGGTTTTTATACCCCTTGGAAGAGTGGTGGAGGTCGTAGTGGAATAAAGAGAAAATATCAATGCCCCTTGGAAGAGTGGTGGAGGTCGGAGTGGATTAAAAAGACAATATCAATGCCCCGTGGAAGAGACTTGGAGGTCACAGTAGTCTTAACAAGATGGTTTTAATACGCCATGGAAGAGACGTGGAGGTCACAGTAGCTTATCAAGATGGTTTTAATGCCTCTTCGAAATGTGGTGGAGATCACAGTGGAATAAAAAGACAATATCAATGCACCGTGGAAGAAAAGTGGAGTTCACAGTAGCTTAACAAGATGGTTTTATTGTCCTAGGAAGAGTGGTGGAGGTCGCAGTTTAATAAAAAGACAATATCAATGCCCCGTGGAAGAGACGTGGAGGTCACAGTAGCTTAACAAGACAGTTTTAATGCCCCTTGGTAGAGTGGTGAAGGTCGCAGTGGAATAAAAAGACAATATCAATGCACCTTGGAAGAGTGGGGTGGTCGCAGTGGATTAAAAAGACAATATCAATGCCCCGTGGAAGAGACGTCAAGGTCACAGTAGTCTAACCAAGACGCTTTTAATGACCAATGGAAGAGTGGTGGAGGTCACAGTGGAATAAAAAGACAATTTCAATACCCTTTGGATCAGACGTGGAGGTCACAGTAGCTTAACAAGATGGTTTAATGCCCCTTGGAAGAGTGGTGGAGGTCGCAGTGGAATAAAAAGACAATATCAATTGTAACGGGTCTGGGAGGTGGAACCTCTGAGCTACTATACAAAGGGGCAAGTCTTGTAAGGAAGCGGGTGGCTCCCAGGGAAAGTGGGCAGGCAGTCACGTCAAGTGACAGGGACAGTCTCTGGGTAGAAGGGCAGGAGGTCACGGAGAGTGACGAGAACAGTCTCTTGACAGGCGGGTGGTCACGGCAAGTGACAGCTGGATAAGAGTCTCTAGGCAGGCGGGTGGTCACGGCAAGTGACAGCAGGATAAGAGTCTCTAGGCAGGCAGGGGGTCACGGCAAGTGACGGCAGAGCCTCCAGGAAGGCGAGCAGGCAGGTAGCAGGTGAGCGCTCCCAGGTGAGCGGACAAGAGTCTCTGGACAGGCAGGTGGTCAGAGCAAGTGACGGCAAAGCCTCCAGGTAGGCTAGCAGGCAGGTAGCAGGTGAGCGCTCCCAGGTGAGCGGGCAAGAGTCTCTGGATAGGCAGGTGGTCACATCAAGTGACGGCTAAGCCTCCAGGTAGGCTAGCATGCGGGTAGCAGGTGAGCGCTTCCAGGTAAGCGGGTAAGAGTCTCACGGCTGGCTGGCAGGTGGTCACGGCAAGTGACGGCATAGCCTCCAGGTAGGCTAGCAGGCAGGCAGCAGGTGAGCGCTCCCAGGTGAGCGGGTAAGAGTCTCACGGCTGGCTGGCAGGTGGTCACGGCAAGTGACGGCAGAGCCTCCAGGTAGGCTAGCAGGCAGGTAGCAGGAGAGCGCTCCCAGGTGAGCAGGCAGACTGATCCATAGACAGACTGGCAGGTGCTGATAGGCAGACTGTCAGACCACAGGAATGCAAGCAGATAGACAGGTATCAGGCAGGTGTCAAGCAGGAATCTGGCAGGTAACTGGCAGGTATCTGGTAACGGGACCTGAGGGCTGAAGCAGAGTTGACAGGCTTTGCAACAACACTGCTCGGGCACCTCCATTTTGGAGGAGGCGCCTTATATATGGTGGGGTCCTCCGGCCGTTGGCCGGGGACTCCTTAGGACGGCGCGCGCGGCCCCTTTAAGAGGAGGGGAGCGCACGCGCTCCCTAAGCGCAGTAGCCGGGAAGCAGCGGGCGCTGCCAGCAGAGTGGGAGGAAGACGCTGGGCACAGAGCGGAGAGGTGAGGGGAACGGCGTCCCTGCCTAGCAGGAGGCAGGGACGCCGACGCTACATCAATGCCCCGTGGAGGAGACATGGAGGTCACAGTAGCTTAACAAGACGAACTTTATGCCCCTTGGAAAAGTGATGGAGGTCGCAGTGGAATAAAAAGACAACATCAATGCATCGTGGAAGAGATGTGGAGGTCACAGTAGGTTAACAAGATGGTTTTAATGCCCGTTGGAAGAGCTATGGAGTTCAGAATGGTTTAACAAGACGGCTTTAGTACCCATTGCAAGAGACGTGGAGGTCACAGTAGCATAGCAAGATGGTTTTAATACCCATTGGTAGAGTGCTGGAAGTTACAGTAGAATAAATAGACAATATCAATGCCCCTTGGAAGAGTGCTGGAGGTCGCAGTGGAATAAAAAGTCAATATCAATGCCCCGTGGAGGAGACGTGAAGGTAACTGTAGTTAACAAGACAGTTTTATTGCCCCTTGGAAGAGTGGTGGAGGTCGCAGTGGAATAAAAAGACAATATCAATGCCCCGTAGAAAAGACGTGGTAGTCACAGTAGCTTAACAAGATGGTTTTAATGCCACTTGGAAAAGCTGTGGAGTTCAGAGAGGTTTTGCAAGACGCTTTTAATGCCAGTTGGAAGAGACGTGGACAACACTGTAGCTTTACCAGACGGTATTATTATTGCCCCTTGGAAAAGTGGTGGAGGTTACAGTGGAATAAAAAGACAATATAAATACCCCGTGGAAGAGATGTGGAGGTCACAGTAGCTCAACAATAAGGTTTTAATGCCCCTTGGAAAAGTGGTGGAGGTCGCAGTGGAATAAAAGGACAATTTCAATTCCCCTTGGAACAGTGGTGGAGGTCGCAGTGGAATAAAAAGACAATTTCAATACCCCGTGGAACAGACGTTGAGGTCACAGTAGTTTAACAAGACGGTTTTAAAGCCCCTTGGAAGAGTGATGGAGGTCGCAGTGGACTAAAAAGACAATATCAATGCCCCGTGGAAGAGACGTGGAGGTCACAGTAGATTAACAAGACGATTTTAATGACCCTTGTAAGAGTGGTGATGGTCCCAGTGGAATAAAAAGACAATATCAATGCCCCATGGAAGAGACGTGGAGGTCACAGTAGCTTAACAAGACGGTTTTAATGCCCCTTGGAAGAGCTGGGGAGTTCAGAGGGGTTTAACAAAACGGTTTTAATGCCCCTTGGAATAGACCTGGAGGTCACAGTAGCATAACAAGATGGTTTTAATACCCATTGGAAGAGTGGTGGAAGTTACAATGGAATAAAAAGACAATATCAATATCCTGTGGCAGTTACTGTTAGATGTCAGTCTGGTGCTGGGTTCGGAATGGGTCCAGGACCTTCTTTGGTCTCCCATTTCAGTCCAGCTGGGGCTGATGCTGCTCAGCATCACCATCAGCCCCAACGCCTAGCTGGCCCGCGAGCACTGTTTGTGTTCCAGGTAGTTGTGCCTTGCAATGTTAACCCTGGGTTGCAGAGGGAGACAGGGCTTGTGGAATCTAAGTCCAGGATTTGCCGCACTGAGCATGTCCGTGATCTGGCGGATCATGATTGGTGGGTTGGCACCCACCTGACCCGGTGACCTGGCACCGCCTGATTGGTCACGTGTGTCGTCACCAATGGTGCGACAGTGGGGCAGGGCTTAATCTTTAAAAGGCCCGCCCACAAACATGGCGGCGCGCTCAGATCATTTGAGCTAGCTGTGTGTGGTGTGCACGCTGACTCCGGGCTCAAAGAGCCATAGTTTCCGCTAGGCAGGTTTAGCTCCATAGAGGCAGGTTAGCTTCAAAGAGGCAGGTAGCTTCGCTTCGCTGACTGGCTCTAACCAGGGGGTTCGCCCTTACACCCCGAGCCGCCTGTGAATTAAATAGAGCGGGTCTGCTCAGTCCGGTGGCATGCCGGCTGAGTGCTCGAGTACCCGGCGGGAATCACCCGCACGCTAGCGCCGTCTCCCTGCGGTTCTTGGAGATTGTGCGTACCGTCTTACCCTTCCGTGTGCGTTAACACGAAGGGCTAAGATATTTGTTAGGTGCGTCGCCGCTATACCCTGTCCGGTGTGTAGTTAACACGGAGGGGTTATCTTTAAGTTGGTTACTTTACTTTCCACCCAGAAAGTGCTCGGCAGCAGTCCTCTTGGCTGCATCGCGACCCCGGGGTCAGTTGCGTTCCATTTAATAAAGTTGTCTGCAACAGCTCCCCCTAATAGTATCTGAGTGCCAGGGTCTTGCCGAACATGGCCGACAACCAGCAGCTGCAGCGTTATATACAGCAACTGGAGACCAGACTCAGGTCTCTGGAACTGGCGGTCCCGGTTGCTGATACCACTGCAGTAGCTACCCAGGCGACTTCTCTAGCAGCCAACATGATAAACTCGGCTGCCACCACTGCAAGTGCCCCATTACCCCGGTTTGCTCTCCCGGAAAAATTTTCTGGGGATAGTAAACTCTGTAGGGGTTTTATAAATGTATGCTCCGTTCACTTGGAGATGATGGAGACACGGTTCCCCTCCGAAAGAGCCAAAGTGTGATATATCATCTCATTGCTGTCTCACAGGGCTCTGGAGTGGGCTACTCCTCTATGGGAGCGTAATGACCCAGTGGTAGTAAATACGGGTCTCTTCCTTAAGACCCTAAAAATTGTTTTCCTGGGCCCTCAGGTCATTCATGATACGGCTCTTAAGCTCCTTGCTTTGGTCCAGGGTTCGGCCACCGCCAGTCACTATGCCGTCCAGTTCAGAACCTTGGCGGCTGAACTGGATTGGTCTGAGCGGTCGCTTATCCCAGTGTTCTGGAAGGGTCTGGCTGGGCATATTAAAGATGCTTAATCTACCAGAGAGATTCCAACCTCCCTGGAGGAGTTAATATCTCTCGCTGACCGTATAGACTTACGTCATGCAGAACACAGGTTAGAGCTAGAGGTTGGCAGTCCCCAGTACCTGTTGGCACCAGGCGTCTTTAGACCCAAACCCAAGACACCCGACCCGGAGCCTAAGGTTACGGGTGTACCCCGGTCTAAGTCTAGTTCCTCTCGTTCCCATTCTGCACCTCTCTCAGAGCACCCCGTAAATAAGGGCTCCAAGCAGCTGGTAAAACGAGTAGGGCTTACCACCACTGGTGGGGGTACATTAAATTCTCGGTTCTCTTCCTCCAAGCTATCATATAAGGTGATCTTGTCCTTCGGTAGATCTGCAGTTGCTGCCAATGCGTGGGTGGACTCTGGTGCTGAGGGCAATTTTTTATCATCTACATTTGCCCAGAGACATGTCATCTCTACTGAGCCAATGGGTCACTCCTGAATATGCAAATCACTCATCGGTCGATCCCTCTCACCATGTCATTCCCTAAGGGCCACCGGGAGTTTCCGCTAGGCAGGTTTAGCTCCATAGAGGCAGGTTAGCTTCATAGAGGCAGGAAGCTTCGCTTCACTGACTGGCTCTAACCAGGGGGTTCGCCTTTACACCCCGGGCCGCCTGTGAATTAAATAGAGCGGGTTTGCTCAGTCCGGTGGCACGCCGGCTGAGTGCTCGAGTACCCGGCGGGAATCACCCGCACGCTAGCGCCGTATCCTATAGCATAGCACCTGTACCGAAGACAGGGCTACTGCTCATAGTCCGGTCACACGTCTCCCTGCGGTTCTTGGAGATTGTGTGAACCGCTTTAGCGCCAATCCCCATAGCGTAGCGCCTGTATCAAAGACAGGGATACTGCTGTTCCCACAGACGCACGTCTCCCTGCGGTTCTTGGAGATTGTGCGTACCGTCTTACCTTTCCGTGTGCGTTAACACGAAGAGCTAAGATATTTGTTAGGTGCGTTGCCGGTCACTCTCTCCTCCGTGCATTAAACGGAGATAGAGCATACCGCTATACCCTGTCCGGTGTGTAGTTAACACGGAGGGGTTATCTTTAAGTTTGTTACTTTACTTTCCACCCGGAAAGTGTTCGGCAGCAGTCCTCTTGGCTGCATCGCGGATCCCGGAGTCGGTTGCGTTCCATTTAATAAAGTTGTCTGCAACCGCCCTCCTAACAGGTTACAGTAGCTTAACAAGACGGTTTTAATGCCCCTTGGAAGAATGGTGGAGGTCGCAGTGGAATAAAAATACAATATCAATGCCCCTTGGAAGAGTGGTGGAGGTCGCAGTGGAATGAAAATACAATATCATTACCCCGTGGAAAAGACGTGGAGGTCACAGTAGCTTTTCAATACCCTTTTAATGCCCCTTGGAAGAGTGGTGGCGGTTGCAGTGGAATAAAAAGACAATATAAATGCCCCGTGGTAGAGACGCAGAGGTCACAGTAGCTTTACAAGCCAATTTTAAGGCCCCTTGGAAGATCTGTGGAGTTCAGAGCGGTTTAACAAGACGGTTTTAAAGCCCCTTGGTAGAGAGATGGAGGTCACAATTGCTTAACAAGACGGGTTTAATGCCCCTTGGAAGAGTGGTGGAGGTCACAGTGGATTAAAAAGACAATATCAATGCCCCGTGAAGGAGACATGGAGGTCACAGTAGCTCAACTAGACAGTTTTAATGCCCCTTGGAAGAGTGGTGGAGGTCACAGTGGAATAAAAAGACAATACCAATGCCCCTTGGAAAAGACGTGGAGGTCACAGTAGCTTAACAAGACGGTTTTAATGCCCATTGGAAGACCTGTGGAGTTAAGAGTGGTTTAACAAGACGGTTGTAATGCCCCTTGGAAGAGACGTGGAAATCACAGTTGCTAAACAAGACGGTTTTAATGCCCCTTGGAGTAGTGGTGGAGGTCGCAGTGGAATAAAAAGACAAAATCAATGCCCCTTGGAAGAGTGGTGGAGGTTGCAGTGGAATAAATATCAATGCACCGTGGAATAGACATGGAGGTCACAGTAGCTTAACAAGATGGTTTTAATGCACCTTGGAAAAGTGGTGTAGGTTGAAGTGGAATAAAAAGACAATATCATTGCCCCATGGAAGAGACGTGTAGGTGACAGTAGCTTAACAAACGGTTTTAACGACACTTGGAAGAGTGGTGGAGGTCGCAGTGGAATAAAAAGACAATATCAATGCCCCTTGGAAGAGTGGTGGAGGTCGCAGTGGAATAAAAAGACATTATCACTACCCCGTGGAAGAGACGAGGAGGTCAGAGTAGCTTAACAAGACAGTTTTAATGCCTCTTCTAAGAGTTGTGGAGGTCGCAGTGGTATAAAAAGACAATATCAATGCCCCTTGGAAGAGTGGTGGAGGTCGCAGAGGAATAAAAAGACAATATCAATGCCCCGTGGAAGAGACGTGGAGGTCACAGTAGCTTAACAAGACGGTTTTAATGCCCCTTGGAAGAGTGGTGGAGGTTACAGTGGAATAGAAAGACAATATCAATGCCCCGTGGAAGAGACGTGGAGATCATAGTAGCTTAACAAGACGGTTTTAATGTCCCTTGGAAGAGTGGTGGCAGTCGCAGTGGAATATAAAGACAATATAAATGCCCCGTGTAAGAGACGCGGAGGTCACAGTAGCTTTACAAGACAATTTTAATGCCAATTGGAAGATCTATGAAGGTCAGAGCGGTTTATCTTGACGGTTTTAATGCCCCTTGATATACAGGTGGAGGTCACAGTAGCTTAACAAGACGGGTTTAATGCCCTTAGAAGAGTGGTGGAGGTTACAGTGGAATAAAAAGACAATATCAATGCCCCGTGAAGGAGACGTGGAAATCACAGTAGCTTAATTAGAACGTTTTAATGCCCCTTGGAAGAGTGGTGGAGGTCGCAGTGGAATAAAAAGACAATATCAATGCCCTGTGGAAGAGACTTGGAGGTCACAGTAGCTTAACAAGATGGTTTTATTGCCCCTTCTAAGAGTTGTGGAGGTTGCAGTGGTATAAAAAGACAATATCAATGCCCCTTGGAAGAGTGGTGGAGGTCGCAGTGGAATAAAATGACAATATCAATGCCCCTTGGAAGAGTGGTGGAGGTTACAGTGGAATAAAAAGTCAATATCAATGCCCCGTGGAAGAGGCGTGGAGATCACAGTAGCTTAACAAGACGGTTTTAATGATGCTTGGAAGTGTGGTGGAGTTCGCAGTGGAATAAAAAGACAATATCAATGCCTTTTCTAAGAGTGGTGTAGGTCGCAGTGGATTAAAAAGACAATATCAATGCCCCGTGGAGGTCACAGTAGCTTAACATGACGGTTTCAATGCACCTTGGAGAAGATGTGGAGATCCCAGTAGCTAAACAAAACAGTTTTAATGCCCCTTGGAAGAGTGGTGGAGGTCGCAGTGTAATAAAAAGACATTATGAATACCCCTTGGAAGAGAGATGGAGGTTGCAGTGGAATAAAAAGACAATATCAATGCCCCTTGGAAGAGTGGTGGAGGTCGCAGTGGAATAAAAAGACAATATCAATGGGCCATGGAAAAGACTTGGAAGTCTCAGTAGCTTAACAAGACGGCTTTAACGCCCCTTGGAAAAGTGGTGTAGGTCACAGTGGAATAAAAAGATAATATCAATGCCACGTGGAAGAGACGTGGAGGTCACAGTAGCTTAAATAGATGGTTTTAATGCCCATTAGAAGAGCTGTGGAGTTCAGACTGGTTTAAAAAGACAGTTTTAATGCCCCTTGGAAGAGACGTGGAGGTCACAGTAGCTTAACAAAGCTGATTTAATGCCCCTTGGAAGAGTGGTGGAGGTTACAGTGGAATAAAAAGACAATATCAATGCCCCGTGGAAGAGATGTGGAGGTCACAGTAGCTTAACAAGACGGTTTTAATGCCCCTTGTAAGTATGATCGTGGTCGCAGTGGTATAAAAATACAATGTCAATGCCCCTTGGAAGAGTGGTGGAGTTCGCAGTGGAATAAAAAGACAATATTAATTCCCCGTGGAAGAGACGTGGAGGTCAAAGTAGCATAACAAGAAGGTTTTAATGCCCCTTGGAAGAGTGGTGGAGGTCGCAGTGGAAGAAAAACGCAATATCAATGCCCCGTGGAAGAGATGTGGAGGTCACAGTAGCTTAACAAGATGGTTTTATTGCCCCTTGGAAGAATGGTGGAGTTCACAGTGGAATAAAAAACAATATCAATGGCACGAGGAACAGACGTGGAGGTCACAGTAGGTTAACAAGATGATTTTAATGCCCCTTGGAAGAGTGGTGGAGGTTACAGTGGAATAAAAAGACAATATCAAGGTCACGTGGAAAAGACGTGGAGATCACAGTAGCTTAACAAGATGGTTTTAATGCCCCTTGGAAGAGTGGTGAAATAAAAAGACAACATCAGTGCCCCGTGGAAGAGATGTGGAGGTCACAGTAGCTTAACAAGATGGTTTTAATGCCCCTTGTAAGTATGATCGTGGTCGCAGTGGTATAAAAAGACAATGTTAATGCCCCTTGGAAGAGTAGTGCAGGTCGCAGTGGAATAAAAAGACAATATCTATGCCCCGTGCAAGAGACGTGGAGGTCACAGTAGCTTATCAAGAAGGTTTTAATGCCCCTTGGAAGAGTGGTGGAGGTCGCAGTGGAAGAAAAAGACAATATCAATGCCCCGTGGAAGAGATGTAGAGGTCACAGTAGCTTAACAAGACGGTTTTATTGCCCCTTGGAAGAATGGTGGAGTTCGCAGTGGAATAAACAAACAATATCAATTGCCCATGGAACAGACGTGGAGGTCACAGTATCTTAACAAGATGGTTTTAATGCCCCTTGGAAGAGCTGTGGAGTTCAGAGTGGTTTAACAAGACAGTGTTAATGCCCCTTGGAGAAGACGTGGTGTTCCCAGTAGCTAAACAAGATGGTTTTAATTTCCCTTGGAAGAGTGGTGGAGGTCACAATGGAATAAAAAGACAATATCAATGCCCCTTGCAAGAGTGGTGGAGGTTACAGTGGAATAAAAATACAATATCAATGCCCCGTGGAAGAGACGTGGAGATCAAAGTAGATTAATAATACGGTTTTAATGCTCCTTGGAAGAGTGGTGGAGTTCGCAGAGGAATAAAAAGACAATATCAATGCCTTTTGGAAGAGTAGTGGAGGTCGCAGTGGAATAAAAAGACAATATCAATGCCCCGTGTAGGCCACAGTAGCTTAACAAGACGGTTTTAATGCCCCTGGGTAGAGTGGTGGAGGTCTCAGTGGAATAAAAAGACAATAAAATTGCCCCTTGGAAGAGACGTGGAGGTCACAGTAGCTTAACAAGATGGTTTTAATGACCATTGGAAGACCTGTGGAGTTAAGAGTGGTTTAACAAGACGGTTTTAATTCCCCTTGGAAGAGACGTGGAAATCACAGTAGCTAAACAAGACGGTTTTAATGCTCCTTGAAGTAGTGGTGGAGGTCGCAGTGGAATAAAAAGACAAAATCAATGCCCCTTGGAAGAGTGTTGGAGGTTGCAGTGGAATAAAAAGACAATATGAATGCCCCTTGGAAGAGTGATGGAGGTTGCAGTGGAATAAAAAGACAATATCATTGCCCCGTGGAAGAGTCGTGGAGGTGACAGTAGCTTAACAAGACGGTTTTAATGACCCTTGGAAGATTGGTGGAGGTCGCAGTAATATAAAAAGACAATATCAATGCCCCTTGGAAGAGTGGTGGAGGTCGCAGTGGAATAAAAATACAATATCATTACCCCGTGGAAGAGACGAGGAAGTCAGAGAAGCTTAACAAGCCATTTTTAATGTCCCTTGGAAGAGTAGTGGCGGTCGCAGTGGAATAAAAAGACAATATAAATGCCCTGTGAAAGAGACGCGGAGGTCACAGTAGCTTTACAAGACGATATTAATGCCACTTGGAAGATCTGTGGAGGTCAGAGCGGTTTAACTAGACGTTTTTAATGCCCCTTGATATAGAGGTGGAGGTCACAGTAGTTTAACAAGATGGTTTTAATGCCCCTTGGAAGAGCTGTGGAGTTCAGAGTGGTTTAACAAGACGGTTGTAATGCCCCTTGGAAGAGACGTGGAGGTCACAGAAGCTTAACAAGACGGTTTTAATGTCCCTTGGAAAAGTGGTGGAGGTCACAGTGGAATAAAAAGGCAATATCAATGCCCCTTGGAAGAGTGGTGGAGGTCGCAGTGGAATAAAAAGACAATATCAATGCCCCGTGGAAGAGACGTGGAGGTCACAGTAGCTTAACAAGACGGTTTTAATGCCCCTTGGAAGAGTGGTGGAGGTTACAGTGGAATAGAAAGACAATATCAATGCCCCGTGGAAGAGACGTGGAAATCATAGTAGCTTAACAAGACGGTTTTAATGCCCCTTGGAAGAGCTGTGGAGTTCAGAGTGGTTTAACAAGACAGTTTTAATGACCCTTGGAGTAGACGTGGAGATACCAGAAGCTAAACAAGACGGTTTTAATGCCCCTTGGTAGAGACATGGAGGTCACAGTAACATACATAGTTTTTAAGGTTGAAGGAAGACTAAGTACATCTAGTTCAACCCAGTAGTTTAACAAGATGGTTTTAATGCCCCTTGGAAGAGCTGTGGAGTTCAGAGTGGTTTAACAAGACGGCTTTAATGCCCCTTGGAAAAGTGGTGGAGGTCGCAGTGGAATAAAAAGACAATATCAATGCCCCTTGGAAGAGTGGTGGAGGTTACATTGGAATAAAAAGACAATATCAATGCCCTGTGGTAGAGGCGTGGAGATCACAGTAGCTTAACAAGACGGATTTAATGCTCCTTGGAAGTGTGGTGGAGTTCGCAGTAGAATAAAAAGACAATATCAATGCCTTTTGTAAGAGTGATGGAAGTCGCAGTGGATTAAAAAGACAATATCAATGCCCCGTGGAGGTCACAGCAGCTTAACATGACGATTTCAATGCCCCTTGGAGAAGACGTGGAGATCCCAGTAGCTAAACAAAACGGTTTTAATGCCCCTTGGAAGAGTGGTGGAGGTTGCAGTGGAATAAAAAGACAATATGAATGCCCCTTGAAAGAGTGATGGAGGTTGCAGTGGAATAAAAAGACAATATCTATGCCCCTTGGAAGAGTGGTGGAGGTCGCAGTGGAATAAAAAGACAATATCAATGCCCCGTGGAAAAGATGTGGAGGTCACAGTAGCTTAACAAGACGGTTTTAACGCCCCTTGGAAAAGTGGTGTAGGTCACAGTGGAAAAAAAAGACAGTATCAATGCCCCGTGGAAGAGACGTGGAGGTCACAGTAGCTTAACAAGAAGGTTTTAATGCCTCTTGGAAGAATGGTGGAGGTCGCAGTGGAATAAAAAAACAATATCAATTGCCCGTGGAACAGACGTGGAGGTCAAAGTATTTTAACAAGATGGTTTTAATGCTCCTTGGAAGAGTGGTGGAGGTTACAGTGGAATAAAAAGACAATATCAATGTAACGTGGAAGAGACGTGGAGATCACAGTAGCTTAACAAGATGGTTTTAATGCTCCTTGGAAGAGCTGTGGAGTTCAGAGTGGTTTAACAAGACAGTTTTAATGCCCCTTGGAGAAGATGTGGTGTTTCCAGTAGCCAAACAAGATGGTTTTAATTTCCCTTGGAAGAGTGGTGGAGTTCGCAGTGGAATTAAAAGACAATATCAATGCCCCCTGGAAGAGTGGTGGAGGTTACAGTGGAATAAAATTACAATATTAATGCCCCGTGGAAGAGACGTGGAGATCAAAGTAGCTTAACAATACGGTTTTAATGCTCCTTGGAAGAGTGGTGGAGTTCGCAGAGGAATAAAAAGACAATATCAATGCCTTTTGGAAGAGTGGTGGAGGTCGCAGTGGAATAAAAAGACAATATCAATGCCCCGTGTAGGTCACATTAGTTTAACAAGACGGTTTTAACGCCCCTTGTCAGAGTGGTGGAGGTCGCAGTGAATAAAAAGACAATAGCAATGCCCCATGGAAGAGACGTTGAGGTCACAGTAGCTTAAGAAGACGGTTTTAATGCCCCTTGGAAGAGCTATGGAGTTCAGAGTGGTTTAACAAGACGGTTTTAATGCCACTTTGAGAAGACGTGGAGATCCCAGTAGCTAAGCAAAACGGTTTAAATGCCCCTTGGAAGAGTGGTGGAGTTCGCAGTGGAATAAAAAGACAATACCAATGCCCCTTGGAAGAGTGGTGGAGGTCACAGTGGAATAAAAATATAATATCAATGCCCTTTGGAAGGGTCTTGGAGGTCGCAGTGGAATAAAAAGACGATATCAATGCCCCGTGGAAGAGACGTGGAGATCCCAGTAGCTAAACAAAACGTTTTTAACGCCCCTTGGAAGAGTGGAGGAGTTAGCAGAGGAATAAAAAGACAATATCAATGCCCCTTGGAAGGGTCTTGAAGGTCGCAGTGGAATAAAAAGACGATATCAATGCCCCGTGGAAGAGACGTGGAGGTCACAGTAGCTTAACAAGAAGGTTTTAATGCCCCTTGGAAGAGTGGTGGAGGTCGCAGTGGAATAAAAAGACAATATCAATGCCCCGTGGAAGAGATGTGGAGGTCACAGTAGCTTAACAAGATGGTTTTATTGCCCCTTGGAAGAGTGGTGGAGGTCGCAGTGGAATAAAAAGACAATATCAATGCCACATGCAAGAGACGTGGATATCACAGTACTTAACAAGACGGTTTTAATGCCCCTTGGAAGAGCTGTGGAGTTCAGAGTGGTTTAACAAGACAGGTTTAATGCCCCATGGAGAAGACGTGGAGATCCCATTAGCTAAACAAGACGGTTTTAATGCCCATTGGAAGAGTGGTGGAGGACGCTGTGGAATAAAAAGACAATATCAATGCCCCCTGGAAGAGTGGTGGAGGTTACAGTGGAATAAAAAGATAATATCAATGCCTTTTGGAAGAGTGGTGCAGGTCGCAGTGGAATAAAAAGACAATATCAATTCCCCTTGTAGGTCACAGTAGCTTAACACTACGGTTTTAACGCCCCTTGGAAGAGTGGTGGAGGTCGCAGTGGAATAAAAAGACAATAGTAATGCCCCGGGGAAGAGACCTTGAGGTCACAGTAGCTTAACAAGACGGTTTAATGCCCCTCGGAAGAGCTGTGGAGTTCAGAGTGGTTTAACAAGACGGTTTTAATGCCCCTTGGAGAAGACGTGGAGATCCCAGTAGCTAAACAAAATGATTTTAATGCCCCTTGGAACAGTGGTGGAGGTCGCAGTGGAATAAAAAGACAATATCAATGCCCCGTGGAAGAGACGTGGAGGTCTCAGTAGCTTAACAAAACGGTTTTAACTCCCCTTGGAAGCGTGGTGGAGGTCTCAGTGAAATAAAAAGACAATATCAATGCCCCGTGGAAGAGACATGGAGGTCACAGTAGTTTAACAAGACCGTTTTAATGCCCCTTGGAAAAGCTGTGGAGTTCAGAGTGGTTTAAGAAGACTGTTTTAATGCCCCTTGGAAGAGACGTGGAGGTCACAGTAGTTTAACAAGAGGGTATAATGCCTCTTGGAAAAGTGGTGGTTGTTACAGTGGAATAAAAAGACAATATCAATGCCCAATGTAAGAGACATAGAGGTCACAGTAGCTTAACAAGATGGTTTTAATGCCCCTTGGAAGAGTGGTGGAGTACGCAGTGGAATAAAAAGACAATATCAATGCCTTTTGGTAGAGTGGTGGAGGTCGCAGTGGAATAAAAAGACAATATCAATGCCCCGTGGAGGTCACAGTAGCTTAACAAGACTGTTTTAACTCCCCTTGGAAGAGTGGTGGAGGTCGCAGTGGAATAAAAAGACAATAGCAATGCCCCGTGGAAGAGATGTTGAGGTCAAAGTAGCTTAACAAGACAGTTTTAATGCCCCTTGGAAGAGCTGTGGAGTTCAGAGTGGTTAAACAAGACGTAGCTTAACAAGACAGTTTTAATGCCCCTTGGAAGAGCTGTGGAGTTTAGAGTGGTTAAACAAGACGGTTTTAATGCCCCTTGTAGAAGACGTGCAGATCCCAGTAGCTAAGCAAAATGGTTTTAATGCCCCTTGGAAGAGTGGTGGAGGTCGCAGTGGAATAAAAAGACAATATCAATGCCCCTTGGAAGAGTGGTGGAGGTCGCAGTGGAATAAAAAGACAATATCAATGCCCCGTGGAAGATACGTGGAGGTCACAGTAGCTTAACAAGACGGTTTTAATGCCCATTGGAAGAGCTGTGGAGTTCAGAGTGGTTTAACAAGACAGTTTTAATGTCCCTTGGAAGAGACGTGGAGGTCACAGTAGCTTAACAAGACGGTTTTAATGCCCTTTGGAAAAGTGGTGGAGGTTACAGTGGAATAAAAAGACAATATCAATGCACCATGGAAGAGACGTGGAGGTCACAGTAGCTTAACAAAACGGTTTTAACGCCCCTTGGAAGAGTGGTGAAGGTCGCAGTGGAATAAAAAAACAATATCAATGCCCCGTGGAAGATACGTGGATGTCACAGTAGTTTAGCAAGGCGGTTTTAATGCCCCTTGGGAGAGCTGTTGAGTTCAGAGTGGTTTAACAAGACAGTTTTAATGCCCCTTGGAAGAGACGTGGAGGTCACAGTAACTTAACAAGACGGTTTTAATGCCCTTTGCAAATGTGGTGGAGGTTACAGTGGAGTAAGAAGACAATATTAATGCCCCATGGAAGAGATGTGGAGGTCACAGTAGCTTAGCAAGATGGTTTTAATGCCCCTTGGAAGAGTGGTGGAGCTAACAAGAGCCCTACAGTACAGCATCTTAAAAATATTATTTCCATTATTGGGGAATGGGTCTCCCACAGTCTTTGCTTATGCCTTAAAAGCAAAAGCTGACAAAAATAAGGATGGAAGAACTTTCAATAATGGCAACACAGACCATGGTCACCCTGGTGGTATAGTGGTATAGGCTGAGGATAAGGAGAAGAACATAAAACTGCCGAAATGAAGAAGCGTATACCCATGTGTGGGTGTGAAGCGGTGCATGTGAATACACCTCCCGAAATAACACAGTAGATTTGACTTTGTTACTCTGCTGTCATTTGGTGGTGATGAGAAGTCTGGCCTAATCCAGCCCTTGTTCATTTTTATAAGGGTCAGCTTGTCAGCATTGTCAGTTGACAAGCGAGTGCGCTTATCAGTTATAATTTCCCAGCAGCACTAAAAACATGCTCTGATAACATGCTAGCGGCAGGGCAGGCCATGACCTCCAAGGCGTACAGAGCGAGTACACTCCAAGTGTCCAGCTTGGATACCCAATAATTAAAAGGCACAGAGGAATCACGGAGGACGCTGGACGGTCGGCAAGGTACTCCCTCACCATCTTTTGAAACTTTCCACTCCTTGTGAGAGTACCCCGCGCCTCAGGGTCTGTCCGAAGGGAGGATCTGAGAAAACTGTCCCAGAACGTTGACAGTGTTCCCCTGCCTCTGCTGGATTGGAGTTTCATCTCTCTCGCACGTACGCCTTGGTTGGGCAACGAACTGTGACCTCTGCTGCTAGCGTGTTCAGATGGGAATTTTTTTTAACAGTTCTGCAGCAAGGGCCTTCTGGTACTGCCCCATTTTTGTAGGCCTCTCCACCTCAGGAATAAGAGAGTGAAAGTTCTCCTTGTAGCGGGGGTCTAAAAGTGTCACCAACCAGTAATGACTGTCACCCAACATTTTGACAACGCAAGGGTCACAGTTAAGGCAGCGTAACATAAAGTCAGCCATGCGTGCTAGACTGGTAATGGGCAAGACTTACGTGTCCTCACCAAGATGACGACTGACCATGCTCTCCTCCTCCCCCTCCTCCTCCTACTCCCTGTCCTCAGGCCACCCACGCTGAGCCGACGGTATGACAGTTGTACAGATACTACCGTCTACAGCGCATAATACAAGCTCCTGTTCTTCCTCCTCCTCATCCTCCTCTTCTCCCTCATTGTCCCCCAATGCACGTTGGGATGAGATGAGGCTGGGCTGTGTGTAAACGACCGCTACGGCTTCTTGATCCATCTCATCATACTCTGGCTTCAATGCCTCCTCTTTAATTCTCTGCAGAGAGCATTGCAAAAGACAGACAAGTGAAATGCTGACACTAATGATGGCATCATTGCCACTCACCATCTTGGTGGACTCCTCAAAGTTTGTCAAGATGGTACATATGTCAGACATCCAGGTCCACTCCTGAGTCTTATGTGTGGAGTCTGACCTGATTATCGACGGCCTTGTTGCAGCTGGTACTCCACAACTGCTCACAAATCCTTTGCAACATGTGGAGGAGGAGAGGTCCAATGTGTGGGGACAACATACACCAGTCGGTGTGACGGAAGCTGCAAACACTGCTGCAACACAGCAAGGGCGGGGGAGGCTGTAGCTAACTTGCGAAAATGAGCTGACAGGCGGCTTACTTTGACTAGCAGATCTGGCAACTCGGGGAATGATTTAAGAAACCGCTGAACCACGAGGTTAAGCACATGAGCCAGGCATGGTACTTGTGTGATCTTGCCTCGCCTCAGAGCCGCCACCAGGTTATGGCCATTGTCACACACGACCATGCCTGGATGTAGGTTCAGCAGTCTCAGCCACAGATCTGCCTGCTCGTTCACAGATGTCCACAACTCACAAGCAGTGTGAGGTTTCTCACTTAAGCTTATGAGTAGTGTTGAGCCACCCCCTTAGTGTTCGGGTTCGGTTCGGTTCGTCGAACACCAGGATGTTCGAGGAACTGTTCGTCGAACTGTTCGTCGAACACCTTAGAACACCGTTAAAACCAATGGCAGGCAAGCAAAAACACATAGGAACACATAGAAAACACCTTCAAAGGTGTCCAAAAGCTCACAAACTGCTCAGAAGACACTTTCTTTAAAAAAGCCGGCCGGCAATTCAGCAGCGACATACACCGGTACCCGACAATTTAGACATGAAGGAATAGAGCATCACACATAGATTAGATAGATAGAAACATGTCAGTCACATATATATGAAGTACAGTGACAGTGTTGCTTACTGTACTTGTCATTTAGTGTAAAGGATTTATTAAAAAATATAATAGTGTTTTCATGCACCGTCTCTTTAAAAAAGCCGGCCGGCAATTCAGCAGCGGTACCCGACAATTTAGAACAGAAAGATAGAGCTTCACACATAGATTAGATAGATAGAAACATGTCAGTGACATATATAATAAGTACAGTGACAGTGTTGCTTACTGTACTTGTCATTTACTGCAAAGGATTTATTAAAAAAAATAATAGTGTTTTCATGCACCGTCTCTTTAAAAAAGCCGGCCGGCAATTCAGCATCTGTACCCGACAATTTAGAATAGAAGGAATAGAGAATCACACATAGATTAGATAGATAGAAACATGTCAGCCACATACATATGAAGTACAGTGACAGTGTTGCTTACTGTAATTGTCATTTAGTGTAAAGGATTTATCAAAAAACATAATAGTGTTTTCATGCACCGTCTCTTTAAAAAAGCCGGCCGGCAATTCAGCATCTGCACCCGACAATTTATAACAGACAGAATAGAGCTTCACACATAGATTAGATAGATAGAAACATGTCAGTCACATATATAATATACAGTGATAGTGTTGGTTACTGTACTTGTCATTTAGTATTAAAATAAAGGATTTATTATTAAAAAAAATTGGCGTGGGGTTCCCCATAATTTTAGTCTCTAGCGGAGGTTAAGCAGACAGCTGGGGCAGATGTTTGAAGCCTGGGAAGGGGGTAATACCCACAGAGCTTCCCAGGCTACTAATATCAGCCCCCAGCTGAATACCTAGCCTTTACTGGCTATTAAAATGGAGGACCCCCCCAAAAAAAATGACGTGGGGTCCCCCCTAATTTAATAGCTAGCAAAGGCTAGGCAGACAGCTGGGGGCTGATATTAATAGCTCAGGAAGGGTGCCATGAATATTGGCCCCCTCCCAGGCTAGAAACACCAGCCGTCAGCCGCCCCAGAAATGGCGCATCCATAGGATGCGCCAATTCTGGAACTTAGCCTCGCTCTTCCACGCTGCCCTGGTGCGGTGACAGGGGGTAATAGGGTTGGGGTTGATGTCAGCTTATAATGCCAGCTGACATCAAGCCCAGGTTAGTAATGGAGAGGCGTCTATAAGACACCCCCATTACTAACCCCATAGTCAAAGTTAAAAAAAAAACACAAACACCCAGAATAAAGTCCTTTAATTGAAATAAAGACACAATTCTTTATTGTTCTAAATTAAACCATACTTACCATCACGCCCATTCCAGCTGAAGCCAACGATCTCCTGCAATAAAAGAAAAATAATAAAGCAACCTCATCCTTACCTTTCCATGGTTCCCAGGACAGCTTCAGCTCTGCTACATCGAGATGACAGGCTGGACCTGCAGAACGCTGCCATCCAGCCTGTCATCCCGCAGACACTGAGAAGCGCAGGCATGCTTGCGCTCCTCAGTGTCTGACTGTGACGGCATCCAGATGAGCCGACAATGAACTCGGCTCACCTCATGTACGTCACTGACAGCGTGGGAAAATTCTCCTGCACTCAGCGCTTCAGCGTGAGAATTTTCCCACGCTGTCAGTGACGTGCATGAAGTGCGCCGAGTTCATTGGACATGACCTCGGCTCATCTGGATGCCGTCACAGCCAGACACTGAGTAGCGCAAGCAAGCCTGCGCTTCTCAGTGTCTGCGGGATGACAGGCTGGATGGCAGCGTTCTGCTGCGGTCCAGCCTGTCATCTCGATGTAGCAGAGCTGAAGCTGTCGTGGGAGCCATGGAAAGGTAAGGATGATGTTGCTTTATTATTTTACTTTTATTGCAGGAGATCATTGGCTTCAGCTGGAATGGGCGTGATGGTAAGTATGGTTTAATTTAGAACAATAAAGAATTGTGTGTTTATTTCAATTAAAGGACTTTTTTCTGGGTGTTGTGTTTTTTTTAAATACTTTACTAGAAATTCATGGTGGTCATGTCTAATATTGGCGTGACCCCATGAATTTCGGGCTTAGGGCCAGCTGATAATGCCAAGCTGGCCTTAACCCCTTTATTACCCAGTGAGCCACCGCACCAGGGCCCTGGATGAGTTGGGTACAGCGCCAGAAGATGGCGCTTCTATGAACGCGCCATTTTCCGGGGCGGCTGCGGACTGCAATTTGCAGCGGGTGGGGCCCAGAAAGCTTGGGCCTCCCTGCGCTGCAGATTCCAGCCCCCAGCTGCCTAGTTGTACCTGGCTGGACACAAAAATAGGGCGAAGCTCCACGTATTTTTTTTTTTAATTCATGAAATTCATGGAATAATTAAGAAAAAAAGGGCTTCCCTATATTGTTGTGTCCGGCTAGGTACAAATAGGCAGCTGGTGGTTGGGAGCAGCCCGTCCCTGCCTGCTGTACCTGGCTGGACACAAATATAAGGCGAAGCCCCACATCAATTTTTTTTTCATTATTTCATGAATTTCCTGAAATAATTTAAAAAAAATTGACGTGGGGCTTCGCCCTATATTTGTGTCCAGTCAGGTACAGCAGGCAGGAACGGGCTGCCCCCAACCACCAGCTGCCTATTTGTACCTGGCCAGACACAACAATATAGGGAAGCCCTTTTTTAAAAAAATTATTTCATGAAATAATTAAAAAAAAATTGACGTGGGGCTTCGCACTATATTTGTGTCCAGCCAGGTACAGCAGGCAGGGACGGGCTGCCCCCAACCACCAGCTGCCTATTTGTACCTGGTTGGACACAACAATATAGGGAAGCCCTTTTTTTCTTAATTATTCCATGAATTTCATGAAATAATTAAAAAAAAAAATGCGTGGGGCTTCGCCCTATTTTTGTGCCCAGCCAGGTACAACTAGGCAGCTGGGAGCTGGAATCCGCAGCGCAGGGAGGCCCAAGCTTTCTGGGCCCCACCCGCTGCAAATTGCAGTCCGCAGCCGCCCCAGAAAATGGCGCGTTCATAGAAGCGCCATCTTCTGGCGCTGTACCCAACTCATCCAGGGCCCTGGTGCGGTGGCTCACTGGGTAATAAAGGGGTTAAGGCCAGCTTGGCATTATCAGCTGGCCCTAAGCCTGAAATTCATGGGGTCACGCCAATATTAGACATGACCACCATGAATTTCTAGTAAAGAATTTAAAAAAACACAACACCCAGAATAAAGTCCTTTAATTGAAATAAAGACACAATTCTTTATTGTTCTAAATTAAACCATACTTACCATCACGCCCATTCCAGCTGAAGCCAACGATCTCCTGCAATAAAAGAAAAATAATAAAGCAACATCATCCTTACCTTTCCATGGTTCCCACGACAGCTTCAGCTCTGCTACATCGAGATGACAGGCTGGACCGCAGCAGAAAGCTGCCATCCAGCCTGTCATCCCGCAGACACTGAGAAGAGTACGCATGCTTGCGCTCCTCAGTGTCTCGCTGTGACGTCATAAAGATGAGACAAGTTCATGTCCAATGAACTCGGCGCACCTCATGCACGTCACTGACAGCGTGGGAGAATTCTCCTGCACTCAGCGCTACAGCGTGAGAATTCTCCCACGCTGTCAGTGACGTGCATGAGGTGAGCTCATTCATGTCCAATGAACTCAGCTGACCTCATGTACGTCACTGACAGCGTGGGAGAATTCTCACGCTGAAGTGCTGAGTGCAGGAGAATTTTCCCACGCTGTCAGTGACTTGCATGAGGGGCGCCGAGTTCATTGGACATGACCTCGGCTCATCTGGATGCCGTCACAGCCAGACACTGCAGAGCGCAAGCATGCCTGCGCTTCTCAGTGTCTGCGGGATGACAGGCTTGATGGCAGCTTTCTGCTGCGGTCCAGCCTGTTATCTCGATGTAGCAGAGCTGAAGCTGTCGTGGGAACCATGGAAAGGTAAGGATTATGTTGCTTTATTATTTTTCTTTTATTGCAGGAGATCGTTGGCTTCAGCTGGAATGGGTGTGATGGTAAGTAGGGTTTAATTTAGAACAATAAAGGAATGTGTCTTTATTTCAATTAAAGGACTTTATTCTGGGTGTTTGTGGGTTTTTTTTAACTTTCACTATGGGGTTAGTAATGGGGGTGTCTTATAGACGCCTCTCCATTACTAACCTGGGCTTTATGTCAGCTGGCATTATAAGCTGACATCAACCCCAACCCTATTACCCCACTGCCACCGCTACAGGGCAGTGGGAAGAGCGAGGCTAAGTGCCAGAATTGGCGCATCCTAAGGATGCGTCATTTCTGGGGCGGCTGACGGCTGGTGTTTCTAGCCTGGGAGGGGGCCAATATTCATGGAACCCTTCCTGGGCTATTAATATCAGCCCCCAGCTGTCTGCCTAGCCTTTGCTAGCTATTAAAATAGGGGGGACCCCACGTCATTTTTTTGGGGGGTCCCCATTTTAATAGCTAGTAAAGGCTAGGTATTCCGCTGGGGGCTGATATTAGTAGCCTGGGAAGCTGCCCCCAACCACCAGCAGCCTATTTGTACCTGGTTGGACACAACAATATAGGGAAGCCCTTTTTTTCTTAATTATTCCATGAATTTCATGAAATAATTTAAAAAAAAAATGCGTGGGGCTTCGCCCTATTTTTGTGCCCAGCCAGGTACAACTAGGCAGCTGGGAGCTGGAATCCGCAGCGCAGGGAGCTTTCTGGGCCCCACCCGCTGCAAATTGCAGTCCGCAGCCGCCCCAGAAAATGGCGCGTTCATAGAAGCGCCATCTTCTGGCGCTGTACCCAACTCATCCAGGGCCCTGGTGCGGTGGCTCACTGGGTAATAAAGGGGTTAAGGCCAGCTTGGCATTATCAGCTGGCCCTAAGCCCGAAATTCATGGGGTCACGCCAATATTAGACATGACCACCATGAATTTCTAGTAAAGTATTTAGAAAAACACAACACCCAGAATAAAGTCCTTTAATTGAAATAAACACACAATTCTTTATTGTTCTAAATTAAACCATACTTACCATCACGCCCATTCCAGCTGAAGCCAATGTCTTCTGCAATAAAAGTAAAATAATTAAGCAACCTCATCCTTACCTTTCCATGGTTCCCACGACAGCTTCAGCTCTGCTACATCGAGATGACAGGCTGGACCGCAGCAGAAAGCTGCCATCCAGCCTGTCATCCCGCGGACACTGAGAAGCGCAGGCATGCTTGCGCTCCTCAGTGTCTGGCTGTGACGGCATAAAGATGAGACGAGTTCATGTCCAATGAACTCGGCGCACCTCATGCACGTCACTGACAGCGTGGGAGAATTCTCACGCTGTAGCGCTGAGTGCAGGAGAATTTTCCCACGCTGTCAGTGACGTGCATGAGGTGAGCTCATGTCCAATGAACTCAGCTCACCTCATGCACGTCACTGACACTGACAAATTCTCCTGCACTCAGCGCTACAGCGTGAGAATTCTCCCACGCTGTCAGTGACGTGCATGAGGTGCGCCGAGTTCATTGGACATGAACTCGTCTCATCTTTATGCCGTCACAGCCAGACACTGAGGAGCGCAAGCATGCCTGCGCTTCTCAGTGTCTGCGGGATGACAGGCTGGATGGCAGCGTTCTGCTGCGGTCCAGCCTGTTATCTCGATGTAGCAGAGCTGAAGCTGTCGTGGGAACCATGGAAAGGTAAGGATGAGGTTGCTTTATTATTTTTCTTTTATTGCAGGAGATCGTTGGCTTCAGCTGGAATGGGCGTGATGGTAAGTATGGTTTAATTTAGAACAATAAAGGAATGTGTCTTTATTTCAATTAAAGGACTTTATTCTGGGTGTTTGTGTTTTCTTTTAACTTTGACTATGGGGTTAGTAATGGGGGTGTCTTATAGACACCTCTCCATTACTAACCTGGGCTTGATGTCAGCTGGCATTATAAGCTGACATCAACCCCAGCCCTATTACCCCACTGCCACCGCTACAGGGCAGTGGGAAGAGCGAGGCTAAGTGCCAGAATTGGCGCATTCTAAGGATGCGCCATTTCTGGGGCGGCTGACGGCTGGTGTTTCTAGCCTGGGAGGGGGCCAATATTCATGGAACCCTTCCTGGGCTATTAATATCAGCCCCCAGCTGTCTGCCTAGCCTTTGCTAGCTATTAAAATAGGGTGGACCCCACGTCATTTTTTTGGGGGGTCCCCCATTTTAATAGCTAGTAAAGGCTAGGTATTCCGCTGGGGGCTGATATTAGTAGCCTGGGAAGCTCCATGGGTATTACCCCCTTCCCAGGCTTCAAACATCTGCCCCAGCCGTCTGCTTAACCTCCGCTAGAGACTAAAATTACAGGGAACCCCACGCCAATTTTTTTTTAAATAAATCCTTTATTTTAACACTAAATGACAAGTACAGTAATCAACACTGTCACTGTACTTCATATATATGTGACTGACATGTTTCTATCTATCTAATCTATGTGTGATTCTCTATTCCTTCTATTCTAAATTGTCGGGTACCGATGCTGAATTGCCGGCCGGCTTTTTTAAAGAGACAGTGCATGAAAACACTATTATTTTTTTTAATAAATCCTTTACACTAAATGACAAGTACAGTAATCAACACTGTCACTGTACTTCATATATATGTGACTGACATGTTTCTATCTATCTAATCTATGTGTGAAGCTCTATTCTGTCTGTTATAAATTGTCAGGTACCGCTGCTGAATTGCCGGCCGGCTTTTTTAAAGAGACGGTGCATGAAAACACTATTATTTTTTTTGATAAATCCTTTACACTAAATGACAAGTACAGTAAGCAACACTGTCACTGTGCTTCTTATATGTGTGACTGACATGTTTCTATCTATCTAATCTATGTGTGAAGCTCTATTCTGTCTGTTATAAATTGTCGGGTACCGCTGCTGAATTGCCGGCTGGCTTTTTTAAAGAGACGGTGCATGAAAACACTATTATTTTTTTTGATAAATCCTTTACACTAAATGACAAGTACAGTAAGCAACACTGTCACTGTGCTTCTTATATGTGTGACTGATATGTTTCTATCTATCTAATCTATGTGTGAAGCTCTATTCTTTCGGTTCTAAATTGTCGGGTATCGGTGTATGCCGCTGATGAATTGCCGGCTTTTCATGTTTCACTGTTGGCACTGTTCCCATCGATTTGGGCAATCACTGTAATGCCACAACCACCATGGCTGTGGCATTACAGTGAGTGGCAGACAATCCCTGCATGATTGGTGCTCTAAATAGCGCCAGACATGCAGGACACGCTTTTGGTGCACGAACAGTTATCGAACATAACCTCGAACAGCCGAATTTTTTGCAAATCGTTCGGGTTCGTCGAACAACTCGAACACCGCCCAAAACAGCTCGAATTTGAGATTGGCGAACAGTTCTAGTCGAACAACGCTCATCTCTACTTATGAGTTACAGCACACCCTGTTGCCGCTTGGCGGAGGCAGTACTGCAGTGATTCCAGCTTGTAACTGATGTGGTGATATCTGAGAAGGAGGCTGAACATGAGGAGGAGGAGGAGGATGATGCGCAAGAGCTGTACACTGTGGGGGCAACTCTGACTGACATTGGGCCAGCAATCCTCAGTGTGGGGCGGATGTGTTCCGTCCCAAGGTCCGACTGGGTCCCAGTTTCCACTATGTTTACCCAGTGTGCCGTCAGGGAGATGTACCGTCCCAGGCCACAAGCACTTGTCCACGTGTCCGTTGTCAGGTGGACTCTCCCAGTAACTGCATTGTTGAGGGCACGACAGATGTTTTGGGACACGTGCTTGTGTAGTGCGGGGATGGCACACCGGGCAAAATAGTGTCGGCTGGGGACCGAGTACCGAGGGCCGGCCACCGCTATAAGGTTGCGGAAGGATTCCGTCTCCACCAGCCTAAAAGGCAGCATTTCCAACGGAAGCAGTCGTGAAATATGCGAATTTAGGACTGTGGCCTGTGGGGCGTTAGCTGCGAATTTCCGCTTTCGTTCAAAGGTCTGGGATATGGACAATTGAATGCTGCGGTGGGACGTGGACGTTGATGCTGTTTCTTTAGAAACTGCCATAACAAGTGAAGACTGAGAGGAGGGGGCATCTTTGCATGCAGTATGGACAGGGGATTGCCTTGCACACACAACAGGGGGTTCTATTGCATGCACAACACCTGTAGAAGCAGTGGTGACACCTGCTGACACTGGTCTTGGAACCTGGGGTTCACCCCACAAAGTCGGGTGCTTTGCTGCCATGTGCCTGATCATGCTGGTGGTGGTCAGGCTGGTAGTTTTGTCACCCCTGCTGATTCTGGCATGGCAGGTGGTACAAATGGCCTCTTGGGGGTTATCAGCAGAGTCTTTAAAAAACTTCCAGACTCCGGAAGACCTACAGGTTGTACTTGCAACGTCCCTCGTGTTGGTGTTACGGGGAACTGTTGCCTGCCTTCTGTGTGCGGCCATCACACTGCTTCTTCCTGCCTGTTGGGGTACTCTGCCTCCCTCACCCTGTGTGCCACTGGCCTCGCTCTGCATGTCCTCCTGCCACGTTGGGTCAGTTACTAGATCATCCACCACCTCCTCCTCTTCCACTTGCACACCATGATCCTCCTCCTCACTTCCTGGCAATGGTGTCTCACCATTATCCCCCTCTTGTGACAAATTGCCAGCGTCGACTTCCTGTGGCTGTGGCAGTTCAAATATTTGGGCATCGCTACATGGGATCTCCTCTTCCACCACTTCAAGCGGAGCAGGCGAGGGGCACAAATCTGGAAATGGACCAGTGAACAGCTCTTCAGAGTGTCCAAGTGTGGGATCAGTTGCTGTCTGACGACACTCGGCATGGTGGGAGGAAGGAGCATCAGGGTGAGGAGGAGTATGCGGTGGAAACTCAAGGCTACTAAGATTTGACCGTGTGGAAGACAGACCGGAGGTGGTGGTGCCCAGATAACTGGAAGTATTATCTGCTATCCAATTAATAACCTGTTCACACTGATCAGTTCACAATACTGGTGTTGTTCTGTGCTTCCCTGGTAAATCGGTCAAGAAGTGGGAGTGAGAAGATGTGGCTGTTGGTTGTGGCACATTTTCACCTTGGCCACGGCCCCGTCCTCTGCACTCACAATCACCAGAACGTCCGGTTCCACGTCCCTTACCATGCGCCTTGCCCATTGTAAAGGAAATAAAATATCTTACACTCGCAATATCAATGGAAAAAGGGTAATAAAAAGTAGATTAGATCCGTGGAAGAGGAAAACCACAGTTCTATTTCTCTGGCCTACACCCGACTAATTTAAACAATCTAAACAATCAGGGAGAAACTATTACTGTTTTTCTTTATAAAAAAAAATACCAAAAGCTGAATAATACAGATTTTTTACCGTGGAATGGCAAAACCACAGTTATTGTTTACTGGGGTATAACAGACAATTTTAAATAGATGTATTTGCGGCTGAACAGTGAGAGCGACACACTCAAACTGTTTTTTTTAAGGCAAAAATGGCCCAAAGGTGGATAATACAGAGGATTGAACTGTGGAACTGCCAAACCACACTTCTATTTATCTGGCCTTCACCAGACTAATTTAAACAGATATATTTGTGTCTGAACAATCAGGAGCCACTATTACTGTTTTTCTTTACGGAAAAAATACCAAAAGCTGGATAATAGAGATTTTTTACTGTGGGAGGCAAAAACACAGTTATAATTTACTGGTGTATACCAGACTCTTTTAAACAGATATATTGGTGTCTGAACAATCAGGAGACACTATTACTGTTTTTCTTTACGGAAAAAATACCAAAAGCTGGATAATAGAGATTTTTTAATGTGGAACGGCAAAACCACAGTTATAATTTACTGGTGTATACCAGACTCTTTTAAACAGATATATTGGTGTCTGAACAATCAGGAGACAATATTACTGTTTTTCTTTATGGAAAAAATACTAAAAGCTGGATAATAGAGATTTTTTAATGTGGAACGGCAAAACTACAGTTTTAATTTACTAGTGTATACCATACTCTTTCAAACAGATATATTGGTGTCTGAACAATCAGGAGACACTATTACTGTTTTTCTTTACGGCAAAAAATGCCAAAAGCAGGATAATACAGAGATTTGACTGGTGGAACTGCAAAACCACACTTCTATATCTCTAGCCTGCACCAGACTATTTTCAACAGATATATTTGTGTCTGAACAATCAGGAGACACTATTACGGCTTTTCTGTACAGCAAAAAATGGCAAAAGCAGCACAATACAGAGATTTGACCCGTGGAACTGCAAAACCACACTTCTATTTCTTGGGCCTACACCAGACTATTTTCAATACATATATTTGTGTTTGAACAATAAGGGAGACACTATTACTGATTTTCTTTATGGCAAAAAATGGTAAAAGCAGGATAATACTGAGATTTGACCCGTGGAACTGCAAAACCACACTTCTATTTCTCGGGCCTACACCAGACTATTTTCAACAGATATCTTGGTGTCTGAACAATCAGGAGACACTATTACTGTTTTTCTTTATGGAAAAAATATCAAAAGCTGGATAATAGAGAGTTTTACCGTGGGAAGGCAAAACCACAGTTATAATGTACTGGTGTATACCAGACTCTTTTAAACAGATATATTAGTGTCTGAACAATCAGCAGACACTATTACTGTTTTTCTTTACGGCAAAAAATACCAAAAGCAGGATAATACAGAGATTTGACTCGTGGAACTGCAAAACCACACTTCTATATCTCGGGCCTACACCAGACTATTTTCAACAGATATATTTGTGTCTGAACAATCAGGAGACACTATTATGGTTTTTCTTTACGGCAAAAAATGGCAAAAGCAGAACAATACAGAAATTTGAGCCGTGGAACTACAAAACCACACTTCTATTTCTTGGACCTACACCAGACTATTTTCAACAGATATATTTGTGTCTGAACAATCAGGGAGACACTATTACAGTTTTTTTTACGGCAAAAAATGACAAAAGCAGGATAATAGAGATTTTTTACAGTGGCATGGCAAAACCACAATTTTAATTTACTGGTGTATACCAGACTCTTTTAAACAGATATTTTGGTGTCTGAACAATCAGGAGACACTATTACTGTTTTTCTTTATGGAAAAAATATCAAAAGCTGGACAATAGAGAGTTTTACCGTGGGAAGGCAAAACCACAGTTATAATGTACTGGTGTATACCAGACTCTTTTAAACAGATATATTAGTGTCTGAACAATCAGCAGACACTATTACTGTTTTACTTTACGGCAAAAAATACCAAAAGCAGGATAATACAGAGATTTGACTCGTGGAACTGCAAAATCACACTTCTATATCTCGGGCCTACACCAGACTAATTTCAACAGATATATTTGTGTCTGAACAATCAGGAGACACTATTACTGTTTTCATTTACGGCAAAAAATGGCAAAAGCAGGACAATACAGAGATTTGACCCGTGGAACTGCAACTGCAAAACAACACTTCTATTTCTCTGGCCTACACCAGACTATTTTCAACAGATATATTTGTGTCTGAACAATCAGGGAGACACGATTAAAGGTTTTTTTTACAGCAAAAAATGACAAAAGCAGGATAATAGAGATTTTTTACCGTGGAAGGCAGAACCACAGTTATAATGTACTGGTGTATACCAGACTCTTTTAAACAGATATATTGGTGTCTGAACAATCAGGAGACACTATTACTGTTTTTCTTTACGGCAAAAAATGCCAAAAGCAGGATAATACAGAGATTTGACCCGTGGAACTGCAAAACCACACTTCTATTTCTCGGGCCTACAACAGACTATGTTCAACAGATTTATTTCTGTCTGAACAATCAGGAGGAACTATTACTGTTTTTCTTTATGGCAAAAAATGGCAAAAGCAGGATAATACAGAGATTTGACCCGTGGTACTGCAGAACCACACTTTTATTTCATGGGCCTACACCAGACTATTTTCAACAGATATATTTGTGTCTGAACAATAAGGGAGACACTATTACAGTTTTTTTTTACGGCAAAAAATGACAAAAGCAGGATAATAGAGATTTTTTACTGTGGAACTGCAAAACCACAGTTCTATTTCTCGGGCCTACACCAGACTATTTTCGACAGATATATTGGTGTCTGAACAATCAGGAGACACTATTACTGTTTTTCTTTATGGAAAAAATATCAAAAGCTGGATAATAGAGAGTTTTACCGTGGGAAGGCAAAACAACAGTTATAATGTACTGGTGTATACCAGACTCTTTTAAACAGATATATTAGTGTCTGAACAATCAGCAGACACTATTACTGATTTTCTTTATGGCAAAAAATACCAAAAGCAGGATAATACAGAGATTTGACTCATGGAACTGCAAAACCACACTTCTATATCTCGGGCCTACAAAAGACTATTTTCAACAGATATATTTGTATCTGAACAATCAGGACACACTATTACTGTTTTTCTTTATGGCAAAAAATGGCAAAAGCAGGATAATACAGAGATTTGACCCGTGGTACTGCAGAACAACACTTCTATTTCTCGGGCATACAATAGGCAATTTTGAACAGATATATTTGTGTCTGAACAATCAGGGACACACTATTACAGTTTTATTTTTACGGCAAAAAATGACAAAAGCAGGATAATAGAGATTTTTTACAGTGGAATGGCAAAACCACAGTTAAAATTTACTGGTGTATACCAGACTCTTTTAAACAGATATATTGGTGTCTGAACAATCAGGAGACACTATTACTGTTTTTCTTTACGGAAAAAATACCTAAAGCTAGATAATAGAGATTTTTTACTGTGGATGGCAAAACCACATTTATAATTTACTGGTGTATACCAGACTCTTTTAAACAGATATATTGGTGTCTGAACAATCAGGTGACACTATTACTGTATTTCTTTATGTCAAAAAATGCCAAAAGCAGAATAATACAGAGATTTGACCCATGGAACTGCAAAACCACAGTTCTATTTCTCGGGCCTGCACCAGACTTTTTTCAACAGATATATTTGTGTCTGAACAATCAGGGAGACACTATTACTGATTTTCTTTAAGGCAAAAAATGGCAAAAGCAGGAAAATACTGAGATTTGACCCGTGGAACTGCAAAACCACACTTCTATTTCTCGGGCCTACACCAGATTATTTTAAAGAGATATATTGGTGTCTGAACAATCAGGAGACACCATTACTGTTTTTCTTTATGGAAAAAATATCAAAAGCTGGATAATAGAGAGTTTTACCGTGGGAAGGCAAAACCACAGTTATAATGTACTGTTGTATACCAGACTCTTTTAAACAGATATATTAGTGTCTGAACAATCAGTAGACACTATTACTGTTTTTCTTTACGGCAAAAAATACCAAAAGCAGGATAATACAGAGATTTGACTGGTGGAACTGCAAAACCACACTTCTATATCTCTGGCCTGCACCAGACTATTTTCAACAGATATATTTGTGTCTGAACAATCAGGAGACACTATTACGACTTTTCTTTACAGCAAAAAATGGCAAAAGCAGCACAATAGAGAGATTTGACCCGTGGTACTGCAAAACCACACTTCAATTTCTTGGGCCTACACCAGACTATTTTCAATACATATATTTGTGTCTGAACAATAAGGGAGACACTATTACTGATTTTCTTTATGGCAAAAAATGGCAAAAGCAGGATAATACTGAGATTTGACCCGTGGAACTGCAAAACCACACTTCTATTTCTCGGGCCTACACCAGACTATTTTCAACAGATATCGTGGTGTCTGAACAATCAGGAGACACTATTACTGTTTTTCTTTATGGAAAAAATATCAAAAGCTGGATAATAGAGAGTTTTACCGTGGGAAGGCAAAACCACAGTTATAATGTACTGGTGTATACCAGACTCTTTTAAACAGATATATTAGTGTCTGAACAATCAGCAGACACTATTACTGTTTTTCTTTACGGCAAAAAATACCAAAAGCAGGATAATACAGAGATTTGACTCGTGGAACTGCAAAACCACACTTCTATATCTCGGGCCTACACCAGACTATTTTCAACAGATATATTTGTGTCTGAACAATCAGGAGACACTATTACTGTTTTTATTTATGGCAAAAAATGGCAAAAGCAGGATAATACTGAGATTTGACCCCTGGAACTGCAAAACCACACTTCTATTTCTCGGGCCTACACCAGACTATTTTCAAGAGATATATTGGTGTCTGAACAATCAGGAGACACTATTACTGTTTTTCTTCATGGAAAAAATATCAAAAGCAGGATAATAGAGATTTTTTACCGTGGAACGGCAAAACCACAGTTATAATTTACTGGTGTATACCAGACTCTTTTAAACAGATATATTGGTGTCTGAACAATCAGGAGACACTATTACTGTTATTCTTTACGGCAAAAATGCCAAAAGCAGGATAATACAGAGATTTGACCCGTGGAACTGCAAAACCACACTTCTATTTCTCGGGCCTACACCAGACTATTTTCAACAGATATATTTGTATATGAACAATCAGGAGACATTACTACTGTTTTTCTCTACAGGAAAATATGGCAAAATTAGGATAATACAGAGATTTTTTACTGTGGACAGCAAAAACCACAGTTATAATTTACTGGTGTATACCAGACCTTTTTAAATGTATATATTTGCGGCTGAACAGTGAGCGACACACTCACACTGTTTTTTAGGTACAAATGGCCCAAAAGTGGATAATACAGAGGTTTGAAACGTGGAATTGCAAAATCGCACTTCTGTTTCTCTGGCCTACACAAGACTCATTTAAACAGATATATTTGTGTCTGAACAATCAGGGAGAGACTATTACTGTTTTTCTTTACGGAAAAAATACCAAAAGCTGGATAATAGAGATTTTTTAAGGTGGGACAGCAAAACCACAGTTATAATTTACTGGTGTATACCAGACTCTTTTAAACAGATATATTGTATGAACAATCAGGAGACACTATTACTGTTTTTCTTTACTGCAAAAAATACCAAAAGCAGGATAATACAGAAATTTGACCAGTGGAACTGCAAAACCACAGTTCTATTTCTCGATCATACACCAGACTATTTCAACAGATATATTTGTGTCTCAACAATCAGGGACACACTATTACAGTTTTTTTTTACGGCAAAAAATGACAAAACCAGGATAATAGAGATTTTTTACAGTGGAACGGCAAAACCACAGCTATAAATTACTAGTGTATACCAGACTCTTTTAAACAGATATATTGGTGTCTGAACAATCAGGAGACACTATTACTGTTTTTCTTTACGGAAAAAATACCAAAAGCTGGATAATAGAGATTTTTTACTGTGGGATGGCAAAACCACAGTTATAATTTACTGGTGTATACCAGACTCTTTCAAGCAGATATATTGGTGTCTGAACAATGAGGAGACACTTTTACTGTTTTTCTTTACGGCTAAAAATGGCAAAAGCAAGATAATACAGAGATTTTTTACGGTGGAACAACAAAACCACAGTTATAATTTACTGGTGTACCAGACTTTTTTAAACATATACATTTGCCGCTGAACAGTGAGCAACACACTCAAACTGGGTTTTTTTAGGTACAAATGGCCCAAAAGTGGATAATACAGAGGTTTGAACCGTGGAACTGCAAAACCACACTTCTGTTTCTCTGACCTACACCAGACTATTTTAAACAGATATATTTGTGTCTGAACAATCAGGAGACACTATTCCAGTTCTTTTTTTACGGCAAAAAATGCCAAAAGCAGGATAATAGAGATTTTTTACCGTGGAACAGCACAACCACAGTTATAATTTACTGGTGTATACCAGACTTTTTTCAATATATATATTTGCGGCTGAACAGTGAGCGACACACTCAAACTGTTTTTTTTTTAGGTATAAATTGCCCAAAAGTGGATAATACAGAGGTTTGGCCCGTGGAACTGTAAAACCACACTTCTCTTTCTCTGTCCTACACAAGACTATTTTAAACAGATATATGTGTGTCTGAACAATCAGGAGACACTATTACTGCTTTTCTTTACGACAAAAAATGGCAAAAGCAGGATAACAGAGGTTTGAATAGTGGAACTGCAAAACCACACTTCTGTTTCTCTGGCCTACACCAGACTATTTTAAACAGAAATATTTGTGTCTGAACAATCAGGTAGACACTATTACTGTTTTTCTTTACGGAAAAAATACCAAAAGCTGGATAGTAAAGATTTTTTACCTTGGGATGGGAAAACCACAGTTATAAATTACTAGTGTATACCAGACTCTTTTAAACAGATATATTGGTGTCTGAACAATCAGGAGACACTATTACTGTTTTTCTTTACGCAAAAAATACCAAAAGCTGGATAATAGAGATTTTTTACTGTGGGATGGCAAAACCACAGTTATAATTTACTGGTGTATACCAGACTCTTTCAACCAGATATATTGGTGTCTGAACAATGAGGAGACACTTTTACTGTTTTTCTTTACGGCTAAAAATGGCAAAAGCAAGATAATACAGAGATTTTTTACGGTGGAACAACAAAACCACAGTTATAATTTATTGGTGTATACCAGACTTTTTTAAACATATATATTTGCGGCTGAACAGTGAGCAACACACTCAAACTGTTTTTTTTTTAGGTACAAATGGCCCAAAAGTGGATAATACAGAGATTTGAACCGTGGAACTGCAAAACCACACTTCTGTTTCTCTGGCCTACACCAGACTATTTTAAACAGATATATTTGTGTCTGAACAATCAGGAGGCACTATTACTGCTTTTCTTTATGACAAAAAATGGCAAAAGCAGGATAACAGAGGTTTGAACAGTGGAACTCCAAAACAACACTTCTCTTTCTCTGGCCTACACCAGACTATTTTAAACAGAAATATTTGTGTCTGAACAATCAGGGAGACACTATTACTGTTTTTCTTTACAGAAAAAATGCCAAAAGCTGGATAGTAAAGATTTTTTACCATGGGACGGCAAAACCACAGTTATAATTTACTGGTGTATATCAGATTCTTTTAAACAGATATATTGGTGTCTGAACAATCAGGAGACACTATTACTGTTTTTCTTTATGGCTACGAATGGCAAAAGCAGGATAATACAGAGATTTGACCCGTGGAACAGCAAAACCACAGTTCTATTTCTCGGGCCTACACCAGACTATTTTCAACAGATATATTTGTGTCTGAACAATCAGGAGACATTATTACTGTTTTTCTTTACGGAAAAATATGGCAAAAGCAGGATAATACTAAGATTTTTTACTGTGGAACTGCAAAACCACAGTTATAATTTACTGGTGTATAGCAGACTTTTTTTAAGATATATATTTGCGGCTGAACAGTGAGCGACACACTCAAACTGGGTTTTTTTTAGGTATAAATGGCCCAAAAGTGGATAATACAGAGGTTTGAACCATGGAACTGCAAAACCACACTTCTGTTTCTCTGGCCTACACCAGACTATTTTAAACAGATATATTTGTGTCTGAACAATCAGGAGACACTATTCCAGTTCTTTTTTTACGGCAAAAAATGCCAAAAGCAGGATAATAGAGATTTTTTACCGTGGAACAGCACAACCATAGTTATAATTTACTGGTGTATACCAGACTTTTTTCAATATATATATTTGCGGCTGAACAGTGAGCGACACACTCAAACTGTTTTTTTTTTAGGTATAAATTGCCCAAAAGTGGAAAATACAGAGGTTTGGCCCGTGGAACTGTAAAACCACACTTCTCTTTCTCTGTCCTACACAAGACTAATTTAAACAGATATATGTGTGTCTGAACAATCAGGAGACACTATTACTGCTTTTCTTTACGACAAAAAATGGCCAAGCAGGATAACAGAGGTTTGAATAGTGGAACTGCAAAACCACACTTCTGTTTCTCTGGCCTACACCAGACTATTTTAAACAGAAATATTTGTGTCTGAACAATCAGGGAGACACTATTACTGTTTTTCTTTACGGAAAAAATACCAAAAGCTGGATAGTAAAGATTTTTTACCTTGGGATGGCAAAACCACAGTTATAATTTACTGGTGTATATCAGACTATTTTAAACAGATATATTGGTGTCTGAACAATCAGGAGATACTATTACTTTTTTTCTTTACGGAAAAAATACCAAAAGCTGGATAGTAAAGATTTTTTACATTGGGATGGCAAAACCACAGTTATAATTTACTGGTGTATACCAGACTCTTTTAAACAGATATATTGGTGTCTGAACAATCAGGAGACACTATTACTGTTTTTCTTTATGGCTACAAACGGCAAAAGCAGGATAATACAGAGATTTTTTACCGTGGAAAAGCACAACCACAGTTATAATTTACTGGTGTATACCATACTTTTTTCAATATATATATTTGCGGATGAACAGTGAGCGAGACACTCAAACTTTTTTTTTTTAGGTATAAATGGCTCAAAAGTGGATAATACAGAGGTTTGAACCGTGGAACTGCAAAACCACACATCTCTTACTCTGTCCTACACAAGACTATTTTAAACAGATATATGTGTGTCTGAATAATCAGGAGACACTATTACTGTTTTTCTTTATGACAAAAAATGGCAAAAGCAGGATAAAAGAGGTTTGAACAGTGGAACTGCAAAACCCCACTTCTGTTTCTCTGGCCTACACCAGACTACTTTAAATAGAAATATTTGTGTCTGAACAATCAGGGAGACACTATTACTGTTTTTTGTATGGAAAAAATACCAAAAGCTGGATAGTAAAGATTTTTTACCGTGGATCTGCAAAACCACACTTCTCTTTCTCTATCCTACACAAGACTATTTTAAACAGATATATTTGTGTCTGAACAATCAGGAGACACTATTACTGTTTTTCTTTATGGCAAAATATGGCAAAAGCAGGATAAAACAGAGATTTGACCCGTGGAACTGCTAAACCACACTTCTATTTCTCTGGCCTACACCAGACTATTTTAAACAGATATATTTGTGTCTGAACAATCAGTGAGACACTACTACTGTTTTTCTTTACGGAAAAAATACCAAAAGCTGGATAGTAAAGATTTTTTACCGTGGGACGGCAAAACCACAGTTATAATTTACTGGTGTATATCAGACTCTTTTAAACAGATGTATTAGTGTCTGAACAATCAGGAGATACTATTAGTTTTTTTCCTTTACGGAAAAAATAACAAAAGCTGGATAATAGAGATTTTTTACCGTGGAACGGCAAAACCACAGTTATAATTTACTGGTGTATACCAGACTCTTTAAACAGATATATTGGTGTCTGAACAATCAGGAGACACTATTACAGTTTTTCTTTACGACAAAAAATGGCAAAAGCAGGATAACAGAGGTTTGAACAGTGGAACTGCAAAACCACACTTCTGTTTCTCTGGCCTACACCAGACTATTTTAAACAGAAATATTTGTGTCTGAACAATCAGGGAGACACTATTACTGTTTTTCTTTACGGAAAAAATACCAAAAGCTGGATAGTAAAGATTTTTTACCGTGGAACTGCAAAACCCCACTTCTCTTTCTCTGTCCTATACAAGACTATTTTAAACAGATATATTTGTGTCTGAACAATCAGGAGACACTATTACTGTTTTTATTTATGGCAAAAAATGGCAAAAGCAGGATAATACTGAGATTTGACCCCTGGAACTGCAAAACCACACTTCTATTTCTCGGGCCTACACCAGACTATTTTCAAGAGATATATTGGTGTCTGAACAATCAGGAGACACTATTACTGTTTTTCTTCATGGAAAAAATATCAAAAGCAGGATAATAGAGATTTTTTACCGTGGAACGGCAAAACCACAGTTATAATTTACTGGTGTATACCAGACTCTTTTAAACAGATATATTGGTGTCTGAACAATCAGGAGACACTATTACTGTTATTCTTTACGGCAAAAATGCCAAAAGCAGGATAATACAGAGATTTGACCTGTGGAACTGCAAAACCACACTTCTATTTCTCGGGCCTACACCAGACTATTTTCAACAGATATATTTGTATATGAACAATCAGGAGACATTACTACTGTTTTTCTCTACAGGAAAATATGGCAAAATTAGGATAATACAGAGATTTTTTACTGTGGACAGCAAAAACCACAGTTATAATTTACTGGTGTATACCAGACCTTTTTAAATGTATATATTTGCGGCTGAACAGTGAGCGACACACTCACACTGTTTTTTAGGTACAAATGGCCCAAAAGTGGATAATACAGAGGTTTGAAACGTGGAATTGCAAAATCGCACTTCTGTTTCTCTGGCCTACACAAGACTCATTTAAACAGATATATTTGTGTCTGAACAATCAGGGAGAGACTATTACTGTTTTTCTTTACGGAAAAAATACCAAAAGCTGGATAATAGAGATTTTTTAAGGTGGGACAGCAAAACCACAGTTATAATTTACTGGTGTATACCAGACTCTTTTAAACAGATATATTGTATGAACAATCAGGAGACACTATTACTGTTTTTCTTTACTGCAAAAAATACCAAAAGCAGGATAATACAGAAATTTGACCAGTGGAACTGCAAAACCACAGTTCTATTTCTCGATCATACACCAGACTATTTCAACAGATATATTTGTGTCTCAACAATCAGGGACACACTATTACAGTTTTTTTTTACGGCAAAAAATGACAAAACCAGGATAATAGAGATTTTTTACAGTGGAACGGCAAAACCACAGCTATAAATTACTAGTGTATACCAGACTCTTTTAAACAGATATATTGGTGTCTGAACAATCAGGAGACACTATTACTGTTTTTCTTTACGGAAAAAATACCAAAAGCTGGATAATAGAGATTTTTTACTGTGGGATGGCAAAACCACAGTTATAATTTACTGGTGTATACCAGACTCTTTCAAGCAGATATATTGGTGTCTGAACAATGAGGAGACACTTTTACTGTTTTTCTTTACGGCTAAAAATGGCAAAAGCAAGATAATACAGAGATTTTTTACGGTGGAATAACAAAACCACAGTTATAATTTACTGGTGTACCAGACTTTTTTAAACATATATATTTGCCGCTGAACAGTGAGCAACACACTCAAACTGGGTTTTTTTAGGTACAAATGGCCCAAAAGTGGATAATACAGAGGTTTGAACCGTGGAACTGCAAAACCACACTTCTGTTTCTCTGACCTACACCAGACTATTTTAAACAGATATATTTGTGTCTGAACAATCAGGAGACACTATTCCAGTTCTTTTTTTACGGCAAAAAATGCCAAAAGCAGGATAATAGAGATTTTTTACCGTGGAACAGCACAACCACAGTTATAATTTACTGGTGTATACCAGACTTTTTTCAATATATATATTTGCGGCTGAACAGTGAGCGACACACTCAAACTGTTTTTTTTTTAGGTATAAATTGCCCAAAAGTGGATAATACAGAGGTTTGGCCCGTGGAACTGTAAAACCACACTTCTCTTTCTCTGTCCTACACAAGACTATTTTAAACAGATATATGTGTGTCTGAACAATCAGGAGACACTACTACTGCTTTTCTTTACGACAAAAAATGGCAAAAGCAGGATAACAGAGGTTTGAATAGTGGAACTGCAAAACCACACTTCTGTTTCTCTGGCCTACACCAGACTATTTTAAACAGAAATATTTGTGTCTGAACAATCAGGTAGACACTATTACTGTTTTTCTTTACGGAAAAAATACCAAAAGCTGGATAGTAAAGATTTTTTACCTTGGGATGGGAAAACCACAGTTATAAATTACTAGTGTACACCAGACTCTTTTAAACAGATATATTGGTGTCTGAACAATCAGGAGACACTATTACTGTTTTTCTTTACGCAAAAAATACCAAAAGCTGGATAATAGAGATTTTTTACTGTGGGATGGCAAAACCACAGTTATAATTTACTGGTGTATACCAGACTCTTTCAACCAGATATATTGGTGTCTGAACAATGAGGAGACACTTTTACTGTTTTTCTTTACGGCTAAAAATGGCAAAAGCAAGATAATACAGAGATTTTTTACGGTGGAACAACAAAACCACAGTTATAATTTATTGGTGTATACCAGACTTTTTTAAACATATATATTTGCGGCTGAACAGTGAGCAACACACTCAAACTGTTTTTTTTTAGGTACAAATGGCCCAAAAGTGGATAATACAGAGATTTGAACCGTGGAACTGCAAAACCACACTTCTGTTTCTCTGGCCTACACCAGACTATTTTAAACAGATATATTTGTGTCTGAACAATCAGGAGGCACTATTACTGCTTTTCTTTATGACAAAAAATGGCAAAAGCAGGATAACAGAGGTTTGAACAGTGGAACTCCAAAACAACACTTCTCTTTCTCTGGCCTACACCAGACTATTTTAAACAGAAATATTTGTGTCTGAACAATCAGGGAGACACTATTACTGTTTTTCTTTTCAGAAAAAATGCCAAAAGCTGGATAGTAAAGATTTTTTACCATGGGACGGCAAAACCACAGTTATAATTTACTGGTGTATATCAGATTCTTTTAAACAGCTATATTGGTGTCTGAACAATCAGGAGACACTATTACTGTTTTTCTTTATGGCTACGAATGGCAAAAGCAGGATAATACAGAGATTTGACCCGTGGAACAGCAAAACCACAGTTCTATTTCTCGGGCCTACACCAGACTATTTTCAACAGATATATTTGTGTCTGAACAATCAGGAGACATTATTACTGTTTTTTTTTACGGAAAAATATGGCAAAAGCAGGATAATACTAAGATTTTTTACTGTGGAACTGCAAAACCACAGTTATAATTTACTGGTGTATACCAGACTTTTTTTAAGATATATATTTGCGGCTGAACAGTGAGCGACACACTCAAACTGGGTTTTTTTTAGGTATAAATGGCCCAAAAGTGGATAATACAGAGGTTTGAACCATGGAACTGCAAAACCACACTTCTGTTTCTCTGGCCTACACCAGACTATTTTAAACAGATATATTTGTGTCTGAACAATCAGGAGACACTATTCCAGTTCTTTTTTTACGGCAAAAAATGCCAAAAGCAGGATAATAGAGATTTTTTACCGTGGAACAGCACAACCATAGTTATAATTTACTGGTGTATACCAGACTTTTTTCAATATATATATTTGCGGCTGAACAGTGAGCGACACACTCAAACTGTTTTTTTTTTAGGTATAAATTGCCCAAAAGTGGAAAATACAGAGGTTTGGCCCGTGGAACTGTAAAACCACACTTCTCTTTCTCTGTCCTACACAAGACTAATTTAAACAGATATATGTGTGTCTGAACAATCAGGAGACACTATTACTGCTTTTCTTTACGACAAAAAATGGCCAAGCAGGATAACAGAGGTTTGAATAGTGGAACTGCAAAACCACACTTCTGTTTCTCTGGCCTACACCAGACTATTTTAAACAGAAATATTTGTGTTTGAACAATCAGGGAGACACTATTACTGTTTTTCTTTACGGAAAAAATACCAAAAGCTGGATAGTAAAGATTTTTTACCTTGGGATGGCAAAACCACAGTTATAATTTACTGGTGTATATCAGACTATTTTAAACAGATATATTGGTGTCTGAACAATCAGGAGACACTATTACTGTTTTTCTTTATGGCTACAAACGGCAAAAGCAGGATAATACAGAGATTTTTTACCGTGGAACAGCACAACCACAGTTATAATTTACTGGTGTATACCAGACTTTTTTCAATATATATATTTGCGGATGAACAGTGAGCGAGACACTCAAACTTTTTTTTTTTAGGTATAAATGGCTCAAAAGTGGATAATACAGAGGTTTGAACCGTGGAACTGCAAAACCACACATCTCTTACTCTGTCCTACACAAGACTATTTTAAACAGATATATGTGTGTCTGAATAATCAGGAGACACTATTACTGTTTTTCTTTATGACAAAAAATGGCAAAAGCAGGATAAAAGAGGTTTGAACAGTGGAACTGCAAAACCCCACTTCTGTTTCTCTGGCCTACACCAGACTACTTTAAATAGAAATATTTGTGTCTGAACAATCAGGGAGACACTATTACTGTTTTTTGTATGGAAAAAATACCAAAAGCTGGATAGTAAAGATTTTTTACCGTGGATCTGCAAAACCACACTTCTCTTTCTCTATCCTACACAAGACTATTTTAAACAGATATATTTGTGTCTGAACAATCAGGAGACACTATTACTGTTTTTCTTTATGGCAAAATATGGCAAAAGCAGGATAAAACAGAGATTTGACCCGTGGAACTGCTAAACCACACTTCTATTTCTCTGGCCTACACCAGACTATTTTAAACAGATATATTTGTGTCTGAACAATCAGTGAGACACTACTACTGTTTTTCTTTACGGAAAAAATACCAAAAGCTGGATAGTAAAGATTTTTTACCGTGGGACGGCAAAACCACAGTTATAATTTACTGGTGTATATCAGACTCTTTTAAACAGATGAATTAGTGTCTGAACAATCAGGAGATACTATTAGTTTTTTTCCTTTACGGAAAAAATAACAAAAGCTGGATAATAGAGATTTTTTACCGTGGAACGGCAAAACCACAGTTATAATTTACTGGTGTATACCAGACTCTTTAAACAGATATATTGGTGTCTGAACAATCAGGAGACACTATTACAGTTTTTCTTTACGACAAAAAATGGCAAAAGCAGGATAACAGAGGTTTGAACAGTGGAACTGCAAAACCACACTTCTGTTTCTCTGGCCTACACCAGACTATTTTAAACAGAAATATTTGTGTCTGAACAATCAGGGAGACACTATTACTGTTTTTCTTTACGGAAAAAATACCAAAAGCTGGATAGTAAAGATTTTTTACCGTGGAACTGCAAAACCCCACTTCTCTTTCTCTGTCCTATACAAGACTATTTTAAACAGATATATTTGTGTCTGAACAATCAGGAGACACTATTACTGTTTTTCTTTATGGCAAAATATGGCAAAAGCAGGATAATACAGAGATTTGACCCGTGGAACTGCTAAACCACACTTCTATTTCTCTGGCCTACACCAGACTATTTTAAACAGATATCTTTGTGTCTGAACAATCAGGAGACCCTATTACTGTTTTTCTTTACGGAAAAAATACCAAAAGCTGGATAATAAAGATTTTTTACCGTGGGACGGCAAAACCACAGTTATAATTTACTGGTGTATACCAGACTCTTTTAAACAGATATATTGGTGTCTGAACAAGCAGGAGACACTATTACTGTTTTTCTTTACGGCTAAAAATGGTAAAAGCAAGATAATACAGAGATTTTTTACGGTGGAACAACAAAACCACAGTTATAATTTACTGGTGTATACCAGACTTTTTTAAACATATATATTTGCGGCTGAACAGTGAGCAACACACTCAAACTGTTTTTTTTTAGGTACAAATGGCCCAAAAGTGGATAATTCAGAGGTTTGGCCCGTGGAACTGCAAAACCACACTTCTGTTTCTCTGGCCTACACCAGACTATTTTAAACAGATATATTTGTGTCTGAACAATCAGGAGGCACTATTACTGCTTTTCCTTATGACAAAAAATGGCAAAAGCAGGATAACAGAGGTTTGAACAGTGGAACTCCAAAACAACACTTCTCTTTCTCTGGCCTACACCAGACTATTTTAAACAGAAATATTTGTGTCTGAACAATCAGGGAGACACTATTACTGTTTTTCTTTACAGAAAAAATGCCAAAAGCTGGATAGTAAAGATTTTTTACCATGGGACGGCAAAACCACAGTTATAATTTACTGGTGTATATCAGATTCTTTTAAACAGATATATTGGTGTCTGAACAATCAGGAGACACTATTACTGTTTTTCTTTATGGCTACGAATGGCAAAAGCAGGATAATACAGAGATTTGACCCGTGGAACAGCAAAACCACAGTTCTATTTCTCGGGCCTACACCAGACTATTTTCAACAGATATATTTGTGTCTGAACAATCAGGAGACATTATTACTGTTTTTCTTTACGGAAAAAAATGGCAAAAGCAGGATAATACTAAGATTTTTTACTGTGGAACTGCAAAACCACAGTTATAATTTACTGGTGTATACCAGACTTTTTTTAAGATATATATTTGCGGCTGAACAGTAAGCGACACACTGAAACAGTTTTTTTTTTAGGTATAAATGGCCCAAAAGTGGATAATACAGTGGTTTGAACCATGGAACTGCAAAACCACACTTCTGTTTCTCTGGCCTACACCAGACTATTTTAAACAGATATATTTGTGTCTGAACAATCAGGAGACACTTTTCCAGTTCTTTTTTTACGGTAAAAAATGCCAAAAGCAGGATAATAGAGATTTTTTACCGTGGAACAGCACAACCATAGTTATAATTTACTGGTGTATACCAGACTTTTTTCAATATATATATTTGCGGCTGAACAGTGAGCGACACACTCAAACTGTTTTTTTTTTAGGTATAAATTGCCCAAAAGTGGATAATACAGAGGTTTGGCCCGTGGAACTGTAAAACCACACTTCTCTTTCTCTGTCCTACACAAGACTAATTTAAACAGATATATGTGTGTCTGAACAATCAGGAGACACTATTACTGCTTTTCTTTACGACAAAAAATGGCAAAAGCAGGATAACAGAGGTTTGAATAGTGGAACTGCAAAACCACACTTCTGTTTCTCTGGCCTACACCAGACTATTTTAAACAGAAATATTTGTGTCTGAACAATCAGGGAGACCCTATTACTGTTTTTCTTTACGGAAAAAATACCAAAAGCTGGATAATAAAGATTTTTTACCGTGGGACGGCAAAACCACAGTTAAAATTTACTGGTGTATACCAGAATCTTTTAAACAGATATATTGGTGTCAGAACAATCAGGAGACACTATTAATGTTTTTCTTTATGGAAAAAATACCAAAAGCTGGATAATAGAGATTTTTTACCATGAAACAGCAAAGCCATAGTTATAATTTACTGGTGTATACCAGACTCTTTTAAACAGATACAGTTATATGAAAAAGTTTGGGCACCCCTATTAATCTTAAGCTTAATGTTTTATAAAAATTGGTGTTTTTGCAACAGCTATTTCAGTTTGATATATGTAATAACTGTTGGGCACAGTAATGTTTCTGCCTTGAAATGAGGTTTATTGTACTAACAGAAAATGTGCAATCTGCATTCAAACAAAATTTGACAGGTGCATAAGTATGGGCACCTCACCAGAAAAGTGACATTAATATTTAGTAGATCCTCCTTTTGCAAAAATAACAGCCTCTAGTCGCTTCCTGTAGCTTTTAATGAGTTCCTAGATCCTGGATGAAGGTATGTTTGACCATTCCTCTTTACAAAACAATTCCAGTTCAGTTAAGTTTGATGGTCGCCGAGCATGGACAGCCCTCTTCAAATGATCCCACAGATGTTCAATGATATTCAGGTCTGGGGACTGGGATGGCCATTCCATAACATTGTAATCGCTCCTCTGCATGAATGCCTGAGTAGATTTGGAGCGGTGTTTTGGATCATTGTCTTGCTGAAAGATCCATCCCCTGCTTAACATCAACTTAATCACTGATTCTTGAACATTATTGTCAAGAATCTGCTGATACTGAGTGGAATCCATGCGCCCCTCAACTTTAACAAGATTCCCGGTGCCGGCATTGGCCACACAGCCCCAAAGCATGATGGAACCTCCACCAAATTTTACTGTGGGTAGCAAGTGTTTTTCTTGGAATGCTGTGTTTTTTTGCCGCCATGCATAACGCCTTTTTGTATGACCAAACAACTCAATCTTGGTTTCATCAGTCCACAGGACCTTCTTCCAAAAAGAAATTGGCTTCTCCAAATGTGCTTTTGCATACCTCAGCCGACTCTGTTTGTGGCGTGCTTGCAGAAACGGCTTCTTTCGCATCACTCTCCCATACAGCTTCTCCTTGTGCAAAGTGCGTTGTATAGTTGACCGATGCACAGTGACACCATCTGCAGCAAGTTGATGCTGCAGCTCTCTGGAGGTGGTCTGAGGATTGTCCTTGACTGATCTCACCATTCTACTTCTCTGCCTTTCTGATGTTTTTCTTGGCCTGCCACTTCTGGCCTTAGCAAGAACTGTCCCTGTGTTCTTCCATTTCCTTACTATGTTCCTCACAGTGGAAACTGACAGGTTAAATCTCTGAGACAGCTTTTTGTATCCTTCCCCTGAACAACTATGTTGAATAATCTTTGTTTTCAGATCATTTGACAGTTGTTTTGAGGAGCCCATGATGCCACTCTTCAGAGGAGATTCAAACAGGAGAACAACTTGCAAGTGGCCACTTTAAGTAGCTTTTCTCATGATTGCATACACCTGGCAATGAAGTTCAAAGCTCAATGAGGTTACAAAAACAAAAAGAGTGCTTTAGTAAGTCAGTAAAAAATAGGTAGGAGTATTTAAAACAAGAAAATGATAAGGGTGCCCATACTTATGCACCTGTCAAATTTTGTTTGAATGCAGATTGCACATTTTCTGTTAGTACAATAAACCTCATTTCAAGGCAGAAACATTACTGTGTGCAACAGTTATTACATATATCAAACTGAAATAGCTGTTGCAAAAACACCAAATTTTATAAAATACTAAGCTTAAGATTAATAGGGGTGCCCAAACTTTTTCATATAACTGTATATTGGTGTCTGAACAAGCAGGAGACACTATTACTGTTTTTCTTTACGGCTAAAAATGGCAAAAGCAGGATAATACAGAGATTTTTTACTCTGGAACAGCAAAACCACAGTTAAAATTTACTGGTGTATACAAGACTTTTTTAAATATATATATTTGCGACTGAACAGTGAGCGAGACACTCAAACTGCTTTTTTTAAGGTAAAAATGGCCCAAAATTGGATAATACAGAGGTTTGAACCGTGGAACTGCAAAACCACACTTCTGTTTCTCTGGCCTACACCAGACTATTTTAAACAGATATATTTGTGTCTGAACAATCAGGGAGACACTATTACAGTTTTTTTTACGGCAAAAAATGCCAAAAGCAGGATAATAGAGAATTTTTACAGTGGAACAGCACAACCACAGTTATAATTTACTGGTGTATAACAAACTTTTTTCAATATATATATTTGCGGCTGAACTGTGAGCGACACACTCAAACTGTTTTTTTTTTTAGGTACAAATAACCCAAAAGAGGATAATACAGAGGTTTGAACCGTGGAACTGCAAAACCACACTTCTGTTTCTCTGGCCTACACCAGACTATTTTAAACAGATATATTTGTGGCTGAACAATCAGGGAGACACTATTGCTGTTTTTCTTTAAGGAAAAAATACCAAAAGCTGGGTAATAGAGATTTTTAAACGTGGAATGGCAAAACCACAGTTATCATTTACTGTTGTATACCAGACTATTTTAAACAGATATATTTGTGTCTGAACAATCAGGAGACACTATTACTGTTTTTCTTTACGGCAAACAATGCCAAAAGCAGGATAATACAGAGATTTGACCCGTGGAACGGCAAAACCACAGTTCTATTTCTCGGGCCTACACCAGACTATTTTCAACAGATATATTTGTGTCTGAACAATCAGGAGACACTATTACTGTTTTTCTTTACGGCAAAAGATGGCAAAAGCAGGATAATAGTAAGATTTTTTACTGTGGAACAGCAAAACCACAGTTATAATTTCCTGGTGTATATCAGACTCTTTTAAACAGATATATTGGTGTCTGAACAATCAGGAGATACTATTACTTTTTGTCTTTATGGAAAAAATAACAAAAGCTGGATAATAGAGATCTTTTACCGTGGAACGGCAAAACCACAGTTATAATTTACTGGTGTATACCAGACTTTTTTAAATATATATATTTGCGGCTGAACAGTGAGGGACACACTCAAACTGGTTTTTTTTAGGTAGAAATGGCCCAAAAGTGGATAATACAGAGGTTTGGACCATGGAACTGTAAAACCACACTTCTGTATCTCTGGCCTACACCAGACTATTTTAAACAGATATATTTGTGTCTGAACAATCAGGAGACACTATTACTGTTTTTCTTTATGGCAAAATATGGCAAAAGCAGGATAATATAGAGATTTGACCCGTGGAACTGCGAAACCACACTTCTATTTCTCGGGCCTACATCAGACTATTTTAAACAGATATATTTGTGTCTGAACAATCAGGAGACACTATTACTGTTTTTCTTTACGGAAAAAATACCAAAAGCTGGATAATAAAGATTTTTTACCGTGGGACGGCAAAACCACAGTTATCATTTACTGGTGTATATCAGATTCTTTTAAACAGATATATTGGTGTCTGAACAATCAGGAGACACTATTACTGTTTTTCTTTACGGCTAAAAATGGCAAAAGCAGGATAATACAGAGATTTTTTACTCTGGAACAGCAAAGCCACCGTTAAAATTTACTAGTGTATACCAGACTTTTTTAAATATATATATTTGCGGCTGAACAGTGAGCAAGACACTCAAACTGCTTTTTTTTAAGGTAAAAATGGCCCAAAAGTGGATAACACAGAGGTTTGAACCGTAGAACTGCAAAACCACACTTCTATTTCTCTGGCCTACACCAGACTATTTTAAACAGATATATTTTTGTCTCAACAATCAGGGAGACACTATTACAGTTTTTTTTTACGGCAAAAAAATGCCAAAAGCAGGATAATAGAGATTTTTTACCGTGGAACAGCACAACCACAGTAATAATTTACTGGTGTATAACAAACTTTTTTCAATATATATATTTGCGGCTTAACAGTGAGCGACACACTCAAACTGGTTTTTTTTTTAGGTACAAATAACCCAAAAGAGGATAATACAGAGGTTTGAACCGTGGAACTGTAAAACCACACTTCTATTTCTCGGGCCTACACCAGACTATTTTAAACAGATATATTGGTGTCTGAACAATCAGGAGAAACTATTACTGTTTTTCTTTACGGAAAAAATACCAAAAGCTGGATAATAAAGATTTTTTACCGTGGGACGGCAAAACCACAGTTATAATTTACTGGTGTATATCAGATTCTTTTAAACAGATATATTGGTGTCTGAACAATCAGGAGACACTATTACTGTTTTTCTTTACGGAAAAAATACCAAAAGCTGGATAATACAGAGATTTTTACGGTGGAACAGCAGAACCACAGTTATAATTTACTGGTGCATACCAGACTTTTTTAAACATATACAGTACAGACCAAAAGTTTGGACACAGCTTCTCATTTAAAGATTTTTCTGTATTTTCATGTCTATGAAAATTGTACATTCACACTGAAGGCATCAAAACTATGAATTAGCACATGTGGAATTATATACTTAACAAAAAATTGTGAAACAATTGAAAATATGTCTTATATTCTAGGTTCTTCAAAGTAGCCACCTTTTGCTTTGATGACTGCTTTGCACACTCTTGGCATTCTCTTGATGAGCTTCAAGAGGTAGTCACTGGAAATGGTCTTCCAACAATCTGGAAGGAGTTCCCAGAGATGCTTAGCACTTGTTGGCCCTTTTACCTTCATTCTGCGGTCCAGCTCACCCCAAACCATCTCGATTGGGTTCAGGTCTGGTGACTGTGGAGGCCAGGTCATGTGGCGTAGCACCCCATCACTCTCCTTCTTGGTCAAATAGCTCTTACACAGCTTGAAGGTGTGTTTGGGGTCATTGTCCTGATGAAAAATAAATGATGATCCAACTAAACGCAAACCGGATGGAATAGCATACCGCTGCAAGATGCTGTGGTAGCCATGCTGGTTCAGTATGACTTCAATTTTGAATAAATCCCCAACAGTGTCACCAGCAAAGCACCCCCACACCATCACACCATCACACCATCACACCTCCTCCTCCATGCTTTATGGTGGGAACCAGGCATGTAGAGTCCATCCGTTCACCTTTTCTGCATCGCACAAAGACACGGTGGTTGGAACCAAAGATCTCAAATTTGGACTCATCAGACCAAAGCACAGATTTCCACTGGTCTAATGTCCATTCCTTGTGTTCTTTAGCCCAAACAAATCTCTTCTGCTTGTTGAGTGTCCTTAGCAGTGGTTTCCTAGCAGCTATTTTACCATGAAGGCCTGCTGCACAAAGTCTCCTCTTAACAGTTGTTGTAGAGATGTGTCTGCTGCTAGAACTCTGTGTGGCATTGACCTGGTCTCTAATCTGAGCTGCTGTTAACCTGCCATTTCTGAGGCTGGTGACTCGGATAAACTTATACTCAGAAGCAGAGGTGACTCTTGGTCTTCCTTTCCTGGGGCGGTCGCCATGTGAGCCAGTTTCTTTGTAGCGCTTGATGGTTTTTGCAACTGCACTTGGGGACACTTTCAAAGTTTTCCCAATTTTTCGGACTGACTGACTTAATTTCTTAAAGTAATGATGGCCACTCGTTTTTCTTTACTTAGCTGCTTTTTTCTTGCCATAATACAAATTCTAACAGTCTATTCAGTAGGACTATCAGCTGTGTGTCCACCTGACGTCTACACAACACAACTGATGGTCCCAACCCCATTTATAAGGCAAGAAATCCCACTTATTAAACCTGACAGGGCACACCTGTGAAGTGAAGACCATTTCCGGTGACTAACTCTTGAAGCTCATCAAGAGAATGCCAAGAGTGTGCAAAGCAGTCATCAAAGCAAAAGGTGGCTACTTTGAAGAACCTAGAATATAAGACATATTTTCAATTGTTTCACACTTTTTTCTTAAGTATATAATTCCACATGTGTTAACTCATAGTTTTGATGCCTTCAGTGTGAATGTACAATTTTCATAGTCATGAAAATACAGAAAAATCTTTAAATGAGAAGGTGTGTCCAAACTTTTGTTCTGTACTGTATATTTGTGGCTGAACATTGAGCGACACACTCAAACTGTTTTTTTTTTAGGTACAAATGGCCCAAAAGTGGATAATACAGAGGTTTTAATTTTGGAACTGCAAAACCACACTTCTGTTTCTCTGGCCTACACCAGACTAATTTAAACAGATATATTTGTGTCTGAACAATCAGGGAGACACTATTACAGTTTTTTTTTACCCCAAAAAAATGCCAAAAGCAGGATGATAGAGATTTTTTACCGTGGAACAGCACAACCACAGTTATCATTTACTGGTGTATACCAGACTCTTTTAAACAGATATATTGGTGTCTGAACAATCAGGAGACTCTATTACTGATTTTCTTTACAGCAAAAAATGCCAAAAGCAGGATAATACAGAGATTTGACCCGTGGAACGGCAAAACCACAGTTCTACTTCTCGGGCCTACACCAGACTATTTTCAACACATATATTTGTGTCTGAAAAATCAGGAGACACTATTACTGTTTTTCTTTATGGCAAAATACAGCAAAAGCAGGATAATAGAGATTTTTTACTGTGGAATAGCAAAACCACAGTTATAATTTACTGGTGTATACCAAACTTTTTTTTTAAAAAAAAGGCTGCACAGTGAGCAACACACTCAAACTGATTTTTTTTAGGTTCAAATGGCCCAAAAGTGGATAATACAGAGGTTTGAACCGAAGAACTGCAAAACCACACTTCTCTTACTCTGTCCTACACAAGACTATTTAAAACAGATATATTTGTGTCTGAACAATTAGGGAGACACTATTACTGTTTTTTTTTACGGCAAAAAATGCCAAAAGCACAATCATAGAGATTTTTTAGCATGGAATAGCACAACCACAGTTATAAATTACTGGTGTATACCAGACTTTTTTCAATATATATATTTGCGGCTTAACAATGAGCGACATACTCAAACTGTTTTTTTTTAGGTACAAATGGCCCAAAAGTGGATAATACACAGGTTTGAACCGTGGAACTGCAAAATCACACTTCTATTTCTCGGGCCTACACCAGACTATTTTAAACAGATATATTTGTGTCTGAACAATCAGGGAGACACTATTACTGTTTTTCTTTAAGGAAAAAATACCAAAAGCTGAATAATAGAGATTTTTTAACGTGGAATGGCAAAACCACAGTTATAATTTACTTTTGTATATCAGACTCTTTTAAACAGATATATTGGTGTCTGAACAATGAGGAGATACTATTACTTTTTTTCTTTATGGAAAAAATACCAAAAGCTGGATAATAGAGATTTTTTAACGTGGAACGTGAAAACCACAGTTATAATTTACTGGTGTATACCAGACTCTTTTAAACAGATATATTGGTGTCTGAACAATCAGGAGACACTATTACTGTTTTTCTTTACGGCTACAAATGGCAAAAGCAGGATAATACAGAGATTTTTTTACCGTGGAACAGCACAACCAAAGTTATAATTTACTGGCATATACCAGACTTTTTTCAATATATATATTTGCGGCTGAACAGTGAGCGACACACTCAAACTGTTTTTTTTAGGTAAAAATGGCCCAAAAGTGGATAATATAGAGGTTTGAACCATGGACCTGCAAAACCACACTTTTGTTTCTCTGTCCTACACCAGACTATTTTAAACAGATATATTTGTGTCTGAACTGTCACAGACACACTTTTTTTTTTTTATTTTGAAGGAGGGGGACACTAAAAGGTTAATAAGACGGGTATTTGTACGGTGTGAAGGAGGGAAAAAAAAAAGAGGATTTAGATGAGAAAAAAAGGATTTTTCCTGGCCGCTAGGAACTGGAGCTGAGTCCAGAAATTTCAGCAACAGGAGCACACAGGACTGTAATGCAATGTTTTCTGCTTTAACCTTTGCGTCTCCTATACAGCCTGCCTGCCTGCCTGCCTGACATTTGGGATGGATATTAGTCCTGAGAAGGACTGTTTGTTTGATTTGGCAGCCTTTACAGACCCTAAACTAACTATTTCGCAGTATAAATCTCTCCCTAGCTCAGCAGTGCTTTCCCTACACTGGCTAATCCAGAGCGACTGTGTCCAAGATGGCGGAGCCCGGTTTTAAATACTCGAGGTGACGCTGTGCAGCCAGCCAATCAATGTAATGCCCGCAACCAACATGGCTGCGGCATTACAGTGACTGGCTGGCAATCCCTGCATGATCATTGGCTCTGTAAAGGTGCCAAACATGCAGGGCGGAGACCCAAGCTCCCGCCCGAGTAACCTGGAAATGCTCGGTGCTCGCCGAACATCCCGAGGGGTGTGTTGCTCGGGCGAGTACCGAGCAGTGTCGAGCATATTCGCTCAACACTACTACTGTGACCTCCACGTCTCTTCCACGGGGCATTTATATTGTCTTTTTATTCCAGTGCGACCTCCACCACTCTTCCAAGGGGCAAGAAAACCGTCTTGTTAAGCTACTGTGACCTACACGTCTCTTCCACGCAGCATTGATACTGTCTTTTTATTCCACTGCGACCTCCTCCACTCTTGCAAGGGGCATTGATATTGTCTTTTTATTCCACTGGAACCTCCACCACTCTTCCAAGGGGCATTAAAACCATCTTGTTAAGCTACTGTGGACTCCACGTCTCTTCCACGGGGCATTGATATTGTCTTTTTATACCACTGTAACCTCCACCACTTTTCCAAGGGGCATTAAAACCATTTTGTTAAGCTACTGTGACCTCACTTCTCTTCTAAGGGGCATTAAAACCATCTTGTTAAGCGATTCTGAAATCCACAGCTCTTCCAGATTGCATTGAAACCGTCTTCTCAAGCTACTGTGACCTCCACGTCTCTTCCACGGGGCATTGATATTGTCCATTTTATCCACTGCAACTTCAACCACTCTTCCAAGGGGCAATAAAACCATCTTGTTAAGCTACTGTGACCTCCACATCTCTTCCACGGAGCATTGATATTGTATTTTAATTCCACTGCGACCTCCTCCACTCTTCCAGGGGGCATTGATATTGTCTTTTGATTCCACTGCGATCTCCACCACTCTTCCAAGGGGCATTAAAACCATCTTGTTAAACCACTTTGAACTACACAGCTCTTCCAAGGGGCATTAAAAGCGTCTTGTTAAGCTACTGTGACCTCCACGTCTCTTCCACGGGGCAGTGATATTGTCTTTTTATTCCACTGCAACCTCCATCACTCTTCCAAGGGGCATTAAAACTGTCTTGATAAGCTACTGTAACCTCCACGTCTCTTCCACGGGACATTGATATTGTCTTTTTATTCCATTGCGACCTTCACCACTTTTCCAAGGGACATTGATATTATCTTTTTATTCCACTGCGACCTCCACCACTCTTCCAAAGGGCACTGATATTGTCTTTTTATTCCACTGCAACCTCCACCATTCTTTCAAGGGGCACTAAAACCATATTATTAAGCTACTGTGACCTCGACGTCTCTTCCACAGGGCATTGATATTGTCTTTTTATTTCACTGTAACCACCACATCTCTTCCACTGGGCATTAAAACCGTCTTGTTAAGCTAATTTGACCTACACGTCTCTTCCAAGGGGCATTAAAACCATCTTGTTAAACCACTCTGAACTCCACAGCTCTCCCTCAGGGCAATAAAACCGTCTTGTTAAGCTACTGTGATCTCCACATCTTTTCCATGGGGCATTGATATTGTCTTTTTATTCTACTGTAACCTCCACCGCTCTTCCAAGGGGCATTAAAAGCCACTTGTTAAGCTACTTTGACCTCCATATCTCTTCCAAGGGGCATTAAAACCATCTTGTTAAAACACTCTGAACTCCACAGCTCTTCCAAGGGGCATTAAAACCGCCTTGTTAAGCTACTGTTATCTCCACGTCTCTTCCACGGGGTATTGATATTGTTTTTTATTCCACTGCAACCTCCACCACTCTTCCAAGGGGCATTGATATTGTCTTTTTTTTTCCACTGCGACCTCAACCACTCTTCCATGGGGCATTGATATTGTCTTTTTATTCCACTGCGACCTCCACCACTCTTCCAATGGGCATTAAAACAATCTTGTTTAGCTACTGTGACCTCCACGTCTCTTCCACAGGGCATTGATATTGTCTTTTTATTCCACTCTAACCTCCAACACTGTTCCAAGGTGCATTAAAACCATCTTCTTAAACAACTCTGAACTCCACTGCTCTTCCAAGGGCATTGAAACCGTCTTGTTAACCTATTGGGACCTCCTCGTCTTTTCTACTGGGCATTGATATTGTCTTATTATTCCACTGCGACCTCCACCACTATTCCAAGGGGCATTAAAGCCTTCTTGCTAAGCTACTGTGACCTCCATGTCTCTTCCAAGGGGCATTGATATTTTCTTTTTATTCCACTGCGACCTCCAACACTCTTACAAGGGGCATTAATATTATCTTTTTATTCCACTGCGACCTCCACCACTCTTCCAAGGGGCATCAAAACCGTCTGGTTTAGCTACTGTGTCCTCCATGTCTCTTTCACGGGGCATTGATATTGTCTGTTTGTTCAACTGTAACCTACACCACTCTTCCAAGGGGCATTAAAACCATCTTGTAAAGCTACTGTGACCTCCTCGTCTCTTCCAAGAGGCATTAAAACTGTCTTGTTAAACCACTCTGAACTCCACAGCTCTTCAAAGGGGCATTAAATCCATCTTGTTAAGCTACTGTGACCTCCACGTCTCTTTCGCGGGGCATTGAAATTGTCTTTTTGTTTCACTGCAACCTCCACTATTCTTACAAGGGGCATTAAAACTGTCTTCTTAAGCTTCTGGGACCTGCACGTCTCTTCAGCGGGGCATTGATATTGTCTTTTTATTTCACTGCGACCTCCACCTCTCTTCCAAGGACATTGATATTGTCTATTTATTCCACTGCGGCCTCCACCACTCTTTCAAGGGGAATTAAAACCATCTTGTAAAGCTACAGTGACCTCCACGTCTCTTCCACGGGGCATTGATATTGTCTCTTTAATCCTCTGTAGACTCCACCACTATTCCAAGGGGCATTAAAACCATTTGGATAAGCTACAGTGACCTCCATGTTTCTTCTAAGGGGCATTAAAACCGTCTTGTTAAGCTACTGTGACCTCCATGTCTCTTCCACGGGGCATTGATATAGTTTTTTTATTCCACTGCGACTTCCACCACTCTTCCAAGGGGCATTAAACCATATTGTTAAGTAACTGTGGCCTCCTCGTCTCTTCCACGGGGCATTGATATTGTTCTTTGATTCCACTTCGACCTCCACCACTCTTCCAAGGGGCAATAAAGCCGTCTTTTTAAGCTACTGTGACCTTCACGTCTCTTCCACGGGTCATTGATATTGTCCTGTTATTCCACGGGAAACTCCACCACTCTTTCAAAGGGCATTAAAACTGTCTTGTTAAGCTACTGTGAGCTCCACGTCTCTTCCAAGGGGCATTAAAACCATCCTGTTAAGCTACTGTGATCTCCAAGTCTCTTCCACGGGGCATTGATATTGTCTTTTTGTTCCACTGCGACCTGCACTACTCTTCCAAAGTGCAATAAAACGTCTTGTTAGGCTACTGTGACCTCCACGTCTCTTCGATGGGGAAATTGATATTGTATTTTTATTCCACTACGACCTCCACCACTCTACCACGGGGCATTAAAACAGTCTTGTTAAGCTACTGTGACCTCCACATCTCTTCAAGGGGCATTGTTATTGTCCTTTTATTCCACTGCGACCTCCACCACTATGCCAAGGGGCATATATATTGTTTTTTTATTCCACTGCGACCTCCACCACTCTTCCAAGTGGCAATAAGACCGTCTTGTTAAGCTACTGTGACCTCCACATCTCTTTCACGGGCCATTGATATTGTTTTTTTATTCCACTGCGACCTCCACCACTATTCCAAGGGGTATTAAAACCGTGTTGTTAAGCTACTGTGACCTCCAAGTCTCTTCCAGGGGCATTGTTATTGTATTTTTATTCCACTGCGACGTCCCCCACTATGCCAAGCGGCACAGATATTGTTTTTTGATTCCACTGCGACCTCCACCACTCTTCCAAGTGGCATTACGACCGTCTTGTTAAGCTGCTGTGACCTCCACATCTCTTTCACGGGCCATTGATATTGTTTTTTTATTCCACTGCGACCTCCACCACTAATCCAAGGGGCATAAAAACTGTCTTGTTAACCTACTGTGACCTCCACGTCTTATCCACAGGGCATTGATGTTGTCTTTTTATTGCACTGCGACTTCCACCACTCTTCCAAGGGGCATTGATATTGTAATTTTATTCCACTGCAACCTCCACCACTCTTCCAAGGGGCATTGATATTGTCTTTTTATTCCATTGCAAGCTGAACCACTCCTCCAAGGGGCACTAAAACCGTCTTGTTAAGCTACTGTGACCTCCACGTCACTTCCACGGGGCATTAATATTGTCTTTTTATTCCACTGTAACCTCCACCACTCTTCGAAGGAGCATTAAAACCGTCTTACTAAGCTACCGTCACCTCCACGTCTCTTCTAAGGATCATTAAAACCATCTTGTTAAACCACTCTGAACTCCACAGCTCTTCCAATATGGCATTGATATTGTCTTTTTATTCCACAGCGACCTCCACCATTCTTCCAAGGGGCATTAAAACTATATTGTTAAGCTACTGTGACCTCCATGTCTCTTCCACGGGGCATTGATAGTCTTTTTATTCCACTGCGACCTCCACCACTCTTCCAAGGGGCATTAAAACTATATTGTTAAGCTACTGTGACCTCCACATCTATTCCACAGGTCATTGATATTGTCTTTTTATTCCTCTGTAACCTCCAACAGTCTTCCAAGTGGCATTAAAACCATATTGTTAAGCTACTGTGACCTCCACGTCTCTTCCAAGGGGCATTAAAACTGTCTTGTTAAGCTACTGTGACCTCCAATTGTCTTCCACGGGGCATTGATATGGTTCTTTTATTCCACTGCGACTTCCACCACTCTTCCAAGGGACATTAAACCGTTTTGTTAAGCTACTATGGCCTCCAGGTCTCTTCCACAGGGCATTGATATTGTCTTTTTATTCCACAGCGACCTTCACCTCTCTTCCAGGGGCAATAAAAACGTCTTGTTAAGCTAATGTGACCTCCAAGTGTCTTCCACAGGGCAATGATATTGTCTATTTATTCCACTGCGACCTTCACCACTCTTCCAAGGGGCATTGATATTGTCTTTTTATTCCACTGCGACCTCCAGCACTCTTCCAAATAGCAATAAAACCCTCTTGTTAAGCTACTGTAATTTCCATTTCTGTTCCACGGGGCATTGATATTGTCTTTTTATTCCACTGCAACCTCCATCACTCTTCCAAGGGGCATTAAAACTGTCTTGATAAGCTAATGTGACCTCCACGTCTCTTCCATGGGACATTGATATTGTCTTTTTATTCCACTGCGACCTCCACCACTTTTCCAAGGGACATTGATATTATCTTTTTATTCCACTGCGACCTCCACCACTCTTCCAAAGGGCACTGATATTGTCTTTTTATTCCACTGCAACCTCCACCATTCATTCAAGGGGCAGTAAAACCATATTATTAAGCTACTGTGACCTCGACGTCTCTTCCACAGGGCATTGATATTGTCTTTTTATTCCACTTTAACCACCACCTCTCTTCCACTGGGCATTAAAACAGTCTTGTTAAGCTAATGTGACCTACACGTCTCTTCCAAGGGGCATTAAAACCATCTTGTTAAACCACTCTGAACTCCACAGCTCTCCCATGGGGCAATAAAACCGTCTTGTTAAACTACTGTTACCTCCACGTCTCTACCACGGGGCATTGATATTGTCTTTTTTTTCCACTGCGACCTCCATCACTCTTACAAGGGCCATTAAAAACGTCTTGGTAAGCTACTGTGACCTCCAAATCTCTTCCACGGGGCATTGATATTGTCTTTTTATTCCACTGCGACCTCCACCACTCTTTCATGGGGCATTGATATTGTCTTTTTATTCCTCTGCGACCTCCACCACTCTTCCAAGGGGCATTAAAAATATGTTGTTAAGCTACTGTGATCTCCACATCTTTTCCATGGGGCATTGATATTGTCTTTTTATTCCACTGTAACCTCCACCACTCTTCCAAGGGGCATTAAAACCATCTTGTTAAGCTACTTTGACCTCCATGTCTCTTCCAAGGGTCATTAAAACCATCTTGTTAAAACACTCTGAACTCCACAGCTCTTACAAGGGGCAATAAAACCCTCTTGTTAAGCTACAGTGATCTCCACGTCTCTTCCACGGGGTATTGATATTGTTTTTTAACCCACTGCAACCTCCACCACTCTTCCAAGGGGCATTGATATTGTCTTTTTTTTTCCACTGCGACCTCAACCACTCTTCCATGGGGCATTGATATTGTCTTTTTATTCCACTGCGACCTCCACCACTGTTCCAAGGGGCATTAAAACCATTTTCTTAAACAACTCTAAACTCGACAGCTCTTCCAAGGGTATTGAAACCTTCTTGTTAACCTACCGGGACCTCCTAGTCTCTTCTACTGGGCATTGATATTGTCTTATTATTCCACTGCGACCTCCACCACTATTCCAAGGGGCATTAAAGCCTTCTTGCTAAGCTACTGTGACCTCCACGTCTCTTCCAAGCGGCATTGATATTTTCTTTTTATTCCACTGCGACCTCCACCACTCTTCCAAGGGGCATTGATATTGTCTTTTTATTCCACTGCGACCTCCACCACTCTTCCAAGGGGCATCAAAACAGTCTGGTTTAGCTCCTGTGTCCTCCATGTCTCTTTCACGGGGCATTGATATAGTCTGTTTATTCCACTGTAACATACACCTCTCTTCCAAGGGGCATTAAAACCATCTTGTTAAGTACTGTGTCCTCCACTTCTCTTCCAAGGGGCATTAAAACTGTCTTGTTAAACCACTCTGAATTCCACAGCTCTTCCAAGGGGCATTAAAACCATCTTGCAAAGCTACTGTGACCTCCACGTCTCTTCCTAGAGGCATGAAAACCGTCTTGTTAAACCACTCTGAACTCCACAGCTCTTCCAAGGGGCATTAAACCGTCTTGTTAAGCTACTGTGACCTCTAAGTCTTTAAAACGGGTCACTGATATTGTCTTTTTATTCCACTGCGACCTCCACCACTCTTCCAAGGGGCATTAAATCCATCTTGCTAAGCTACTGTGACCTCAATGTCTCTTTCGCGGGGCATTGGTATTATCTTTTTGTGTCACTGCAACCTCCACTACTCTTACAAGGGGCATTAAAACTGTCTTGTTAAGCTTCTGGGACCTGCACGTCTCTTCTTTGGGGCATTGATATTGTCTTTTTATTCCACTGCGACCTCCACCTCTCTTCCAAGGGCATTGATATTGTCTTTTTATTCCACTGCAACCTCCACCACTCTTTCAAGGGGCATTAAAACCGTTTGGATAAGCTACAGTGACCTCCATGTTTCTTCTAAGGGGCATTAAAACTGTCTTGTTAAGCTACTGTGACCTCCATGTCTCTTCTTCCACGGGGCATTGATATAGTTTTTTTTTTCCACTGTGACTTCCACCACTCTTCCAAGGGGCATTAAACCATCTTGTTAAGTTACTGTGGCCTCCTCGTCTCTTCCATGGGGCATTGATATTGTTCTTTTATTCCACTGCGACCTCCACCACTCTTCCACGGGGCAATAAAGCCGTCTTTTAAAGCCACCTTCACATTTCTTCCACGGGTTATTGATATTGTCCTGTTATTCCAAGGGAAACTCCACCCCTTTTCCAAAGGGCATTAAAACTGTCTTGTTAAGCTACTGTGACCTCCACGTCTCTTCCAAGGGTCATGAAAACCGTCTCGTTAAACCACTCTGAACTCCACAGCTTTTCTCAGGGGCATTTAAACCATCTTGTTAAGCTACTGTGATCTCCAAGTCTCTTCCACGGGGCATTAATATTGTCTTTTTATTCCACTGCGAGCTGCACTACTCTTCCAAAGTGCAATAAAACATCTTGTTAGGCTACTGTGACCTACACGTCTCTTCGACAGGGGAAATTTATATTGTCTTTTTATTCCACTACGACCTCCACCACTCTACCAAGGGGCATTAAAACCGTCTTGTTAAGCTACTGTGACCTCCACGTCTCTTCAAGGGGCATTGTTATTGTCCTTTTATTCCACTGCGAGCTCCACCACTATGCCAAGGGGCATATATATTGTTTTTTTATTCCACTGCGACCTCCACCACTCTTCCAAGTGTCATTAAGACCGTCTTGTTAAGCTACTGTGACCTCCACATCTCTTTCATGGGCCATTGATATTGTCTTTTTATTCCACTGCGACCTCCACCACTATTCCAAGGGGCATTAAAACCATCTTGTTAAGCTACTGTGACCTCCAAGTCTCTTCCAGGGGCATTGTTATTGTCTTTTTATTCCACTGCGACCTCCACCACTATGCCAAGGGGCAAAGATATTGTTTTTTGATTCCACTGCGACCTCCACCACTCTTCCAAGTGGCATTAAGACCGTCTTATTAAGCTACTGTGACCTCCACATCTCTTTCACGGGCCATTGATATTGTTTTTTTATTCCACTGCGACCTCCACCACTATTCCAAGGGGCATAAAAACTGTCTTGTTAAGCTACTCTGAACTCCACGTCTTATCCACAGGACATTGATATTGTCTTTTTATTGCACTGTGACCTACACCACTCTTCCAAGGGGCATTGATATTGTAATTTTATTCCACTGCGACCTCCACCACTCTTCCAAGGGGCATTGATATTGTCTTTTTATTCCACTGTGACCTGAACCACTCTTCCAAGGGGCACTAAAACCATCTTGTTAAGCTACTGTGATCTCCACGTCACTTCCACGGGGCATTAATATTGTCTTTTTATTCCACTCTAACCTCCACCACTCTTCGAAGGAGCATTAAAACCGTCTTATTAAGCTACCGTGACCTCCACATCTCTTCCAAGGGTCATTAAAACCATCTTGTTAAACCACTCTGAACTCCACAGCTCTTCCAATGGGCATTGATATTGTCTTTTTATTCCACTGCGACCTCCACCAGTCTTCCAAGTGGCATTAAAACCATATTGTTAAGCTACTGTGACCTCCACGTCACTTCCAAGGGGCATTAAAACTGTCTTGCTAAGCTACTGTGACCAATTGTCTTCCACGGCGCATTGATATGGCTTTTTTATTCCACTGTGACTTCCACCACTCTTCCAAGGGACATTAAACCATCTTGTTAAGCTACTGTGGCATCCAGGTCTCTTCCACAGGGCATTGATATTGTCTTTTTATTCCACAGCGACCTCCACCTCTCTTCCAGGGGCAATAAAAATGTCTTGTTAAGCTACTTTGACCTCCAAGTGTCTTCGAAGGGGCATTCATATTGTCGTTTTATTCCACTGCGACCTCCATCATTCTTCCAAGGCGCATTGATATAGTCTTTTTATTCCACTGTAATCTCCACCACTCTTCCAAGGGGCATTGATATTGTCTTTTTATTCCACTGCGACCTCCAGCACTCTTCCAAGGGGCATTAAAACCGTCTTGTTAAGATACTGTGATTTCCATTTCTGTTCCACGGAGCATTGATATTGTCTTTTTATTCCACAGCGACCTCCACCACACTTGCAAGGGACATTGACATTGTCTTTTTATTCCACTGCGACCTCCACCAATCTTCCAAGGGGCATTAAAACCATCTTCTTAAGCTACTGTGACCTCCACGTTTCTTCCTCGGGACATTGATATTGTCTTTTTATACCGCTGTAACCTCCAGCACTCTTCCAAGGGGCACTAAAACCGTCTTGTTAAGCTACTGTGACCTCCACGTCTCTTCAACGGGGCATTGATATTGTCTTTTTATTCCACTGTAACCTACACCACTCTTCCACGGGGCATTAAAACCGTCTTGTTAAGCTGCTGTGACCTCCACGTTTCTTCCAAGGAGCATTAAAGCCATCTTGTTAAAACACTCTGAACTCCACAGCTCTTCCAAGGGGCATTAAAGCCGTCTTTTTATGCTACTGTTACCTCCAAGTCTCTTTCACGGGGCATTGATATTGTCTTTTTATTCTACTGCGACCTCCACTACTCTTCCAAGGGCATTGATACTGTCTTTTTAATCCACTGTGACCTGCACCACTCTTCCAAGGGGCAGTAAACTGTCTAGTTGAGCTACTATGACCTCCACGTCTCTTCCAAGGGGCATTAAAACCGTCTTGTTAAACCACTCTGAACTCCACAGCTCTTCCAATAGGCATTAAAACCATCTTGTTAAGCTGCTGTTACCTCCAAGTCTCTTCCACGGAGCATTGATATTGTCTTTTTATTCTACTGCGACCTCCACCACTCTTCCAAGGGGCATTAAAAACGTCTTGTTAAGCTACTGTGACTTCCACATCTCTTCCACGGGGCATTGATATTGTCTTTTTATTCCACTGTGACCTCCACCACTCTTCTAAGGGGCATTATAACCATCTTGTCAAGCTACTGTGACCTTCACGTCTTTTCCAAGTGACAATTAAACCGTAATGTTAAACCACTGTGAACTGCAAAGCTCTTCCAAGGGGCATTAAAACCGTCTTGTTAAGCTACTTTGTCCTCTATATCTCATCGAAAGGACATTAAAACCGTCTTGTTAAACCACTCTGAACTCCACAGCTCTTCCAAGGGGCATTAAAACCGTCTTTTTAAGCTACTGTTACCTCCAAGTCTCTTTCACGGGGCATTGATATTGTCTTTTTATTCTACTGTGACCTCCACCACTCTTCCAAGGGCATTAATACTGTCTTTTTAATCCACTGTGACCTGCACCACTATTCCAAGGGGCAGTAAACTGTCTAGTTGAGCTACTATGACCTCCACGTCTCTTCCAAGGAGCATTAAAACCGTCTTGTTAAACCACTATGAACTCCAAAGTTCTTCCAAGGAGCATTAAAACTGTCTTGTAAAGCTACAGTGACCTCCACCTCTCTTCCAAGGGGCATTGATATTGTATTTTTATTCCACTGCAACCTCCACCACTCTTCCAAGGGCCATTAAAAACGTCTTGTTAAGCTGCAGTGAACTCCATGTCTCATCCAAGGGGAATTAAAACCGTCTTGTTAAACCACTCTGCACTCCACAGCTCTATCAAGGGGCATTAAAACAGTCTAGTTAAGCTACTGTGACCTCCACTTCTCTTTCAAGGGGCATTGATATTGTCTTTTTATTCCACTGCGACCTTCACCACTCTTCCAAAGGGCATTAAAACCGTCTTTTTAAGCTACTGTGAACTCCACGTCTCTTCCATGGGGCATTGATATTTTCTTCTTATTCCACTGTAACCTTCACCATTCTTCCAAGGGGCATTAAAAACGTCTTGTTAAGCTACTGTGACCTACACTTCTCTTCCAAGGGGCATTAAAACCATCTTGATAAACTACTCTGAACTCCATAGCTCTTCCAAGGGGCATTAAAACCATCTTGTTAAGCTACTGTGACCTCCACGTCTCTTCCACTGGTCATTGATATTGTCTTTTTATTCCACTGCGAACTCCTCTCTTCCAAGGGGCATTAAAACCGTCTTGTTAAGCTACTGTGACCTCCACGTATTTTCCATGGGGGATTGATAATGTTTTATTCCACTGCGACCTCCACCACTCTTCCAAGGGGCAATAAAACAAACTTGTTAAGCTACTGTGACCTCCACGTCTCTTCCACCTGCTATTGATATTGTCTGTTTTTTCCAAAGCGACCTCCACCACTCTCCCAAGGGTCACTAAAACCGTTTTGTTAAGCTACTGTGACCCCCACGTCTATTCCACCGGGCATTGAAATTGCCTTTTTATTCCACTGCGACCTCCACCAGTCTATCAAGGGGCATTGATATTGTCTTTTTATTCCACTGCGACCTCCACCACTCTTCGAAGGGGCATTAAAACCGTCTTGTTAAGCTACTGTAATCTCCAAGCCTCTTCCATGGGGCATTGATATTGTATTTTTATTCCACTGTAACCTCCACCAATCTTCCAAGGGGCATTAAAACCGTTTTTTTAAGCCACTGTGACCTTAACGCCTCTTCCAAGGGGCATTAATCCCGTCTTGTTAAACCACTCTGAACTCCACAGCTCTTCCAAGGGGCATTAAAACCGTCTTCTTAAGCAACTGTGACCTCCACGTCTATTCCACGGGGAATTGGTATCGTCTTTTTATTTCATTGTGATCTCCACCACTCTCCCAAGGGGCATTAAAACCGTCTAGTAAAGCTGCTGTGACCTCCACGTCTCTTCCACGGGGCATTGATATTGTCTTTTTATTCCACTGCGACCTCCACCACTCTTCCAAGGGACATTGATGTAGTCTATTTATTCCACTGCAACCTCCACCACTCTTCTAAGGGGCATGAAAACCGTCTTGTTAAGCAACTGCGACCTCCACCACTCTTCCAAGGGGCATTGATATTTTCTTTTTATTCCACTGTAACCTACACCACTCTTCTAAGGGGCATGAAAAGCGGCTTCATAAGCTACTGTGACCTCCACATCTCTTCCACGAGGCATTAAAACCATCTTGTTAAACCACTCTGAACTCCACAGCTCTTCCAAGGGGCATTAAAACTGTCTTGTTAACCTACTGTGACCTCCACCTCTCTTTCAAGGGGCATTAAAACCGTCTTGTTAAGCAACTGCGACCTCCACCACTCTACCACGGGGCATTGATATTGTTTTTTTATTCCACTGCGACCTCCAGCACTCTTCCAAGGGGCATTAAAACCATCATGTTAAGCTACTGTGACCTCCACGTATATTCCACGGAGCATTGATATTGTCTATTTTTTCCACTGCGACCTCCACCACTCTTCCAAGGGGCACTAAAACCGTCTTGTTAAGCTACTGTGATCCCCACGTCACTTCCACAGGGCATTGATATTGTCTTTTTATTCCACTGTAACCTCCACCACTCTTCCAAAGGGGATTAAAACTGTCTTTTTGAGCTACTGTGACCACCACGTCTCTTCCACGGGACATTGATGTTGCCTTTTTATTCCACTGCGACCTCCACCAGTCTTCCAAGGGGCATTGATATTGTCTTTTTATTCCACTGCGACCTCCACCACTCTTCCAAGGGGCATTAAAACCGTCTTGTTTAGCTACTGTGACCTCCACGTCTCTTCCACGGGGCACTGATATTGTCTTTTTACTCCACTGTAATCTCCACCAATCTTCCAAGGGTCATTAAAGCCGTTTTGTTAAGCCAATGTGACCTTCACGCCTCTTCCAAGGGGCATTAATCCCGTCTTGTTAAACCACTCTGAACTCCTCAGCTTTTCCAAGGGGCATTAAAACCGTCTTGTGCAGCTACTATGACCTCCATTCCTTTTCCACGGGGCATTTTTATTGTCTTTTTATTCCACTGCGACCTCCACCAGTCTTCCAAGTGGCATTGATATTGTCTTTTTATTCCACTGCGACCTCCACCACTCTTCCAAGGGGCATTAAAACTGTCTTGTTAAGCTAATTTGACCTCCATGTCTCTTCCACGTGCATTTGAACCGTCTTGTTAAACCACTCTGTACTCCACAGCTCTTCCAAAGGGCATTAAAACAGTCTTGTTAAGCTACTGTGACCCCCACGTCTCTTCCAAGGGGCAATAAAACCGTTTTATTAAACCACTCTTCATTCCACAGCTCTTCCAAGGGGCATTAAAATTATCTTGTTAAGCTCCTGAAACCTCCACATCTCTTCCACGGGGCATTGATAATGTCTTATTATGCCACTGCGACCTCAATCACTCTTCCAAGGGGAAATAAGAGTCTTGTTAAGCTATTGTGACCACCACGTCTCTTCCACGGGTCATTGATATTGTCTTTTTATTCCACTGCAAACTCCACTATTCTTCCAAGGGGCATTGATATTGTCATTTTATTCCTCTGCGACCTCCACCACTTTTTCAAGGTTCATTAAAACTGTCTTGTTAAGCTACTGTGACCTCCACTTCTCATCCAGGGGGCATTAAGACCGTCTTGTTAAACCACTTTGCACTCCACACCTCTTCCAAGGGGCATTGAAGCAGTCTTGTTAAGCTACTGTGACCTTCACATATCATCCAAGGGCCATCAAAACAGACTTGTTAGACTACTCTGAACTTCACATCTCTTCCAAGGGGCATTAAATCCCTCTTGTTAAGCTTCTGTGAACTCCACGTTTCTTCCAAGGGGCATTAATATTGTCTTTTTATTGCACTGCGACCTCCACCACTCTTCCAAGGGGCATTAAAACCATCTTATTAAGCTACTGTGACCTCCACGTCTCTATCACGGGGCATTGATATTGTCTTTTTATTCCCTTGTAACCTCCACCACTCAACCAAGGGGCATTAAAACCGTCTTGTTAAGCTACTGTGACCTCGACGTCTCTCCCAAGGGGCATTGATAATGTCTTTTTATTCCACTGCGACCTCCACCACTCATCCATAGGGCATTAGAAGTGTCTTGTTAAGCTACTGTGACCTCCAGGTCTCTTCCACGGAGCATTGATATTGTCTTTTTTATATCACAGCAACCTCCACCACTCTTCCAAGGGTCATTAAAACCGTCTTGTAAAGCTACTGTGACCTTCACGTCTTCTCCCCGGGGCATTGATATTGTCTTTTTATTCCACTGCGTCCTCCACCACTCTTCCATGGGGCATTGATATTGTCTTTATATTCCACTGCGACCTCCACCACTCTTCCACGGGGCATTGGTATTGTCTTTTTATTCCACAGCTACCTCCAACACTCTTCCAAGGGGCATTAAAACCGACTTGTTAAGCTACTTTGACCTCCACGTATCTTCAACGGGGAAATTATATCATCTCTTTATTCCACTGCGACCTCCACCACTCTTCCAATGTTCATTGATATTGTCTTTTTATTCCACTCCGACCTTTACCACTCTTTCAATGGGCATTAAAACCGTCTTGTTAAGCTACTGTGACCTCCACTTCTCTCCCACGGGGCATTGATACGGTCCTTTTCTTCCACTGCAACCTTCATCACTCTTCCAAGGGGCATTAATATTGTCTTTTTATTCCACTGCGACCTCCACCACTCTTCCAAGGGGCACTAAAACCGTCTTGTTAAGCTACTGTGATCCCCACATCACTTGCAAAGGATATTGATATTGTCTTTTTATTCCACTGTAACCTCCACCACTCTTCCAAAGGGGATTAAAACTGTCTTGTAGAGCTACTGTGACCAACACGTCTCTTCCACGGGACATTGATGTAGCCTTTTTTTTCCACTGCGACCTCCACCAGTCTTCCAAGGGGCATTGATATTGTCTTTTTATTCCACTGCGACCTCCACCACTCTTCCAAGGGGCATTAAAACAGTCTTGTTTAGCTACTGTGACCTCCACGTCTCTTCCACGGGGCATTGATATTTTCTTTTTATTCCACTGTAACCTACACCACTCTTCTAAGGGGCATGAAAACCGGCTTCATAAGCTACTGTGACCTCCACATCTCTTCCACGAGGCATTAAAACCATCTTGTTAAACCACTCTGAACTCCACAGCTCTTCCAAGGGGCATTAAAACCGTCTTGTTAACCTACTGTGACCTCCACCTCTCTTTCAAGGGGCATTAAAACCGTCTTGTTAAGCAACTGCGACCTCCACCACTCTACCACGGGGCATTGATATTGTTTTTTTATTCCACTGCGACCTCCAGCACTCTTCCAAGGGGCATTAAAACCATCTTGTTAAGCTACTGTGACCTCCACGTATATTCCACGGAGCATTGATATTGTCTATTTTTTCCACTGCGACCTCCACCACTCTTCCAAGGGGCACTAAAACCATCTTGTTAAGCTACTGTGATCCCCACGTCACTTCCACAGGGCATTGATATTGTCTTTTTATTCCACTGTAACCTCCACCACTCTTCTAAAGGGGATTAAAACTGTCTTTTTGAGCTACTGTGACCACCACGTCTCTTCCACGGGACATTGATGTTGCCTTTTTATTCCACTGCGACCTCCACCAGTCTTCCAAGGGGCATTGATATTGTCTTTTTATTCCACTGCGACCTCCACCACTCTTCCAAGGGGCATTAAAACCGTCTTGTTTAGCTACTGTGACCTCCACGTCTCTTCCACGGGGCACTGATATTGTCTTTTTATTCCACTGTAACCTCCACCAATCTTCCAAGGGTCATTAAAGCCGTTTTGTTAAGCCAATGTGACCTTCACGCCTCTTCCAAGGGGCATTAATCCCGTCTTGTTAAACCACTCTGAACTCCACAGCTTTTCCAAGGGGCATTAAAACCGTCTTGTGCAGCTACTATGACCTCCATTCCTTTTCCACGGGGCATTTTTATTGTCTTTTTATTCCACTGCGACCTCCACCAGTCTTCCAAGTGGCATTGATATTGTCTTTTTATTCCACTGCGACCTCCACCACTCTTCCAAGGGGCATTAAAACTGTCTTGTTAATCTAATTTGACCTCCACGTCTTTTCCACGTGCATTTGAACCGTCTTGTTAAACCACTCTGTACTCCACAGCTCTTCCAAAGGGCATTAAAACAGTCTTGTTAAGCTACTGTGACCCATACGTCTCTTCCAAGGGGCAATAAAACCGTTTTATTAAACCACTCTTCATTCCACAGCTCCTCCAAGGGGCATTAAAACCATCTTGTTAAGCTACTGTGACCTCCACGTATATTCCACGGAGCATTGATATTGTCTATTTTTTCCACTGCGACCTCCACCACTCTTCCAAGGGGCACTAAAACCATCTTGTTAAGCTACTGTGATCCCCACGTCACTTCCACAGGGCATTGATATTGTCTTTTTATTCCACTGTAACCTCCACCACTCTTCTAAAGGGGATTAAAACTGTCTTTTTGAGCTACTGTGACCACCACGTCTCTTCCACGGGACATTGATGTTGCCTTTTTATTCCACTGCGACCTCCACCAGTCTTCCAAGGGGCATTGATATTGTCTTTTTATTCCACTGCGACCTCCACCACTCTTCCAAGGGGCATTAAAACCGTCTTGTTTAGCTACTGTGACCTCCACGTCTCTTCCACGGGGCACTGATATTGTCTTTTTATTCCACTGTAACCTCCACCAATCTTCCAAGGGTCATTAAAGCCGTTTTGTTAAGCCAATGTGACCTTCACGCTTCTTCCAACGGGCATTAATCCCGTCTTGTTAAACCACTCTGAACTCCACAGCTTTTCCAAGGGGCATTAAAACCGTCTTGTGCAGCTACTATGACCTCCATTCCTTTTCCACGGGGCATTTTTATTGTCTTTTTATTCCACTGCGACCTCCACCAGTCTTCCAAGTGGCATTGATATTGTCTTTTTATTCCACTGCGACCTCCACCACTCTTCCAAGGGGCATTAAAACTGTCTTGTTAAGCTAATTTGACTTCCACGTCTCTTCCACGTGCATTTGAACCGTCTTGTTAAACCACTCTGTACTCCACAGCTCTTCCAAAGGGCATTAAAACAGTCTTGTTAAGCTACTGTGACCCCCACGTCTCTTCCAAGGGGCAATAAAACCGTTTTATTAAACCACTCTTCATTCCACAGCTCTTCCAAGGGGCATTAAAACCGTCTTGTTAAGCTCCTGAGACCTCCACATCTCTTCCACGGGGCATTGATAATGTCTTATTATGCCACTGCGACCTCAACCACTCTTACAAGGGGAAATAAGAGTCTTGTTAAGCTATTGTGACCACCACGTCTCTTCCACGGGTCATTGATATTGTCTTTTTATTCCACTGCGAACTTCACTATTCTTCCAAGGGGCATTGATATTGTCATTTTATTCCTCTGCGACCTCCACCACTCTTCCAAGGGGCATTAAAAACGTCTTGTTTAGCTAATGTGAATTCCAAGTCTCTACCACGGGGCATTGATATTGTCTTTTTATTCCACTGTAACCTCCACCACTTTTTCAAGGTTCATTAAAACTGTCTTGTTAAGCTACTGTGACCTCCACTTCTCATCCAGGGGGCATTAAGACCGTCTTGTTAAACCACTTTGCACTCCACACCTCTTCCAAGGGGCATTGAAGCAGTCTTGTTAAGCTACTGTGACCTTCACATATCATCCAAGGGCCATCAAAACAGACTTGTTAGACTACTCTGAACTCCACACCTCTTCCAAGGGGCATTAAATCCCTCTTGTTAAGCTTCTGTGAACTCCACGTTTCTTCCAAGGGGCATTAATATTGTCTTTTTATTGCACTGCGACCTCCACCACTCTTCCAAGGGGCATTAAAACCATCTTATTAAGCTACTGTGACCTCCACGTCTCTATCACGGGGCATTGATATTGTCTTTTTATTCCCTTGTAACCTCCACCACTCAACCAAGGGGCATTAAAACCATCTTGTTAAGCTACTGTGACCTTCACGTCTTCTCCCCGGGGCATTGATATTGTCTTTTTATTCCACTGCGTCCTCCACCACTCTTCCATGGGGCATTGATATTGTCTTTATATTCCACTGCGACCTCCACCACTCTTCCACGGGACATTGGTATTGTCTTTTTATTCCACAGCTACCTCCAACACTCTTCCAAGGGGCATTAAAACCGACTTGTTAAGCTACTTTGACCTCCACGTATCTTCAACGGGGAAATTATATCATCTCTTTATTCCACTGCGACCTCCACCACTCTTCCAATGTTCATTGATATTGTCTTTTTATTCCACTCCGACCTCCACCACTCTTTCAATGGGCATTAAAACAGTCTTGTTAAGCTACTGTGACCTCCACTTCTCTCCCACGGGGCATTGATACGGTCCTTTTCTTCCACTGCGACCTTCATCACTCTTCCAAGGGGCATTATTTTGTCTTTTTATTCCACTGCGACCTCCACCACTCTTCCAAGGGGCACTAAAACCGTCTTGTTAAGCTACTGTGATCCCCACATCACTTGCAAAGGGTATTGATATTGTCTTTTTATTCCACTGTAACCTCCACCACTCTTCCAAAGGGGGTTAAAACTGTCTTGTTGAGCTACTGTGACCAACACGTCTCTTCCACGGGACATTGATGTTGCCTTTTTTTTCCACTGCGACCTCCACCAGTCTTCCAAGGGGCATTGATATTGTCTTTTTATTCCACTGCGACCTCCACCACTCTTCCAAGGGGCATTAAAACCGTCTTGTTTAGCTACTGTGACCTCCACGTCTCTTCCATGGGGCACTGATATTGTCTTTTTATTCCACTGTAACCTCCACCAATCTTGTCTAATAATGTCTTATTATGCCACTGCGACCTCCACCACTCTTCCAAGGGGAAATAAAAGAGTCTTGTTAAGCTACTGTGACCACCACGTCTCTTCCACGGGTCATTGATATTGTCTTTTTATTCCACTGCGAACTCCACTATTCTTCCAAGGGGCATTGATATTGTCTTTTTATTCCTCTGCGACCTCCACCACTCTTCCAAGGGGCATTAAAAACGTCTTGTTAAGCTAATGTGAATTCCAAGTCTCTACCATGGGGCATTGATATTGTCTTTTTATTCCACTGTAACCTCCACCACTTTTTCAAGGTTCATTAAAACCGTCTTGTTAAGCTACTGTGACCTCCACTTCTCATCCAGGGGGCATTAAAACCGTCTTGTTAAACCACTTTTCACTCCACACCTCTTCCAAGGGGCATTGAAGCAGTCTTGTTAAGCTACAGTGACCTTCACATCTCATTCAAGGGCCATCAAAACAGACTTGTTAGACTATTCTGAACTCCACACCTCTTCCAAGGGGCATTAAATCCCTCTTGTTAAGCTTCTGTGAACTCCATGTTTCTTCCAAGGGGCATTGATACTGTCCTTTTATTCCACTGCGACCTCTATCACTCTTCCAAGGAGCATTAATATTGTCTTTTTATTGCACTGCGACCTCCACCACTCAACCAAGGGGCATTAAAACCGTCTTGTTAAGCTACTGTGACCTCGACGTCTCTTCCAAGGGGCATTAAAATCATCTTATTAAACCACTCTGAACTCCATCACTCTTCCAAGGTTCATTAAAACCATTCTGTAAAGCTACTATGACCTCCATGTCTCTTCCAGGGGGCATTGATATTGTTTTTTTATTCCACTGCGACCTCCATCACTCTTCCAAGGGGCATTGATATTGTATTGTTATTGCACTGCGACCTCCACCACTTTTCCAAGGAGCATTAAAACCATCTTATTAAGCTACTGTTACCTCCAAGTCTCTTCCAAGGGACATTGATATTGTCTTTTTATTCCACTGCGACCTCCAACACTCTTCCAAGGGGCACTGATATTGCCTTTTTATTCCACTGCGTCCTCTACCACGCTTCCAAGAGGCATTAAAACTGGCTTGTTAACCTACTTTGACCTCCATGTCTCTTCCACTGTGCATTGATATTGTCTTTTTATTCCACTGTAACATCCACCACTCTTCCAAGGGGCATTAAATCCGTCTTGTTAAGCTACTGTGAACTCGTCTCTTCCAAGGGGCATTAAAACCATCTTGTTAAACCACTCTGAACTCCACAGCTCTTCCAAGGGGCATTAAAACCATCTTGTGCAGCTACTATGACCTCCACGCCTTTTCCACGGGGCATTTATATTGTCTTTTTATTCCACTGAGACCTCCACCACTCTTCCAAGGGGCATTGATATTGTCTTCTTATTCCACTGCGACGTCCACCACTCTTCCAAGGGGCAGTAAAACCGTCTTGTTGAGCTGCAGTGACAACCACGTCTCTACGATGGGGCATTGATATTGTCTTTTAATTCCACTGTGACATCCACCACTCTTCCAAGGGGAATTAAAACCATCTTGTTAAGCAGCTGTGACCTACAAGTTTCTTCCAAGAGGCAATGATATTTTCTTTTTATTCCACTGCGACCTCCAGCACTCTTCTAAGGGGCAATAAAACCGTCTTGTTAAGCTACGGTGACCTACACTTCTCTTCCAAGGCACATTAAAACCATCTTGATAATGCACTCTGAACTCCACAGATCTTCCAAGGGGCATTAAAACCATCAATTTAAGATACTGTGACCTCCACGTCTCTTCCACGGGGCATTGATATTGTCTTTTTATTCCACTGTGACCTCCAACCCTCTTCCATGGGGCATTAAAATCGTCTTTTTAAGATACTGTGACCTCCACGTCTCTTCCACGGGGCATTGATATTGTTTTTTTATTCCACTGCGACCTCCACCACTCTTCCAAGTCGCATTAAAACCATCTTGTTAAGCTACTGTCACCTACAAGTCTCTTCCAAGGGCATTAAAACCATCTTAATAAACCACTCTGAAATCCACAGCTCTTCCAAGGGGCATTAAAAGCATCTTGTTAATCTACTGTGACCTCCACTTCTCTCCCACAGGGCATTGATACTGTCCTTTTCTTCCACTGCGACCTTCATCACTCTTCCAAGGGGCATTAATATTGTCTTTTTATTCCACTGCGACCTCCACCATTCTTCCAAGGGGCATTAAAGCCATCTTCTTAAGCTACTGTGACCACCATGTCTCTTCCACGGGGCATTGATATTGTCTTTTTATTCCACTGTAACCTCCACCACTCTTCCAAGGGACATTAAAACCGTCTTGTAAGCTACTGTGACCTCGACGTCTCTTCAAAGGGGCATTGATATTGTATTTTTATTCCACATAACCTCCACCACTCATCCAAGGGGCATTAAAACCGTCTTGTTAAGCTACTGTGACCTCCACGTCTCTTCCAAGGTGCATAAATACCATCTTGTTAAACCACTCTGAACTCCACAGCTATTTCAAAGGGCATTAAAACCGTCTATTTAAACTACTGTGACCTCCACGTCTTTTCCATGGGGCATTGATACTGTCCTTTTATTCCACACCTACCTCCAACACTCTTCCAAGGGGCATTAAAACCGACTTGTTAAGCTATTGTGACCTCCACGTCTCTTCCACGGGGTATTGATATTGTCAGTTTATGCCACTGCGACCTCCACCACTCTTCCAAGGGGCATTAAAACCATCTTGTTAAGCTACTGTGACCTCCACGTCTCTTCAACGGGGAATTGATATCATCTTTTTATTCCACTGCGACCTCCACCGCTCTTCCAATGTTCATTGATATTGTCTTTTTATTCCACTCTGACCTCCACCACTCATCCAACGGGCATTAAAACCGTCTTGTTAAGCTACTGTGACCTCCACGTATCTTCCAACGGGCATTAAAACCGTCTTGCTAAGCTACTGTGATCTCCACGTCTCTCCCACGGGGCATTGATACTGTCCTTTTCTTCCACTGCGACCTTCATCACTCTTCCAAGGGGCACCAATATTGTCTTTTTATTCCACTGCGACCTCCACCACTCTTCCTAGGGGCATTAAAGCCATCTTGTTAAGCTACTGTGACGTCCATGTCTCTTCCACGGGGCATTGATATTGTATTTTTATTCCACAAAACCTCCACCACTCATCCAAGGGGCATTAAAATCATCTTTTTAAGCTACTGTGACCTCCACGTCTCTTCCAAGGTGCATAAAAACCATCTTGTTAAACCACTCTGAACTCCACAGCTATTCCAATGGGCATTAAAACCGTCTATTTAAGTTACTGTGACCTCCACATCTCTTCCACGGGGCTTTGATAGTCTTTTTATTCCACAGCGACCTCCACCACCCTTCAAAGGGGCATCAAAACCATCTTGTTAAGCTGCTGTGACCTCCACATCTCTTCCACGGGGCTTTGATAGTCTTTTTATTCCACTGTAACCTCCACCACTCATCCAAGGGGCAATAAAACCGTCTTCTTCAGCTACTGTGAGCTCGACGTCTCTTCCAAGGGGCATAAAAACCGTCTTTTTAAACCACTCTGAACTCCACCACTCTTCCAAGGTGCATTAAAACCATCTTGTTTACCTACTATGACCTCCATATCTCTTCCACGGGGCATTAATATTGAGTTTTTATTCCACTGTATCCACCACCCCTCTTCCAAGGGGCATTGATATCATCTTTTTATTCCACTGCGACCTCCACCACTCTGCCTAGGGGCATTAAAACCATCTAGTTAAGCTACTATGACCTCCACGTCTCTTCCTCGGGACATTGATATTGTCTATTTATTCCACTGCGACCTCCACAACTCTTCCAAGCAGTGTTGATATTGTCTTTTTATTCCAATGCGACCTCCACCACTCTTCCAAGAGGCATTAAAACCATCTTGTTAAGCTACTGTGACCTCCACGTCTCTTCCAAGGGGCATTAAAACCATCTTGTTATACCAATAGGAACTCCACAGCTCTTCCAAGCCGCAATAAAACCAATTATTTAAGCTGCTGTGACCTCCCCGTCTCTTCCACGGAGCTTCAATATTGTCTTTTTATTCCACAGCGACCACCACCGCTATTCCAAGGGGCATTAAAACCGTCTTGTTAAGCTACTGTGACCTCCACGAGTCTTCCACGGGGCATTGATATTGTCTTTTTATTGCACTGTAACCACCACCCCTCTTCCACGGGGCATTGATATTGTCTTTTTATTCCACTGCGACCTCCACCACTCATCCAAGGGGCATTAAAACCGTATTGTTAAGCTGCTGAGAACTCCACGTCTCTTCCAAGGGGCATTAAAACCATCTTGTTTAACCACTCTGAACTCCACAGCTATTCCAAGGGGCATTAAAACCGTCTATTTAAGCTACTGTGACCTCAACGTCTCTTCCTCGGGGCATTGATAATGTCTTTTTATTCCACAGCGACCTCCACCAATTTTCCAAGGGGCATTAAAACCATCTTGTTAAGCTACAGTGACCTCCACTTCTCTTCCACAGGGCATTGATACTGTCCGTATATTACACTGTGACCTCCACGTTTCATGCGCGGGACATTGATATTGTCTTTTTATTCCACTGCGACCTCCACCACTTTTACAAGGGGCATTGATATTGTCTTTTTATTCCACTGCGACCTCCACCACTTTTCCAAGGGGCATTGATATTGTCTTTTTATTCCACTGAGACCTCCACCACTCTTCCAAAGGGCATTAAAACTGCCTTGTTAAACTACTGTGACCTCCACGTCTCTTCCAAGGGTCATTGATATTGTCTATTTATTCCACTGTAGCCTCCACCACTCTTTCAAGGGGTATTAAAACCTCCTTGTTAATCTACTGGGTCCTCGACGTCTCTTCCAAGGGGCATTGATATTGTCTTTTTATTCCACTATAATCTCCACCACTCATCCAAGGGGCATTAAAACCGTCTTGTTACGCTGCTGTGACCTCCATGTCTCTTCCAAGGGGCATTAAAACAATCTTGTTAAACCAATCTGAAATCCACAGCTATTCCAAGGGGCATTAAAACCGTCTATTTAAACTACTGTGACCTCCACGTCTCTTCCACGGGGCTTTGATTTTCTCTTTTTATTCCACTAAAACCTCCACTACTCATCCAAGGGGCATTAAAACCGTCTTGTTAAGCTACTGTTAACTCCATGTCTCTTCCACGGGGCATTAATACTGTCCTTTTATTCAACTGCAACCTCCATCACTCTTCCAAGGGGCATTAATATTGTCCTTTTATTCCACTGCGACCTCCACCACTCTTCCAATGGGAATTGATATTGTCTTTTTATTCCACTGTGACCTCCACCACTCTTCCAAAGGGCATTAAAACCGTCTTGGTAAGGTACAGTTGCGTCAACGTCTCTTCCATGGGGCATTGATAATGTCTTTATATTCACTGTAACCTCCACCACTCTTCCAAGGGGCATTAAAACCATCTTGTTAAGCTACTGTGACTTCCACGTCTCTTCCAAGAGGCATTAAAACCATCTTGTTAAGCCACTATGAAATCCACATCTCTTCCAAGGAACAATAAAACCATTTATTTAAGCTACTGTGACCTCCATGTCTCTTCCACGGGGTTTTGTTATTATCTTTTTATTCCACAGCGACCTCCACCACTCTTCCAAGGGTCATTAAAACCATCTTGTCAAGCTACTGTGACCTCCACGTCTCTTCCACGGGACATTGATATTGTATTTTTATTCCACTGCGACCTCCACCACTCATCCAAGGGGCATTAAAACTGTCTTGTTAAGCTACTGTGACCTCCATGTCTCTTCCACGGGGCATTGATATTGTCTTTTTATTACACTGTAACCTCCACCACTCTTCCAAGGGACATTAAAACCGTCTTATAAGCTACTTTGACCTCGATGTCTCTTCGTAGGGGCATTGATATTGTCTTTTTATTCCACTGTAACCTCCACCACTCATCCAAGGGGCATTAAAACCGTCTTATTAAGCTACTGTGACCTCCAATTCTCTTCCAAGGTGCATAAAAACCATCTTGTTAAACCTCTCTGAGCTCCACAGCTATTCAAAGGGGCATTCAAACCGTCTATTTAAGCTACTGTGACCTCCACGTCTTTCCCACGGTGCTTTGAAATTGTCTTTTTATTCCACAGCGACCTCCACCACTCTTCCAAGGGGCATTAAAACCATCTTGTTAAGCTACTGTGACCTCCACGTTTCTTCCACGGGGCTTTGATACTGCCCTTTTATTCAACTGCGACCTCTATCACTCTTCCAAGGGGCATTCATATTGTGTTTTTATTCCACTGCGACCTCCACCACTCTTCCAAGGGGCATTAAAACCATCTTGTTAAGCTACTGTGACCTGCACATCTCTTACATGGGACATTGATATTGTCTTTTTATTCCACTGCGACCTCCACCACTCTTACAAGGGGTCATTGATATTGCTTTTTATTCCACTGCGACCTCCAATACTCTTCCAAGGGGCATTGATATTGTTTTTTCATTCCACTGCGACCTCCACCACTCTGCCTAGGGGCATTAAAACCATCTTTTAAAGCTACTGTGACCTCCACGTCTCTTCCAAGGAGCATTGATATTGTCTTTATTCCATTGCGACCGCCATCACTCTTCCAAGGGGCATTAATATTGTCTTTTTATTCCACTGCGACCTCAACCACTCTTCCAAGGGGCATTAAAACCATCTTGTTAAGCTACTGTGACCTGCACATCTCTTACATGGGACATTGATATTGTCTTTTTATTCCATTGCGACCTCCACCCTCTTACAAGGGGCATTGATATGGTCCTTTTATTCCACTGCGACCTCCAACACTCATCCAATGGGCATTAAAACTGTCTTGTTCAGCTACTATGACCTCCACGTCTCTTCCACGGGGCATTGATATTGTCTTTTTATTCCATTGTAACCACCACCCCTCTTCCAAGGGGCATTGACATTGTCTTTTTATTCCACTGCGACATCCACCACTCATCCAAGGGGCATTAAAACTGTCTTGTTAAGCTACTATGACTTCCACTTCTCTTCCAAGGTGCATAAAAACCATCTTGTTAAACTACTCTGATCTCCACAGCTATTCCAAGGGGCATTAAAACATAGTTACATAGTTACATAGTTACATAGTTTATAAGGCCGAAAAAAGACAAGCGTCCATCCAGTTCAGCCTATTTCTTGTGCACTGCAGCTATTCCGCAGCGTTGATCCAGGGGAACGCAAAAAAAAACAAAACAAAACAAAAAAAAACATGCGGTATAGGCCAATTGACATCATTGAGGAAAAAATTCACTTCCCGACACCAATCTGGATTAATTAACTATCACTAAGCATAAGATGTAATTTTATTGTTCTCAAGAAAGGCGTCCAGGCCTCTCTTGAACTCATTAAGTGAGTTGGACATCACCACTTCCTCTCCCAGAGAGTTCCAGAGTCTCACGGCTCTGACCGTAAAGAATCCCCTTCTATGCTGGTGCAGGAACCTCCTTTCCTCCAGACGCATAGTGTGCCCCCTCGTCTTTGTCACCATCCTTGGTATAAACAGGTCATGGGAGAGATCTCTGTACTGCCCCCTGATGTATTTATACATGTTTATGAGGTCTCCCCTAAGCCTTCTCTTTTCCAACGTAAATAGGCCTAATTTTGACAACCTCTCTGGGTATTCTAGTCCCTCCATTCCCTTTATTACCTTAGTCGCCCTCCTTTGTACCCTCTCTAGCTCCAATATGTCTTTCCTGAGCCCCGGAGCCCAGAACTGTGCACAATATTCTAAGTGCGGCCTTACCAGCGCTTTATACAGAGGAAGAACAATGTTCTCATCATATGCCCCTATTCCTCTTCTGATGCATGCCATGACTCTATTTGCCTTCGCAGCTGCTGCCTGACACTGGGCACTCCAATTTAATTTGCTATTAACCAAGACGCCCAGGTCCTTCTCCATGTCAGATTTCCCCAACGGTTTCCCATTTAATATGTATGGGTGACTGCTGTTTTTCTTTCCCATGTGCATGACTTTACATTTATCGGCATTGAACCCCATTTGCCATTTTTTGGCCCAACTCCCCAATTTATCTAAATCCTCCTGTAGCTGTGCCCTATCCTCATCTGTGTTAACTACTTTACAAAGTTTAGTATCATCTGCAAATATTGCTATTTTACTATGCAACCCTTCCACTAGATCATTAATAAATATATTAAATAATATAGGGCCCAAGACAGACCCTTGAGGCACCCCGCTAGTAACCCTGACACACCCTGAGCTTACTCCATTGATAACCACCCTCTGCTTTCTATTACTCAGCCAGCTATTTACCCACTTACACACATTATCCCCCAGACCAAGCATTCTCATTTTATATACCAACCTTTTGTGTGGCACGGTATCAAACGCTTTGGAGAAGTCAAGGTATACAACATCCACTGACTCTCCCCGGTCCAGCTGTGAGCTCACCTCCTCGTAGAAGGCAATCAGGTTTGTTTGGCAGGAGCGATCTCTCATGAATCCATGTTGATATGGAGTTAGACAGTTATTATCATTAAGATATTCTACAATAGCATCTCTAAGAAATCCTTCAAACAATTTACCCACAACAGACGTTAAGCTGACTGGTCTATAGTTCCCAGGGTCACTTTTAGACCCCTTTTTGAATATTGGTACCACATTTGCTTGGCGCCAGTCTAGTGGGGCAGTCCCTGTCCATAAAGAGTGCTTGAATATAAGATACAGCGGTCTGTCTATCACATTACTTAATTCTTTTAGTACCCGGGGGTGTATGCCATCTGGGCCTGGTGACTTGTCTATTTTGATATTATTTAGGCGTTTCTGAACTTCCTCCTGGGTTAGGTGGGTGATATTTAGCGGAGGGTTTACTTTATTACTTTGCATTTCCTCCGATAAATTGTTTTCTTTTGTGAAAACAGTGGAGAAGAAGCTATTGAGTAGGTTTGCTTTACCCTCATCGCCCTCTATGATTTTACCCAGGTTATTTTTCAATGGGTCAACTCCATCAGTTTTAATTCTTTTACTGTTTATATAGTTAAAGAACAGTTTGGGATTCGTTTTACTTTCTTTGGCAATTAGTCTCTCTGTCTCCTCTTTTGCTATTCTTATTTGTTTCTTACAGATTTTGTTTTTTTCCCTATAAGTTATTAGCGCTTCCTCGCTGCCTTCTTGTTTAAGTTTACCGAAAGCCCTTTTTTTGTTTTTCATTGCCCTCTTGACTTCCTTATTTAGCCACATTGGCTTCCTCCTAAAAACCATCTATTTAAGCTACTGTGACCTCCACGTCTCTTACTCGGAGCTTTGATATTGTCTTTTTATTCCACAGTGACCTCCACCAATCATCCAAGGGGCATTAAACCGTCTTGTTAAGCTACTGTGGCCTCCACGTCTCTTCCTTTGGGCATTGATACTGTCCTTTTATTCCACAGCTACCTCCAACACTCTTCCAAGGGGCATTAAAACCGACTTGTTAAGCTACTGTGACCTCCACGTCTCTTCCACGGGGTATTGATATTGTCAGTTTATGCCACTGCGACCTCCACCTCTCTTCCAAGGGGCATTAAAACCATCTTGTTAAGCTACTGTTACCTATAAGTCTATTCAACGGGGAATTGATATCGTCTTTTTATTCCACTGCGACCTCCACCACTCTTCCAATGTTCATTGATATTGTCTTTTTATTCCACTCTGACCTCCACCACTCTTCCAACGGGCATTAAAACCGTCTTGTTAAGCTACTGTGACCTCCACGTATCTTCCAACGGGCATTAAAACCGTCTTGTTAAGCTACTGTGACCTCCACGTCTCTCCCACGAGGCATTGATACTGTCCTTTATTTCCACTACGACCTTCACCACTCTTACAAGGGGGATTAATATTGTCTTTTTATTCCACTGCAACCTCAACCACTTTTCCAAGGGGCATTAAAGCCATCTTGTTAAGCTACTGTGACCTCCATGTCTCTTCCACGGGGCATTGATATTGTCTTTTTATTCCACTGTAACCTCCACCACTCTTCCAAGGGACAGTAAAACCGTCTTGTAAGCTACTGTGACCTCGACGTCTCTTCAAAGGGGCATTGATATTGTATTTTTATTCCACATAACCTCCACCACTCATCCAAGGGACATTAAAACCATCTTGTTAAGCTACTGTGACCTCCACGTCTCTTCGAAGGTGCATAAAAACCATCTTGTTAAACCAGTCTGAACTCCACAGCTATTCCAAAGGGCATTAAAACCATCTATTTAAGCTACTGTGACCTCAACGTCTCTTCCACGGGGCTTTGATAGTCTTTTTATTCCACAGTGACCTCCACCACTCTTCCAAGAGGCATTAAAACCATCTTGTTAAGCTGCTGTGACCTTCACGTCTCTTCCACGGGGCATTGATATCATCTTTTTATTCCACTGCGACCTCCACCACTCTTCCAAGGGGTCATTGATATTGTCTTTTTATTCCACTGTGAACTCCACCACTCTTCCAAGGGGCATTAATATTGTCTTTTTATTCCACTGCGACCTCCACCACTCTGCCTAGGGGCATTAAAACCATATTGTTAAGCTACTATGACCTCCACGTCTCTTCTTTGGGACATTGATATTGTCTTTTTATTCCACTGCGACCTCCACAACTCTTCCAAGCGGTGTTGATATTGTCTTTTTATTCCAATGCGACCTCCATCACTCTTCCAAGGGGCGTTAAAACCATCTTGTTAAGCTACTGTGACCTCCACGTCTCCTCCAAGGGACATTAAAACCATCTTGTTAGGCTGCTGTGACCTTCACGTCTCTTCCACGGGGCATTGATACTGTTCTATTATTCAACCAAGGGGCATTAATATTGTGTTTTTATTCCACTATGACCTCCACCACTCCTCCAAGTGGTATTAAAACCGTCTTATTAAGCTACTGTGACCTCCACGTCACTTCCACGGGACATTGATATTATCTTTTTATTCCACTGCGACCTCCAACACTCTTCCAAGGGACATTAAAACGGTCTTGTTAAGCTATTGTGACCTCCATATCTCTTCCACGGGGAATTGATATTGTCTTTTTATTCCACTGTAACCTCCACCACTCATCCAAGGGGCAATAAAACCGTCTTCTTCAGCTACTGTGAGCTCGACGTCTCTTCCAAGGGGCATAAAAACCGTCTTATTAAACCACTCTGAACTCCACCACTCTTCCAAGGTGCATTAAAACCATCTTGTTCACCTACTATGACCTCCATGTCTCTTCCACGGGGCATTGATATTGAGTTTTTATTAAACTGAATCCACCACCCCTCTTCCAAGGGGCATTGATATCATCTTTTTATTCCACTGCGACCTCCACCACTCTTCCAAGGGGTCATTGATATTGTCTTTTTATTAAACTGTGACCTCCACCACTCTTCCAAGGGGCAGTGACATTGTCTTTTTATTCCGCTGCGACCTCCACCACTCTGCCTAGGGGCATTAAAACCATCTTGTTAAGATACTATGACCTCCACATCTCTTCCTTGGGCCATTGATATTGTCTTTTTATTCCACTGCGACCTCCACAACTCTTCCAACCGGTGTTGATATTGTCTTTTTATTCCAATGCGACCTCCACCACTCTTCCAAGGGGCATTAAAATCATCTTGTTAAGCTACTGTGACCTCCATGTCTCTTCCAAGGGGCATTAAAACCATCTTGTTAAGCTGCTGTGACCTTCACGTCTCTTCCACGGGGCATTGATACTATCCTATTATTCAACTGCGATCTCTCTCACTCTTCCAAGGGGCATTAGTATTGTGTTTTTCTACCACTTTGAACTCCACCACTCTTCCAAGGTGCATTAAAACCATCTTGTTCACCTACTATGACCTCCATGTCTCTTCCACGGGGCATTGATTTTGAGTTTTTATTAAACTGTATCCACCACCCCTCTTCCAAGGGGCATTGATATCATCTTTTTATTCCACTGTGACCTCCACCACTCTTCCAAGGGGCATTGATATTGTCTTTTTATTCCACAGCGACCTCCACCGCTATTACAAGGGGCATTAAAACCATCTTGTTAAGCTACTGTGACCTCCACGAGTCTTCCACGGGGCATTGATATTGTCTTTTTATTGCACTGCGACCTCCACAACTCTTCCACGGGGCATTGATATTGTCTTTTTATTCCACTGCGACCTCCACCACTCATCCAAGGGGCATTAAAACAGTCTTGTTCGGCTGCTGAGAACTCCACGTCTCTTCCAAGGGGCATTAAAACCATCTTGTTAAACCACTCTGAACTCCACAGCTATTACAAGGGGCATTAAAACCGTCTATTTAATCTACTCTGACCTCAACGTCTCTTCCTCGGGGCATTGATTGTCTTTTTATTCCACAGCGACCTCCACCAATTTTCCAAGGGGCATTAAAACCACCTTGTTAAGCTACAGCGACCTCCACTTCTCTCCACGGGGCATTGATACTGTCCGTATATTACACTGTGACCTCCACGTTTCATGCACGAGACATTGATATTGTCTTTTTATTCCACTGTGACCTCCACCACTCTTCCAAGGGGCATTGATATTGTCGTTTTATTCCACTGAGACCTCCACCACTCTTCCAAGGGACATTAAAACTGCCTTGTTAAGCTACTGTGACCTCCACGTCTCTTCCAAGGGGCATTGATATTGTCTATTTATTCCACTGTAGCCTCCACCACTCTTCCAAGGGGCATTAAAACCTTCTAATTAATCTACTGGGACCTCGACGTCTCTTCCAAGGGGCATTGATATTGTATTTTTATTCCACTATAACCTCCACCACTCATCCAAGGGGCATTAAAACCGTCTTGTTATGCTGCTGTGACCTCCACCTCTCTTAAAAGGGGCATTAAAACAATCTTGTTAAACCACTCTGAAATCCACAGCTATTCCAAGGGGCTTTAAAACCGTCTATTTAAACTACTGTGACATCCACGTCTCTTCCACGGGGCATTGATATTGTCTTTTTATTCCACAGCGACCTCCACCACTCTTCCAAGGGGCATTAAAACCATCTTGTTAAGCTAATGTGACCTCCATGTCTCTTCCACGGGGCACTAATACTGTCCTTTTATTCAACTGCGACCTCCATCACTCTTCCAAGGGGCATTAATATTGTCCTTTTATTCCACTGCGACCTCCACCACTCTTCCAATGGGAATTGATATTGTCTTTTTATTTCACTGCGACCTGCACCACTCTTCCAAGGGGCATTAAAACCGTCTTGTTAAGCTACTGTGACCTACATGTCTCCTCCAAGGGGCATTAAAACCGTCTTATTAAAACACTCTGCACTCCACATCTCTTCCAAGGGAAATTTATATTGTCTTTTTATTCCACTGTGACCTCCACCACTCTTCCAAAGGGCATTAAAACCGTCTTGGTAAGCTACAGTTACGTCAACGTCTCTTCCACGGGGCATTGACATTGTCTTTTTATTCCACTGTAACCTCCACCACTCTTCCAAGGGGCATTAAAACCATCTTGTTAAGCTACTGTGACTTCCACGTCTCTTCCAAGAGGCATTAAAACCATCTTGTTAAAACACTATGAAATCCACATCTCTTCCAAGGAGCAATAAAACCATTTATTTAAGCTACTGTGACCTCCACGTCTCTTCCACGGGGTTTTGTTATTATCTTTTTATTCCACAGCGACCTCCACCACTCTTCCAAGGGTCATTAAAACCATCTTGTTAAGCTACTGTGACCTCCACGTCTCTTACACGGGACATTGATATTGTATTTTTATTCCACTGCTACCTCCACCACTCATCCAAGGGGAATTAAAACTGTTTTGTTAAGCTACTGTGACCTCCATGTCTCTTCCACGGGGCATTGATATTGTCTTTTTATACCACTGTAACCTCCACCACTCATCCAAGGGGCATTAAAACCGTCTTGTTAAGCTACTGTAACCTCCAATTCTCTTCCAAGGTGCATAAAAACCATCTTGTTAAACCACTCTGAACTCCACAGCTATTCCAAGGGGCATTCAAATCGTCTATTTAAGCTACTGTGACCTCCACGTCTTTCCCACGGTGCTTTGATACTGCCCTTTTATTCAACTGCGACCTCTATCACTCTTCCAAGGCGCATTCATATTGTCTTTTTATTTCACTGCGACCTCCACCACTCTTCCAAGGGGCATTAAAACTGTCTTGTTCTGCTACTGTGACCTCGACGTCTCTTCCAAGCGGCATTAAAACCATCTTATTAAACCACTCTGAACTCCACCACTCTTCTAAGCGGCATTAAAACCATTTTGTTCAGCTACTATGACCTCCATGTCTCTTCCACGTGGCATTGATATTGAGTTTATATTTCACTGTAACCACCACCCCTCTTCCAAGGGACATTGATATCGTCTTTTTATTCCACTCCGACCTCCACCACTCTTCCAAGGGGTCTTTGATATTGCTTTTTATTCCACTTTGACCTCCAATACTCTTCCAAGGGGCATTGATATTGTCTTTTCATTCCACTGCGACCTCCACCACTCTGCCTAGGGGCAATAAAACCATCTTTTAAAGCTACTGTGACCTCCACGTCTTTTCCACGGGGCATTGATATTGTATTTTTATTCCACTGTAACGTCCACCACTCTTCCGAGTGGCATTAAAACCATCTTGTTAAGCTACTTTGAACTCTACGTCTCTTCCAAGGGGCATTGATATTGTCTTTTTATTCCACTGCGACCTCCGCCACTCTTACGAGGTGCATTCATATTGTCTTTTTATTACACTGCGACCTCCACCATTCTTCCAAGGTGCATTAAAAACGTCTTGTTAAGCTACTGTGACCTCCACGTCTCTTCCAAGGGGTATTGATATTCTCTTTATTCCATTGCGACCTCCATCACTCTTCCAAGGGGCATTAATATTGTCTTTTTATTCCACTGCGACCTCAACCACTCTTCCAAGGGGCATTAAAACCATCTTGTTAAGCTACTGTGACCTCCACATCTCTTACATGGGACATTGATATTGTCTTTTTATTCCACTGCGACCTCCACCAATCTTACAAGGGGCATTGATATGGTCTTTTTATTCCACTGCGTCCTCCACCACTCTTCCAAGGGGCATTAAAACCATCTTGTTAAGCTACTGTGACCTCCATGTTTCTTCCACAGTGCATTCATATTGTCTTTTTATTCCACTGTAAACTCCACCACTCATCCAAGGGGCATTAAAACCCTCTTGTTAAGCTACTGTGACCTCCACGTCTCTTCCAAGGGGCATTAAAACCATCTTGTTAAACCACTCTGAAATCCACAGCTATTCCAAGGGGCATTAAAACCGTCTTATTAAGCTACTGTGACCTCCACATCTCTTCCACGGGACATTGATATTGTATTTTTATTCCACTGCGACCTCCACCACTCTTCCAATGGGCATTGAAATTGTCTTTTTATTCCACTGCGATCTCCACCACTCTTCCAAGGGGCATTAAAACCATGTTGTTTAGTTACAGTGACCTCCACGTCTCTTCCAAGGTGCATTAAAACCACCTTGTTAAACCACTCTGAACTCCACCACTCTTCCAAGGGGCATCAAAACCGTCTTGTTCAGCTACTATGACCTCCCCGTCTCTTCCACGGGGCATTGATATTGTCTTTTTCTTCCACTGTTACCACCACCCCTCTTCCAAGGTGCATTGATATTGTCTTTTTATTAAACTGCGACATCCACCACTCATCCAAGGGGCATTAAAACTGTCTTGTTAAGCTACTGTGACCTCCACTTCTCTTCCAAGGTGCATAAAAACCATCTTGTTAAACTACTCTGAACTCAACAGCTATTCCAAGGTGCATTAAAACCATCTATTTAAGCTACTGTGACCTCCACGTCTCTTCCTCGGAGCTTTGATATTGTCTTTTTATTCCACAGTGACCTCCACCAATCATCCAAGGGGCATTAAACCGTCTTGTTAGGCTACTGTGACCTCCATGTCTCTTCCACGGGGCATTGATATTGTCTTTTTATTCCACTGTAACCACCACCCCTCTTCCAAGGGGCATTGATATTGTCTTTTTATTCCACTGCGACATCCACCACTCATCCAAGGGACATTAAAACCGTCTTGTTCAGCTACTATGACCTCCACGTATCTTCCACGGGGCATTGATATTGTCTTTTTATTCCACTGTAACCACCACCCCTCTTCCAAGGGGCATTGATATTGTCTTTTTATTCCACTGCGACATCCACCAGTCATCCAAGGGGCATTAAAACTGTCTTGTTAAGCTACTTTGACCTCCATGTCTCTTCCATGGGGCATTGATATTGTCTTTTTATTCCACTGTAACCTCCACCACTCTTCCAAGGGACATTAAAACCGTCTTGTAAGCTACTGTGACCTCGACGTCTCTTCGTAGGGGCATTGATATAGTCTTTTTATTCCACTGTAACCTCCAGCACTCATCCAAGGGGCATTAAAACTGTCTTGTTAAGCTACTGTGACCTCCAATTCTCTTCCAAGGTGCATAAAAACCATCTTGTTAAACCACTCTGAACTCCACAGCTATTCCAAGGGGCATTCAAACTGTATATTTAAGCTACTGTGACCTCCACGTCTTTTCCACGGTGCCTTGATATTGTCTTTTTATTCCACAGCGACCTCCACCACTCTTCCAAGGGGCATTAAAACCATCTTTTTAAGCTACTGTGACCTCAAAGTCTCTTCCATGGGGCTTTGATATTGTCTTTTTATTACACTGTAACCTCCACCACTCTTCTAAGGGGCATTAAAACTGTCTTGTTCTGCTACTGTGACCTCGACGTCTCTACCAAGCGGCTTTAAAACCGTCTTATTAAACCACTCTGTACTCCACCACTCTTCCAAGGGGCATTAAAACCATTTTGTTCAGCTACTATGACCTCCATGTCTCTTCCACGGGGCATTGATATTGAGTTTTTATTCCACTGTAACTACCACCCCTCTTCCACGGGGCTTTGATATTGTCTTTTTATTCCACTGCGATCTCCACCACTCTTCCAAGGGGTCATTGATATTGTCTTTTTATTCCACTGCAACATCCAACACTCTTCCAAGGGGCATTGATATTGTCTTTTTATTCCACTGCGACCTCCACCACTCTGCCTAGGGGCATTAAAACCATCTTTTAACCCCTTAAGCCCAGGAGCATTTTCCGTTTTTGCATTTTCGTTTTTGCTCCCCTTGTTCCCAGAGCAATAGCGTTTTTATTTTTTGGTCAATATGGCCATGTGAGGGCTTATTTTTTGCGAGACGAGTTGTACTTTTCAACGCCATTACTAGTTTTACCATATCCTGTACGGGAAAACGGTAAAAAAATTCCAAGTGCGGTAAAATTGCAAAAAATGTGCAATACCACAGTTGTTTTTTTTTTTTTTTTTTTTTACCACGTTCACTGAATGCTAAAACTGACCTGCCCTTCTTATTCTACAGGTCATTACGAGTTCATAGACACCAAACATGCATAGGTTCTTTTATATTTAAGTGGTGAAAAAAAATTCCAAAATTTGGTAAAAAAATAAATAAAAAAATAGCGCCATTTTCTAAGACCTGTAGCGTCTCCATTTTTCGTGATCTGGGGCTGGTTTATGGCTTATTTTTTGCGAACCGGGCTGTCGTTTTTATTGATAACATTTGGGGTAGATCCGATGTTTTGATCGCCCGTTATTGCATTTTATTTCAATTTTGCGGCGACCAAAAAAAGTAATTCTGGCGTTTAGAATTTTTTTCTCGTTACGCCGTTTACCGATCGGATTAATTTTTTTTTTATATTGATAGATCGGACGATTCTGAACGCGGCGATACCAAATATGTGTATGTGGGGGTTTTTTTTTTATTTTGAATGGGGCGAAAGGGGGGTGATTTAAACTTTTATATTTTTTTATTTTTTTTATATTTTTAAAAACTTTTTTTTTTTATTTTTTGCATGCTTCTATAGTCTCCATAGGAGACTAGAAGCAGCAACTATCCGATCGCCTCTGCTACATACAGAGGACGAGCAGATCCCCTGCATGCAGCAGAAATGGTCCTGTGTTATGAGCGCCGACCACTAGGTGGCGCTCATAGCGATAAGATCATGACAACCACAGGCGTCTGCTGCAGACCCTGGGTTGTCATGCACGCCCATCGGCGACCCGCGATCACGTGACGGGGTCGCCGGTGGGCGTGGCTTATGATGTGCCACCCGGAAGCGACCGTTAAATGCTTGACAGCAGAGATTGACAGCAGCATTTAACATGTTAACAGCCACGGGTGGATCGCGATTCCACCCGCGGCTGTTGCGGGCACATGTAAGAATCAGCTGACATGTGCTCCGTTCAGTGAGGGCTCAGCGCAGCAGCCCTCACTGAACGGGCAGTACGCAAATATGCTTACTAATACGTCCTCGGTAGTTAAGGGGTTAAAGCTAGTGTGACCTCCACGTCTTTTCCACGGGGCATTGATATTGTCTTTTTATTCCACTGTAACCTCCACCACTCTTCCGAGGGGCATTAAAAACGTCTTGTAAGCTACTATGAACTCTACTACTCTTCAAGGGGCATTGATATTGTCTTTTTATTCCACTGCGACCTTCACCACTCTTCCGAGGTGCATTCATATTGTCTTTTTATTCCACTGCGACCTCCACCACTCTTCCAAGGGGCATTAGAACCATCTTGTTAAGCTACTGTGACCTACACGTCTCTTCCACGGGGCATTGATATTGTCTTTATTCCACTGCGACCTCCACCACATTTCCAAGGGGCATTTAAACCGTCTTGATAAGCTACTGTGACCTCCATGTCTCTTCCTGAGGGCATTGATATTGTCTTTTTATTTCCCTGTAACCTCCACCACTCTTCCAAGAGACATAAAAACCGTCTTGTTCAGCTACTGTGACCTCCACCACTCTACCAAGGGGCATTAAAACCGTCTTGTTAAGCTACTATGAACTCCACGTCTCTTCCACGAGGCATTGATATTGTCTTTTTATTCCCCTGTAACCTCCACCACTCTTCCAATGGGCATTAAAACCATCTTGTTAAGCTAATGTGACCTACACGTATCTTCCAAGGGGCATTAAAACCATCTCAATAAACCTCTCTGAACTCAACGTCTCTTCCAAGGAGCATTAAAAGCGTCTTGTTAAGCTACTTTGACCTCCACGTTTCTTCCACGGGGCATTGATATTGTCTTTTTATACCACACCAACCTCCACCACTCTTCCAAGGGGCAATAAAACCATCTTGTTAAGCTACTGTGAGCACGACGTCTCTTCGAAGGGGCATTGGTATTGTCTTTTTATTCCACTGCGACCTCTACCACGTTTCCAAGGTACATTAATACTGTCTTGGTAAGCTGCTTTGACCTCCACGTCTCTTCCTCGGTCATTGATATTGTCATTTTATACCACAGCAACCACCAGCACTCTTACAAGGAGCAATAAAACCATCTTGCTAAGCTACTGTGACATCCACGTCTCTTCCCCGGGGCATTGATATTGTCTTTTTATTCCACTGCGACCACCACTACTCTTCCAAGGGACATTAAAATCGTCTTTTTAAGCTACTGTGACCTCTACGTCTCTTCCAAGTAGCAATGATACTGTCCTTTTATTCCAATGCGACCTCCATCACTCTTCCAAGGGGCATTAATATTGTCTTTTTATTCCACTGCGACTTACACCACTCATCCAAGGGGGATTAAAACAGTCTTGATAAGCTACTGTGACCTCCACGTCTCTTCCAAGTGGCATTGATATTGTCTTTTTATTCCACTGCCACCTCCACCACTCTTCCAAGGGGCATTAACAGCTTCTTGTTAAGCTACTGTGACCTACATGTCTCTTCCAAGGGGCAATAAAACCATCTTGATAAACCACTCTGAACTCCACAGCTCTACCAAGGGGCATTAAAGCCATCTTGTTAAGCTACTGTGACTTCCACGTCTCTTCCACGGGCCATTGATATTGTCTTTTTATTCCACTGCGACCTCCACCACTCTTCCATTGGCCATTGATATTGTCTTTTTATTCCACTGCCACCTCCACCACTCTTCCAAGGGGCATTAAAACTGTCCTTTAAAGCTACTGTGACCTCCACGTCTCTTCCAAGGGACATTGATATTGTCTTTTTATTCCATTACGACCTCCACCACTCATCCAATGGGCATTAAGAAAGTTTTGTTAAGCTACTGTGACCTACACGTGTCTTCCAAGGGGAATTAAAGCCATCTTGTTAAACCACTCTGAACTCCACAGCTATTCCAAGGGGCATTAAAACCGTCTATTTAAGCTACTATGACCTCCACGTCTCTTCCACGGGGCATTAATATTGTCTTTTTATTCTACTGCGACCTCCATCACTCTTCCAAGGGGCATTAAAACCATCTTGTTAAGCTACTGTGACCTCCATGTCTCTTCCTTGGGACATTGATATTGTCTTTTTATTCCAGCGTAACCTCCACCACTTTTCCAAGGGGCATTAAAACCGTCTTGTTAAGCTACTGTGACCTCCACGTCTCTTCCAAGGGGCATTAAAACCATCTTGATAAACCACTCTGAACTCCACAGCTCTTCCAAGGGGCATTAAAACCATCTTGTTAAGCTCCTGGGACCTCCACGTCTCTTCCATGGGGCATTGATATTGTCTTTTTATTCCACTGCGACCTCCACAACTCTTCCAATGGGCATTGATATTGTCTTTTTATTCCACTGCGACCTCCACCACTCTTGCAAGGGACATTAAAACCGTCTTTTTAAGCTACTGTGACCTCCACGTCTCTTCCAAGGGGCATTAATATTGTCTTTTTATTCCACTGCGATGTCCACCACTCACTCAAGGGGCATTAAAACAGTCTTGCTAAGCTACTGTGAACTCCACATATCTTCCAAGGGGCATTAAAACAATCTTGTTAAACCACTCTGAACTCCACAGCTATTCCAAGGGGCATTAAAAACATCGATTTAAGCTACTGTGTCCTCCACGTCTCTTCCACGGGGCTTTTAAACCATCTTGTTAAGCTACTGTGACCTCCACGTCTCTTCGACGGGCCATTGATATTGTATTCTTACTCCACTGTCACCTCCACCACTCTTCCAAGAGACATTAAAACGGTCTTGTTAAGCTACTGTGACCTACATATCTCTTCAAAGGGGCATTAAAACCGTCTTGTTAAACCACTCTGAACTCCACAGCTCTTCCAAGGGGCATTAAATCTATCTTGTTAAGCTACTGTGACCTCCACGTCTCTTCCACGGGGAATTGATTTTGTCTTTTTATACCACAGCGACCTACACCTCTCTTCCAAGGGGCATAAAACCTTCTTATTAAACTACTGTGACCTCCACGTCTCTTCCCCGTGGCATTGATATTGTCTCTTTATTCCACTGTGACCTCCACCACTCTTCCAAGGGGCATTGATATTGTCTTTTTATTCCACTGCGACCTCTACCACTCTTCCAAGGGGTATTAAGAACGTCTTGTTAAGCTACTGTGACCTCCACGTCTCTTTCTCGGGGCATTGATATTGTCTTTTTATTCCACTGCGACCTCCAACACTCTTCCAAGGGGCATTAAAACCATCTTTTTAAGCTACTGTGAACTCCACATCTTTTCCATGGGCATTGATATTGTCTTTTTATTCCACTGTAACCTTCACTACTCTTCCAAGGAGCATTAAAACCATCTTGATAAACCACTCTGAACTCCACAGCTCTTCCAAGAAGCATTAAAACCATCTTGTTAAGCTACTGTGACCTTAACGTCTCTTCCACGGCGCATTGATATTGTCTTTTTATTCCACTGCGACCTCCACCACTCTTCCAATGGACATTGATATTGTCTTTTTATTCCTCTGCGACCTCCACCACTCTTCCAAGGGCATTAAAACTGTTTTAAAGCTACTCTGACCTCTACCTCTTTTCCACGGGGCATTGATATTGTCTTTTTATTCCACTGTAACCACCACCACTCTTCCAAGAGACATTAAAACCATCTTGTTAAGCTACTGTGACCTCCACGTCTCTTCCAAGGGGCATTTATATTGTCTTTTTATTCCACTGCGACCTCCACCACTGATCCAATGGGAATTAAAACCATCTTGTTAAGCTACTGTGACCTCCACGTCTCTTCCACGGAGCATTGATATTGTCTTTTTATTCCACGGTAACCTCCACCCCTCTTCCAAGGTGCATTGATATTGTCTTTTTATTCCACTGTGACCTCCACCACTCTTCCAAGGGGTCATTGATATTGTCTTTTTATTCAACTGCGACCTCCACCACTCTTCCAAGGGGTCATTGATATTGTATTTTTATTTCTCTGTGACCTCCACCACTCTGCCTAGGGGCATTAAAACCGTCTTGTTAAGCTACTGTGACCTCCACGTCTCTTCCACCGGGCATTGATATTTTCTCTTTATTCCACTGTAACCCCCACCACTCTTCCAAAGGTTATTAAAACCGTCTTTTGTTAAGCTACTGTGACCTCCATGTCTCTTGCAAGGGGCATTAAAACCGTCTTATTAAACCACACTGAACTTCACCACTCTTCCATGGGTCATTAAAACTATCTTCTTCAGCTACTATGACCTCCACGTCTCTACCACGGGGCATTGATATTGTCTTTTTATTCCACCTTTACCTGCACCCCTCTTCCAAGGGGCACTGATATTGTCTTTTTATACTACTGTAACCTCCACCACTCTTCCAAGGGGTCAATGATATTGTCTTTTTATTCAACTGTGACCTCCACCATTCTTCCAAGGGGCATTGATATTGTATTTTTATTCCACTGCGACCTCCACCACTCTGCCTAGGGGCATTAAAACCATCTTGTTAAGCTACTGTGACCTCCACGTCTCTTCCATAGGGCATTGATATTGTCTTTTTATTCCACTATAACCCCCACAACTCTTCCAAGGGGAATTAAAACCGTCTTTTGTTAAGCTACTGTGACCTCCCCGTCTCTTCCATGGGGCATTAAAACCGTCTTATTGAACCACACTGAACTCCACCACTCTTCAAAGGGGTATTAAAACCATATTGTTAAGCTACTGTGACCTCAACGTCTCATCCACGGGTCATTGATATTGTCTTTTTATTCCACTGCGATCTCCACCACTCTTCCAAGGGGCCATAAAACCATCTTCTTAAGCTACTGTGACCTCGACGTCTATTCCCCGTGGCATTGATATTGTCTTTTTATTCCACTGCCACCTCCACCACTCTTCCAAGGGGCATTAAGAGCTTCTTCTTAAGCTACTGTGACCTACATGTCTCTTTCAAGGGGCAATAAAACCATCTTGATAAACCACTCTGAACTCCACAGCCCTACCAAGGGGCATTAAAGCCATCTTGTTAAGCTACTGTGACTTCCACGTCTCTTCCACGGGCCATTGATATTGTCTTTTTATTCCACTGCGACCTCCACCACTCTTCCATTGGCCATTGATATTGTCTTTTTATTCCACTGCCACCTCCACTACTCTTCCAAGGGGCATTAAAACTGTCTTTTAAAGCTACTGTGACCTCCACGTCTCTTCCAAGGGGCATTGATATTGTCTTTTTATTCCATTACGACCTCCACCACTCATCCAATGGGCATTAAGAAAGTTTTGTTAAGCTACTGTGACCTACACGTGTCTTCCAAGGGGAATTAAAGCCATCTTGTTAAACCACTCTGAACTCCATAGCTATTCCAAGGGGCATTAAAACCGTCTATTTAAGCTACTGTGACCTCCACGTCTCTTCCATGGGGCATTAATATTGTCTTTTTATTCTACTGCGACCTCCATCACTCTTCCAAGGGGCATTAAAACCATCTTGTTAAGCTACTGTGACCTCCATGTCTCTTCCTTGGGGCATTGATATTGTCTTTTTATTCCACCGTAACCTCCACCACTTTTCCAAGGGGCATTAAAACCGTCTTGTTAAGCTACTGTGACCTCCACGTCTCTTCCAAGGGGCATTAAAACCATCTTGATAAACCACTCTGAACTCCACAGCTCTTCCAAGGGGCATTAAAACCATCTTGTTGAGCTCCTGGTACCTCCACGTCTCTTCCACGGGGCATTGATATTATCTTTTTATTCCACTGCGACCTCCACAACTCTTCCATGGGCATTGATATTGTCTTTTTATTCCACTGCGACCTCCACCACTCTTGAGAGGGACATTAAAACCGTCTTTTTAAGCTACTGTGACCTCCACGTCTCTTCCAAGGGGCATTAATATTGTCTTTTTATTCCACTGCGATGTCCACCACTCACGCAAGGGGCATTAAAACCGTCTTGTTAAGCTACTGTGAACTCCACGTATCTTCCAAGGGGCATTAAAACAATCTTGTTAAACCACTCTGAACTCCACAGCTATTCCAAGGGGCATTAAAACCATCGATTTAAGCTACTGTGTCCTCCACGTCTCTTCCACGGGGCTTTTATATTGTCTTTTATTTCCACAGCGACCTCCACCACTCTTCCAATGGGCATTAAAAACATCTTGTTAAGCTACTGTGACGTCCACGTCTCTTCCAAGGGGCATTGATATTGTCTTTTTATTCCACTGTAACCTTCACAACTCTTCCAAGGGGCATTAAAACCATCGTGATAAACCACTCTGAAATCCACCACTCTTCCAAGGGGCATTAAAACCATCTTGTTCAGCTACTGTGACCTCCACGTCTCTTCCCCGTGGCATTGATACTGTCTCTTTATTCCACTGTGACCTCCACCACTCTTCCAAGGGGCATTGATATTATCTTTTTATTCCACTGCGACCTCCAACACTCTTCCAAGGGGCATTAAGACCGTCTTTTTAAGATACTGTGAATTCCACGTCTATTCCATGGGGCATTGATATTGCCTTTTTATTCCACTGTAACCTTCACAACTATTCCAAGGGGCATTAAAACCATCGTGATAAACCACTCTGAACTCCACAGCTCTTCCAAGAAGCATTAAAACCATCTTGTTAAGCTACTGTGACCTCCACGTCTCTTCCACGGGGCATTGATATTGTCTTTTTATTCCACTGCGACCTCCACCACTCTTCCAATGGACATTGATATTGTATTTTTATTCCTCTGTGACCTCCACCACTCTGCCTAGGGGCATTAAAACCGTCTTGTTAAGATACTGTGACCTCCACGTCTCTTCCACGGGGCATTGATATTGTCTTTTTATTCCACTGTAACCCCCACCACTCTTCCAAGGGGAATTAAAATCGTATTTTTTTAAGCTACTGTGACCTCCACGTCTCTTGCAAGGGGCATTAAAACCGTCTTATTAAACCACACTGAACTTCACGACTCTTCCATGGGTCATTAAAACCATCTTGTTCAGCTACTATGACCTCCACCTCTCTACCACGGGGCTTTGATATTGTCTTTTTATTCCACCTTTACCTCCACCCCTCTTCCAAGGGGCACTGATATTGTCATTTTATACTACTGCGACCTCCACCACTCTTCCAAGGGGTCACTGATATTGTCTTTTTATTCAGTTGCAACCTCCACAATTCTTTCAAGGGGCATTGATATTGTATTTTTATTCCACTGCGACCTCCACCACTCTCCCTAGGGGCATTAAAACCGTCTTGTTAAGCTACTGTGACCTCCACGTCTGTTCCATAGGGCATTGATATTGTCTTTTTATTCCACTGTAACCCCCACCACTCTTCCAAGGGGCATTAAAACCATCTTGTTAAACCACTCTGATATCCACAGCTCTACCAAGGGGCATTAAAGCCATCTTGTTAAGCTACTGTGACTACCACGTCTCTGCCACGGGGCATTGATATTGTCTTTTTATTCCACTGCGACCTCCACCACTCTTCCATTGGCCATTGATATTGTCTTTTTATTCCACTGCCACCTCCACCACTCTTCCAAGGGGCATTAAAACTGTCTTTTAAAGCTACTGTGACCTCTACGTCTCTTCCAAGGGGCATTGATATTGTCTTTTTATTCCATTACGACCTCCACCACTCATCCAATGGGCATTAAGAAAGTTTTGTTAAGCTACTGTGACCTACACGTGTCTTCCAAGGGGAATTAAAGCCATCTTGTTAAAAAACTCTGAACTCCACAACTATTCCAAGGGGCATTAAAACCGTCTATTTAAGCTACTGTGACCCCCACGTCTCTTCCACGGGGCACTAATATTGTCTTTTTATTCTACCTCGACCTCCACCACTCTTCCAAGGGGCATTAAAACCGTCTTGTTAATCTACTGTGACCTCCATGTCTCTTCCTTGGGGCATTGATATTGTCTTTTTATTCCACCGTAACCTCCAGCACTTTTCCAAGGGGCATTAAATCTGTCTTGTTAAGCTACTGTGACCTCCACGTCTCTTCCAAGGGGCATTAAAACCATCTTGATAAACCACTCTGAACTCCACAGCTCTTCCAAGGGGCATTAAAACCATCTTGTTAAGCTCCTGGGACCTCCACATCTCTTCCACGGGGCATTGATATTGTGTTTTTATTCCACTGCGACCTCCACAACTCTTCCAATGGGCATTGATATTGTCTTTTTATTCCACTGCGACCTCCACCACTCTTGCAAGGGACATTAAAACCATCATTTTAAGCTACTGTGACCTCCACGTCTATTCCAAGGGGCATTAATATTGTCTTTTTATTCCACTGCGATGTCCACCACTCATTCAAGGGGCATTAAAACCGTCTTGTTAAGCTACTGTGAACTCCACGTATCTTCCAAGGGACATTAAAACAATCTTGTTAAACCACTCTGAACTCCACAGCTATTCCAAGGGGCATTAAAACCATTGATTTAAGCTACTGTGTCCTCCACGTCTCTTCCACGGGGCTTTTATATTGTCTATTATTTCCACAGCGACCTTCACCACTCTTCCAATGGGCATTAAAAACATCTTGTTAAGCTACTGTGACGTCCACGTCTCTTCCAAGGGGCATTGATATTGTCTTTTTATACCACAGCGACCTCTACCACTCTTCCAACGGGCATTAAAACATCTTGTTAAGCTAATGTGACGTCCACGTCTCTTCCACGAGGCATTGCTATTGTCTTTTTATTCCACTGCGACCTCCACCAATCTTCCAATGGGTATTGATATTGTCTTTTTATTCCTTTGTGACCTCCATCACTCTTCCAAGTGGCATTTAAACCATCTTGTTAAGCTACTGTGACCTCCACGTCTCTTCCACGGGGCATTGATATTGTATTCTTACTCCACTGTCACCTCCACCACTCTTCCAAGAGACATTAAAACGGTCTTGTTAAGCTACTGTGACCTCTTCCACGGGGAATTGATATTGTCTTTTTATACCACAGCGACCTACACCTCTCTTCCAAGGGGCATAAAACCATCTTATTAAGCTACTGTGACCTCCAAGTTTCTTCCCCGTGGCATTGATATTGTCTTTTTATTCCACTGTGACCTCCACCACTCTTCCAAGGGGCATTGATATTGTCTTTTTATTCCACTGCGACCTCTACCACTCTTCCAAGGGGTATTAAGAACGTCTTGTTAAGCTACTGTGACCTCCACGTCTCTTTCTCGGGGCATTGATATTGTCTTTTTATTCCACTGTAACCTTCACCACTCTACCAAGGGGCATTAAAACCATCGTGATAAACCACTCTGAACTCCACAGCTCTTCCAAGAAGCATTAAAACCATCTTGTTAAGCTTCTATGACCTCCACGTCTCTTCCACGGGGCATTGATATTGTCTTTTTATTCCACTGCGACCTCCACCACTCTTCCAATGGACATTGATATTGTCTTATTATTCCTCTGCGACCTCCACCACTGTTCCAATGGCATTAAAACTGTGTTTTAAAGCTACTCTGACCTCCACGTCTTTTCCACGGGGCATTTATATTGTCTTTTTATTCCACTGCGACCTCCACCATTCATCCAAGGGGAATTAAAACCGTCTTGTTAAGCTACTGTGACCTCCACGTCTCTTCCACGGGGCACTGATATTGTCTTTTTATTCCACGGTAACCTCCACCCCTCTTCCAAGGTGCATTGATATTGTCTTTTTATACTACTGCGACCTCCACCACTCTTCCAAGGGGTCACTGATATTGTCTTTTTATTCAACTGCGACCTCCACCATTCTTCCAAGGGGCATTGATATTGGATTTTTATTCCACTGCGACCTCCACCACTCTGCCTAGGGGCATTAAAACCGTCTTGTTAAGCTACTGTGACCTCCACGTCTCTTCCATAGGGCATCGATTTTGTCTTTATATTCCACTGTAACCCCCACCACTCTTCCAATTGGTATCAAAACCGTCTTTTGTTAAGCTACTGTGACCTTCCCGTCTCTTCCTAGGGGCATTAAAACCGTCTTATTGAACCACACTGAACTCCACCATTCTTCCATGGGGCATTAAAACCATCTTGTTCAGCTACTATGACCTCGACGTCTCTTCCACGGGGCATTGATATTGTCTTTTTATTCCACTTTAACCTTCACCCCTCTTCCAAGGGGCATTGATATTGTCTTTTTATACCACTGCGACCTCCACCACTCTTCCAAGGGGTCACTGATATTGCCTATTTGTTCAACTGCGACCTCCTCCACTCTTCCAAGGTGCATTGATAATGTATTTTTATTCCACTGCGACCTCCACCACTCTGCCTAGGGGCATTAAAACAGTCTTGTTAAGCTAAAGTGACCTCCACTTCTCTTCCACGGGGCATTGATATTGTCTTTTTATTCCACTGTAATCTCCACCAATCTTCCAAGAGGCATTAAAACCGTCTTTTGCTAAGCTACTGTGACCTGCCTGACTCTTCCAAGGGGCATTAAAACCGTTTATCTAAGCTACTATGACCTCCACGTCTCTTTAACAGGGCATTGATATTGTCTTTTTATTCCACTGCGACCTCCAGCACTTTTCCAATGGGCATTGATATTGTCTTTTTGTTCCACTGCGACTTCAACCACTCTTCCAAGGGGCATTAAAACTGTCTTTTTAAGCTACTCTGACCTCCACGTCTCTTCCACAGAGTATTAAATCCATCTTGTTAAACCACTCTGAACTTCACAGCTCTTTCAAGGGGCATTAATAAGGTCTATTTAAGCTACTGTGACCTCCACGTCTCTTCCACGGGGCTTTGATATTGTCTTTCTATTCCACAGCGAGCTCCACCACTCTTCCAAGGGGCATTAAAACCGTCTTGTTAACCTACTGTGACCTACACGTCTCTTCCAATGGGCATTAGAACCATCTTGTCAAAGCACTCTGAACTCCACAGCTCTTCCAAGGAGCATTAAAACCACCTTGTTAAGCTACTGTGACCTCCACGTCTCTTCCACGGGGCATTGATATTGTCTTTTTATACCACAGCGACCTCCACCACTCTTCCAAGGGGCAATAAAACCATCTTATTAAGCTACTGTGACCTCCACGTGTCTTCCCCGTGGCATTGATATTGTCTTTTTATTCCACTGCGACCTCCACCACTCTTCCAAGGGGCATTGATATTGTCTTTTTATTCCACTGCAACCTCCACCACTCTTCCAAGGGGCATTAAAACCGTTTTTTAAATCTAATTTGAACTCCACGTTTTTTCCACGGGGCATTGATATTGTCTTTTTATTCCACTGTAACCTCCACTACTCTTCCAAGGGGCATTAAAACTGCCTTGTTAAGCTACTGTGACCTACACGTCTCTTCCAAGGTGCATTAAAACCATCTTGATAAACCACTCTGAACTCCAAAGCTCTTCCAAGGGGCATTAAAACCATCTTTTTAAGCTACTTTGACCTCCACGTCTCTTCCAAGTGGCATTGATATTGTCTTTTTATTCCAATGCGACTTCCACCACTCTTCCAAGGGGCAATAAAACCATCTTATTAAGCTACTGTGACCTCCACATCTCTTCCACAGGGCATTGGTATTGTTTTTTTATTCCACTGCGACCTCCACTACTCTTCCAAGGGGCATTAATATTGTCTTTTTATTCTACTGTGACCTCCACCACTCTTCCAAGGGGCATTAAAACCAACTTGTTAAGCTACTGTGATCTCCACGTCTCTTCCATGGGGCATTGATATTGTTTTTTTATTCTACTGTAACCTCCACCGCTCCTCCAATACGCATTAAAACCGTCTTGCTAAGCTACTCTGACCTACACGTCTCTTCTAAGGGGCATTAAAACCATCTTGATAAACCCCTTAGAACTTCACAGTTCTTCCAAGTGTCATTAAAACCGTCTTGTTAAGCTACAGTGACCTCCACGTCTCTTCCACAGGGCATTGGTATTGTTTTTTTATTCCACTGCGACCTCCACTACTCTTCCAAGGGGCATTAAAACCGTTTTTTTAATCTAATTTGAACTCCACGTTTTTTCCACGGGGCATTGATATTGTCTTTTTATTCCACTGTAACCTCCACCACTCTTCCAAGGGGCATTAAAACTGCCTTGTTAAGCTACTGTGACCTACACGTCTCTTCCAAGGTGCATTAAAACCATCTTGATAAACCACTCTGAACTCCAAAGCTCTTCCAAGGGGCATTAAAACCATCTTTTTAAGCTACTTTGACCTCCACGTCTCTTCCAAGTGGCATTGATATTGTCTTTTTATTCCAATGCGACTTCCACCACTCTTCCAAGGGGCAATAAAACCATCTTATTAAGCTACTGTGACCTCCACATCTCTTCCACAGGGCATTGGTATTGTTTTTTTATTCCACTGCGATCTCCACTACTCTTCCAAGAGGCATTAATATTGTCTTTTTATTCTACTGTGACCTCCACCACTCTTCCAAGGGGCATTAAAACCAACTTGTTAAGCTACTGTGATCTCCACGTCTCTTCCATGGGGCATCGATATTGTTTTTTTATTCTACTGTAACCTCCACCACTCTTCCAAGGGGCATTAAAACCGTCTTTTTAAGCTACTGTATACTCCACGTCTCTTCCACGGGGCATTGATATTGTCTTTTTATTCCACTGTAACCTCCACCACTCTTCCAAGGGGCATTAAAACTATTTTGCTAAGCTGCAGTGACTTCCACGTCTCTTCCACAGGGCAATAAATCCATCTTGTTAAACCACTCTGACCTCCACAGCTATTCCAAGGGGCATTAAAACCGTCTATTTAAGCTACTATGACCTCCACGTCTCTTCCACGGGGAATTGATATTGTCTTTTTATTCCACTGCGACCTCCACCACTCATCCAAGGGGCATTAAAACCGTGTTATTAAGCTACTGTGACCTCCACGTCTCTTCCACGGGACATTGATATTGTCTTTTTATTCCACTGCGACCTCCACCACTCTTCCAAGGGGCATTGATATCGTCTTTTTATTCCACTGCGACCTCAACAACTCTTCCAAGGGGCATTAATACCATCTTGTTAAGCTGCTGTGACCTCCATGTCTCTTCCACGGGGCATTGATATTGTCTTTTTATTCCACTGTAACCTCCACCACTCTTCCAAGTGGCATTAAAACCATCTTTTGTTGAGCTACTGGGACCTTGACGTCTCTTCCAAGGGGCATTAAAACCATCTTATTAAGCCACTCTGAAATCCACCACTCTTCCAAGGGGCATTAAAACCATCTTGTTCAGCTACTGTGACCTCCATGTCTCTTCCACGTGGCAGTGATATTGTCTTTTCATTTCACTGTAACCTCCACCACTCTTCCAAGGGACATTAAAACCGTCTTGTCAAGCTACTCTGACCCCCACTTCTCTTCCAAGGGTCATTAAAACCATCTTGATAACCACTCTGAACTCTACAGCTCTTTCAAGGGGCATTAAAACCGTATATTTAAGCTACTGTGACCTCCACGTCTCTCTCACAGGGCTTTGATATTGTTTTTTTTTCCACAGCGGCCTCCACCACTCTTCCAACGTGCTTTAAAACCATCTTGTTAAGCTACTGTGACCTGCACCTCTCTTCCAAGGGGCATTGATATTGTCTTTTTATTCCAATGCGATCTCCACCACTCTTCCAATGGGCATTAAAACCATGTTGTTAGGCTACTGTGTTCTCCAAGTCTCTTCCACGGGGCATTGATATCGTCTTTTTAATTTCACTGTAACCTCTATCACTCTTCCAAGGGGCATTAAAATTGTCTTGTTAAGCTACTGTGTTCTCCACGCCTCTTCCACGGGGCATTGATATAGTCTTTTTATTCCACTGCGACATGCACCACTCTTCCAAGGGGAATTGATATTGTCTTTTTATTCCACTGTAACCTCCACCACTCTTTCAAATAGCATTAAAACCGTCTTGTTAAGCTACTGTGTTCTCCAAGTCTCTTCCACAGGACATTGATATCGTGTTTTTATTCCACTGTGACATCCAGCACTCTTCCAAGGGGCATGAAAACCTTCTTGTTAAGCTACTGTGACCTCCACCTCTCTTCCACGGGGAATTGAAATTGTCTTTTTATTCCACTGTAACCTCCCCCACTCTTTCAAGGGACATTAAAACCATCTTGTTAAGCTACTGTGACCTCCACGTCTCTTCCAAGGGGCATTAAAACCATCTTGTTAGAACACTCTGAACTCCATGTCTCTTCCAAGGGGCATTAAAACCGTCTTGTTAAACCACTCTGAACTCAACGTCTCTTCCAAGGGGCATTAAAATCGACTTGTTAAACCACACTTAACTCCACGTCTCTTCTAAACGGCACTAAAACCGTCTTTTTAGGTTACTGTGACCTCCAAGTCTCTTCCAAGGGGCATTAAAACCTTCTTGTTAAACCACTCTGAACTCAACGTCTCTTCCAAGGGGCATTAAAATCGACTTGTTAAACCACACTTAACTCCACGTCTCTTCTAAACGGCACTAAAACCGTCTTTTTAGGCTACTGTGACCTCCAAGTCTCTTCCAAGGGGCATTAAAACCGTCTTGTTGAACCACTCTGAACTCCATGTCTCTTCCAATGCGCATTAAAACAGTCTTGTTAAGCTACTATGTCCTCCACGTTTCTTCCAAGGGGAATTAAAAGCGTCTTGCTAAACCACTTTGAACTCCACGTCTCTTCCAAGGGGCATTGATATTTTCTCCTTATTCTACTGTGACCTCCACGTCTCTTCCAAGGGGCATTAAAACCGTCTTGTTAAACCACTCTGAACTCCATGTCTCTTCAAAGTGGCATTAAAATTGTCTTGTTAAGCTACTATGACCTCCACGTCTCTTCCAAGGGGCATTAAAACCATCTTGTTAAACCATTCTGAACTCCACGTCTCTTACAAGGGGCATTAAAACCGTCTTGTTAAACCACTCTGAACACCAAGTCTCTTCCAAGAGGCATTAAAACCATCTTGTTAAGCTACTGTGACCTCCACGTCTCTTCCAAGGGGCATTAAAAACGTCTTGTTAAACCACTCTGAACTCCACGTCTCTTCCAAGGGGCATTAAAACCGTCTTGTTAAGCTACTGTGACCTCCACGTCTCTTCCAAGTGGCATTAAAAACGTCTTGTTAAACCACTCTGAACTCCACGTCTCTTCCAAGGGGCATTAAAACCGTCTTGTTAAGCTACTGAGACCTCCACGTCTCTTCCATGGGGCATTAAAAACGTCTTGTTAAACCACTCTGGACTCCACGTCTCTTTCAAAGTGCATTAAAATTGTCTTTTTAAGCTACAGTGACCTCCATGTCTCTTCCAAGGGGCTTTAAAACCGTCTTGTTAAGCTACTATGACCTCCACGTCTCTTCCAAGGGCCATTAAAACCGTTTTGCTAAACCACTCTGAACTCAACCTCTCTTCCAAGGGGCATTGATATTGTATCTTTATTCCACTGTAACCTTCACCACTCTTCCAAGGGGCATTGATATTGTCTCTTTATTCCACTGTGACCTCCACGTCTCTTCCAAGGGCCGTTAAAACCATCTTGTTAAACCACTCTGAACTCCACGTCTCTTCCAAGTGGCATTAAAACCGTCTTTTTAAGCTACTGTGACCTCCACGTCTCTTCCAAGGGGCTTTAAAACTGTCTTGTTAAACCAATCTGGACTCCACGTTTCTCACAAGGGGTAATAAAACCGTCTTGTTAAACCACTTTGAACCCCAAGTCTCTTCCAAGAGGCATTAAAACCGTCTTGTTAAGCTACTGTGACCTCCACGTCTCTTCCAAGGGGCATTAAAACCGTCTTATTAAACTACTCTGAACTCCACCACTCTTCCAAGGGGCATTAAAACCGTCTTGTTCAGCTACTATGACCTCCCCGTCTCTTTCACTGGGCATTGATATTGTCTTTTTATTTCACTGCGACCTCCACCACTCTACCAAGGGGCATTGATATTGTCTTTTTATTCCACTTCGACCTCCACCACTCATCCAAGGGGCATTAAAACCGTCTTGTTAAAAAACTCTGAGCTCCACAGCTCTTCCAAGGGGCATTGATATTGTCTTTTTGTTCCACTGCGACTTCCACCACTCTTCCAAGGGGCATTAAAACTGTCTTGTCTAGCTATTCTGACCTCCACGTCTCTTCCACAGGGTCTTAAAACCATCTTGTTAGACCACTCTGAACTCCATGTCTCTTCCAAGGGGCATTAAAACCGTCTTGCTAAGCTACTGTGACCTCCACGTCTCTTCCAAGGGGCATTAAAACCTTCTTGTTAAACCACTCTGAACTCAACGTCTCTTCCAAGGGGCATTAAAATCGACTTGTTAAACCACTCTTAACTCCACGTCCCTTCTAAACGGCACTAAAACCGTCTTTTTAGGCTACTGTGACCTCCACGTCTCTTCCAAGGGGCATTAAAACCGTCTTGTTAAGCTATTGTGACCTCCACGTATTTTCCAAGGGGCATTAAAACTGTCTTGTTGAACCACTCTGAACTCCACGTCTCTTCCAAGGGGCATTAAAACCATCTTGTTAAGCTACTATGTCCTCCACGTCTCTTCCAAGGGGCATTAAAACCGTCTTGCTAAACCACTCTGAACTCCACGTCTCTTCCAAGGGGCATTGATATTGTATCTTTATTCCACTGTAACCTCCACCACTCTTCCAAGGGGCATTGATATTGTCTCTTTATTCTACTGTGACCTCCACGTCTTTTCCAAGGGGCATTAAAACCGTCTTGTTAAACCACTCTGAACTCCAATTCTCTTCCAAGAGGCATTAAAACCATCTTGTTAAGCTACTGTGACCTCCACGCCTCTTACAAGGGACATTAAAAACGTTTTGTTAAACCACTCTGAACTCCACGTCTCTTCCAAGGGGCATTAAAACCGTCTTGTTAAGCTACTGTGACCTCCACATCTCTTCCAAGGGGCATTAAAAACGTCTTGTTAAACCACTCTGAACTCCACGTCTCTTCCAAGGGGCATTAAAACCGTCTTGTTAAGCTACTGTGACCTCCACGTCTCCTCCAAGGGGCATTAAAAACGTCTTGTTAAACCACTCTGAACTCCACGTCTCTTTCAAAGCGCATTAAAATCATCTTTTTAAGCTACAGTGACCTCCATGTCTCTTCCAAGGGGCTTTAAAACCGTCTTGTTAAGCTACTATGACCTCCACGTCTCTTCCAAGGGGCACTAAAACCGTGTTGCTAAACCACTCTGAACTCAACCTCTCTTCCAAGGGGCATTGATATTGTATCTTTATTCCACTGTAACCTCCACCACTCTTCCAAGGGGCATTGATATTGTCTCTTTACTCCACTGTGACCTCCACGTCTCTTCTAAGGGGCATTAAAACCGTCTTGTTAAACCACTCTGAAATCCACGTCTCTTCCAAGGGCCGTTAAAATCATCTTGTTAAACCACTCTGAACTCCACGTCTCTTCCAAGGGGCATTAAACTTGTCTTGTTAAACCAATCTGGACTCCATGTTTCTTACAAGGAGTAATAAAACCGTCTTGTTAAACCACTCTGAACTCCAAGTCTCTTCCAAGAGGCATCAAAACTGTCTTGTTAAGCTACTGTGACCTCCACGTCTCTTCCAAGGGTCATTAAAAACGTCTTTTTAAACCACTCTGAACTCCACGTCTCTTCCAAGGGGCATTAAAACCATCTTGTTAAGCTACTGTGACCTCCACGTCTCTTCCAAGGGGCATTAAAAACGTCTTGTTAAACCACTCTGAACTCCACGTCTCTTCCAAAGTGCATTAAAATCGTCTTGTTAAGCTACAGTGACCTCCATGTCTCTTCCAAGGGGCATTGATATTGTCTTTTTATTCCACTGCGACCTCCACCACACTTTTAGTCAGCTTTTGCTTTTCAATGCATAAGTGAACACTAAGGGAGACCCACTCCCCAATAATGGGTAGAAGGTTTTTAGTATGCTGTAATCCACGTCTGTTTCAAGGGGCATTGCAGTTCCTCATAATTTTTGGAAAGCTTTCCATTCACTGCTTAGGCCAACAGTGTACAGTAGACCCAGTTGCTATAAATGGAAAAAAAGGTTTAGTTAAGGCCCTCTGACCTCCATGTCACTTCTAAGGGGCATTGGAGTGCCTCAAAATTTTTGGTAGGCATTGCACTCACTGTATGCCCTATAACTGTGTAGCCAAACCTCTCCTTTTGGTACAGAAACATATCCTACAAGACATGTGTGGTTGACTGACCTGACATTGGTGTGAATGGTTCCTGTTCCTCCTGCTCTTTCTCCTTTGCCACCACCTCATCCATCATTCATCACATCAAGCTTTTTTTAAACGGGAGTCATAGAACAGGGATAGTAGCAGGAAAACATCCAGCAATCCTCGTAGGAGGTAGGATATGCGCCAAAACGCTGACCACCTCAGGCCTAGCTGCTACTACATACATGCGCTTGCATTCCAAGGAACAGAAAACTAAGGAGATGGATGGCCTCATGATCATGAATAATTTACTCGTTGTGTAGGAGGCCGACCACTGCTGCTGTCTACCTTCGGAACTTTGTCAGTCAACATAACTGACCAATAGAGTCATGCAGAAATTTAGTAGGAGGGACCCAAACGTGACGCTGTTCAACGTCAACTAGTAAGTATATCAAATAGAAAAAAGACGTAAACTGAATATTATCCAAAAAATACAAAGAATTCTTTATTAGTAATATTTAAAATCAGACAAAAACACAATGTTTAAAAAAAGGCAGTAAGTATTAATAATTAACCAAAAAAAAAAAAGAAAAGAGCACCATAATAGATACCCACATGAGCATGAATTACAGTAGTACAGGTCAAACAATGAAAAATAGAAAAAATCTTTATAAAACTTGTTCAAGCCAAGTCACTAAGCAAATCATCAATCTAGATCATATGAGGATCTGTACCTCACCTCACCTCACCTCATATGATCTAGATTGATGATTTGCTTAGTGCGCATGTGGGAGACCTCGTTTCTGAAACTCTATGACGTGTACCATTGCTATCACTGTTCCAAAAAGCCCATTTTTGATGTCTTTCAAATGGCTGCTGAGTTTCAGTGAAAATACGCGTGCGACTTTCAGTGAAAATACAGCAGATAGTCCTACTGAAAGACTGTTAGAATTTGTATTATGGCAAGAAAAAAGCAGCTAAGTAAAGAAAAATGAGTGGCCATCATTACTTTAAGAAATGAAGGTCAGTCTGTCCGCAAAATTGGGCAAACTTTGAAAGTGCAGTTGCAAAAACCATCAAGCGCTACAAAGAAACTGGCTCACATGAGGACCTCCCCAGGAAAGGAAGACCAAGAGTCACCTCTGCTTTTGAGGATAAGTTTATCCGAGTCACCAGCCTCAGAAATCACAGGTTAACAGCAGCTCAGATTAGAGACCAGGTCAATGCCACACAGAGTTCTAGCAGCAGACACATCTCTTCAACAACTGTGAAGAGGAGACTTTGTGCAGCAGGCCTTCATGGTAAAATAGCTGCTAGGAAACCACTGCTAAGGACAGGCAACAAGCAGAAGAGACTTGTTTGGGCTAAAGAACACAAGGAATGGACATCAGAACAGTGGAAATCTGTGCTTTGGTCTGATGAGTCCAAATTGAGATTTTTGGTTCCAACCACCGTGTCTTTGTGAGACGCAGAAAAGGTGAACGGATGGACTCTCAATGCCGGGTTCCCACCGTGAAGCATGGAGAAGGAAGTGTGATGGTGTGGGGGTGCTTTACTGGTGACACTGTTGGGGATTTATTCAAAATTGAAGGCATACTGAACCAGCATGGCTACCACAGCATCTTGCAGCGGCATGCTATTCCATCTGGTTTGCGTTTAGTTGGACCATCATTTATTTTTCAACAGGACAATGACACCAAACATACCCCCAGGCTGTGTAAGGGCTATTTGACAAGAAGGAGAGTGATGGGGTGAAACGCCAGATGACCTGGCCTCCACAGTCACCAGACCTGAACCCAATTGAGATGGTTTGGGGTGAGCTGGACTGAGTGAAGGTAAAAGGGCCAAAAAGTGCTAAGCATCTCTGGGAACTCCTTCAAGATTGTTGGAAGACCATTTCCGATGACTACCTCTTGAAGCTCATCAAGAGAATGCCAAGAGTGTGCAAAGCAGTCATCAAAGCAAAAGGTGGCTATTTTGAAGAACCTAGAATATAAGACATATTTTCAGTTGTTTCACACTTTTTTGTTAAGTATATAATTCCACATGTGTTAATTCATAGTTTTGATGCCTTCAGTGTGAATGTACAATTTTCATAGTCATGAAAATACAGAAAAATCTTTAAATGAGAAGGTGTGTCCAAACTTTTGGTCTGTACTGTATATATTCTGTTTTGTATATTATAGTGACTGTCGGGGGCGCTCTTTTACACCTCTCCCCGTGGAGCTCCGCACACTCTTCACTATGTCGGGGCTGTGGACAAATGGGAAAAGTCACATTCTGGCAAAACTGAATAATCAGTGCTGAGTGTAATTTTTTATATTGCAAAAAGTGACAATGCAAGTTTTATTAATCTGGAAAAAAAAGAATTTTGCCCAAACACAAAGTATAAGAGTGTAAAAATAGAAAAAATATATAACAGTGCATAAAAAAATCCTGTTTGACCTGTGATGTTTGCTCCATTAAAAACATGAGCAATTCCATAAAAAAGCATTAAAACTACAATAAAAAGCCAGAAGAGGCATCTAGATTGCAGAGTGTATGAGAAGCTCCTGGAATCAACTACGATCTAGTGGTGTCAGTGCTGAACTGTCTACATTGGAGTTGTTCTCTTGAGGCCCTCACTCCAGCAACTCCGATCTAGTCACCTCAACACTGAAGCATCTAGAGTGGAACTGTTAAAACGGTTAACACAAAAGATAAACTCCAATCTAGACACCTCAGCACTGAAAGCACTAGATCGAAGAGGAGAATGTGAGAACCTCAAAAGATAAACTCCGATCTAGACGCCTCAGCACTGAAAGCACTAGATCGAAGAGGAGCATGTGAGAACCTCAAAAGATCAACTCCGATCTAGAAAGTTCAGCAGTGAGGCGTCTAGAATGGAGTGGCTAAAGTGAGGACCACAAAAAATCAACTGCGATCTAGACGCAACCGTGTAATGAGACAAGGATCTGACAATTGGCCACTTCCTGTTTCATAAGTTGCAATGGAATCTGAGCAAAAGGACCTGCATGACTCACTTCTGGTCATGTGATCAGGTCACATGATCGCAAACACGGAAGTAACAAGCACAAATGTGTATGTCGCCACCCGGTGTCATGTTATTGGATCTGCAATAACCCAGATCCAAATAGAAAAGAAAAAAATAGGTAAAGGCAGTTAAAATGAATGGGGAATATATATATAATAGAATCACAGGTGTTCATAAAGCGTAGACCTCTGGCTACCAATGGTATTAGTAAGAAAAATATAGTAATACATGTTTAAGGGATAAACTAGACCAAGGGGAAAAAAATATAAGGAAAAATAATTTAGGGAAATATACTGATCACTACCCAATGTAGTATTAGATTGAAATAAAAGAAAAGAAAGGAAGAGAAGAAAATAGAGAGGAGTAGGTGATATCTAGCATTAATCAACAGACAACATCATCACCCACAGGAGTGAATAAAGTTCTATGAGAAGAAATGTGATTTCATGCAGTTCCAGAGAAAGGAATCAAGTAGTACGTGTCTGAAACAGAAAAACAATAATTAATACATTTACAGAAAGCTAGATAACTCATACTCTCTATTTAAATCCCGAGGTTACAACGTATCCAACGTATGGATCTAAAAAGCTTCACGACGTTTTAATGCCTGAATCCTATTATCCCCACATATTAATGGTGGTACATGTTCCAGAACCTGAAAATTGACTTGTTCTACGGAGTGCTTCTTTAAATTAAAATGGTAAGATAAGGGGAGATAAGTCTTCCCACATCTTATACTCGACTTGTTTTGAGATATGCGGTCTCGTATAGGTTAGGTTGTCTCACCAACATATATGAGACCATCAAGGACATTTGATCGCATACACTACAAAAGAAGAATCACAAGTAAAAAAACCTTGAATTCTAATCCCGGTATGGGGGTGGAAAAAAGTATCACCCCGCTGTATATTGCTACATTGCGGGCAGCGTAGGCATGGGTATGTACCTTTTTTCTGAGTTCATAGAAAGGTTTGTATTGGCGTCTTTCTCAAGGAATGCCAATACAAACAAGTTGAAAGAGTACTTGTTTAAAATTTGCTCGAATCTTTTACAAAAATTGTCATTATCTTTAAACATTGTTGGTTGAAAGTTTACCCTCAAGCCATGTGGTATTCTTTGTGCCAAATCACTGGGAATTCAGACATTGGAAATAATTTCAGCTACTTCATTTGTAGTATAAGAAAAGGTTTCACTAGACATACAGTTAGGTCCATATATATTTGGACAGAGACAACATTTTTCTAATTTTGGTTCTAGACATTACCACAATGAATTTTAAACAAAACAATTCAGATGCAGTTGAAGTTCAGACTTTCAGCTTTCATTTGAAGGGTATCTGTGTCACCCTGACCTGGATGCCACAAGTGTAATTAAAGCTGTGTCTGAGAGCAAGGGGGAGGTTCTCTAGTCAGGGGAACATTAGCATGCAATGCCTCCTGTCTCAGGCCAGTAGGGGGAGCTGGCTGCCCCTATAAAAGCTGGTACTGAGGGCAGGGTTAGAGAGAACTGGATTGCCTGTCTCAGCACTGAGACGTGTCCCAGAGTGGAGCAGGGACAGAAAGTTGATTGCACCTAAGAGGAAGTGTGGCAGTAGGAGAGCCACAAGTCAGAGACAAGAGGCGAAGAGAGCCTGTCTTGGCAGAGAAAAGACTTAACTTTACCAGACTTTGGTGTCTGAGGCTGGAAGGATTCCACATCCCCCAGCAGAGAACCAGTCCGCAAGGGACTGTACATTCCTTGGCCTAAGAAGCCTGGAGGCCCTGCCACAACCGAAGGGACCAGTAAAGCCGTACAAGGCTGGGAGCAGAAAGGAACCCACGTCGCAGGCCATACAGGCGAGAATACACGGAGAGCTCGGAAACGTGGGCTGTTATCCTATCAGGAGGAGATAGCCAGAAGGAGCGCAGAAAGCACGGTAGGCCTACACCCTCACCCTGACCAGGGCCAATTTCCCCGTTGCTCTCAGACATCCAGGTCCCCTCCTAGCCGGGACTGTTTGTGGGTCAATTTACCTGTTTTAGTAAAGACCCTGGACTGCAACCTGTTGTCTGTGTGCTCCTTGCTCCTCCAGCACTACCAGCACTGGGACTCTCAATACCATCACTCCCACCATCCACTATACTGCCCTGGGGCCGCACTCTTCCCGTGGGGAGTCACACTACCCTAGCTGCACACCTCATCAGCCCCAGCGGTCTGCATGCAGCGGCGGTTCCTAATAACCGCAATCCACGGGTGGCGTAGTCGGACATAAACATCAGTACATAACGGACTACCACTGGCCTGACCACCCTGAGCCACGGAACCGGGTTGCCACTACTACTCCCACCGTTTCCCTATTGCCCGGATCCGAGTGCCCCACGGCCCAGGGGGCGAGTCAGCTTTGGCGTAGTCGGCAGGATTTCGTGCCCGCAACCACCAGGTACTGCGTGCCTGAAAAAGACTTTTGTAACTTACCTGTGGAGTCGTTTCCCGCCATCCGGAGCTGATTCCCGCCATTAGACGCCATCTTGGACCGTTTCCCGCCGTCCGGAGTCGTTTCCCGCCATCCGGAGCCGATTCCCGCCATCAGACGCCATCTTGGACCGTTTCCCACCGTCTTCGGCCGTCTTCCCGCCATCCGCGGCTGCTTCCCGCCATCGGACGCCATCTTCAGGACGCCGCGCGGGAAGAAGAGGGGCGTGGACGTCAAAACCGCGCGAGATCCGAAGCTCCGCCCCACGCACCGACGCTGCGCAAGGTCCTGGAAGGGAGAGAGAGCGACGCTGACGTCATCAGGACGCGACGCCAGGTCCTCGTCCATAGCAGCAGCAGCGGAGCCGCGGCCTACAGAAGAGGATCGTCGGAAGGTAGGCCACGCTTAACTAGGGGGGAGGAAGATGTCGGACACAGAGGCGCCCACTACCACCAACGCAGCTGCAGCAGCGGTGATGCCCTTTGCCCTGCCCTACATCCCTGGAGCGGCCTGGCTGCCCAAATACTCAGGGGAGCCCCATGCCCTAACTGACTTCAAGGAAAGGCTATACAGTTTGTTCCAGGTTTACCCCCTGACAGAGGAGCAGAAGGTCAGCATATTAACAGGGCAGTTAACTGGCGCAGCCCAAAGGGAGGTAAAATCATGGCCCACTGAGGAGAAAAGGACTGTGAAGGGTATTCTGGCCCGGCTGCGGGGTACCTTTGATACACGTACCTCCGCTGAGATTAAAATGAGGTTCTATGGATGTAAGCAGCGGGCACAGGACAGCATCAGAGACTATGCCCTAAATCTGCAGGAAGCCTTGAGGGCTATTCAACAAACTGACCCTGGCAGTGTGCAGGAAACCGATAAGCTGCTAACAGAACAATTCATAGAAGGTCTGCTGTCTAGCGCCCACAGGGCCCAACTGCGCCTCATGTTCTTTCAGAACCCCGACCTGACCTTTGCCCAATTTAAGGACAGGGCCATAAGGGTGCTCCGTGAATCTGCAACCAGTGGCGCTATAAAACCCCCGGCGCCCTGCTATCACCTACCACCAGGAGGCGGCGCCCTCCTCTATGGACTCCGTGGAGGCTGATGCACAGGCCCTGAACCAAGCCCCGTCGAAAGGCCTGCACCACCAAGTCCAGGAGCTGACCAGGAGCGTCGCGGCGTTGACCAGGACCGTCCAGGCGTTGCAAGTGGACCCGTCAAGACCCATCGAGCTGGCTTCAAGTCCGGAGGATGTCCCGTGGTGTCGACAGAGGAGGATCCCGTCGTTCCGAGGGAGGCCCACAGACCGCTACGCAGAGGATGGACAGCCCATTTGCCGTCGATGCAACCAGACCGGACACATTTCCAGGTACTGTAATTTAAACGGGTCCTACCTGGGGCAGAGGGCCGACCCCCAGGCATAAGATCACCAGGCCCTTATAATTGGCGTGATAAGTACATTGGGGGGCGCCCGGTTTTACCCGTGGTGCTGGACGGTATCCCCATGAGCGCCTTGCTGGATACTGGGTCGCAAGTAACCACAATCCCTTATGTACTTTTTAAGCAGTATTGGACTGATGCTGATATCACACGGTATCCAGACAGTAACTTGAGCATCATCGCCAGTAATGGCTTACCCGTGCCGCAGATGGGGTTCAAGGAGATGACCATTAAAATTGGTAAAGTTGAACTGCCGGCACAGGGAGTGATTATTGTGGACATTGACCGTCATGAAAGTCACCCTAAAATAACTGTGGGTACTAACATAATTGAAAATTGTCTTTCAGAGGTAATTGTAATTCAACAACAGGTGGCGGTGAATGCTAGTTCCAGCCAACAGAGGGTCCTCAACAAGGAGATAAAAGCCCTGATGAGACGGCAGCAGGTAGAACTGTCTGGTGGTGAGATCGGTAGCGTAAGACTCAGTGATCCATTCCCCATTTCCATGCCTCCCAAAAGTGAAATGATGATCTGGTGTCGGACTGCAATCGGGTTGAGAGGTAGAGACTACCAAGCCATGGTAGAACCCGTGTACTCAGACAGCAGGCCCACCATTTTGACAGCCCGGGGGGTGGTTGATGTCCGTCATGGGAGGGTGCCCGTCCGCATCCTCAACATTGGGGAGAGGGAAGTACACTTACCCAGGTACGCTACACTCGCCAAACTGTTTGTTGTCGAACACCAAGCTATCAGGGCCGTGGAACCCTTGCCTCCATCTCCTCAGGCGGAGGGTAATGGCTCCCAGAAACAAAAAGAGGACTGGTGCCAGAAACTCCACGTGGGTGCTGACTCCACTCCCCTGTACCAAAAACAAGGAGTCTACCGGGTGGTACAGGAGTACGAGAGAGTCTTTAGTAAGCACCCGCTAGACTTCGGCAGAGTAAAAGGGATAGAACACCACATCCCCACAGGGAGCCACCCACCAATAAAAGAGAGGCACAGACCTGTACCCCCTGCACATTATCAGAACGCCAAGGGTATGCTGCGGGAAATGAAAGAAGCTGGGGTCATTAGAGATAGCTGTAGCCCCTGGGCAGCCCCCTTGGTTCTGGTGAAAAAGAAAGACGGCACCATGAGAATGTGCGTGGACTATAGACAAATCAACCGTATCACCCACAAAGACGCATATCCGCTGCCTAGAATAGAAGAGTCTTTAGCCGCACTAAAATCTGCTAACTTCTTTTCTACTTTGGACCTTACTAGCGGGTACTGGCAGGTTCCTGTGGCAGAGGCTGACAAGGAGAAGACCGCCTTCACCACCCCGATGGGACTGAGCGAATTCAACTGTATGCCTTTCGGGCTCTGCAACGCACCAGGGACCTTCCAGCGGCTGATGGAATGCTGTCTAGGGCACCGAAACTTCGAGACGGTCCTCCTTTACCTGGACGACGTGATCGTCTATTCGAAGACCTACGAGGACCATCTCAAGCACCTGGCCGAGGTGTTCGAAGCCCTGGCAGGCTATGGCCTGAAGGTGAAACCATCGAAGTGTCACCTGCTGAAACCAAAAGTCCAGTACCTAGGGCACGTGGTAAGTGCGGAAGGAGTAGCCCCCGACCCTGACAAGGTCACGGCAATCAAGAGCTGGCCAAGCCCCTCGAACATCAAAGAGGTGAGACAGTTTCTCGGGTTGGTAGGCTACTACCGAAGGTTCATCCCCGGGTTCACTAAGATGGCAGCTCCTATGCAGGACCTCCTGATCGGACAGTCCAAGTCCAGGAGTCAAAAGCCACCCTTCAAGTGGGATAAACCGGAAGAGGAGTCCTTCCGCCAGCTAAATATGGCCCTCACGGGGGATGAGATCCTGGCCTACCCTGATTACGGCCAGCCTTTCATTCTCCACACAGATGCCAGTAATGTGGGACTGGAAGCCGTACTGTCCCAAAACTAACAGGGCACAGAACGGGTGATCGCATACGCCAGCCGGAAGCTGAGGCCCACCGAGAGGAACCCGGAGAATTACAGCTCCTTCAAGCTAGAATTCTTGGCGGTGGTGTGGGCCGTGACGGAACGCTTCAAGCATTACCTGGCCTCCGCGAAGTTCACCGTGTACACGGACAACAACCCGTTGACACACCTGGACAATGCAAGACTGGGTGCCCTGGAACAGCGGTGGATGGCCCGTCTCTCCAACTATGACTTCTTGATCAAGTACCGGGCAGGCAAAACCAACGCCAACGCGGACGCCCTATCAAGAATGCCTCACTTACCTGAAGGTGACGAAGACCCAGAAGAGCTGGAGGAGGTAGAACTCCCCGCGTTTCACCGGTATGGAGCCTCTCAACACTCTCACCGCGTGAAGGAGGAGGATCTAACAACTGTGATGATGAATCCCCTACCTCACCACAGCTGGGCCGAGACCCAAGATAGTGACCCTGCAGTCCGCCTGGTGAAAGATCTGCTGACCCGGGAAGACGCCCGCCTAGATCCAGATGCCCCAGAGGAAGCCAAGCAGCTATGAAAGGAGAAGAGCAAGCTGTTCCTCTACGAAGGCAAGTTGTGCAGAAGGATTGTCAACCACCGGACGCACGAGCTGACCTGGCAAGTCCTGGTCCCAAGGCGGGATGCAGCTATGGTCCTGGGGGCTTACCATGACAGAGCGGGACACTTCGGTTGGAAGAAACTGGAGTTCCTACTAAGAGGAAGGTTCTTTTGGGTCGGCATGAGAGGAGCAGTAGAAAAGTGGTGCAGAGACTGTGTCCCTTGTCACCTGAGGAGGAAGGACCGCACCAGCCAGAAGACATCCTTGAGGCCCATCGTCACCACGCAGCCTCTTGAGCTGGTAGCTCTGGACCACGTCAAGTTGGCTCCAAGCCGGTCCGGATACATCTACGCACTGACAATCGTGGACCACTATTCCCGTTTTCTAGTGGTGGTCCCGGTAAAGGACTTGACAGCCCAAACAGCGACCAGAGCCTTCCAGCAGTACTTCTGCCGTCCACACGGGTATCCGGAACAGGTCCTGACAGACCAGGGTCCAGCGTTCGAGGCTGAAATCTTCCAGGAGTTCTGCAACCTCTATGGCTGTAAGAAAATTCGTACAACGCCTTACCACCCACAAACCAACGGGATGTGTGAGAAGATGAACAATATAGTCATTGATCTCCTGAGACGTTGCCCCTGGAGGAACGCAGCCAGTGGCCAGAAAAACTGCCGGACCTGATAGACCTATACAACAATATCCCGGTGAATGCTACAAACTGCACCCCGGCTTATCTGATGCGAGCTAGACCAGGTAAGCTGCCTGTAGACCTGGAGATGGGAGTCCTAATACCTGAGGACACCTCCCCGGATGCAGACTGGGATACGGAAAGGCAACTGCAGTACAAGAAGGTACAGGAGAGTGTGGAGAAGAGCCTGGCCCAGGTGAGAGAGAGGCAAGAAAAACTCTTCAACCAACACACCCCTGCTGGTCCCCTAGACCCTGGTGAGCAAGTCCTAAAGCGGAAGAGAAGGCTACATAAGTTGGACGACCAGTGGGAAAGGGAACCCTACACCGTACTGCAGTCTGACCACGACAACCCAAAGGTGTGCGTAATCACCAAGGACGGAGGAGAAACCACTAGTGTCGTCTCCAGAGACGACCTCAAAAGGTGCCCCGAGCAACTCCGTAGTGCAGAAGAAGATCAGAGTGACCTTGAACCCGCAGAGGACAAGGAAGAAATGATCAGCACCGTTCTCGGAGAGATCCCTCAGTCCTGGACTCGCATAAATGATGCTATAGTGGTACCCGTCCTGCATTTCCTGCAACCGGCCCAGCAACAACCAACACCAGAGCCGGAAGGTGAAGAGGAGCAAGCGGTTCCAGAGGCAGAAGAGCCTGTTCCAGCAGCCCAGGAGAGTCAACCCTCTGCTGACAGTGAGCCTGCCATACCTGCGGTAAGCCAAAGGACCCGCAGACAGCTGCCTGCCCTACCTGTACACCCAGCTGGTAGCTGTACCCCTAACGCTATTGAGGAGAGCCAAGTTGGTCCACCACCAGACAGTGGGCTACGTAGGTCAACCAGGAGCACAGAGGGGCAGATACCCGCTCGCTGGAGAATATAGAGTGTGCTAAATTGTAAATAATCCTGTTGCCAAATGTTGAAATGTTTGCCAAGTTACCTGCATGTTTATTAATAGTGTGTTTCAGTTTCTTGCAGCTACCGTAAGGACTCACAGGTTATGGACTTTTTATAACCGGGACCTTGTATGGACTGCATTCTGAGCCTAACCCAGGAATGAACTAAGACTGTGAAGGACTTGGGGTAGGACAGACCCCCACCTGGTTAAGGCTCCCGTTGTTTTGGTGATATGGACACCTGGTCACAGACCACACTGTGACCTTAAGAACTCAATTTGTGCGTCGTCTGTCTATTAATGTTTTATTGTTATGTATATTATCTTTGTTTACTGCTTAGTCCCGGAGTACTAAATTTCACTAGGGGGGAATGTGTCACCCTGACCTGGATGCCACAAGTGTAATTAAAGCTGTGTCTGAGAGCAAGGGGGAGGTTCTCTAGTCAGGGGAACATTAGCATGCAATGCCTCCTGTCTCAGGCCAGTAGGGGGAGCTGGCTGCCCCTATTAAAGCTGGTACTGAGGGCAGGGTTAGAGAGAACTGGATTGCCTGTCTCAGCACTGAGACGTGTCCCAGAGTGGAGCAGGGACAGAAAGTTGATTGCACCTAAGAGGAAGTGTGGCAGTAGGAGAGCCACAAGTCAGAGACATGAGGCGAAGAGAGCCTGTCTTGGCAGAGAAAAGACTTAACTTTACCAGACTTTGGTGTCTGAGGCTGGAAGGATTCCACATCCCCCAGCAGAGAACCAGTCCGTAAGGGACTGTACATTCCTTGGCCTAAGAAGCCTGAAGGCCCTGCCACAACCGAAGGGACCAGTAAAGCCATACAAGGCTGGGAGCAGAAAGGAACCCACGTCGCAGGCCATACAGGCGAGAATACACGGAGAGCTCGGAAACGTGGGCTGTTATCCTATCAGGAGGAGATAGCCAGAAGGAGCGCAGAAAGCACGGTAGACCTACACCCTCACCCTGACCAGGGCCAATTTCCCCGTTGCTCTCAGACATCCAGGTCCCCTCCTAGCCGGGACTGTTTGTGGGTCAATTTACCTGTTTTAGTAAAGACCCTGGACTGCAACCTGTTGTCTGTGTGCTCCTTGCTCCTCCAGCACTACCAGCACTGGGACTCTCACTACCATCACTCCCACCATCCACTATACTGCCCTGGGGCCGCACTCTTCCAGTCACACTACCCTAGCTGCACACCTCATCAGCCCCAGCGGTCTGCATGCAGCGGCGGTTCCTAATAACCGCAATCCACGGGTGGCGTAGTCGGACATAAACATCAGTACATAACGGACTACCACTGGCCTGACCATCCTGAGCCACGGAACCGGGTTGCCACTACTACTCCCACCGTTTCCCTATTGCCCGGATCCGAGTGCCCCACGGCCCAGGGGGCGAGTCATATCCACATTAAAATTGGATGAAGGGTTTAGGAGATGCTCGGCGCTCGGTGAGTACTTCCTGGATGCTCGGGCGGGAGCTCAAGTTCCCGCATCCGCATGTTTGGCGCTGTTTAGACAGCAAATAAACATGCGGGGATTGCCTGCCAGTCACTGAAATGCCGCGGCCATGTTGGTTGTGGCGTAACAGTGATTGGCTGGCCGCATAGCGTCATCTGGTCTATAAAAGACTCGATGACCTATGCTCATAACAGTCTACAGTTCAGACAGGCAGAGCTGCAGCTGAGTGAGGGAGAGAATTGGTGGTTTATTTAGTGAGGTATTCCACAACAATAAACATCTAAACTAACAGTCCTCCTAAGGACTAACCCATATGCATATCAATCCTGGTGATAGCAGGAGTTAGGCAGGCATAGTTTGTGGAGAGTGTATAGAACAGAATAGGGTGCATTGCACATTCTGTCTGCTGCTGTTACTGATATCCATAGCCCTATATATCAGGGCTAATATTCTTTTTGGTCTTAATCCTGATTATTTGCTTGAAAAGCAATATAATACATAATTGTTACAGCTCCATTTGCTTGTTAGCAGCATACAGCCAGGTTTGTTTGATTTTAATAGCATTGCTGTATTGTAGAAGCAGAGAAACTTGTCCGTCATCTCAAGTAATCTGATATTACTGTGGTAATAATCCATTTTTGGGAACGTGACAAATATTATACTCCATTGAAAGTCTGCCAGTTGTGTGTTGTTCAAACCTATTCACACTTGGTCCCTTACCAACATAATACTACTAGGTCACTGCCTAAAACCGTGGTCATCAGACGTGATCCGATATTATAGTAATAATGCTGTCATTTTTGGGAGCGTGCCTAATATTACACTCCTTTTAAAGTCTGCCAGTTGTGTGTGGATCAAACCTATTTACACTTGGTCGCTGACCAATACAATACTATTAAGCCAGTGCCCAAAACCGTGGTCATCAGACGTGATCCGATATTATTGTAATAATGCTGACATTTTTGGGAGCGTGCCAAATATTACACTCCATTTAAAGTCTGCCAGTTGTGTAATGTTCAAACCTATTCACACTTGGTCACTGATCAATACAATACTATTAAGCCAGTGCCTAAAACCATGGTCATCAGACGTGATCCGATATTATTGTAATAATGCTGACATTTTTGGGAGCGTTCCAAATATTATACTCCATTTAAAGTCTGCAAGTTGTCTTTTGTTCAAACCTATTCACACTTGGTCGCTGAGCAATACCATACTATAAGGCCGCTGCCTAAAACCGTGGTAACCAAACATGATCCGATATTAGAGCAGTTATAATGCTGACATTTTTGGGACTGTGACAAACATTATACTCCATTTAAAATGGGCAAAGCGCATAGCAAAGGACTGGGAAGTGGACGTGATGGTGATGGTGCACGCAGAGGCTGAAGCCGTGGGCAAGCTGAAATTGTGCCTGCTGAGGGAGCACAATAAGCACCCACATCATGTCACTCTACCTTCCTGTCCATTTTTGTAAGTGGCCGTAGAACACCACTATTGAAGCCAGAGCAGAGTGAAAAGTTGTTGGTTGGATAGCAGATAATGCTTCCAGTAAGTTTGCCACCAAAACTACCTTGTCTTCCACATGGTTTAGTCTCTGTAGCCTTAAGTCTGAACCACATATTCCTCACCCTGATCATTAATCCCACCATGCCGAGTGCCTGGAGACAACTGATCCCACACTTGGACACGCCAAAGAGCTGTTCACTTTTCCATTTATAGATTCGGGCCTCTTGCCCGGTCCGCTTCAAGCTGGGCAAGAGGAGATCACATGTAGCGATGCCCAAGTATTTGAGCAGCCATGGTCACACGAAGACAATGGTGGGAAAGTGCAATTACTGTGGCAAGAGGTGGGTGATGATGATGAGACACAACTGCCAGCAAGTCAGGAGGAGGCTTAGGGTGTGTATGTGGATGACGAGGTGGTGGACGATGAAGTCACTGAGCCAACCTGGCAAGCAAGGAGGGCAGCACAGAGGAGGAGGGAGGTGTAGCACCACAACAGGCAAGAATAAGCAGTGGGGTGGTCACAGACACAAGGCGGGCAGTTGTTCCCCAGAACATCAATATGAGGGAAGTTGCCAGTCCAACTGTTAAGTCTTCCAAAGACTGTCAAGTTAACCACAAAAAGGCCATTTGCAACATGTGCCATGCCAGAATCAGCAGGGGCAGCAAAACTACCAGCCTGACCACAACCAGCATGCTCAGGCACATGACAGCAAAGCACCTGTCACGGGTGTGTCGCCACGAAGATCGTCACGAGTACACAGCCTGACTTCTCGCAGCTGACTTGTTGGTGCTTTGTGTTTTTCGGCAGTGAGGGAGTTAATTCTCTCTCTCTCTGTGCTAGATGAGGTCCAGCCTCGCCCAGCTGCAATCAATATTTCTGTAGTGAGACTCCTTCAAATGCCTGCTGGTCTGTTTGGGAAGTGTCGGTGAAAGCATTTCATTCAGACTTACAGAGCGGATCGTGGTGTTTGGAGTTTCTGAGATAAGTGTATTTGGAAGTGTTTTTTCCCTTTCCTCGCTTTATCATTTATCTCCTTTCCCGTTGGTGTTCCCTCTGTTGTAGTTGTGTAGTTGTTGTATGCAAGGTGGTTTTGGTTTTTCCCTTGTACTGTCTCGTTCGTCTAAGTACTGTGTGTGGGCATATTATTTCTTGTTCCCTTTTGTTGTGATCGGGGTCCTTCTCAGGACTAGATTACTTAGGTGCAGGGATCCTCAGGAGGTAGGGGTTACGCTGGCGGCCTGGACATCTGTACCTTTAACAGTACCTCCAGGTTGAGGGATTAGTCAGGGCCCCAGCTTAGGGTCAGCTTAGGCCCCCTACCTCCAGTATACTGAGACAGCGTGACATTTTCACCGACCCACTTAGCTTTTTTCCAGCTACCATGGATCCAGTAGCCGGTCTAGCTCGGCAGTTGCAGAGTTTGTCCATGGAGCTGGCGGACGTTAGGTCCAAGGTTTTGCATCCTCAGGAGCAAGCCGGACCAGAACCTAAAGTAGCTCTCCCTGACATGTTCACTGGGGGGCGGGACAAGTTTTTTGTTTTCCGGGAGGCATGCAAATTGTACTTTCGGCTGCGGCCTCGGTCATCGGGGAGTGAAGAACAAAGGGTGGGAATTGTCATCTCGCTCCTACAAGGGGACCCACAATCTTGGGCGTTCTCTCTTCCCCCGGGCTCCCCGGCTCTCCAGTCAGTGGATAGGTTTTTCGCTGCTCTGGGACTCGTATATGATGACCCAGATCGGATCTCCCTTGCTGAGTCTAAGTTACGTAGGATCCAGCAGGGAGATCGTCCGGCGGAGGAATTCTGTTCGGAGTTCCGTAGGTGGGCCACGGACACCCAGTGGAATGACCCGGCTCTTAGGAGCCAGTTTTGTCATGGTTTATCCGACAAATTACAGGATGTGTTGGCACAGTATGACTCTCCCGCGTCACTGGAAGCCGCTATGGCCCTTGCTATTCGCGTTGACAGACGGCTTCAGGAGAGGTGCGGGATAACTCTACCCCCTGTGATGACTCCACCTCCTACAAGGTCCCCTCATATGGTGGTTCCCCTGGTCAGTCCAGAGGAGCCTATGCAATTAGGAGGGACATCATTTCGGGGGAGGGGACCGGTGGTGCGCCATAAGACAGGAAGGTGTTTCTTCTGCGGGAGAAAGGGACATTTTATTGGGGGGTGTCCATCCCGTTCCTTGCAGAGTGAAGAGTCGTCGGAAAACTGTTGATCCCAGGTTGTGTGGTGGACGGCAATCTGGGAGTAGGTATTTCGTCCCTAGGTTTGTCTCAGTTTCTCGTACCGGCGGAGGTGGTGGTGGGTACGAGAACTGAGAGGATATCTGTTCTTCTGGATAGTGGGGCCGGGGCTAATCTGGTTGATGCTCGGTTTGCCCGGGTTCAAGGTATGCGATTGAGTGAGTTGGCTAAACCCATCCCCATATTCTCGATCGATGCCAGGCCTCTCGGTCAGGGAAGTTTTTTGCAAGCTGTGCATGACGTAAAACTTCAAGTGGGGGCAATACATAAAGAACTGTTGTCTTGCTACGTGTTGGAGGGTCTTCCCACTCCTATAGTGTTGGGCCTTCCTTGGTTAGCTAAGCATAACCCGGTTATTAATTGGCAAACCAGAGAGATAAGCCAATGGAGTAAATTCTGTAATAAAAACTGCATGAACACGGTCATCGGTGCGGTTTCTCCTTGGGTCTTACCTCCATTTCTGGCGGACTTTGAGGATGTATTCTCGGAGAAAGGGTGTCAGGAACTACCTCCTCATCGCGAGTATGACTGTTCTGTAAAACTGCTCCCTGAGGCCAAGTTACCTAAAGCTAGGTTGTATAACCTTTCTGGTCCTGAGAGGCAGGCCATGAAGGATTATATTTCAGAAAGTCTGGCTAAGGGGCATATTAGACCTTCATCTTCACCGGTGGCTGCGGGGTTCTTCTTTGTTAAGAAGAAAGATGGAGGCCTACGCCCTTGCCTGGATTTCCGTGAACTTAATCGGATTACGGTCCGAGATCCGTATCCGCTCCCACTTATTCCCGATCTCTTTAATCAGATCGTGGGCGCCAAATGGTTCTCTAAGTTGGATCTCAGGGGGGCGTACAATCTGATTAGGATGAAGGAGGGGGATGAGTGGAAGACGGCGTTTAACACTCCGGAGGGGCATTATGAGAACCTTGTCATGCCATTCGGTCTGACTAATGCCCCGGCGGTGTTTCAACACTTTGTTAATGACATTTTTCGCCGCCTGGTGGGACAGTTTGTTGTCATATATCTGGATGATATCTTAATTTACTCGCCGGATCTGGTGTCTCATCAGGAGCACGTTAGGCAGGTGTTACAGATCTTGCGGGATAATAAACTGTATGCCAAGTGGGAAAAGTGTGTGTTCGCCGTACAGGAACTCCAGTTTTTAGGCTTCCTGGTTTCAGCGTCCGGTTTTCGTATGGACCCTGGGAAAGTGCGGGCAGTTCTTGAGTGGGATCGGCCAGAGAATCTTAAGGCACTACAACGTTTCCTGGGGTTTGCTAATTATTACCGGAAGTTCATTCGTAATTTCTCGTCCATGGTTAAGCCTCTCACTGACATGACTAAAAAGGGGACGGATTTTTCTAGGTGGTCTGACAAGGCTTGTCAAGCATTCTCCTCCTTGAAAAAATGTTTTGCCTCGGCACCCATACTCATTCAACCTGATGCGTCACAGCCATTCATTGTAGAGGTAGACGCTTCCGAGGTAGGGGTGGGAGCAGTATTGTCACAGGGTTCGTCCCCTGGTAAGTGGCATCCGTGCGCCTTTTTCTCTAAAAAATTGTCGTCCGCTGAGAGGAATTACGATGTCGGCAATAGGGAACTCTTGGCCATTAAATTAGCTTTTGAGGAGTGGCGCCATTTTTTGGAGGGGGCAGTTCATTCGGTCACCGTCATCACCGATCACAAGAACCTGCTATATCTGGAGTCCGCGAAACGTCTGAATCCCAGACAAGCTAGGTGGTCATTGTTTTTTACCAGGTTTAATTTTGTCGTTACATATCGTCCTGGGTCAAAAAATGTAAAGGCGGATGCCTTATCTCGTAGTTTCCCTGGGGCCGGGAATACGGACGACCCGATTCCTATCCTTCAGGAGGGGGTGGTGGTTTCGGCAGTATGCTCTGAGCTGGAGGAGGAGGTATTGGAGGCTCAGGGGGACGCCCCTGCTGGACCTCCGGGGAGACTGTTTGTTCCAGATCAGTTGCGACAAAAGGTTATCGAGGCACACCATAACTCAGTTTTTGCAGGACACCCGGGGAGTAAAGCAACTGTGGATCTCCTCTCGCGTCGGTTTTGGTGGCCTAACTTACATAAGGAGGTGGTAACTTTTGTCGCGTCCTGTGGGGTTTGTGCGCGCTCTAAGACCTCACATACCCGTCCGTCTGGGGCCCTCTTACCTTTGAAGATCCCGGAGCGTCCTTGGACTCATCTGTCTATGGACTTTATTACGGACCTCCCTCCGTCTTCGGGTAAAACGGTCATACTCGTTGTAGTGGACAGGTTCAGCAAGATGGCACATTTTATCGCTCTTCCGGCTCTCCCTAATGCTAAAACTCTTGCGCAGGTGTTCATTGGGGAGATTGTGAGGCTTCACGGGGTACCCTCCGAGGTGGTGTCTGATCGGGGGTCTCAGTTTGTGTCCAAGTTCTGGAAGGCGTTTTGTGCACGGCGGGGGATGCATTTGTCATTCTCATCGGCTTTTCATCCTCAGACCAATGGTCAGACGGAACGTATGAACCAGAGCTTGGAGACATATCTCCGGTGTTTTGTGTCAGAGAACCAGGAGGACTGGGCTTCTTTCTTACCTCTGGCAGAGTTTGCTCTTAATAATAGGCGGAGCGAGTCCACTGGTAAGTCCCCGTTTTTTGGGGCATATGGTTTTTACCCCCAGTTTTGTACTTTCAGTAGGGGGGGCTCTTCGGGGGTTCCTGAGGAGGAACGATTTTCCTCATCACTCGCTTCAGTATGGAGAGGGGTGCTGAAGAATCTGAATACTATGGGAAACCGATACAAACGTATGGCTGATAGGAGGAGAGTGTCTGGTCCGGACCTAAGTGTGAACGATCGGGTATGGTTGTCTACCAGGAATATTAAACTTAAGGTTCCCTCCTGGAAACTGGGTCCCAGGTTCATCGGGCCGTACAGAATCAGTTCTATTATTAATCCGGTGGCATTCCGTCTTGACCTCCCCCCTACGTTTAAAATTCACAACGTGTTTCACAGATCATTGCTTAAGAGGTATGTGGCGCCGGTGGTACCGTCACCTTTACCTCCCCCTCCAGTGGTGGTCAATGGTAACTTGGAGTTCCAGGTATCGAGGGTCATCGATTCACGCTTTAATCGCCGGTCCCTTCAGTACCTGGTTCATTGGAAGGGGTATGGTCCTGAGGAGAGGATGTGGGTTCCTGCGTCGGATATTAACGCAGACCGATTAGTTCGGGCCTTCCACACGACTCACCCGGATAAACCTGGCCCTGAGGGTCCGGAGGCCCCTCGTAGAAGGGGGGGTACTGTTACGGGTGTGTCGCCACGAAGATCGTCACGAGTACACAGCCTGACTTCTCGCAGCTGACTTGTTGGTGCTTTGTGTTTTTTTGGCAGTGAGGGAGTTAATTCTCTCTCTCTCTGTGCTAGATGAGGTCCAGCCTCGCCCAGCTGCAATCAATATTTCTGTAGTGAGACTCCTTCAAATGCCTGCTGGTCTGTTTGGGAAGTGTCGGTGAAAGCATTTCATTCAGAATTACAGAGCAGATCGTGGTGTTTGGAGTTTCTGAGATAAGTGTATTTGGAAGTGTTTTTTCCCTTTCCTCGCTTTATCATTTATCTCCTTTCCCGTTGGTGTTCCCTCTGTTGTAGTTGTGTAGTTGTTGTATGCAAGGTGGTTTTGGTTTTTCCCTTGTACTGTCTCGTTCGTCTAAGTACTGTGTGTGGGCATATTATTTCTTGTTCCCTTTTGTTGTGATCGGGGTCCTTCTCAGGACTAGATTACTTAGGTGCAGGGATCCTCAGGAGGTAGGGGTTACGCTGGCGGCCTGGACCTCTGTACCTTTAACAGTACCTCCAGGTTGAGGGATTAGTCAGGGCCCCAGCTTAGGGTCAGCTTAGGCCTCCTACCTCCAGTATACTGAGACAGCGTGACAGCACCTGTCTAGTTGGGCCGAATGCCAGGGTCCAGAAACAGTGTCTAAGGGAGACACCACTGCCAGTTCTGCTGTTGAGCATGCACGCCAATCCCCAGTCCATGGTGCAGGCGAAGATGCCTCCTGCCATGCACCTGTCATTGCACATTTATAACCACCATCATCAGCAACCAAGTCCACAATCTTGTCCCAGGGCAGCGCCTCTAAAAATTTTCCCCACGGGCATCATAAACACCCTTAAAAAATTATGTGGCTGTTGCATCTCGGTCACCATAGTGATATGGTGGTGGAGGATGAGGAGAAGGACAAGAAGGACAACATAAAATAGGTATACGCTTCAGGATTTTGTCTGTCTTGGTGTGAAGAGGTTAATGGGAATAGACCCCCACAAAACCCCCACTGGATTTGACTTCATGTTCCGCTGCTATCATCCAGTGGTGTTGAGAAGTTTGGCCCAATCCAGCCTGTGAGGCAGTGACCGGGATCGTATACGAGGGACATTATATATCCCCCAGAATGTGTACAGAGACCTATTAAGTCCATTGGAGTGCATTGCAGTTGTAGCACCCCGAGGGTTCGGTTGCTACAGAGGTATTGCATCTCACCCAGATGTGCGATATCTCACTTCCAGGTAAGGATGGAGTGTGGCTCAGGACCCTAACACCCACATGCACTACACCACATTTCCGGGGGACAGCTCGACGGTGCTCCCATTAGTTATGCAGGCACGAGTGAGCATGTCCCTGGCTGGAGTGGGGGGAGGGAACACCTAGAGAAGGGAACCCGGTAGTGTGTGCGTGGGGGAAGTAGATCCTGGGTGCACTCTGTACAGGAGTATAAGAGGGGGGCACCATTTTGGAAAAGGAGTGAGTTCAGAGAGGAGAAGCCAGAGAGCAGAGCTGCTTTATGGGCTCTGCTCCACAGGCAAGGAGAAGCCAGGGAGCAGAGCTGCTTTATGGGCTCTGCTCCACAGGCAGGCCCTGTCAGGAGGAGAAGCCAGGGAGCAGAGCTGCTTTATGGGCTCTGCTCCACAGGCAGGCCCTGTCAGGAGGCCTGAGCCTGGAGGAGGGAAGAAGGAGGAAGAGGAGCAGACTGGGCTCCAAGAAGGACAGAGGGGACCCCAGGGGTGTGGACTGGCTGGTAGCCACCACACGCCCGCCGCTACCCGAGTAGGGGGGTCAGGTCAAGAAGAAGGGAACCGGATCCCAAATTAGTGGAGGAGAGAAACTACCCTCAACTAAGAACCGGAGGCTGCGACATTACATGTGGAGCAGCCCCTCACCAAACCCGCTAGAAAGGCACCACATAGGACCTGGGAAACGCAGGCCAACGTTTGCCCACCAAGAAGGTCCGAGGCAGCTGGACATAAGCGTGGTCACTAGTGGGGTTGAAGACCAGAAACAGGAGACATAAAGGGGGTCCTGCAAAGCACTCCAGAAAGACCTGGGGGTTAATCGAGCCCCTCACCTGGTGAGCACAGCGCGACACAGGCGGCCACCTCTGCAGCGGTGGCCTGGAGCAGTAACCGAGTAACCGTGAGTAAAGACCCTGAACTGCACCATCAAGACTCCGAGTTATCTTTGTTGCGCTCATGTACCACCATCACCCCCATCATCCGCACAAGCTGCCCTGAGGCCATACCTCTCCCGTTGGGGGTTATACCACCATTGCTGCACACATACCACCGGCCTCAGCGGACTGTTCTGCAGCGGCGGCTTCAAAGCCGCACTCAACGGGTGGCGTAGTCGACATTCATCCAACATCTACTGCTAGTACTCTGCCACTTAGTCTGACTCCCTGGGCACGGACCGGGTCACCGCCACGAGACTACAACCCTCAACAGATCCGGCTCCGGGTAAGCTCCCGCGTGCGCAACGCAGTGCGACACAGGCCCAGGGGCGCGTCAACTTTTGGCGTAGTCGGCAGGATAACGTGCCCGCAATCACCGGGTACTGCGTGCCTGAAGAAAAGTTCACATTTACTTCAAAAAGAAGTCTCCCGCCGATTCCAGAGGGTCCCCGCCATCGGACGCCATCACGGATCGTTTCCCGCCGGTTGCCCGCCATCTGCAGCTTTTTCCCGCCATCCACGGAGTTTCCCGCCGCTGGGAGACGATTCCCGCCATTTCAAAAGATTTCCCGCCCTGGCAGAGCGGACGCCATTATGGGCGTGCCAGAGGGTGGCAAGAGGCCACCTCCCATCGTGGGCCAGGTCCAAGAATGGCGCCAAAAGCGGAAACCGCCCCCACTAACAGAGACTGTGATGATAGAAGTGTCCATCAGCGTGAGGGAACTGCCCCTGGAACTGACAATCACCAAGTTGCCCCGGGACCATCCCCAAAGGGGGCGGATACAGAACAAAAGAGCGAAGATGGGTGCCGCCTGGAGGAGTCTGGAGAGAGCGCACCCGGAGATGAGGAGTCTGGAGAGGAGTCCGGAGAAGTCGCACCCGGAGATGGAGGGAGAGTCAGGCAGCACCGACCCTGTGGTCAGGAGCCTGCTGCAAGCGACAACCCCACTAGGCATGGTGGAGATCCTGGCACAGCTCCCCCGAGACCGGGAGTGTGCACAGACCGCGCTGGAGGGCCTCGCACGGAGGATGGCCCAGGTGCAGCGAGAAACGCTGACGGAATGGAGCAGGGAGATGGCCCAGCAGGCTGGAACCTGCCAGCGGAGCACACCACCCGCAACGAGGAGCACGCCTGCCCCTGGAGAGGATGCAGAAGGGACGGAGGCAAGTAAAGGGGACGTCACTACCCCAAGCCCAGCCACCGTAAGCCTATCCCCGCTCCCCGTCGCAGAGCCCGAAATCCCACCGCTCGTGCCCGTTGCCGCACCGCTACTGCTCCAGACTAGGCCTCAAGCAGAAGCCGCGACCACGCCCCCTGGGACGTCACGCGCCTCAACCCTGAGCGCGGCCAAGCAGGAGACGCCACCAGCCTGGTCGCAAGGCCGAGTGCCCCCGGGCGCCGCAGTGCCAACAGCGCCCTCTACTTCCACTGAGCCATCGGCCTGGTCGCTGGGCCAAGTAACCCCGGGCGCCGCCGTCCTAACGGTGCCCTTTACCTTTAGGATGCCCCAAGCCTGGTCGCAAGGCCTGGTCAACCCGGGCGCCGCTACCACCACCGCGCCCTCAACATCTAGAGTGCCGCACCTGGGTGAAGACTTGTTTGCTCAGCACACTTGCCCGGATGGGCAGCCCTTTATATGGCCACCGGAGTACTACCAACTACAACTCCAAAAGGAAAGGCCCCTGTGCGAGCCCCTGATTCCGGCTCCGAAGCCCGTCAAGAGGACCCCGCTCTCGTTGGAGGAGGCACAGTTTGAGTGGGATCCCACTGAAGGAGACCTCATGGGGTTCACCCAAGAAACTCGGGCGGCCGCAGCTGAGCGTGCGGAGTGCTGCCGCCAGCAGTTGGAGGTCTTTGAGCAAGAGCGGAGAGAGAGGCGGGTCCGTGAGCAGCGGCTGCAAATACAAAGTGCAGAACAGAAGAGTCGGACCCGGAGGAACCCCCGTGCAGCTCATGGTCCCCGTGCCACCGGGACTGTGATTAAATTCCAACTGCAGCACGGTTGGGGTTTCATCAGGGATCACCGCACCCCCGGCGACGTCTTCGTGACCAGGAGAGATGTCGAGTCCCACCTACCGGAGGGACACAGAGGACGTGACCTATACGTAGGGGATGAGGTCACATTCACCCGGCACAAATGTGCCAAAGGACCCTATGCCCTTCATGTACACCGTTTGACGGAGGAAGAGCTGAAGTGTCAGGAGGAGCAAGAGGACCCGGACGGGTCTGAAGCTTACCCGCGAGAAGGAGCAGGAGGACGCCGTTACTAGAGTACGGTAAAGAGAACTGTAAAATAGTTACCCGTCAGGGTACAGAGAACTGTTAATAGTTAAAATATGTTCCCGTTGGGACAAGTGTGAACTGAAACCCGTGTGTCCCTATTCCCACTGACCGAGGACTGAGAGCGGTCATCCTTTCCTAATACCTGGCCGAGGACTGAGAGCGGCCATACCTCCCCTTGTATATAGTTGCGCTTTCTAAGGCGCCCCCTATTGGTTTTATAAGGAACTGTGTTTTTTTCAGAAGAGACTGTTGCACTTTACCCGGTCACAAGTTGCACCGTGGCCGGAGGCACAAGAATGTTGATAATGAACAGTTTATAATGAAAAAGTTTTTATGCTGCTGATAATATATATATAATGTTTTCTATGTTTATGATGTTATGAAAAAAAATTGTATGTTTTTGTATGTTTTTGCTCTTTTACAGCCCGAGGACGTGCTGTGATTTACCAGGGGGGAATGTAGCACCCTGAGGATTCGGCTGCTACAGGGGTATTACACCTCAAGCCAGAGGTGTGGTATTCCACTCCCGGGTAAGGATGGAGTGTGGAACTGAGCTAGTAGGCTGCATGCACTACATACATCCCATTTCCGGGGGACAGACCGACGGTACTCCCACCAGTATATGTGCAGGTACGACAGCGTCTGTCCCTGGCTGGAGTGGGAGGGGGGTGGAACATCCCAGTAGTGTAGGGGCAGATAGGGGGAGTAGTCTGGGTAAGGCTAGGAGCTCATTGGGTGCTGGTCACCTGAGCTCACACATAGAGGGAGTATATAAGGTGGGCACCATCTTAGGACAAGGAGTGAGTTCAGAGAGGAGAAGCCAGGGAGCAGAGCTGCTTTATGGGCTCTGCTCCACAGGCAGGCCCTGTCAGGAGGAGAAGCCAGGGAGCAGAGCTGCTTTATGGGCTCTGCTCCACAGGCAGGCCCTGTCAGGAGGCCTGAGCCTGGAGGAGGGAAGAAGGAGGAAGAGGAGCAGACTGGGCTCCAAGAAGGACAGAGGGGACCCCAGGGGTGTGGACTGGCTGGTAGCCACCACACGCCCGCCGCTACCCGAGTAGGGGGGTCAGGTCAAGAAGAAGGGAACCGGATCCCAAATTAGTGGAGGAGAGAAACTACCCTCAACTAAGAACCGGAGGCTGCGACATTACATGTGGAGCAGCCCCTCACCAAACCCGCTAGAAAGGCACCACATAGGACCTGGGAAACGCAGGCCAACGTTTGCCCACCAAGAAGGTCCGAGGCAGCTGGACATAAGCGTGGTCACTAGTGGGGTTGAAGAACAGAGACAGGAGACATAAAGGGGGTCCTGCAAAGCACTCCAGAAAGACCTGGGGGTTAACCGAGCCCCTCACCTGGTGAGTAACCGAGTAACCGTGAGTAAAGACCCTGAACTGCACCATCAAGACTCCGAGTTATCTTTGTTGCGCTCATGTACCACCATCACCCCCATCATCCGCACAAGCTGCCCTGAGGCCATACCTCTCCCATTGGGGGTTATACCACCATTGCTGCACACATACCACCGGCCTCAGCGGACTGTTCTGCAGCGGCGGCTTCAAAGCCGCACTCAACGGGTCGCGTAGTCGACATTCATCCAACATCTACTGCTAGTACTCTGCCACTTAGTCTGACTCCCTGGGCACGGACCGGGTCACCGCCACGAGACTACAACCCTCAACAGATCCGGTTCCGGGTAAGCTCCCGCGTGCGCAACGCAGCGCGACACAGGCCCAGGGGCGCGTCACAGTCACAAACTCACCTGCGGCTGCAATGCAGGAATGAAGGTGAGCATTGATCTGGTCAGGCTATCTGGCTAAGGCAGATTAAGTAAAACCTGGCAGGGCCTTCATTTCTTGGGGGAGGCTACAGGAAGGCAGTGGGACGGCCTCCTCCCTCCAACCGGGGTTTTCCAGTAGCTCTTGCCACAGGTCCTTTAAAAACCCTGCACTAAGGATTAGTGTTGTTCTGTATTGGAACCTGCTAGGAGCTTAGCAGGAAAGCTCAGCAGGATTGAGTGTGGCTGAACCCACGCCTGGGAAGGCTCTGCACATGTCAGGCTCTGAGCGGCCCGGCATGGCCGTTGCCCACGGCAACCGTTGTTTAAGGAATCGTGTTAACCCGGCTGCAAACCGGAGGACTTTTCTGTTTCCCCGTGAGTTGCTGAATAAAGCTTGCTTGGATTTGCTTGGGTCACCGTCTCAGTTACATAACGGTGTGAACACTGCCGCCTTACAGCTTGGTGGAGAATGCGGGCATAGTGACTGAGGCATACCCCACCGGCAGCTGCATGACCACAATCCGGCCGGCCATCTTTCCGCCCCACCCCGTTGACAAAATGGAGCAGCTGGTACTTACCCAGCAGCAGCAGCTGCAGTGTCAGTGGCAACAGCAGGAGCAGCACCAGAATCTCCAACAGCAACAGCAGGAGCGGGAACAGCAGCATAAGCAGCAGCAGCTACTGTACCAGCAGCAGCAAAAAACAAATGAACTGTTGCTGCAACAGATTGCTGCCCTGCGGGAGACGCCAACAGCACCAGCCTCAGAACGTAGTGAGGCCCGGGACAAGGTTCGCTCAGCGAAGATGGGACCGGAGGACGATGTGGAAGCCTTCCTGACCAGCCAGTCAGTGGGCAGAAGTGGTGGCTCCGTTTCTGGTCGGCGATTCCCAAAAGGCCTACTTCGACCTCAGTCGGGAGGACGCCCAGGACTAACAGAGGCTCAAAGGTGAGATCCTTGTCCGACTGGGGGTCAATATATATGTGAGGGCTCAGCGTGTATTTACATGGGCCTATGTGGAGACCCGACCCGCCCGTTCTCAGGCTTATGACCTACTGCAGCTGGTAGAGGTGGCTCCAGCCTGAGACTTTGTCTCCAGCCCAGATGGTGGAGAGGGTGGTGGTTGACCAGCTGCTGAGGACTCTGCCAGCCGCTATCCAACGTTGAGTGGGGCAAGGGGACCCCGGCACACTCGACCAAGTGGTCAGCCTGATCGAGCGCTACTCGGCCACTCAGGACTTTATCTGGGACTCTGCCCCCTCACGGCTGTCACGCCGATCCCTGTCAACCCAGGAACCGGGAAAGGGGTCGCGTCCCTCTGCTGAGGACAGTCAGCACCGTACCCGTGCTGAAGGGGTATCCCGGAATGAGAGTGGTAGGAGACCGGTTCCCTCCCAAACAGTCATAAGACCTAACAGTACCTCCACCATTAGGTGCTGGCGGTGTCAGGGGCCGGGACATGTGATTGCTAACTGTCCCCTGACTACGGAACCCATGGACTGCGGGTTTATCCGCCAGGTCTCAATGTACGCCCAGACTGTCTGCACTGCGAGTGCCGACCCCCCGGACAGTGAACCCCAACTGTGCCAGGTACTGGTTAATGGGTACCACACGGAGGCCCTCTTAGATTCGGGAAGCCTAGTGACTTTGGTACATGGGTCGCTGGTGGCAGGAGACAACCCCAGTGGATGGACAGTCGGGGTTGTGTGTATCCATGGGGACCTCTGAGAGTACCCAACCGTGGAGGTAGTTTTGTCCACGCCTTGTGGAGACATAAAACATGTGGTGGGGGTGGTAAAAACTCTTCCCTATGGGACTGTGTTGAGAAGAGACTTGACCCTGTTCTGGACTCTATGGAAAAACAAAATCCACTCTCCCCCGGTAAAATGTGTTACAGGCGCTGTACCCGATGAACCCGAGTCACGGGTACTTGCCGTAGGGGTGTCCAACCTAGGGACAGAGTGTGACCCCGATAGGTTTCCCCTAGAGGTGCTGGCAGGAGAGGTCGAGGAGACCCCATCGATCCTGGAGCTGGAAGTGTCCCGGGGCACGTTTGGGACAGCTCAGCTACAGGATCCTACTCTGACTCGGAGCTGTGGGAAAGGGTGTTAAAGGTAAATGGCGTAGCTCAACAGCCCGGTGCAGATACTGTATTTCCACGCATGGTAGTCAACGGTGAGTTGCTCTATAGGGTAGACAAAATCAGGGACGAGGTCGTGGAACAGTTAGTGGTACCTCAGTCGTACCGTTCTGGAGTTGGCACACACACACCTTCTGGGTAGACACTTAGGGGTTAAAAAGACGCAAGAGCGTATCTTGCAGCGGTTCTTTTGGCCGAGGATTTACGCGGCGGTCCAAAAGTACTGCGAATCCTGCCCCGAATGTCAGTTGACCACACCCACCGCAAGTTTCCGTAGCCCATTGGTACCTCAGCCAGTAATAGAGGTACCTTTTGAACGAATTGCAATGGACTTGGTAGGGCCCATTGTAAAATCCGCTCGTGGCCACCAACATATACTGGTGGTCGTCGACTATGCCACCCAGTACCCGGAGGCTATACCGCTACACCGCTACGCCACACTTCGACAAATCTGATTGCACGGGAGCTGTTTGCCATGTTCTGTTGCCTTGGACTACCTAAGGAGATACTGACGGATCAGGGGACCCCTTTTATGTCCAAAGTGACAAGGGAACTGTGCAAACTGCTAAACATTAAACAATTGCGCACCTCGGTGTACCATCCTCAAACCGACGGGCTAGTAGAACGGTTCAATAAAACCCTCAAGTCCATGTTAAAAAAGGTGGTTTCTAAGGACGGAAGGGATTGGGACATGTTGCTACCCTATTTGATGTTCGCCGTCCGTGAGGTACCCCAGACTTCCACAGGGTTCTCTCCCTTTGAGTTATTGTACGGCAGACACCCTAGGGGTCTGTTGGACATAGCCAAAGAGATGTGGGAACAAGAGCCGACTCCACATAGGAGTATAATTGAACATGTGGCTAGTATGCAGGACCGGATCGCGGCGGTCATGCCCATCATGAAAGAACATCTGTTAGATGCCCAGGCAGCCCAGAGACACACATATAATAAAAGAGCCAGAGTCAGGTCTTTTAATAAGGGCGATCGGGTGTTAGTACTGGTACCCATAGCTGAGAGTAAGCTCATGGACAAGAGGCAAGGGCCATATGAGGTTTGAGAAAAGGTGGGGGAGGTAAATTACCGGGTGTATAAACCCGGAAGGAGGAAACCTGAGCAGCTTTATCATGTAATCCTGCTAAAACCTTGGAAAGATCGAGAGTGTTTAGTTACAGACGTCACTCTAGGCATATCGCCAGAGAGTTCTCTACCTTCAGCCAGGGATGCGTCCGGGGGAGAGGTGAGGATAAGTGATGCTCTCACTAAACAGCAGCGACGGGAGGCTCGCTCACTGGTGCAGCAGAATACCGATATGTTCTCAGAGCTACCGGGTAGGACTACAGTTCTCCAACATGACATTGTCACCGAACCTGGGGTAAAGGTGCGAATGAGACCGTACCGGGTACCCGAAGCCCGGAGGCAATCCATCAAGGCTGAGGTAAAACAAATGCTCCAGTTAGGCGTCATCGAGGAATCACTGAGTGAGTGGGCTAGCCCCAACGTACTGATTTCGAAACCAGACGGATCGTTACGCTTCTGTAACAATTTCCGAAAACTAAATGAAGTGTTGAAGTTTGACCTTTATCCAATGCCCAGGGTGGATGAGCGGATTGAGAGACTGGGGCAGGCCCAGTACTTTACCACGCTCGATCTCACCAAGGGTTACTGGCAGGTGCCTCTCACGAAATCGGCGAAGGATTTGAACGCCTTCATAACTACGGAGGGTCTATATCACTATGTGGTTTTACCTTTTGGGCTACATGGGGCCCCGGCTACATTCCAGTGGTTGATGGACATAGTGCTCAAGTCTCATCAGGTGTACGCGTCCGCGTATCTAGATGATATTATCATCTTTAGCACCGACTGGCATACGCATCTATCCCAGGCACAAGCAGTGCTGGATTCTCTCAGAGCCGCTCGATTAACGTCAACCCCAAAAAAATGTGTGATAGGGCTAGAGAAAGCCCGATATTTGGGGTATGTGATTGGCCGAGGAATTATCAAGTCCCAAATCAATAAAGTTGAGGCCATAAAAAATTGTCCTAAACCGTCAAGTACAAAGCAGGTGAGGGCGCTCCTTGGCATTCTTGGGTATTACCGCCGGTTTATACCTAATTTTGCTGGGAGAATGGTGGCCCTGACCGATCTCTTGAAAGGAAAAAAATCAAGTAATGGTTCGGTGGAACCCTCAGGCAGAAAAAGCCTTTCAGTAAATGAAGTTGGCCCTGTGTGGACAGCCGGTCCTCATCAGCCCCAACTTCAAGGAAACCTTCATTGTACAGACAGATGCCTCGGAGGTAGGCCTAGGGGCGGTATTGTCACAAAAAGTGAATGGTGAAGAGCACCCGGTCACCTACTTGAGTAGAAAACTTGTCCCGGCAGAGAAAAACTATAGCGTGGTAAAGAAAAAGTGTTTGGCTATTAAGAGGGCCTTGGAATCGCTACGTTATTATTTACTCAGGCGTCAGTTCCACTTGGTGACGGACCACTCACCCTTGGTATGGATGAAAAATGCCAAGGAGAGGAATGCGCGAGTCACCGGCTGGTTCGTGTCACTGCAAAATTTCAGGTTCTCTGTAGAACATCGCCCTGGAAAGTCGCAGGCAAACGCGGATGCCCTGTCCCGGGCACTCTGTATGATGTCAAATGTTCAACTCCACAAGTTTGAACAGAGGGGGGGGATATGTGAGGCAGTGACCGGGATCGTATACGAGGGACGTTATATATCCCCCAGAATGTGTACAGAGACCTATTAAATCCATTGGAGTGCATTGCAGTCACAAACTCACCTGCGGCTGTCATCTGGGAAGGCTCTGCACCTGTCAGGCTCTGAGTGGCCTGGCGTGGCCGTTGCCCACGGCAACCGTTGTTTAAGGACTCGTGTTAACTCGGCTGCAAACCGGAGGACTTTTCTGTTTACCCGTGAGTTGCTGAATAAAGCTGTTTGTGCTGGACTTGCTTGGGTCACTGCCTCAGTTACTGCATGGTGTGAACACCGCCGCCTTACAAGCCCTTGTTCATTTTTATAAGATGCGCCTATCAGTTATAATGCCCCCGGCAGCACTAAAAACACGCTCTGACAAAACACTAGCTGCAGGGCTGGGCCTCTAACTCCAAGGCATAGAGTGCCACGTGTCCAGCTCGGATACCCTATAGTTATAAGGCACAGAGGAATCACGGAGGACGTTGGTACGGTCATCAAGGTACTCTTTCAGCATCTTCCAAAACTTTTCCATCCTTGTCAGAGTACCCCGCGCATCAGGGCCTGGGCACTGGGAGGGGCTGAGAAAGCTGTCCCAGACCTTTGACAGTGTTCCCCTGCCTCTGCTTCATCGTATTTGTGTCTCCCTCTCCTGTACTCCTTGGTTGTCCAACAAACTGTGACATCTGCCACCAGCGTTTTGAGATGGGAATTTTAAGAATTCTTCAACAAGAGCCTTCTGGTACTGCAACATTTTATTAGATCTCTCCGACACGGGAAGAAGAGATAAAAAGTTCTTCTTGTAGCATGGGTCTAGAAGTGTGACCAACCAGTAACTAGTGTTGACCAAAATGCATACAATGCGAGGGTCACGGGAAAGACAACGGAACATAAAGTCAGCCATGTGTGCCAGATTGCCAACAGCCAAGACTTCCCTGTCCTGACCAAGAGGGCGACTGTCCATGCTCTCCTCCTCATCCTTTTCCTGGTCCTCCTCCTCCCTCTCCTCAGGCAATTCACGCTGAACAGACGGTATGACTGTTGTGTGGATAGTACCGTCTGTAGTGCAGGAAAACAGCTCCTGTTCCTCCTCCTCATTATCACCCAATTCGCGTTGAGATGAGGCTGGGTTGTGTGGCATCACCCTGTATAGTTCCTTGCTCTATCTCATCGTGCTTTGCCTTTAATGCCTCCTCTTTAATTGTGAGCAGCGAGCGTTTCAGTAGGCAGAGAAGATGGATGGTGACGCTAATTATCGCATCATCACCGCACACCATCTTGGTGGAGTCCTCAAAGTTTTGTAGTGCAGCACAGATGTCAGACATCCATGCCCACTCATCAGCTCTTATGTGCGGAGGCTGACCTGAATACCGACGGGCGTGTTGAAGCTGGTACTCAACAACTGCCCTCTGCTGCTCACTAGTCCTTACCAACATCTGAAACGTTGAGTTCCATCGCGTGGTGACATTGCACACCAGTGGATGAGCTGGAAGGTGCTGAAGCACGGCAAGGTTAAGAGAAGCTGTAGGTGACTTTCTGAAATGTGCACACACGCGGCATACTGTCACAAACTGCTCAGTCAGATCCAGGTAGGTTTTGAGAAACAGCTGAACCACTAAGTTGAGCAGATGGGTCAGGCAAGGTACCTGTGCAAGGTTGCCAAGCCTCAGAGCTGCCATCAGTTTCCGGCCATTGTCACACACGACAATGCCTGGCTGTGGGTTCAGCGGTGACAGCCACAGATGTGTCTGCTCTGTTACAGCTATCTATAACTGTGCAGCGTTGTGCAGTTTGTTACCTAAGCACATTAGCTTCTGCACAGCCTGTTTCCGCTTGGCTGAGGCAGTGCTGCAGTGCTTCCAGCTTCTGACTGATGTGGTCATTTTGTAGATGGAGGCTGAAGAGGAGGAGGAGGTGCAGGAGCTATAGAATATGGAGGCAACTCGGATTGACCCAGGGCCCGCAATCCTTGGCATCGGGAGGACTTGTTCCATCCCAGGGTCCGACTGTGTCTCAGCTTCCACAATATAAACCCAGTGTGCCATCAGTGAGATGTACCGTCCCTGGGACTTTTCCACATGTCCGTGGTTAGGTGAACTTTCCCAGTAACTGCGTTGGTGAGGGTATGGCTAATGCTCTTTGACACGTGCGTGTGTAAGGTGGGGACGGCATACCAGGAGAAATAGTGGTGGCTGGGAACCGAGTACCAAGGGACGGCTGCCACCATGAGGTTGCAGAAAGATTCCATCTCCATGAGCCTAAAAGGCAACATTTCAAGTGCAAGCATTTGAGAAATGTGGCAGTTTATTTGCACTTGCGTTCAAATGACTGGGGTAGGGACAATTGAATGCTGCGCTGGAACAAGGACGTGGACGCTGATGGAGGTGGTTGCAAGTGTGCAATGACATGTCACGCATGTCACCTTGTCAGGTTGGGTTAGTGACTTCATCTTCCACCACGTCGTCTTGCACGAATGCACCCTGGGCCTCCTCTTGGCTTGCTGGCAATTGTGTCTCATCATCATCACCCACCTCTTGTGACAGTAACTGCACTTTCCCATCGTCGCCTATGTGTGACTGTGGCTACTATATGCAATCTCATCTTTCATGGCTTGAAGAGGGCCAGGTGAGAGGCCCTAATCTGTAAATGGAAAAGTGAACAGCACTTCAGACTGCCCAAGTTTGGAATCACTTGTCACTGGGCACTCGGCATGGTGGGAGGAACGAGGATCAGGGTGAGAAATATGTGGTCCAGACTCACGACTACTGAGACTGGACTGTGTGGAAGACAGGGTGGTGGTGGTGGCAAAGAAACTGGAAGCATTATCTGCTATTCAACCAGCAACCTTTTCACACTGCTCTGGCTTCAATAGTGGTGTCCGCGGCCTCCTACAAAGTGGGACAGGAAGATAGAGCGACATGATGTGGGTGCTTGTTGTGCTCCCTCAGCAGGCACAATTTCAGCTTGCCCAAGGCCTCGGCCTTTGCGTGCACCATCACCATCACGTCCACTTTCCAGGCCCTTGCCACACGCCTTGCCCATTTTAAATGGAGTATAATATTTGGCATGCTCCCAAAAATGTCAGGATTATTACCGCAGTAATATCGGATTACGTCTGATTACCACGGTTTTAGGTAGTGGCCTTATTGGCATGGTATTGGTCAGCAACCAAGTGTGAATAGGTTTGAACAACACACAGCAGGCAGACTTTAAATGGAGTATAATACTTGTCACATTTACCAAAAAAGTCAGGATTATTACTGCATTATTATCGGATCACCTGAGATGATGGACAAGTTTCTCTGCTTCCACAATACAGCAATGCTACTAATATCAAACAAATCTGGCTGAATGCTGCTAACAAGCAAATGGAACAGTAAAAATGGTGCATTATATTTCTTTTCAAGCAAATAATTATGATTAAGAGCAAAAAGAATGTTAGCCCTGATATCTAGAGCTATGGATATCAGTAATAGCAGCAGACAGAACGTGCAATGGACCATATTCTATTCTATACGCTGTCCACAAACTATGCCTGCCTTACTCCTGCTATGACCAGGATTGATATGCATCTGGATTAGTTATTAGAAGGTCTGTCAGTTTAGATACATATTTCTGTGGAATACTTCACTAAATAAACCACCAATTCTCTCCATCACTCAGCTGCAGCTCTCCCTACTCTGCCTGTCTAAATGGTACACTGTGACGAGCATAGGGTCAGAGGTTCTTATATAGACCTGATGATGCTATCACTGTCATGCCACAACCAACATGGCTGCTGCATTTCAGTGACTGGCAGGCAATCCCCATATGTTTACTTGCTGTTTAAATAGTGTCAAACATCCAGGGCGGGGACTCGAGCTCCCGCCCGAGCATCCAGAAAGTACTCGCCAAGCATTTCAAACAGTGAGATGTCCAGGCGAGTACCGAGCAGTTGTGAGCACGCTCACTCATCACTACTGTAGATGCATCCGCAGTTGGTCCTTCAGGGTTCTGGACTGATTAGCACTAGACCTCTTTAAAAGGTGCTGGCTGACTGCTTACAGAGGCTCTTATTGAAGCTTGATCCATTCCCGGCCGACAACGTAGAGGTTTTTGGCTTTCAGTGGGTGACTGGGACTGCCGTTGTGGAATCCACCTATCTCCTGTGTGGATTGCTGTGGCAAAAAATAAATGCACCTGAAAGATAAGCAAAGCCTGTTTCTTTTGACTTTGGACAAGTTAATAACATTCACAATGAGGCTGAAGAAATCAGAAATCAGTGCATAAAGATTCTACATTAAGTATTTTTATACAGGTTTTTGGATTCCTCAAAACAGACAGAAAGTTCACTAGCTCATCCCTATGAGCACATGAAAGCTCAGCTTCCCTCCAAACTGTTAGAAGAGTTACATGGACTGAATTTGTATATAGCAGGCCTCAGTGATCTCCCAAACCATATTCTTGAAGCTTTTTCCACTCAACAACATGACAAGGTCCTGTCAGCTTCTTGGCATCTGCTCCACCGGCACCTGGATACACATTGGTCTACTTTAGAAATTCTGCGGTTTTTGGGAGAAAAGTTGAAAGATCAAATTGTTTATGCCCATCAATATATTATTATTATTATTTATTATTATAGTGCCATTTATTCCATGGCGCTTTACATGTGATAGGGATATACATAGCAAAAACATTTACATAATCTTAACAAAACGAGTCAGCGACTGGTACAGGAGGAGCGAGGACCCTGCCCGCGAGGGCTAACATTCTACAAGGGATGGGTGAGGATACAGTAGGTGGGGGTAGAGGAGGCCATGCAGTAATGTGGTGGAGTGGTGGTTACTGCAGGTTGTAGGCTTGTCGGAAGAGGTAGGTCTTCAGGTTTCTTTTGAAGGCTTCCATGGTAGGCGAGAGTCTGATGTGTTGGGGTAGAGAGTTCCAGAGTAGGGGGGATGCACGGGAGAAATCTTGTATACGATTGTGGGAAGAGGAGTTAAGAGGGGAGTAGAGAAGGAGATCTTGTGAGGATCGGAGGTTGCGTGCAGGTAAGTACCAGGAGACTAGGTCACAGATGTATGGAGGAGACAGGTTGTGGATGGCTTTGTATGCCATGGTTAGGGTTTTGAAGTAGGATTCTCTGGGCAATGGAGAGCCAGTGAAGGGATTGACAGAGGGGGGAGGTCGGGGAATAGCGGGGGGACAGGTGGATTAGTCGAGCAGCAGAGTTTAGGATAGATTGGAGGGGCGCAAGAGTGTTGGAAGGGAGGCCACAGAGCAGGAGGTTGCAGTAGTCAAGGCGGGAGATGATGAGGGCATGCACTAGTGTTTTTTGCAGAGTCTTTGCTGAGGAATGCACGGATCCGGGAAATATTTTTGAGTTGGAGTTGGCAGGAAGTGGAAAGGGCTTGGATATGTGGTTTGAACGAGAGATCAGAGTCCAGGGTTACCCCAAGGCAGCGAGCTTGTGGGACTGGGGACAGTGAACAGCCATTGATGTTGATGGATAGGTCAGATGGGGGATATGAATGAGAGGGTGGAAAGATGATGCACTCTGTTTTATCCATGTTGAGTTTTAGAAATCTGGCAGAGAAGAAGGATGAGATGGCGGACAGACATTGTTGGATTTTGGTTAGTAGGGAGGAGATATCGGGTCCAGAGAGGTAGATCTGTGTGTTATCAGCATAGAGGTGATACTGAAAGCCGTGAAAGTGTTAAATAGCTGTTTAGAGTTGTGAGTAGTGTTGAGCCACCCCCGTAGTATTCGGGTTCGGTTCGGTTCGTCGAACACCGGGATGTTCGAGGAACTGTTCGTCGAACACCTTAGAACACCGTCGAACACCATTAAAACCAATGGCAGGCAAACAAAAACACATAGAAACACATATAAAACACCTTCAAAGGTGTCCAAAAGCTGACAAACTGCTCAGAAGACGCTCTCTTTAAAAAAGCCGGCCGGCAATTCAGCAGCGGCATACACCGGTACCCGACAATTTAGACAAGAAGGAATAGAGCATCACACATAGATTAGATAGATAGAAACATGTCAGTCACATATATAAGAAGTACAGTGTCAGTGTTGGTTACTGTACTTGTCATTTAGTGTAAAGGATTTATTAAAAAAAATATTAGTGTTTTCGTGCACCGTCTCTTTAAAAAAGCCGGCCGGCAATTCAGCAGCGGTACCCGTCAATTTAGAACAGAAAGAATAGAGCTTCACACATAGATTAGATAGATATAAACATGTCAATCACATATATAATAAGTACAGTGACAGTGTTGGTTACTGTACTTGTCATTTAGTGTTAAAATAAAGGATTTATTAAAAAAAAAATTGGCGTGGGGTTCCCCATAATTTTAGTCTCTAGCGGAGGTTAAGCAGACGGCTGGGGCAGATGTTTGAAGCCTGGGAAGGGGGTAATACCCACGGAGCTTCCCAGGCTACTAATTTCAGCCCCCAGCTGAATACCTAGCCTTTCCTAGCTATTAAAATGGGGGACCCCCCCCAAAAAAATGACGTGGGGTCCCCCCTATTTTAATAGCTAGTAAAGGCTAGGCAGACAGCTGGGGCTGATATTAATAGCCCAGGAAGGGTGCCATGAATATTGGCCCCCTCCCAGGCTAGAAACACCAGCCGTCAGCCATCCCAGAAATGGCGCATCCATAGGATGCGCCAATTCTGGCACTTAGCCTCACTCTTCCCACTGCCCTGTAGCGGTGGCAGTGGGGTAATAGGGCTGGGGTTGATGTCAGCTTATAATGCCAGCTGACATCAAGCCCAGGTTAGTAATGGAGAGGCGTCTATAAGACACCCCCATTACTAACCCCATAGTCAAAGTTAAAAAAAACACAAACACCCAGAATAAAGTCCTTTAATTGAAATAAACACACAATTCTTTATTGTTCTAAATTAAACCATACTTACCATCACGCCCATTCCAGCTGAAGCCAACGATCTCCTGCAATAAAAGTAAAATAATAAAGCAACATCATCCTTACCTTTCCATGGTTCCCACGACAGCTCCAGCTCTGCTACATCGAGATGACAGGCTGGACCGCAGCAGAAAGCTGCCATCCAGCCTGTCATCCCGCAGACACTGAGAAGCGCAGGCATGCTTGCGCTCCTCAGTGTCTGGCTGTGACGGCATCCAGATGAGCCGACAATGAACTCAGCTCACCTCATGCACGTCACTGACAGCGTGGGAAAATTCTCCTGCAGTCAGCGCTTCAGCGTGAGAATTTTCCCACGCTGTCAGTGACGTGCATGAGGTGAGCTCATATCCAATGAACTCAGCTCACCTCATGTACGTCACTGACAGCGTGGGAGAATTCTCACGCTGAAGCGCTGAGTGCAGGAGAATTTTCCCACGCTGTCAGTGACGTGCATGAGGTGAGCCGAGTTCATTGGACATGAACTCGTCTCATCTGGATGCCGTCACAGCGAGACGCTGAGGAGTGCAAGTATGCCTGCGCTTCTCAGTGTCTGGGGGATGACAGGCTGGATGGCAGCGTTCTGCTGCGGTCCAGCCTGTCATCTCGATGTAGCAGAGCTGAAGCTGTCCTGGGAACCATGGAAAGGTAAGGATGATGTTGCTTTATTATTTTACTTTTATTGCAGGAGATCGTTGGCTTCAGATGGAATGGGCGTGATGGTAAGTATGGTTTCATTTAGAACAATAAAGAATTGTGTGTTTATTTCAATTAAAGGACTTTATTCTGGGTGTTGTGTTTTTTTTTAATACTTTACTAGAAATTCATGGTGGTCATGTCTAATATTGGCGTGACCCCATGAATTTCGGGCTTAGGGCCAGCTGATAATACCAAGCTGGCCCTAACCCCTTTATTACCCAGTGAGCCACCGCACCAGGGCCCTGGATGAGTTGGGTACATCGCCAGAAGATGGCGCTTCTATGAACGCGCCATTTTCCGGGGTGGCTGCGGACTGCAATTTGCAGTGGGTGGGGCCCAGAAAGCTTGGGCCTCCCAGTGCTGCGGATTCCAGCCCCCAGCTGCCTAGTTGTACCTGGCTGGACACAAAAATAGGGCGAAGCCCCACGTATTTTTTTTTTATTATTTCATGAAATTCATGAAATAATTAAGAAAAAAAGGGCTTCCCTATATTGTTGTGTCCGGCCAGGTACAAATAGGCAGCTGGTGGTTTGGGGCAGCCCGTTCCTGCCTGCTGTACCTGACTGGACACAAATATAGTGCGAAGCCCCACGTCAATTTTTTTAAATTATTTCAGGAAATTCATGAAATAATTTTAAAAAAATTGACGTGGGGCTTCGCACTATATTTGTGTCCAGCCAGGTACAGCAGGCAGGAACGGGCAGCCCCCAACCACCAGCTGCCTATTTGTACATGGCCGGACACAACAATATAGAGAAGCCCTTTTTTTTTAAATTATCTACTATATAATTGTCTTATCCCGTCTGTCTGTCTGTCTGTCTGTTTGTCCAGGAAATCCCACGTCGCTCATTGGTCCGGCAGCGGCCAATCAGCGCCGCGGAATTTCTGAAAAAAGATGGCGGCCGTTAGCGGCTCATCTGCGGGAAGGAGCTCAGCAGCAATGCAGCCAGGAGATGAGCGGCGCGAGACGCTCATCTCCCGGCTGGTAACAGCAGAAGGACCCCGACCGCCGGACCCATCTGCGGGACGGAGATGCAGCCGGGAGATGAGCGGCGCGAGGCGCTCATCTCCCGGCCGGTAGCAGCGGAAGGACCGCCGGCGTCGCTGACCTCCATGCAGAAGGGAGGACCGGGGAGCGGCGCTGCGGGTCGAGATACTTCTGCTGCGAGCGCCCGCTCATGTCTCGGGTTCTCGCAGCGGAAGTAGCCGCACAGGCAGCGCCGCTCCCCGGTCCTCACCAAGACGATTCGATGATTTTTCGCGGTCTTCGGACCCGACCAATCACTGATCTTACCGCAAAAGTTAAACACCGCTGTGCTGATTGGTCGCGTACGCTGCCCGCGACCAATCACCGATTTGGTCGCCACATTTAAATATCGGCCGCGACCAATCAGCACAGCGGTGTTTAAATGTGGAGCCAAGATCGGTGATTGGTCGCGGCCGATATTTAAATTTGGCGCACAAATCGGTGATTGGTCGCGGGCAGCGTCCGCGACCAATCAGCACAGTAGTGTTTAACTTTGGCTGCAAGATCAGTGATTGGTCGCGGGTCAAGACCGCGACCAATCACCGATTTGTGCGGCACATTTAAATAGCGGCTGCGACCAATTGGATGTCAGCGCCGCTCCCCTGTCCTCCCTTCACACCCTAGCCGCATGGATGTCAGCGGCGCTGCCTGTGCGGATACTTCCACTGCGAGAACCAGGGACATGAGCGGGGGCTCACAGCAGAAGTATCCCGACCCGCAGCGCTGCTCCCCGGTCCTCCCTTCACACCCTAGCTGCTGATGTCCCCACAGTATCCGCATGGTGTTACAAAGGTCCAGACATTTGTGTTAAAAATCGCTGATTGGTCGCTGGCGCTGCCCGCGACCAATCACCGATTTGGGCGCCAAATTTAAATATCGGCCGCGACCAATCACCCATCTTGGCTCCACATTTAAACACCGCTGTACTGATTTTTCCGCGGACGCTATTTAAATGTGGCGCAAAAATCGGTGATTGGTCGCGCCCAGCGTCGGCAACCAATCAGCACAGCGGTGTTTAAATGTGGAGCCAAGATCGGTGATTGGTCGCGGCCGATATTTAAATTTGGCGCCCAAATCGGTGATTGGTCGCGGACAGCGCCAGCGACCAATCAGCGATTTTTAACAGAAATGTCCGGATCTTTATAACATCATGCGGATACTGTGGGGACATCAACGGCTAGGGTGTCAAGGGAGGACCGGGGAACGGCGCTGCGGGTCGGGATACTTCTGCTGCGAGCAGTCGCTCATCTCCCGGCTTCTCGCAGCGGAAGTATCCGCACAGGCAGCGGCGCTCCCCGGTCCTCACCAATACGATTCGCTGATTGGTCGCGCTCTCTGCACGCGACCAATCAGTGATCTTGGCGCTAAAGTTAAACACCGCTCTGCTGATTGGTCGCGGACTCCAGCCACGACCAATCAGCGAGATTGGCACCAAATTTAAACCCCGCTCTGCTAATTGGTCGCGGATGCCAGCCGCGACTAATCAGCATTATTGGCGCCAAATTTAAACACCGCTCTGCTGATTGATCGCGGTCGCTGGCCCGAGATCAATCAGCAATATTGCCGCAAAATTTAAACACCGCTCTGCTGATTAGTCGCGATCGCCGTCCGCGACCAATCAGCAGTATTGGCGCCAAATTTAAACCCTGCTCGGCTGACTGGACGCGGTTGCAGGCCACGACCAATCAGCAGTATTGGCGTCAAATTTAAACCCGGCTCTGCTGATTGGTCGCGGCCGCCGGCCAGACACGTCACTGACAGCGTGGGAAAATTCTCCTGCACTCAGCGCTTCAGCATGAGAATTCTCCCACGCTGTCAGTGACGTGCATGAGGTGAGCCGAGTTCATTGGACATGAACTCGTCTCATTTTTATGCCGTCACAGCGAGACACTGAGGAGCGCAAGCATGCCTGCGCTTCTCAGTGTGTGCGGCATGGCAAGCTAAATGGCAGCGTTCTGCTGCGGTCCAGCCCGTCATCTCGATGTAGCAGAGCTGAAGCTGTCGTGGGAACCATGGAAAGGTAAGGATGATGTTGCTTTATTATTTTACTTTTATTGCAGGAGATCGTTGGCTTCAGCTGGAATGGGCGTGATGGTAAGTATGGTTTAATTTAGAACAATAAAGTATTGTGTCTTTATTTCAATTAAAGGACTTTATTCTGGGTGTTTGTGTTTTCTTTTAACTTTGACTATGGGGTTAGTAATGGGGGTGTCTTGTAGACGCCTCTCCATTACTAACCTGGGCTTGATGTCAGCTGGCATTATAAGCTGACATCAACCCCAGCCCTATTACCCCACTGCCACCGCTACAGGGCAGTGGGAAGAGCGAGGCTAAGTGCCAGAATTGGCGCATCCTATGGATGCGCCATTTCTGGGACGGCTGATGGCCGATGTTTCTAGCCTGGGAGGGGGCCAATATTCATGGCACCCTTCCTGGGCTATTAAGCTGTCTGCCTAGCCTTTGCTAGCTATTAAAATAGGGGGAACCCCACGTCATTTTTTTGGGGGGGTCCCCCATTTTAATAGCTAGTAAAGGCTAGGTATTCAGCTGGGGGCTGATATTAGTAGCCTGGGAAGCTCCGTGGGTATTACCCCCTTCCCAGGCTTCAAACATCTGCCCCAGCCATCTGCTTAACATCCGCTAGAGCCTAAAATTATGGGGAACCAAACGCCAATTTTTTTTTAAATAAATCCTTTATTTTAACACTACATGACAGGTACAGTAATCAACACTGTCACTGTACTTCATATATATGTGACTGACATGTTTCTATCTATCTAATCTATGTGTGATTCTCTATTCCTTCTATTCTAAATTGTCGGGTACTGCTGCTGAATTGCCGGCCGGCTTATTTAAAGAGATGGTGCATGAAAACACTATTATTTTTTTTAATAAATCCTTTACACTAAATGACAAGTACAGTAAGCAACACTGTCACTGTACTTCATATACTGTATATGTGACTGACATGTTTCTATCTATCTAATCTATTTGTGATTCTCTATTCCTTCTATTCTAAATTGTCAGGTATCGCTGCTGAAATGCCGGCCGGCTTTTTTAAAGAGACGGTGCATGAAAACACTATTATTTTTTTTAATAAATCCTTTACACTAAATGACAAGTACAGTAAGCAACACTGTCACTGTACTTCATATATATGTGACTGACATGTTTCTATCTATCTAATCTATGTGTGATTCTCTATTCTTTCTGTTCTAAATTGTCGGGTACCGGTGTATGCCGCTGCTGAATTGCCGGCTTTTCATGTTTCACTGTGGGCACTGTTCCCATCGATTTGGGCAATCACTGTAATGCCACAACAACCATGGCTGTGGCATTACAGTGAGTGGCAGACAATCCCTGCATGATTGGTGCTCAAAAATAGCGCCAGACATGCAGGACACGCTTTTGGTGCACGAACAGTTATCGAACATAACCTCGAACAGCCGAATTTTTTGCAAATCGTTCGAGCTCGTCCAATACCGCCCAAAACAGCTCAAATTTGAGATTGGCGAACAGTTCTAGTCGAACACCGCTCATCTCTAGTTGTGAGATAGGGAGGATATGAGAGATGAGAAGTAGGATTGTTTCGCTGTAGTGAGTGCGGACTTGAAAATAGTGAGGGATTGTTTGAATGCGATGAAGTGCTCGATGGAGTGAGACCTTTTCCATCTCTGCTCCGCAACCCTGGAGGCCCGTCGCAGTTCTTTAGTAAGTTTGGTGTGCCAGGGTTGCCTGTTGATTGTGCGAGATTTGGTATGTGTGAGAGGGGCGATCAAGTCGAGAGCTGCAGCTATTGTGGTGTTATGTAGTGTTATATGAAGCTGCAGCAACATCTGCATTGTGTAAGGAATTTATGTCTGCAAGAGGGAGGAGGGATTCAGAGAGTGAGTGTAGGTCAAGGTGTTTGAGATTTCTGCGAGCGTGTGTAAGTTTGTGGAGTGGGGATTGTGCACCTGGACAGGAGAGGGTAGAGAATGTGAGGAGGTTATGGTCAGAGAGAGGGAGGGGTGAGTTAGAGAGGTTAGATAGGGAAAAGAGGCGGGTGAAGATGAGGTCCAGTGTGTGGCCATCTTTATGAGTAGCTGCCGAAGACCATTGAGCAAGGCCGAAGGAGGAAGTGAGGAATAGGAGCTTAGAGACAGATGAGTGGGAAGTGTCAATGGGGATGTTGAAGTCACCCATTATGATAGTGGGGATGTCAGTGGAAAGGAAGTGAAGCAGCCAGGTGGTGAAGTGGTCTAAGAAAGTGGTGGCTAGCCCTGGGGGTCGGTAAATGACGGCCAGTTAGAGGTCAGAGGGGGAATAGATGCGCACACAGTGCACCTCAAAAGAGGGGAGTATAACAGAGGGTGGCAGTGATATTTGGGTGAAAACGCAGGTATCTGACAGGAGAAAACCTACGCCTCCGCCATGTTTGCCATTGGGGCGGGGGGTGTGGGTGTGTTAGAGGGGGTGAGCCAGGTTTCGGTGATGGCGAGGAACGAAAGTTTGTTAGTAATGAAAAGGTCGTGGATGTAGGAAAGTTTGTTGCAGACGGAGCGAGCGTTCCATAGAGCTCCTGTTAGAGCAACTAAGGAAGTGGGGATTAGTTGGATGGGTATGAGGTTAGAAGGGTTGCGACAGTTTGTGGAAGGTCGTGGATAGGAGGTAGAAGTAACTGTGGGGATATGGCGAGGAGGACCAGGATTTGGAGAGATATCTCCAGCAGTGAGGAGGAGCAGAGAAGGTGTTAGCAGGTGGGAGCAAGAGAGAGCATGAGGTGGCTGTCTGTGTTTGGAGATCCAGGATTGAATTTTGAGGAATAATTCGGAGGAGGAGGTGAGATGAATGGGGAGGATGGAGGGAGAGATGAAGAGTTTCTTACTAGGTGTAGGGATTTGAGGGGTTACTAGAAAGTGGAGGACTATAGAGGAAAAAGTGAGAGCTAACAGAAACATAGTTAAAAGAGAGTAAGTGGTCAAAGTGTTGGTTACCTGACTCCTGCCCTGACTAACTGCCTCTGAAATAACTGCCACTTATCTCCGAAGCCACTTTGCACAAGAAGACGGTGCACAACCCAGCACGTGTGCACCCCTTAAAGATCTTCTAAATATAGAGGGCACACTAAACCATCAAGTGAGGGGCATTGTGGGAGCTGCTTGTGGCTAAATTAGCAGCTGGTCATCTCACCAGGAGATGGCTGGGTGATCAAACACAGAGCTAGGACTCTGTAGGCTCTGCAGTTTGGCACCTCTAAACATCAGATAAAATCTACAGTGGGGATAGGACAGACATATGTGAGTATTGAGTGGAATGGGACAGATAAAGTAGAAATATCAAGCAGAGAATTCTACCAGTGAGTTGAATCAGGAGAGCAGAGCATTAGATGGCGGCATATACAGCAGGCAGAGGAATTGTGCAGGAGAAGAGCATGTACCTGTGTGAAAAGAGAAGAAGACGGGTGTTAGTCCATGGCCTCTGAAATAACTGCCACTTATCTCCGAAGCCACTTTGCACAAGAAGACGCGTGCACAACCCAATATATCAATCTGATTCGAGAAAACGTAATAAACGTGAGCTTATTAGAGGAGTAAATATTCAAAGGGTTCGTCTCTCTGAAGCATGGAGTAGTCACATGTACAGTTTCTGTCAGTGGCGTACCGCCAATGGCGGCAGACTACGCCACTGCTATGGGGCGCGTGGCTGGAGGGGGCCCGTGAGGGCCCCAAGCAGCGTGGGAGCGAGGAGGATAGGTAAGTAGGAGGTTGCAGCGGCAGAGGAGCGGGTTGCGGCAGTGGAGGAGCAGAGCACACACAGTAGCCGCTGCTGCAGCTACCACGTGTGCCCGCTGCTAAAGGTACATGAATATTCCCTCTTCTCCACTCCCATGGGCGTGGAGAAGATGGAATATTCATTCTCTTTAGTAGCGGGCACGGAGGAGCGCTGAGCCCCGGCTCCTGCTGTCAGTGCCTGCCCGCCGCTAAAGAGAAAGCATATTCAAGCTTCTCCACGCCCATAGTCTCGGCGTGGAGAGGAGTGAATGTGCCAGCAGCAGCAGCAGCTCACCTCAGCTTCTGAGAGCGCGTGCAGCTCAGATGCCGACATGAGCTGCTGGAGCAGAGGTGAGGAAGGAAGGTGAGTATAAGTGTTTATTGTTTTATGTGTGCAGTGATTGAGGGGTTGAGGAGGCCACACATACCAGGATACATGGATTGAGGAGGCCACACATACCAGGATTTGGGGATTGAGGAGGCCACACATACCAGGATTTGGGGATTGAGGAGGCCACACATACCAGGATTTGGGGATTGAGGAGGCCACACATACCAGGATTTGGGGATTGAGGAGGCCACACATACCAGGATTTGGGGATTGAGGAGGCCACACGTACCAGGATTTGGGGATTGAGGAGGCCACACGTACCAGGATTTGGAGATTGAGGAGGCCACATTTACCAGGATTGGGGGATTGAGGAGGCGACACATACCAGGGATTGTGGGATTGAGGGGGCCACACATACCAGGGATTGTGGGATTGAGGGGGCCACACATACCAGGGATTGTGGGATTGAGGGGGTCACACATACCAGGGATTGTGGGATTGAGGGGGTCACACATACCAGGGATTGTGGGATTGAGGGGGCCACACATACCAGGGATTGGGGGATTGTGGAGGCTACACATACCAGGGATTGTGGGGGCCACACATACCAGGGATTGTGGGATTGAGGGGGCCACACATACGAGGATGGGGAAATGTACCAGTAGCTGCTGCATTTCTCACTCTTCAGTCTTGCACGCAAGCAGAGGGAAGGAGACCGGGGGCCGTCGGAAGGTGAATATATCTTATTTTTTATTTTATTCTTGTTTTTACAGCTTTTTAATGGTACCTGGGTGTGGAGGAGAGTCTCCTCTCCTCCACACCCGGGTACCATCCGCACATTAGAATGCGCCAATAACGCAAGTACAAATGCAGTCTTGCGGTATTGGCGCGTTCTAATGCAAGTCAATGGCGGCAAAAACGCCGCGTTTCCGAAAAATTAATGGACATGCTGCGGATTTTTGAGCGCAGCATAAACGCTGCAGAAAAATCCGCAGCATGGGTACAGCACATGCGGATTATCATTGGGAACATTGCTGCCCTTCTACCATGCGTTTTTAATGTGTTTCCGCAGCGTTTCCGCAGCTGCAAAAACGCTGCGGAAACGCATTAAAAACGCATTGTGTGCACACAGCCTAAAGGCTGGAAAGTTATGAGAGCTGCTCTTCTGTGACATAGACAAATATTTATTTTTTGTAGGGGGGGGGGCCCAATTAGAGCTTCTGCTATGGGGCCCCATGACTTCTATGTACGCCCCTGCTTTCCGTGTATAAAGGAGACGTGGACTTTATTTATTCTACTTTTTGATCATAGAAGCAAAGGATATTATTCAGAGTTTCTGCACATTAATGAGTACGATATTGCAGCATTACCAATGGAACTCTGTCAATCAAGAAAAGGGACTGACTTTAATTTTTAAATGGTAGGGTGTAATGATCTAAGAAGACATAATTAGCCAAGCCAAGGGTGCACATAAGAGCCCTCATTTGCATCTAAAACATGAAATAATAAATTATAACCTGGGCTATGTCTCCAATAGAAATGTGTAAGCAAATTAATTGGCATTTTGGGAGTGAACCACTCCGTTTAAATGTCCTTTGTACACATGTACTGCTGAGAAGAGTGCTTTTCTTTGTGCACAGGATGATCATGTTAATATTCGTTCTGTGCACATGAAAGCAAAATGACATCCTGTCTAAACAGGTTATTATGGGACTGCCGATTGGCTTCATATAGCAGATCAGCGATCATTTAAAGGCTGAAACTGACCAATGTAAATGCACATTAGATATAAGTACCTGACTCCATGATGATTTTTCCAGAAATAGTACCATTAAAAATGACATTGTCATTATAATGCCACCTGAATACTACCCCTGCTACCCCATTTTCCATACAGAACTCCCTCATGCTATCCCAGTCTCCATACCGAGGCCCCATGCTACCCCATTTTCCATACCGAGCCCCCTCATGCAACTCTATACTCCTTACCGAGCCCCCTCATGCTACCCCATTCTTCATGCCAAGCCTCCCCATGCTACCACATTCTCCATGACAAACCCCACTATGATATACCTTCTCCATATCAAGCTTTCTCATCTCATACTACCTCTTCTCCATACCAAGCCCCCATGCTACCCTATTCTCCTTACCAAGCCCCTCATGCTACATTATTCTCCACATTGAGGCCCCCACACTACCCCATTCTTCATGCTGAGCCTGCCCATGCTATCCCATTTTCTTTTATGAGCCTCCCATGTTACCCCTTCTCCATACTGAGCCCCCTCATGCTACCCCTTCTCCATAGCGAACACCCTCATGCTACCCTTTCTCTATTATCGAGCCCTCCTCCCTATTCTCATACTAAGCCCCTCACCCCATTCTCCATACTAAGGACCATCACATTCACCATACCAAGGCCCCCACCCCATTCTCCATACCAAGGCACCCCCGAGTATATTTGTCTCTATGAGTCATTACCTGCTGCAAGATTTGGCTTTTCCTTCTTCATGGTGCTCTGCAATGACATCAGTAGGGTGATGAGTTGACCTCATCGCGCTGCAGTGACATCAGCAGCATGAGTACATCTCTGTACATTGGATCAGGGAGCTGATTGGAGCTCAACTAACCCAGTGTCACGCAAGGTGTGGGAAAGACTTAGTGCAAAACAGAGGGAAGAGGGAAAGGGAGCCAAGACACTAGGGAAAGGGGGGAGTGGAGACCTCCTAGTCTGGTCTAGTGTCACCCAGCCTCAACTATCGACCCTGTATTGGCTCTTAACCAATTGCCGCACGCGTTCCTCGCCCTGTCTTTCCCTGGCGTTAGACTCAGGCTAGGGAAGGGAGGAGATGAGCACTAGCCGATCTCCACTGAACTCAAAAGACTAAAAGGAGGGACAAACAGGGCAAATTGCTTAGCTTTTAGATGACTCCAAACAAATATGCACATGTCCTCAAACACCAGAGAAGAGGAAGTACTGCTGTTGCTGAAGTCTTCACTAGGAGTAATGAATATCGCCGGCAACTCCCTCTGAAACACAGAAGGTATTTATACACCCAGGCCAGGTAGCCGCTGGGTCCTAGAGAAAACCTCAAGAAAATGTGTATAATGCCAAATGTGGAGATCTCCTGCGAACAACTGTAGGGCGACTGTCTGTCACCTCTGACACACCCGTGACAGTACCCCTTCCTCTACGAGTGGCCTCCGGACACTCAGGACCGGGTTTCTCAGGATAAGAGGTGTGGAATGATCGAACCAACCTGGGAGCGTTCACCTCTGACGCTGAAACCCACATACTCTCCTCTGGACCATAGCCTTTCCAGTGCACCAAGTATTGTAGAGAACGACGTTGGAGACAAGAATGTACAATCCTTGAAATTTGAAACTCCAGATTGTTGGTATATGCAACAGTTGTGGACTTCTTTGTTTGTGTGAAGGAGGACTTTATGCTGATCTGACAGTAGATGGCGATGTTGTGTAAAGTTTCCTTGTTTACTGTATTGTAAAAAGAAAAAAAATCTCTCTTGTATTTTCTGTTTTGTTCTTACTTCCTGGTGCAGTACTGTGTGACTGTGCGTTTTTTCCTTTACCTCATGTTCTGAGAAGTAATACCTTGTTATCCCAAGTACTCTGCTCTGTGAAGTTTCTACTGCAACTGTGGGTATCCAGAAGCTGTGCAACACAGATTACCATCAACTATTACTGGGGGCGGTGGTAGAGGTGAGGGCTCAAGAGGTTCCATATACTTTTTGAGTAAGGGCCTGTAGAACACATTGTGGACCTTAAGGGCCTGAGGAACTTCAAGACAAAACGCTGCTGGGTTAATGATGGCGGTTTATTTTATAGGGACCAATAAACCTAAGTCCCAGTTTCCAAGAAGGAACTTTCAATCTTATATTCCTGGTAGACAACCACGCAAGGTTATTTACATTCAGGTCCAGACCTGGCAAGCATTTTCTGTTAGCCATACGTTTATACCTGTCTCCCATGATCTTTAAATTACTCAGAACACCCTGCCATACCGAGGAAAGCGACAAAGCATACCATTCCACCTCAGGAACTCCTGAAGCTCCTCCCCCACTAAAGGTACCAAACTGTGGGTGATAAACGTATGCACCGAAGAACGGTGACCTGCCAGCGGATTCTTGACGATGATTATTAATGGCAAATTCTGCCAGCGGTAAGTAAGATGCCCAATCCTCCTGATTTTCGGAGATGAAACACCTGAAGTAGGTCTCCAAATTCTGATTGACACGCTCGCTCTGACCATTCGACTGAGGGTGAAAGGCAGAAGAAAAGGACAGCTGCACCCCCAGTCGAGAACAGAATGCCTTTCAGAACTTGGAAACAAACTGGGTCCCCCAATCTGACACCACATCGGAGGGAACCCCGTGAAGCTTCACAATCTCATTTATGAACATCTGTCTTGGCATTTGGAAGTGCAGGCAATGTGACAAAGGGAACCATTTTACTGAACCTATCTATTACCTCCAAAACCACCGTTTTGACTGCAGAAACTGGTAGGTCAGTAATAAAATCCATGGACAAGTGTGTCCATGACCTACTAGGGATAGGTAGCGGAAGAAGAGTACCAGATGGACGGGTATGCGAAACCTTAGAACGCGCGGAAATACTACAAGCAGCTACGTGTTCAATCACATCCTGATGTAACCCCGGCCACCAATAACGATGAGAGAGGAGGTCCGCGGTTGCCTTACCACCTGGATGCCCAGAAAGCACAGAGTTATAATGCTCTTTAATTACTTTGTGGTGCAGATTTAATGGTACAAATAACCTTCCTGAAGCGCAGGAGGCAAGAGTGTCCCCCTGAGCCTCCAACACCTCACCCTCCAGTTCAGAATACAGTGCCAAAATGACTACCCCTTTCTCTAATGTTGGGACAGGGTTCTCATGTTCACCACCACCAGGAAAGCTCCGGGACAAAGCATCACTCTTGACATTTTTGACCCGTGGATGAAAAGTGACATCAAAATTGAACCTAATTAAAAAACAGGGACCATCTGACTTGCCTAGGTTTGAGATGTTTAGCTGACTGGAGATATGACAGGGTCTTATGGTCAGTAATAACAGTAACAGGATGGACAGCCCCTTCCAACCAATGTCGCCATTCTTCGAACGCCAATTTGATCGCCAAAAGTTCCCTATTACCCACGTCATAATTTCTCTAAGCCGAAGACAATTTTTTTAGAAAAGAAGGCACATGGACGCCATTTACCAGGGGACGGACCCTGAGACAACACAGCCCCAATCCCGAAATCCGACGCACCAACATCCACATAAAGGGTTGGGAAACATCGGGTTGACTGAGTATAGGTACAGTTCTTTAAAGAAGAAAAAACCTGGACTGAGGCATCCGACCATTTGGAAAAATCAAACTCCTTCTTAGTCATGTCAGTAAGGGGTTTCACAATTACAGAGTAATTTTGGATGAATTTCCAGTAAAAATTAGTAAAGCCCTCAGGTTCTCGGGACGTTCCCAATCAAGGACTGCACGGATCTTCTCCGGATCCATCTGAAAACCTGAAGACGACAACAAGTACCCCAAAAACTGCACCACCTGAACAGCAAAAACACATTTTTCCAGTTTGGCATAAAGTTTGTTGTCCCTTAATATCTGAAGAACCTGCTTAACATGCCCCCGATGAGTTTCAAAATCTGGTGAGTAAACCAAAATATCGTCCAGATAGACCACCACAAACCGCCCCACCAAACAATTAAAAATATCATTTATGAAATGCTGGAATACCGCAGGTGCATTAGTCAAACCAAAAGACATAACCAAACTCCATTCGTCCCCTTCTCTGACTCTAACCAGATTGTAGGCTCCCCTTAGATCCAACTTGGAGAATACCTAAGCTCCCACAACCTGGCTGAACAAATCAGGAATCAGAGGATTCCTGTCCCTTCTTCAGACTCTCCACAATGAAATCCTTCATGACTTATCTCTCAGGGCCAGAAAGATTATACAGTCTGGATTTCGGTAGTTTAGCACCGGGGGTCAGGTAATAGGACAGTTTTAAACACGATGAGGAGGAAAATCCTGACTCCCCCTCTCAGAAAAAACATCCTCAAAACCAGACAGAAAAGCAGGTAATATTTCTGTAGAGACAGTAGCAAGGGAAATATCTAAACAATTTGCATGGCAGTAATCTCCCTATTCAATAATTTCCCCGCTTGCCAGTCCATCAATGGCTTATGTTTAACAAGCCACGGAATACCCAAAACAATCGGTGTAGGAAGATTGTCCAGGACATAGCAAGGAATAATTTCACGATGAACTGACCCCACCCTCAGTTTTACATTATGTACAATCTGAGTAAATGCTTTCTGTGCAAGTGGCGCTGAGTCGATGGCAAAAATGGAAATAGGTTTATCTAAAGTACAGCAAGCAAGACCATGAGTCTTCACAAACTCAGCATCAAGCATGCTGACTCCGGCTCCGCTGTCAACAAACACAGAAATTTTTGTCGGTTTAGCACCACCTCTGCTGTCAGGACAAAGCGGGAACTGCAGTTTGGCCTCAAATGCACCACTTGTTTATCTAACTCCAGACTACCAAGAGTTAATCGAGTCTCCTTTTGTTTAGGAATTGAAGGACAGGTCCCATCAAAATGGCCTTTTTTCCCACAACAAAAACATACACCTTTTATCTTGCGAATCTCCAGGGAGATGTATAATGCAGAGACACCCCCTAACTGCATGGGTTCCTACACCTCCCCCAGTACTGGTTCACCCCAGACTGCTCCCCCCGACAGAGGTACACAACCCCGACAAGAAGGCCACGGAGAAGGTGGTCTCACCTGTCTATCCTGAAGTCGTCTATCAAGATGTATGGCCAACGACATGGCAGCCTCCAAGGACTGAGGGGTTTCATATAATGCCAAGGCATCTTTCAACCTTTCAGTAAGCCCCTCACAAAATTGACTTCTAAGGGCTGAGTCATTCCATTTGGAATCCGTTGCCCATCTATGGAATTCCGAACTGTACGTTTCTACTGACCGATTCCCCTGCAGAAGGCTATATAGCCTAAACTCAGCCAAGGAGACTCGGTAAGGGTCATCATAGATGAGGGCCAAGACCGAGTCCTGCGGTAAAGAAAACCCCCACGTCTGAGGATCTCTCTAAAGTACAGCGATCACAATTCAAACCTGTTGCTCCTCATTTCCGGAGAAGTAAGGATGAAGTTTGAAATACAGTTTGCATGCCTCCTTGAATACAAACAAATTGTCCCTACCTCCTGAAAACCTGTCTAGGAGGGAAACTTTGGGTTTAGGCTGGACAGGCCTACCTGCAGAGACCCCCACATTGGCGACCTGTAACCGCTGATGCTGCTGCTGTACCTCACCGCGGACATCATTCACCTCCAGCGACAGCATGTGCAGCCGCTCTGCGAGCTCTGCAACTGAACCCATACCAAGGGAGAAAGAGAAAAAAAAAGGTCCATGCCCAAAAACACACAGAGAAAAAAAAAAACAAAGTGTCAGTTTTCTACTTTTTTTTTCTCCTTTCAAAATGTGCTCGGCCGGTGATAATGTCACGCAAGGTGTGGGAAAGACTTAGTGCAACACAGAGGGAAGAGGGAAAGGGAGCCCAGACACTAGGGAAAGGGGGGAGTGGAGACCTCCTAGTTTGGTCTAGTGTCACCCTGCCTCAAATATCGACCCTATATTGGCTCTTAACCAATAGTGTTCCTGGCCCTGTTTTTCCCTGGCGTTAAAAACAAAGAGCCCAGCCAGAACAGTAAACAGATTTTTTTAAAAATTCCAAAATCAAATTAGAAAACAGGAAAAGGCAGTGGTAGTTACCAGCCATGATGTCAAGGAAAATGCAGAACAGGACGCAGCAGGCCCCCTTTTGTTAGAAGTAGGTAACACAGGTGCAGAATGCTAATGAACAATCACTCTCATCCTCTCATCCTGATTGCCTAGCACTAAAACTGCACACAGATGAAACTTGGAATAGGGTGCAGGTCACATACATGTGGCATCGTGCCTAGCCAGCATCCTATTAGACGCCCCTACTATTCGATTAGGTTGGATGCCCGGCACCCTATCCGTGTATCACAGAGGTGCCAGCCCCTAATTCACAAGGTCACCATTAATGGGCCTGGCTGTGTCCTGTCAGATAAAAAAGTGCAAAAATATCATATGAGGTATTAGTTAATATTTTGGCCAAAATACGTAAGGTCGCAATCCCCGTCAAGGGTCCCCACGATTTTGCGAGTCCCTACTTTATCGTTATCTTCATTCTGCACCTGTGTTACCTCCTTCTAACAAAAAGGGGCCCGCTGCGTCCTGTTGTGCATGTTCCTTGACATCCTGGCTGGTAACTACCATTGCCTTTTTGCTGTTTCCCCCTTTCCCTGGCGTTAGACTAAGGGTAGGGAAGGGAGGAGAGGAGCACTAGTCAATCTCCACTGAACTCTACAGACAAAAAGGAATGACAAACAGGGGAAATTTCTTAGCTTTTAGACGACTCCAGAAAAATGTGCACATGTCCTCAAACACCAGAAAGGAGGAGTTACTGCTCTTACTGAAGACTTCACTAGGAGTAATGAATATCGCCGGCAACTCCCTCTGAAACACAGCATTGGTCCTAGAGACAGTCTCAAGAAGATAGTAACAACTAGTGTGGGATATATAAATCCAAACCACCACAAAGAGTAACTAAGGTTTAAAATATATTATATTTATTGGTATTCTTTAAAATTAAAGATATAAAAAAAACAGTGGATAACCCATACCACAGATGTAGGGTGTTAAACCATGAATCATTACAAGAGATGTATATACATGCTACTACTTGGCAATATATTTGGGAGGTAAATGATACTGAATTGGGCCCTAATATGCATAGAGAGATATATATTTAACAGGTGAACAGATCAATCCACATCAAAAGATATACACATGCATAATAAATAAGAGCCCAGATTACCTTAAGCCAATGTTTGTATGAATGAAAGCATGGTAAACACCCACCGCTCTGACGATCGTTTCGACACCTTTTTCAAGGAGCGCTGCATATGGGGTGTGCATGTGTTCATTTATATAGGAGCGATGAGAATGAGTTAATCCCCCACAGCTGTGTGAAAGGAACTGCAGAGCCATGTGGCGCGCATGCCTGATGACTTAGCAGTAGTGTATGCTTATTAATATTATTCACACACACACTAATTTCATTTACATTCTTGTATTTGTTCTATGCACTTTCCTTTTGTAACTGTTTTACATTTCGCACTCCCAACACACACAATTTTTTATTGTTAATCCATATTTACATAATGGGTCTAATAGGTTTTGGCACATTCAATGGATAATTGTAATTTATTTATTTATTTATTTTATTTTTTTATTTTTTAATTTACTTTGCATGTATATTGTAGGTTTGAGATACAATAGTTAGGGCATGTTGCAGATTAATTGTGTGAGGTTGAGGTATGTACTCTATGTGTGTCCAAAGAATATATCTTTAAGAATGTTTATTAATATTTGTAAATTAACCCGTTTATTTAGGCTATGCTTGGCGCATAGGATAATTATATATGGTATTTGTTTTGGGTCTTGATGGCCTGTGTGATATAACAATCTTGGATTTATATATACGCACATATAGTATATACATGCATTTGTACACTCATACATATTGTATGCAGCAGTCATTGTTATATATAAATTTTTCCTTCTCATATACATCTCAGTCCCTAGTGGTATAATATACATGTGCACCTGTACACTTATATATATATCACGCATTGGTACTGTTATATATAAATACTCTCATTTTCTCATATACATATTTATCTTACTCTCCAGCGATAATATTCATTCAGTCTCTTCACTCATTCACCCCAATGTTGTTATAATACTTACCGATGCTTTAGCAGACAGGTCGCGCATGCAGGAAGTCTTTGACTTCCGGCACTTCCCCACACGGATCATGTGACCACTGGCACGCACGTTGCATAGCAACCGAGTGCTTGCTGGTCACCGTCCGTGGAAGGAAGTTGCCTGATAGGAAGCAGTCATCAGGCATGCGCGCCACATGGCTCTGCAGTTCCTTTCACACAGCTGTGGGGGATTAACTCATTCTCATCGCTCCTATATAAATGAACACATGCACACCCCATATGCAGCGCTCCTTGAAAAAGGTGTTGAAACGATCGTCGGAGCGGTGGGTGTTTACCATGCTTTCATTCATACAAACATTGGCTTAAGGTAATCTGGGCTCTTATTTATTATGCATGTGTATATCTTTTGATGTGGATTGATCTGTTCACCTGTTAAATATATATCTCTCTATGCATATTAGGGCCCAATTCAGTATCATTTACCTCCCAAATATATTGCCAAGTAGTAGCATGTATATACATCTCTTGTAATGATTCATGGTTTAACACCCTACATCTGTGGTATGGGTTATCCACTGTTTTTTTATATCTTTAATTTTAAAGAATACCAATAAATATAATATATTTTAAACCTTAGTTACTCTTTGTGGTGGTTTGGATTTATATATCCCACACTAGTTGTTACTATATTGATTGAGTTTGGTGGTGGAGGTTAATTTCCTCCGTTCGGATACTATCCGGTACCTGTTTAGATTGTTAATATTGATGTTCTGTTTTGCAACAGATATAGTTCCGGAACATGTACCTAAAAGCCAGGATGTTGTCCTGGCAAGATAAAGCATCTGAATTGTTTAAACCCGGTACCGCAGGTATTTTTAATAGTACACATGTTGATCACAAAGAACTTTTTAAAAAATATAAAAATCTGCTCCAGAAAAAAACAAGAATTTGGTGGACCAAAGCCTCCTTGGACAATTATCATAAACAAAAAATTGTTCCAAGGGGGCTACGCATTCAACTGTTTCCCACATTTGGTTTGGAGGATGCAGAGCTAAACAAAAAATGGGAGGCAGCCGCTTCGTCCTGTTCACTGACTTTCATTGAAATTATTAATGAGAGAAATCTTAATGTCCTGGGAGAGATTGATCATGAGCTGGACCAAGTACATAAACAAATGCTGAAAGATATTCCAGCTGAAATGCTGGAAGAATTCCTTGCTGATATGGACAAGAAGATGGAAAAATGGGAGGAAAATATCAGCAAATCTAAATCTAAAAAATACCAGCGGGATATTAGTGATTACGAAAATAAAAGAGTTTTTCGCTGGCAATATAGGAAAGCTGATGATAAGAATATTTTGCTGAGAAATTCCTCCACGTCATCCATCTCATCCGTAGCCAGTAGCACCGTCTCAGGGCTTGAGCATGAAACACAGAATGGCCGACCCTCTCGTACAAGATTTGGTGGTAAAAATACGTTTCGAGATTATGATGGACCAAACCACAATCAAAAGCGTTGCAATCAACCAAAGGTAATCAATTTATCCACTCATATACTCACACCTCAGCAGGAACACGTGTTAGAAATGGGTCTTACGTTCTCTCCTCCTCAGTCTCTTGATATTTTCACTGCGGTAAAAGATGTGCATTTGTTTGCACGAAAACTCATTTTAAAAAGATTTTATGAAAAATCTAATCTGGGATTTATATTTGATACTGAAGAGGAGAGAGCGGCTGTGGCAATTCTTGAGTCACTGGCTGATCAGGAAGCTGAACCAACGAACAATTTCCCTGTTTCTCTCATGAACAAGTCCAGTAAATTTCCCAACCTCAATACATGTTCAGCGGTGGACACTTTTGTCAAATTGGTAACCCATGATATCGAAAAATTGAAATTTGGGGGTCCTCGATATCATGACAGCAGGCAATTGAGGGAGGTTATCCAAGAAATTGGAAAATGGGATGATTGTGTGTTGAAAGCCGCGGACAAAAGTGGAAATCTGGTCATTTGGCCCAACCTTCTTTATGAGAAACAGGCCTACAAATTGCTATCTGATCACCATTGCTACAAGAAACTCTCCCATAACCCATCTGACAGGTTTCAATTGGAATTGATTAAAATTTTGGAGCAAGCATATGAAAATGGCATTGTTACAAAAAAATTCTTTGATTATATACAAAAATTAAAACCTCGGATGCCTACTTTATATCTCATCCCTAAGATACATAAGGACATTCATGACCCGCCTGGCAGACCAATTGTCTCGGGCAATGGGAGTCTTTGCGAAATGGTTTGTCGGGTAATTGATTTTTATCTTAAACCTATTGTAGCCACGCTTCCTTCGTATATACAGGACACAACTGCAGCTTTGAGACGATTAGACCAACTTCATTTAGAAGATCAAATGTTACTTGTAACAGCTGATGTAGAGGCACTATATACCTCCATCATGCATACACACGGTCTCAAGACTGCATCTTGGTTCCTGTATAATAGCAATCTGGACACTGAATTAAGTGACCTGATCATGGTACTACTTGAGTTCATCCTTACACATAACATCTTTATGTTTAGGGATGAAATCTTCCTACAGGCACAAGGGACAGAAATGGGGGCGGCTTGTGCCCCCTCATATGCTAATTTGTTCCTTAGAGCCTGGGAGCGTGAGATTTTTCAGAGCTCTCCCATACCTGGCTGTGAAAACATCCTCAGCTGGATTAGGTATATCGATGATGTACTGTTCGTATGGGATGGCAGCTCTGATGACCTACAAAAATTGATGTGTCAACTTAACAATAATGATCTTAATATTAAATTGACATATGCCTACAGGCATAGGGTCAGTTTTTTGGATATTGACATCACAGTGTCCCCTGAAGGCGTGGTACAAACAAACATATTTTGCAAACCTACTGCCACCAACTCAATTCTTAGGGCGGATTCTTCACATTTGCCCTCCACCATTCGTGGTATCCCTGTGGGACAATTTTTGAGGGCAAGAAGAATCTGCTCATCAGACGAGACTTTTGAGCAACAAGCCTCTGATCTCTACACAAGATTCAGAGAACGTGGGTACGGCCATAGGCAAATCCGTCGGGGATATCGACGGGCGAAAGACAGCAACCGTAACCAGCTTCTTTATTCTACCAAACCTTTGAAAATTCGCTCGGACCAAGTCAGATTGATTACTCCTTATAATGATCAATGGAAAAACTTTTCCAACATTATCCAGAAACATTGGCACGTTCTGCAAACGGACCCAGTATTGAACAAAATTATATCTGACAGGCCATGTATCATTGCCAAAAGGTCAAGAAACTTGAGGGATTTGTTGGTACGTAGTGAGTACAAGCCAGCAAGAAAAAATGTATCACTCTTTAGTGAACAAATCCAAGGATTCTGTCCTTGTGGGCAATGTAAAGCCTGTCTCAATACTGAAAGGTCCAAGGAATTTTTTAATTCCTCTAAGACTCGAAAATTCACCATCAGACAGTTTTTAACGTGCTCGACAAAAGGAGTAATCTATGTGGCTGAATATCCATGCCACAAGATTTATGTGGGTATGACTACTCGCGAATTTAGAATCCGGGTAAGGGAACACATACGTGACATTGAAAAAGCAAAGGACGCTGAGAGCAATGATTATTTGAAGACCCTCCCTAGACATTTTAAATGCTTCCATAATTCTGATCCATCATTCTTGCGGGTGAAAGCCATTGACAAGGTATCTTTGGGGGCTAGAGGAGTTCTGGGTTTGCCTCTTTCTTATAGATTCACAGTGTACTTTTTACTTTCTTTGATTTTAATTGGTTTTAATTATTTATTCTTCTATCCAGTGACGTTGTTATACTCACCCTGTGCTGTTTCTGCTGTGATGACATGGTCTCCATCGGTATAGTTGTCTGAAATATTTGCTGCAAGAGCCCGCACCTGAGATGAATGGAATGAAGAATAAAAGAGAGGAAAAGAGAAACGGAGAGAATCATGATACTATTTTTTGTGGATTATTATTTATCATATACAATTGTATGTTTGTTATTTTCTGCAATATCCAATTTCCCATATGTCAATATTTATTAGGGTTTTTTTGTTTTTTGTTTTTTTTCTTTCCATGTCATTATCATCAGGGTTTTTATATTGCTAATTGTTCACTTAATTAACTTATAATATATTTACAATGCATAACGCATCATTATTTATGATTTTCACATACACTATTCACTTACACAAGTAACTTAACAAGCTTATATGCATAACTGCACAATTTTTTGACTTAGCAGTAGTGTATGCTTATTAATGTTATTCACACACACTAATTTCATTTACATTCTTGTATTTGTTCTATGCACTTTCCTTTTGTAACTGTTTTACACTTCGCACTCCCAACACACACAATTTTTATTGTTAATCCATATTCACATAATGGGTCTAATAGGTTTTGGCACATTCAATGGATAATTTTAATTTTTTTTTTATACAGTACAGACCAAAAGTTTGGACACACCTTCTCATTTAAAGATTTTTCTGTATTTTCATGACTATGAAAATTGTACATTCACATTGAAGGCATCAAAACTATGAATTAACACATGTGGAATTATATACTTAACAAAAAAGTGTGAAATAACGGAAAATAAGTCTTATATTCTAGGTTCTTCAAAGTGGCCACCTTTTGCTTTGATGACTGCTTTGCACACTCTTGGCATTCTCTTGATGAGCTTCAAGACGTAGTCACCGGAAATGTTTTTCACTTCACAGGTGTGCCCTGTCAGGTTTAATAAGTGAGATCTCTTGCCTTATAAATGTGGTTGGGACCATCAGTTGTGTTGTGCAGAACTCTGGTGGATACACAGCTGATAGTCCTACTGAATAGGCTGTTAAAATTTGTATTATGACAAGAAAAAAGCAGTTAAGTAAAGAAAAACGAGTGGACATCATTACTTTAAAAAATTAAGGTCAGTCAGTCCGAAAAATTGGGAAAACTTTGAAAGTGTCCCCAAGTGCAGTTGCAAAAACCATCAATCGCTACAAAGAAACTGGCTCACATGAGGACCGCCCCAGGAAAGGAAGACCAAGAGTCACCTTGGCTTCTGAGGATAAGATTATCCGAGTCACCAGCCTCAGAAATCGCAGGTTAACAGCAGCTCAGATTAGAGACCAGGTTAATGCCACACAGAGTTCTAGCAGCAGACACATCTCTTCAACAACTGTTAAGAGGAGACTTTGTGCAGCAGGCCTTCATGGTAAAATAGCTGCTAGGAAACCACTGCTAAGGACAGGCAACACGCAGAAGAGACTTGTTTGGGCTAAAGAACACAAGAAATGGACATTAGACCAGTGGAAATCTGTGCTTTGGTCTGATGAGTCCAAATTTGAGATCTTTGGTTCCAACCACCGTGTCTTTGTGCAACGCAGAAAAGGTGAACGGATGGAAAAAAAAAAAAGACCTACAAATTAACCATGTAATATATGGTCAATAATCCCTAGAAAACTAGAAAAACTGATTAATAGCCTATAGTGGGGGAGAGAAACTTTAAATAAAAGGGGACGCGTCTCCCCTATAAGTTATATCTCAATCCACATATTAGTAGACCCCAAAATGACATGAAAGGGATTTAAATCCAAAATATATCAAATTTTATTAGAAAATATAAAAGTTACATAACAATATATCAAAGAGAAGGAAAAGAGGTGGTAGGACAACTATAGAAACAGGGTCAAACCCTGCAAGGAGACAAACATCCCTGGACCAGCATTAAAGGTAAACCAGGTGTACGTATGAGCTGCCAATCAATAAATAGTTAAAGTAAAGGCAAACATAAATAATATCAATCTGTGTCTTCACTGATAATAATCTTCATGTCAGAATACAAAGTATGAAGTACAACAATTAAGATAGCAATCTCAGTATGTGAACACATAATAACATGACAGAATGTAAGACAACAGAGCATATAGCAGAGACGCATGAATGCACAAATGAATAGATGGCGCTAAACAGGTAGCATAATGCTGATAACACCAGGGTACATGACAGTGATGCACAAATCTTACTAAGTTGGTAGCGCTAAGTAGGTAGCATTACTATTTAATCATGAGCAGCGGCTCCGTAGTATGTTATTTACCTTGTGCCATATAAGGAACGGTAAAGGCAGCGTGTCCTGGAATGCTGGGGGGATGTGCGGCAACGGATGGACTCTACATGCCTGGTTCCCACTGTGAAGCATGGAGGAGGAGGTGTGATGGTGTGGGGGTGCTTTGCTGGTGACACTGTTGGGGATTTATTCAAAATTGAAGGCATACTGAATCAGCATGGCTACCACAGCATCTTGCAGCGGCATGCTATTCCATCCGGTTTGCGTTTAGTTGGACCATCATTTATTTTTCAACAGGACAATGACCCCAAACATACCTCCAGGCTGTGTAAGGGCTATTTGACCAAGAGGAAGAGTGATGGGGTGCTACGCCAGATGACCTGGCCTCCACAGTCACCAGACCTGAACCCAATCGAGATGGTTTGGGGTGAGCTGGACCGCAGAGTGAAGACAAAAGGGCCAACAATTGCTAAGCATCTCTGGGAACTCCTTCAAGATTGTTGGAAGACCATTTCCGGTGACTACCTCTTGAAGCTCATCAAGAGAATGCCAAGAGTGTGCAAAGCAGTCATCAAAGCAAAAGGTGGCTACTTTGAAGAACCTAGAATATAAGACATATTTTCAGTTGCTTCACACTTTTTTGTTAAGTATATAATTCCACATGTGTTAATTCATAGTTTTGATGCCTTCAATGTGAATGTACAATTTCCATAGTCAAGAAAATACAGAAAAATCTTTAAATGAAAGGTGTGTCCAAACTTTTGGTCTGTACTGTATATATATATTTTTTTATTTTTTTTAAATTTACTTTGCATGTAAATTGTAGGTTTGAGATACAATAGTTAGGGCATGTTGCAGATTAATTGTGTGAGGTTGAGGTATGTACTCTATGTGTGTCCAAAGAATATATCTTTAAGAATGTTTATTAATATTTGTAAATTAACCCGTTTATTTAGGCTATGCTTGGCGCATAGGATAATTATATATGGTATTTGTTTTGGGTCTTGATGGCCTGTGTGATATAACAATCTTGGATTTATATATACGCACATATAGTATATACATGCATTTGTACACTCATACATATTGTATGCAGCAGTCATTGTTATATATAAATTTTTCCTTCTCATATACATCTCAGTCCCTGGTGGTATAATATACATGTGCACCCGTACACTTATATATATCACGCATTGGTACTGTTATATATAAAATACTCTCATTTTCTCATATACATATTTATCTTACTCTCCAGCGATAATATTCATTCAGTCTCTTCACTCATTCACCCCAATGTTGTTATAATACTTACCGATGCTTTAGCAGACAGGTCGCGCATGCAGGAAGTCTTTGACTTCCGGCACTTCCCCACACGGATCATGTGACCACTGGCACGCACGTTGCATAGCAACCGAGTGCTTGCTGGTCACCGTCCGTGGAAGGAAGTTGCCTGATAGGAAGCAGTCATCAGGCATGCGCGCCACATGGCTCTGCAGTTCCTTTCACACAGCTGTGGGGGATTAACTCATTCTCATCGCTCCTATATAAATGAACACATGCACACACCATATGCAGCGCTCCTTGAAAAAGGTGTTGAAACGATCGTCGGAGCGGTGGGTGTTTACCATGCTTTCATTCATACAAACATTGGCTTAAGGTAATCTGGGCTCTTATTTATTATGCATGTGTATATCTTTTGATGTGGATTGATCTGTTCACCTGTTAAATATATATCTCTCTATGCATATTAGGGCCCAATTCAGTATCATTTACCTCCCAAATATATTGCCAAGTAGTAGCATGTATATACATCTCTTGTAATGATTAATGGTTTAACACCCTACATCTGTGGTATGGATTATCCACTGTTTTTTTATATCTTTAATTTTAAAGAATACCAATAAATATAATATATTTTAAACCTTAGTTACTCTTTGTGGTGGTTTGGATTTATATATCCCACACTAGTTGTTACTATATTGATTGAGTTTGGCGGTGGAGGTTAATTTCCTCCGTTCGGATACCATCTGGAACCTGTTTAGATAGTCTCAAGAAGATGTCTGTAATGCCAAATGTAGAGATCTCCTGCAACTAACTTCAGGGCAACTGTCTGTCACCTCTGACACACCCGTGACACCCAGGAAGTGTCGGCGCGTTCAGAGATTCATTTGTATTTGAGTCATAAAGACGCAAATACAAATGAATGCAACACTCTTCATCCCTCATCCAAAAAAATGTTGGTTCTGTTAACGAGTCTGGAGGAGGGAAATTTAATCCCTAAGTTGCCGAGCCAATTGTAACATTATTGACCAGGCCATAGAATTGAAATCTGACCAGTGTCACTTCATGTGGTAATAACTTCAACGTATCCCAGTGATCCTGAGATTTGTTTTTTTCGTGACACATTTTACTTTGCTTGTTGTAAATTTAGATCGATAGGTTTTGGGTTTATTTGTGAAAATATCATAATTTTGATGAACTTTCAATGTTTATATGCTCAAAGTTGTTAGTCATACTGTACAAATACCATTTCCCATATGTTGCTTTAGCCACAATTTTTTTTCTTTAAAAGGAATAGTACGAGAAAATGAACTCCACAATTTCTTACCTAGTTTCTTCTGAGCACACTGATACCCCATGTGGTCAGAAACCTCTGTTTGGAGAAAGGGCCAGGCCCGGAAGGGAAGGAGCACCATTTGAATTTTGGAACACAAATTTGACTGAAATAGATTGTGGGCATCATGTTGCATTTCCATGGCCCCTAGGGTACCCAAACAGCAGAAAACTCCTAGAAGTGACCCCCATTTTGTAAACTATACCCCTCAAGGATTTTATCCAGGGGTATGGTGAGCATTTTAAATCCACAACTACTACACAGAATTTGATAACATTTGGTCTCCACATTGAAAATGTTCATTTAATTTTTCACGAAAATGTTGCTTTAGCCCCAAATTTTTACTTTTGCAAGAGGTATCATAAAAAAGGTGACAGCGCGATTTGCTGCCTAATTTCTTCTGAGCAAGGCGATACCCCACATGTAGTCAAAAAGTTCTGTTTGACACACGACAGGGTTTGGAAGAAGCGACATTTGGTATTTTGAATGTAAATTTGACTACAATGGATTGCAGAAATCATGTCTCATTTGCAGAGCCCCGGAGGTACCAAAACAACAGAAAGCCCCACAAGTGACACCACTTTGGAAGCTAGACCCATCAAGGAATTCATGTAGGGGTTTGTTGAGCTTGCTAAACCAATGGGTGCTTCACAGAACTTTTTAAAATGTGGATGTGAAAATGAAAATTACTTTTCTATGCTAAAATATGGTTTTATCCCCACCCCAAATTTGAAATTTCCAGAGTGTATAATAGGAGAAAACAGAAACTTAAATTTGTTATGCAATTTCTTCCGAACATAAAGATACTGTCACGCAAGATGGATGAACACTAACAACTAAAGACAACAAAGGAAACAAACATGGGGAAAAGTAACTTAGCTTGAGCCAACTTCAGAGAGATTATTCCTAACGTCCTCCAAGCACAAAAGAGAAAGTAAGCAGACTGCAACAGCTCCAAGCCTTCTCAAGAGAACAAGTGAATATCACCGGCACCTCCCTCTATCAAACAGCAAGTATTTCAACAGCCAGGCCTGGGTGTCAGTTAGCCAGAGGGAGGTAGACGCTGGGTCCTAGAGTGAGACAGATAAGAAGGTGTCTGTAATGTCAAACGAAAAGATATTCTGCAAACAACTCGAGGGCGACTGTCTGTCACATCTCACACACACATGACAGATACCCCATATGTGACGAAAACTGGCACATGGCATGGAAAGAGCGCTATATGATTTTTGAAGCATAAATTTGTCTGGAATAGATTGTTAATGCCAAGTCGCATTTGCAGAGCCCCTGACAGGTCAAACAGCTGAAACCCCCATAAGTGAACCCATTTTGGAAATTAAACCCCTCAAGGAATTGATAAAGGGGTGTATTGATCATTTTTAACCTACAGGTGATTCACAAAACTATAACATTTAGATGTGAAAACAAAAAATTTAATTTATTCCACTAAAATACTGTTTTAGTGCCAAATATATAATTTACATGTGATATAATATGAGAAACTGGACCCCAGTATATGTTATGCAATTTTTACTGAACATGGCAGCACCCCATATGTGGTTGTACACTACTGTTTGAGCACACGGCAGGGATCAGATTGGAAGGAGCTCTACTTGACTTTTAGTACGCTGATTGTTTGAATAGCACGGTGGCTCAGTGGTTAGCACTGCAGCGCTGGGGTCCTTGGTTCAAATCCCACCAAAGACAACATCTGCAAGGAGTTTGTATGTTCTCTCAGTGTTTGTGTGGGTTTCCTCCGGGTTCTCCGGTTTCCTCCCACACTTCAAAGACATACTGATAGGGAATTTAGATTGTGAACCCCAAAGGGGACAGTGATGATAATGTATGTAAAGAGCTGCGGAATATGTTAGTGCTATATAAAATAAAGATTATTATTATTATTATTATAGATTGTGGGTCCTTGAGACAAGCCTCTGAAGTGCCAGATCAGCAGAAACCCCACCAGGTGACCCCATATTGGAAACTTCACTGCCTAAGGGATTCATCTAGGGGTGTAGTGAGTATTTTGAACCGACAGGTGCCTCGCAGAATTTTATAACATTGGGATGTGTAAATATAACATTTTAGTTCTAAAAATGTCATTTTTGTATTTGCTGCAAATTTGTCAGTTACACAAGGGTTAATAGGTAAAAATGGAACCCACAATTTATTGTGCAATTTCTACCGAATGCGGTAATACCCTATATGTTGTCGGAAACTATTATTTCCTTCAACTCGTCCAAGATGTTGGCCCCAAAATATACAGATGCCATCAACAGGCCAGAGATCAAGGATAAGCTCCAACGCTTCCAAAATAACATGTACGAACTTAAAGCAGAAGGCGTACACCTGGCAGTAAGGAACCTTAACAACATACTCTATGCCATGGCAGAAATGTCCGACCCAAAAAGATGTAGCAACAAGAGGTTGAGTAAACAAAATCCCAACAACTGGTTTGACAAGGAATGTAAAGCTATAAGGAAGGTTCTAAGAACGACCTCAAATAAAAAACACAGAGACCCAAACAACTCTACTCTGAGAGAAAATTACCACACCATGCAACAAAATTAGAAATCCATCCTCAAAAGGAAAAAGAAAAAACACATTTCCACAAAACTCCTCCAACTCCAAGATGCCCTTGAAGACAACAGCTTTTGGGAACTATGAAACCACCTAGGATCCAACCAAAAAAGCTACAACCTCCATATCCAGACCAGGAACATATGGCTCCAGTACTTCAAGGACCTTTACAAAGACATCCCAAGTGGGGGCGTGGCCAGGACCTCAATGTGAGAGGAAGTGTGTGTGAGGAGCTCCTGCTGAGCTGAACACAATAGAGGCATAGAAAAGGCAGAGTGCCGGCATTTTCACCTCAATTACAGCACACATGGGGCCACGACATGCTAGGACACCGGCATCCACTCCAGGGCCAGTGATAGCGACCGCACTGGACACCTTTCTTCAGAAGGACTCAGCACCTCATGGTGTCCCGGAGCCATCTTGGCTGGAACAGACCGGGATGCAGCAGCTTCAGACAGAGCACAGAGGTGAGGGGAGTGGGAACCAATCTCAGCTTGCAGCCCCTGCTGATGTGGATTTGCCGGGGCAGATAACAGCAAAAAGCCAAGGCAGAGCTGTGGGAGTCGTCTCCTCTGCAAATAAGACTGTTGCAGCTCACATGAGGTGCACATCAGAGCCCCCCTCCCCCTCCTCCCCTCAGACAATTGCACAAATAACAGCATGTGCTGCTGATCATCCCCAGCCCCCATCAGAAGATGGAGGGACCTTCTCTATGCATTCCCATGGGAAAAGGAGCAGACAGGCAGCCGGGGAGATTGAAGGAGAGCGGAATATTTTCACTGTCCATGATAAAGGGGTGGAGACTTGTCCTCTTCCCCTGGCTGTACTGAGGATGAATGGCGGGTTGGGAGCCTGCAGTTCTGTGCCCCCCCCACCCCCCATGGCAGAAGTACCTAGAGCATTTACCCTCCAAGACAGACTTCAAAAACCTTATAAAGGAAGTCAAGGATACCTGCAGTTCAGAGATTGCTTATGTGAGACAAGACCTGAGGCACTTGGCAAATCGTATAGAAATACTGGAGGAAGATCATAATACTACTAGAGCTCATGTAACCAAACTACAACAAGTGACCACTCAGCAAGAATCAGTGATGCAGGATATGCATGCCCACATTGAAGATCTTGATAATAGGGAAGATGAAGCAACATACGGGTGAGGGGTCTCCCCGAGTCGGAGGGGGGGGGGGATCTCAGAGCTATACTTCAGGAGATCTTCAACTCTATCCTGGGTGATAACCAGCCTGCCTCGATCAAATTTCATAGAGCTCACAGAGCCTTGAAGCCAAAAGGTATTACAGCATTTCCTGCTTGCATGACTTTGAGCTGAAAGAAAAGATAATGGCCAAGGCAAGGGCCCAGAAAGCCATAAAGTATAGGGGAGGCGGACATCCAGCTCTTCCCGGACCTGTCTAGAATTACCCTGCAGAAGAGAAAGCTGTTAGAACCCTCCTGTTAGTTTTTTTTCTATTTTGTTGGTCACATGACTTTCTGCCTATATAATCCAGCTCCGCCCTTCTGGCCTTACTGGACTTCAGGGTTACATTTACTCTTAAGCTAGCCAGGTGCCTTGTACCTTACTCTGTAGTTTGCTTGGTCTTTTGACCACTAGTACTTTTTGTTTGTCTTTGCTCTGCTACAATTTCTGTTAGGAGGTGTCCAACTATATCCCTGTCCTTAGTTCTTGTAGGGACCCCTCCCTTATATCTATAGGTGTGCGTTCAGACTAGCCGAGGACTTAGGCGGGTCTGTTCACAAGGAACAGGTCCCCCGCTGCATCGTAGGGAATCAGCTTAGTCCTATTGTAGGGACAGTTTTCCTATCTTTCCTTAGTGTTTGTAGCAGTTCGTAACAGTAAGTCCAGCCCAAAAAAAACACTCTAAGGAAAGAAATCCAGATTTCAGCACAGTGTCAGTTCAGGAGTTGGCTCAACGCCTGCACGGACTGTCTTTGGAGGTGGCCGAGCTCCAGCAACACGTGAGTAGCTGTCCTGGAGCTCATTTTGTCGAACCGAAGGTAGGACTGCCAGATTTTTTTATGGTAAACAGCAATATTTTTTTTCCTTTAAAAACGCTTGTTTATTATATTTTCGTTTAAGACCCAGATCCTCGGGGAATGAATCACAGCGCATTGGGTTTATAATGTCACTTTTGCGCAAAGAACCACAGGGATGGGCCTTTTCTCTACAACCTAATGATCCGTGTTTTAGATCTGTGGAAGATTTTTTTTCTGCTATGGGGTTGTTGTATGATGATCCTGATCGAGTCTCATCTGCTGAAACTGAATTAAGACGTTTGAAGCAGGGATCAGGTGATGTGGAAAATTATTGTACATACTTCAGAAGATGGTCAGCTGAAGTGGAATGGAATGACTCAGCATTAAAATGTCTGTTTCTTGCTGGTCTAGGTGAAAGGGTTAAGGATCTGCTGATTGCCTTCCCAAAACCTGGAACCTTGCAGGAGGCAATGCAATTAGCTATACGTGTGCACAGGACACTGCGTGCTAGGATTAATGAAGAGAAATCTACTGCTATGGCAGCTCCTAGTTTGCAGAGGGTCTGCTCGGAAGGTGGAGAACCGATGGAGATTGGGGCCATGTCACCCCACTCTCAGGAAAAAGACCGCAGGTTTGCTAAGGGATTATGCTTTTATTGCGGTAAATCTGACCACTTTATTTAGAACTGTGTGCTTCGTTTGAACAAGGAAAAAAAAAAGGTCAGTTACGCCCGTATAGCTTGTTCAAACTCAAAAGGAGTATTTCTTTCTGGAAGCACCTCATTCCAGGAGGAGTTGTTTCAATTTCAGGTATTTGTGGATTGTGGTTCTACACTCAATGTGATTGATGAGGGATTTTTGGAAAAATTTAAATTAGAATCTAAACTTTTGTCATCCCCTATTTCTGTGGTTGCTGTTGATGGCTCTCCCTTGAAATGTATTACAAGGTTTTTGAATTTCCCCTCACCATTAATGGTATTCACTAAGAGAATTTGGATTTGGCGGTATTAAATAATTTGCCTTCTCCAGTGGTTTTGGGGTTACCTTGGTTAAAATTGCACAATCCTGTACTGGACTGGTCTACCAATGAAATTAAGTCTTGGAGTCCTAAGTGTTATGATAAATGTTGTAACGGTTGCATTGCTGCTGTGAAAGAGGGGAATTACCTGTACCTATTCAGGATTTTGGAAGTTTTTTTCTGAGGAGGAGTCGCAAGTTTTGCCTCCTCATAGGGACTATGATTGTACTATTGAGTTTGTCCCTGGAGCTACTTTTCCCAGGAGTCGCTTATTTAATCTTACTATCCCTGAGAGAAAGGCCTTGGAGGAATACATACAGACAAGCTTGGCCGCCGGTCACATTAGACCTTCTAAGTCACCTGTGGCTGTTGGATTTTTTTTTGTAAAAAAAAAAGGACGGCGGTTTACGTCCATGTCTGGACTTTCGCGAAATTAATAAAATTACAGTACGCAATTCCTACCCACTGCCATTAATTCCTGACTTGTTCAACTAGTTAGTGGGGGCCAAGTGGTTCTCTAAAATTGATCTCCGGGGGACATACAATTTGTTATGTATGAAGGAAGGTGATGAGTGGAAAACTGCTTTTAACACTCCGGTGGGTCATTTTGAGAATCTGGTTATGCCTTTTGGTCTTACCAACGCACCAGCGTTTTTTCAGAACCTTATTAATGACATCCTAAGACCATTGATCGGTAAGAATGTGGTGGTGTATTTGGATGACATTTTGATTTATTTGCCGGATCTGGAGTCTCATTGGCAGAGCGTACGTGAGGTATTGCAGTTGTTAAGTGACAATTCACTTTTTGCTAAGCTGGAGAAATGTGAGTTCGCTGTGCAGAGAATTCGTTTTTTGGGCTACATTATCTCCTGCGAGGGCTTTGAGATGGACCCGGTGAAGGTTCAGGCGGTACAGGAATGGCCTAGGCCTATTGGTTTGAAATCGATACAGAGATTTTTGGGTTTCGCCAATTATTACAGAAAATTCATTAAGAATTTTTCTATAATTGTTAAGCCGCTGACCGATCTCACCAGGAAAGGTGCGAATACGGTCCAGTGGACTACTGAGGCCATTGAAGCTTTTGTGTATCTCAAGGAGAGGTTCAGTGCTGCCCCGATCCTTATGCAAAACCTACAAAAGACAAAAAATATATCTCATACCCTACCATCATTATAAATAAATGTAAAGCTTTACATTTATTTATAATGATGGTAGGGTATGAGATATATTTTTTGTTTTTTGTAGGTTTTGCATCTTATTGCTAGTGTGAACATGCTCCTATTTCTTGCATGTGTACCATCTTAGTCCTCAGTTCACATTGCTTGGTTTTTTGTCTTGTTTGCATTCTGTGCAAATTAGGGGTGTGGCATCCCCCTTGTTGAGCTGGTTAGTATATATGTAGCTTACCACGGGCTTAGGTGGTCTGATATTGGGACCCGGTTCTATTTGTCTACTCTTTTTTATATGCATTACTTCAACTTTGATATACAGTAAGGTTTTTAATATAGACAGTGTAGGACCGTCCCAATTTAGGGTCACCTTGTCGCTGGTGGGACGGCTTGTATACTTTTTTTGATCAAAAATAGTTCACTAAGTACCCTATATTTCATATGCAACTTTGCTTTACATTTATTTATAATGATGGTAGGGTATGAGATATATTTTTTGTCTTTTGTAGGTTTTGCATCTTTTTGCTAGTGTGAACATGCTCTTATTTCTTGCATGTGTACCATCTTAGTCCTCAGTTCACATTGCTTGGTTTTTTGTCTTGTTTGCATTCTGTGCAAATTAGGGGTGTGGCATCCCCCTTGTTGAGCTGGTTAGTATATATGTAGCTTACCACGGGCTTAGGTGGTCTGATATTGGGACCCGGTTCTATTTGTCTACTCTTTTATATGCATTACTTCAACTTTGATATACAGTAAGGTTTTTAATATAAACAGTGTAGGACCGTCCCAATTTAGGGTCACCTTGTCGCTGGTAGGACGGCTTGTATACTTTTTTTGATCAAAAATAGTTCACTAAGTACCCTATATTTCATATGCAACTTTGCTTTACATTTATTTACAATGATGGTAGGATATGAGATATATTTTTTGTCTTTTGTAGGTTTTGCATCTTTTTGCTAGTGTGAACATGCTCCTATTTCTTGCATGTGTACCATCTTAGTCCTCAGTTCACATTGCTTGGTTTTTTGTCTTGTTTGCATTCTGTGCAAATTAGGGGTGTGGCATCCCCCTTGTTGAGCTGGTTAGTATATATGTAGCTTACCACAGGCTTAGGTGGTCTGATATTGGGACCCGGTTCTATTTGTCTACTCTTTTTTATATGCATTACTTCAACTTTGATATACAGTAAGGTTTTTAATATAGACAGTGTAGGACCATAACAATTTAGGGTCACCTTGTCGCTGGTGGGACGGCTTGTATACTTTTTTTGATCAAAAATAGTTCACTAAGTACCCTATATTTCATATGCAACTTTGCTTTACATTTATTTATAATGATGGTAGGGTATGAGATATATTTTTGTCTTTTGTAGGTTTTGCATCTTTTTGCTAGTGTGAACATGCTCCTATTTCTTGCATGTGTACCATCTTAGTCCTCAGTTCACATTGCTTGGTTTTTTCTATTGTTTGCATTCTGTGCAAATTAGGGGTGTGGCATCCCCCTTGTTGAGCTGGTTAGTATATATGTAGCTTACCACAGGCTTAGGTGGTCTGATATTGGGACCCGGTTCTATTTGTCTACTCTTTTTTATATGCATTACTTCAACTTTGATTTACAGTAAGGTTTTTAATATAGACAGTGTAGGACCGTCCCAATTTAGGGTCACCTTGTCGCTGGTGGGACGGCTTGTATACTTTTTTTGATCAAAAATAGTTCACAAAGTACCCTATATTTCATATGCAACTTTGCTTTACATTTATTTATAATGATGGTAGGGCATGAGATATATTTTTTGTCTTTTGTAGGTTTTGCATCTTTTTGCTAGTGTGAACATGCTCCTATTTCTTGCATGTGTACCATCTTAGTCCTCAGTTCACTATTGCTTGGTTTTTTGTCTTGTTTGCATTCTGTGCAAATTAGGGGTGTGGCATCCCCCTTTTTGAGCTGGTTAGTATATATGTAGCTTACCACATGCTTAGGTGGTCTGATATTGGGATCCGGTTCTATTTGTCTACTCTTTTATATGCATTACTTCAACTTTGATATACAGTAAGGATTTTAATATAGACAGTGTAGGACCATCCCAATTTAGGGTCACCTTGTCGCTGGTGGGACGGCTTGTATACTTTTTTTGATCAAAAATAGTTCACTAAGTACCCTATATTTCATATGCAACTTTGCTTTACATTTATTTATAATGATGGTAGGGTATGAGATATATTTTTTGTCTTTTGTAGGTTTTGCATCTTTTTGCTAGTGTGAACATGCTCCTATTTCTTGCATGTGTACCATCTTAGTCCTCAGTTCACATTGCTTGATTTTTTGTCTTGTTTGCATTCTGTGCAAAGTAGGGGTGTGGCATCCCCCTTGTTGAGCGGGTTAGTATATATGTAGCTTACCACGGGCTAAGGTGGTCTGATATTGGGACCCGGTTCTATTTGTCTACTCTTTTATATGCATTACTTCAACTTTGATATACAGTAAGGTTTTTAATATAGACAGTGTAGGACCGTCCCAATTTAGAGTCACCTTGTCGCTGGTGGGACGGCTTGTATACTTTTTTTGATCAAAAATAGTTCACTAAGTACCCTATATTTCATATGCAACTTTGCTTTACATTTATTTATAATGATGGTAGGGTATGAGATATATTTTTTGTCTTTTGTAGGTTTTGCATCTTTTTGCTAGGTGAACATGCTCCTATTTCTTGCATGTGTACCATCTTAGTCCTCAGTTCACATTGCTTGGTTTTTTGTCTTGTTTGTATTGTGTGCAAATTAGGGGTGTGGCATCCCCCTTGTTGAGCTGGTTAGTATATATGTAGCTTACCACGGGCTTAGGTGGTCTGATATTGGGACCCGGTTCTATTTGTCTACTCTTTTTTATATGCATTACTTCAACTTTGATTTACAGTAAGGTTTTTAATATAGACAGTGTAGGACCGTCCCAATTTAGGGTCACCTTGTCGCTGGTGGGACGGCTTGTATACTTTTTTTGATCAAAAATAGTTCACAAAGTACCCTATATTTCATATGCAACTTTGCTTTACATTTATTTATAATGATGGTAGGGCATGAGATATATTTTCTGTCTTTTGTAGGTTTTGCATCTTTTTGCTAGTGTGAACATGCTCCTATTTCTTGCATGTGTACCATCTTAGTCCTCAGTTCACATTGCTTGGTTTTTTGTCTTGTTTGCATTCTGTGCAAATTAGGGGTGTGGCATCCCCCTTGTTGAGCTGGTTAGTATATATGTAGATTACCACGGACTTAGGTGGTCTGATATTGGGACCCGGTTCTATTTGTCTACTCTTTTTTATATGCATTACTTCAACTTTGATATACAGTAAGGTTTTTAATATAGACAGTGTAGGACCGTCCCAATTTAGGGTCACCTTGTCGCTGGTGGGACGGCTTGTATACATTTTTGATCAAAAATAGTTCACTAAGTACCCTATATTTCATATGCAACTTTGCTTTACATTTATTTATAATGATAGTAGGGTATGAGATATATTTTTTGTCTTTTGTAGGTTTTGCATCTTTTTGCTAGTGTGAACATGCTCCTATTTTTTGCATGTGTACCATCTTAGTCCTCAGTTCACATTGCTTGGTTTTTTGTCTTGTTTGCATTCTTTGCAAATTAGGGGTGTGGCATCCCCCTTGTTGAGCTGGTTAGTATATATGTAGCTTACCACGGGCTTAGGTGGTCTGATATTGGGACCCAGTTCTATTTGTCTACTATTTTTTATATGCATTACTTCAACTTTGATATACAGTAAGGTTTTTAATATAGACAGTGTAGGACCGTCCCAATTTAGGGTCACCTTGTCGCTGGTGGGATGGCTTGTATACTTTTTTTGATCAAAAATAGTTTACTAAGTACCCTATATTTCATATGCAACTTTGCTTTACATTTATTTATAATGATGGTAGGGTATGAGATATATTTTTTGTCTTTTGCAGGTTTTGCATATTTTTGCTAGTGTGAACATGCTCCTATTTCTTGCATGTGTACCATCTTAGTCCTCAGTTCACATTGCTTGGTTTTTTGTCTTGTTTGCATTCTGTGCAAATTAGGGGTGTGGCATCCCCCTTGTTGAGCTGGTTAGCATATATGTAGCTTACCACGGGCTTAGGTGGTCTGATATTGGGACCCGGTTCTATTTGTCTACTCTTTTTTATATGCATTACTTCAACTTTGATATACAGTAAGGTTTTTAATATAGACAGTGTAGGACCGTCCCAATTTAGGGTCACCTTGTCGCTGGTGGGACGGCTTGTATACATTTTTGATCAAAAATAGTTCACTAAGTACCCTATATTTCATATGCAACTTTGCTTTACATTTATTTATAATGATGGTAGGGTATGAGATATATTTTTTGTCTTTTGTAGGTTTTGCATCTTTTTGCTAGTGTGAACATGCTCCTATTTCTTGCATGTGTACCATCTTAGTCCTCAGTTCACATTGCTTGGTTTTTTGTCTTGTTTGCATTCTGTGCAAATTAGGGGTGTGGCATCCCCCTTGTTGAGCTGGTTAGTATATATGTAGCTTACCACGGGCTTAGGTGGTCTGATATTGGGACCCGGTTCTATTTGTCTACTATTTTTTATATGCATTACTTCAACTTTGATATACAGTAAGGTTTTTAATATAGACAGTGTAGGACCGTCCCAATTTAGTGTCACCTTGTCGCTGGTGGGACGGCTTGTATACTTTTTTTGATCAAAAATAGTTCACTAAGTACCCTATATTTCATATGCAACTTTGCTTTACATTTATTTATAATGATGGTAGGGTATGAGATATATTTTTTGTCTTTTGTAGGTTTTGCATCTTTTTGCTAGTGTGAACATGCTCCTATTTCTTGCATGTGTACCATCTTAGTCCTCAGTTCACATTGCTTGGTTTTTTGTCTTGTTTGCATTCTGTGCAAATTAGGGGTGTGGCATCCCCCTTGTTGAGCTGGTTAGTATATATGTAGCTTACCACGGGCTTAGGTGGTCTGATATTGGGACCCGGTTCTATTTGTCTACTATTTTTTATATGCATTACTTCAACTTTGATATACAGTAAGGTTTTTAATATAGACAGTGTAGGACCGTCCCAATTTAGTGTCACCTTGTCGCTGGTGGGACGGCTTGTATACTTTTTTTGATCAAAAATAGTTCACTAAGTACCCTATATTTCATATGCAAGAGATATCACTATAAGCACAAAAAATACAGTTCAGAGAGTAGGAATGTAAGATTATATCTATTATTAAGGATATGGAACTAAGAGGTCTGGAATTTTACTGATATAATCTTACATTCCTACTCTCTGAACTGTATTTTTTGTGCTTATAGTGATATCTCTTGACCACACTGCCTCAATTTTATTGGGGCTTTCTATGTCTTAGGGGTTTTTTGACTTGATTTTATGGGGTGTGTGTATGTCTTGTGATAACATTAATAAAAATTTGAAATAGCAGATTTACTGAGTACCTTGATCTCTTTATTTAAATTATCAATGTAGAATGAGGAATGAGAAATAATTGGTTAGTATATATGTAGCTTACCACGGGCTTAGGTGGTCTGATATTGGGACCCAGTTCTATTTGTCTACTCTTTTATATGCATTACTTCAACTTTGATATACAGTAAGGTTTTTAATATAGACAGTGTAGGACCGTCCCAATTTAGGGTCACCTTGTCGCTGGTGGGACGGCTTGTATACTTTTTTTGATCAAAAATAGTTCACTAAGTACCCTATATTTCATATGCAACTTTGCTTTACATTTATTTATAATGATGGTAGGGTATGAGATATATTTTTTGTCTTTTGTAGGTTTTGCATCTTTTTGCTAGTGTGAACATGCTCCTATTTCTTGCATGTGTACCATCTTAGTCCTCAGTTCACATTGCTTGGTTTTTTCCCCATCCTTATGCAGCCTGATGAGACCAAGCCTTTTTTGGTCGAGGTTGATGCTTCTTCGGAGGGGGTCGGTGCTGTTTTGTCTTAGGAAAACAAGGATGGAGTACATCCCTGTGCTTTTATTTCAAAAAAATTTTGAGACCGAACTTAATTACGATGTCGGTAATCGGGAATTTCTGGCGATTAAACTCGCATTTGAACATTGGCGTCATCTCATGGAAGGTGCTAAATTTCCTATTCAGGTTTTCACTGATCATAAGGATCTGATCTATCTTGATGCTGCCAAGTGCTTGAATGCCTGTCAGGCTAGGTGGGCACTTTTTTTTTCGTGGTTTAATTTTTCTGTTACTTACATCCTAGGTACCAAGAATGTAAAAACTGATGCTTTATCTCGCAGTTTTTCTCCCATGGTTGGTACCGAGAAGGAGGAGAGCATTTTACAGGAAGGTGTTGTGATAGCAGCATTGGACTCCGTTTTGGAAGATGGGATTCTGAAAGCCCAGGAGGATGCCCCACCTAACACTCCCATTGGGAGGTTGTTTGTACCTAGGAACTTTAGGAGAGATTTGTTTGTGGAGTGTCATGAGTCTCGGTTGGCAGGTCATCCAGGAATTTCGGAGACTAAGAGACTTGTAGGTCGCAGTTTTTGGTGGCCTGGATGGCAGAAGGAAGTCATTAAGTGGGTGCGTCAATGTACTGTGTGTGCTAGATCTAAGTCTTCACATGCTCCTGCTGCGGGGTTGCTTTGCCCTCTGGAAGTTCCTAGTGCACCTTGGACGCATCTTGCTATGGATTTTATTACTGACCTTCCTGCCTCTGAGGGTTTCACTGTCATCTGGGTGGTCGTGGACCGTTTTAGCAAGATGTGTCACTTGGTTCGCTTCATCAAACTGCCCTGCGCTAAGACACTCGCTAAGGCTTTTGTTAAGGAAATTAACTCCACCTGATGAAGGCAGCAGACCGCTGCAGAAACGCGTTGTGGGCATTAATACTTCAATAAAGAGGTTTGTTTTATCCTTTTCCAGCGCCTTATCCAGTTTCTAGCGCCCCACTGACCACTTCAATTTGCACACTTTGTTAAGGAAATTGTCAGGCTCCATGGCGTTCCTACCAACATTGTTTCCGATAGAGACCTCAGTTTGTGGCTCGTTTTTGGCGTGCCTTTTGTGACAGGTTGGGAGTTCATTTGTCATTTTCATCTGGATATCATCCTGAGTCTAATGGACAGACAGAAAGAAAGAACCAAGATGTTGAACAGTTTTTGTGTTGTTTTGTGGCTGACAATCAAGAGGGGTGGTCTGAGCTTTTGCCACTGGCTGAATTTGCTCTTAACAACCATACATCCTCTTCTGCTGGGTGTTCTCCATTTTTTTGTTGTACTGGGAGACATCCGTCGTTTGGGTCATTCTCCAAATTGGTATCGGCTGAGCCGGAGGAGGAGAATTTTTCCGGTGATTTGGAGAGAGTTTGGACTGATGTACGTTGTAACCTTCAAGAGGCTAACAAAAAGTCCAAGAGGTACTTTGACGGGAAACGTCAAGAGTAGTGTTGAGCATTCCGATACTGAAATATCGGGTATCGGCCGATATTCGCAGTATCGGAATTCCGATACTTAATTCCGGTACTTTTACAATATCGTATACCGGAATCGGAAGTTCCCATAATGCAATGAGCCAGTTTCATTTTATTCAGCCAATGAGGATCCTAAGAATTGTGGGCACATCCTGTTAGGCATGTAGGCATCTTAACTAATGGCATGGCTGTGATTGGCTGCTGAAATGATGTCATGATGCACTATAAAAGCCGCCGCCGCCATTTTCAGCTCACTCTGCTGTGAATTCAGTTAGGAATAGGACGCTGTTGTTCTGAGGGACAGTTTTAGCTACCTATTTGGTCTATTCTGCTTTACCCAAGCTACTTTATAAATCGCTGTGCCTTGCAGCGCTAGTGCACAGTTCTCTGTGCTGTTCACCGCTGTCTGCAAGGTCTCTGTGTGTGAGTGCAGCTCACCCTGTAGTGTGTGCTTCAACCACGTCTGGTTGTAGTGCACTCAGTGTGTGTCACTGCCTCATACATTGTCCTTTTTTGCTAATTCATAATTTTTCCTGATATCTCCTATTAGTGTGGTGGTTCCATCCGTATTCAGCTAAATTGGTTCCAAACACACTATATAGGAGTAGATAGAGAATTTTTTTTTGTCTTGCAGCGCTAGTGCACAGTGCTCTGCATCTGCACTGTTCACCGCTGTCAGCAAGGTCTGTGTGTGTGAGTGCAGCTCACCCTGTAGTGTGTGCTTCAGCCACGTCTGGTTGTAGTGCACTCAGTGTGTGTCACTGCCTCATACATTGTCCTTTATTGCCAATTCATAATTTTTCCTCATTTCTCCTATTAGTGTGGTGGTTCCATCCGTATTCAGCTAAATTGGTTCCAAACACACTATATAGGAGTAGTTAGAGGAGCCTTTCTGCAGCATTGTGCCCTGCAGCCCCAGCCAGATTAGTATTAGCCTATTTTCTGTAGCCTCATCTATTGCATTGTAGGTTACCTTCCTACATTGTAATAGCTACAAAAAGTTTGTGATACTATCGGTATTACATCTTTGGGCACATCCAGTGTCTTTTTGTGACAAAAAAAAATAAATAAAGTTCACCAAACACTCCACTTTACAGTTGTGTAGGCCACATTAGCTCATATTAAAGTCTAGTCCACACTTTATAAAATGAGTGTTTCTTATACCTGTTAGCAGCTGTTCAGGAATAAGCACACTAAGCCCTTAGTACATTTCTGCCTATCTTTATCAGTCTATCAAGATGAAGAAGGCAGGGAGTAAGGCATGTGGTCGTGGTCGTGGAGTTTCTGCAGGGAGAGGACATGAGGATTCTGTGCCTTCATGGAGAGGACAGGGGGATTCTGTGCCTGCTGCGGGCACCAGTGACTCAGCATCCCCCAGTTTTACCAGGGAACAGTCCTTTATGCGCAGGTTTGTAGGAGCTAGCCGTACCCCACTGCTGCGGGAGGACCAAATTGAAGCCGTTGTCGGATGGATGGCAGCTAACGCATCGACTTCAATTAGTTCCAGATCCTCTCAAGTCCTGAGCACTGAAGAGCACCCATCTGTCTCTTCACCGCCTGCCAAATTGCCCAGACAGTCAGAGAGCCCTGGACAGGAGCCATCTCTACTTCTGTTCTCTGAATCTCTTGGCTTGGAAAGAGGGGGCCAGCCAAGCAGAATTCAAGAATTTGAAGAAGAGGTAGTATGCAGTGATGCACAACCGTTTTGTCTTTCTGAATCTGAAGAGGCAGGTGGGCCAGTGCCTATGGTCAGCAGCACACCTCAGTACGCATCTGATGATGAGACTCAGGTGCCACTTTCTGGTGCGTACTGTACTGTCGAGACTACCCAGGAGAAGCAGTTGTTTGAAGAGGGTGGTGTAGATGATGAGGTCTTTGACCCATCATGGCGTGAGGGACAGGAAGGTGGTGGGAGCAGCTCTGAGGAAGAGATTCCCCGAACGGTCCAAAAAGGAGGGAGAGGGAGGGAGCAGACTTGGTTGCCTGTAGCCTCCACTTCGGCACCCATTAGGAGCATGGCTATTCCAAAATCCAAAGCGTGCGCTCCCAAGACTTGCAGTGCCTGGTCCTTTTTTGACACAGTTGAAGATGACATTTGCTTTGTCAAATGCAAGCTGTGTAATCAGACGGTGAAAAGAGGGAAAAGTGTCAGCAACCTCAATACCACAAATATGTGGAAACATGTGCGGACCAAGCACGTGGTGGAGTTACAAAAACACACTGAAGACCTAGGCCAACCTACAGCGCCACCTACCACCTCTTCAGCTCGTGTTGTAGCCTCTTCCTCCAGCTCACACACAGCTGGTTCGGCTTCCTCACAGGATCGCCATGGAAGAATCTCTGGCACTGTTGTACAGAGACACAGTGTAATTCCACCCACAGCACCACTTTCCCTGTCATCCTCACACTCCTAGGCCAGTCTACAGCCATCGTTAGCACAGGCATGGGAGAAAAGGCGCCCATACTCGGCAAACCACCCCCGAGCACAGGCTCTGAATGCTGGCATTGCTAAACTACTGGCCCTTGAAATGCTATCATTCAGGCTGGTGGAGACTGACACCTTCCGTAACTTTATGGCATTGGCAGTCCCACAATACAACGTGCCCAGCCGCTTTTATTTCAGCAGGCAAGCTGTCCCTGCCCTGCAACGTCATGTGGAGGGAAAAATTAAACATGCGCTACAAAACGCCGTCAGTAGCAAGGTCCACCTGACCACCGATGCGTGGACCAGTAAGCATGGACAGGGACGATACCTTTTCCTCACTGCCCATTGGGTAAATGTTGTGGAGCCGGGTACAGATCTTGAGAGTGGCGCTGTACGTGTTCTGCCAACTCCAAGGATTGCAGGAATCCAGTCTGTACACACTGGCTCCTCCTCATACTCCAGTTCCTCTGAATCAGCGCTGCAGTAGCCGTCACGGTCTACCTCCACATCGACCCGTGAACGGTTACCTGCTGTGATGACCGATATGAGCACAGCCGTGGCCAAAGGTCAACAGGCCGTATTAAAATTAATTTCTTTGGGGAATCGAAGCCACACAGCGCAGGAGCTCTGGAATGCCATCAAGCAGCAGAGCGACATGTGGTTTGTGCCAGCGAATCTCCAGCCAGGCATGGTAGTGTGTGACAATGCCCGAAATCTGGTGGCAGCTCTGGGCCTAGGCAACCTCACTCACATCCCATGTCTGGCACATGTGCTCAACTTGGTCGTGTAGAGTTTTTTGAGGGACTATCCGAATCTTGATGCACTGCTTCACAAGGTCCACATAGAGTGCCCTCACTTGCGGCGTTCCAGCATCGCAAGATCGCTCATTGCAGCTCTGCAGCGGCGATTACATCTTCCGGAACATCGCATCATATGTGACCTACCCACCAGGTGGAATTCAACGTTACATATGTTGGAGAGTTGTGTGAGCAGCAGGTAACAGTAATGGAGTACCAGCTGCAGCAGGCGCAAACAAGTCGCAGTGCGCGCCGTTCACACTTCACCACCACTGAGTGGGCCTCTATGAAGGACATTTGCCACGTTTTGTGTGCCTTCGATTATTCCACGTGGATGGCGAGTGCAGATGATGCACTAGTCAGCATGACTATCCCCCATATCTGCCTGCTTGAAAAAACACTGCAAGCACTAAGGGACGAGGTTTTGGAAGAGGTGGAGCATGAGGAGTCACAAATGCCATCTGATTCTCTACAGTCTGCGCAACGTGGTTCCTCACAAAGGCCTACGCAGGGGACACTTTGTGAGGAGGATGAGGAGGAGTCAATGGAGGAGGAATACATCTGTCCAGAGGAGGGAGGTACACAATGCTCTAGTAGTCAGTATCTAGAGCGAGGGTGGGGTGATGCAGAGCAGGCAGAGATCACGCCTCAAGCAGGGGACAGCGTTTCTTGGCCAGTTGGCAGTCTGCAGCACATGGTTGATTTCATGCTGCAGTGCCTGAGAAACGACCGCCGCATCGCCCACATTCTCAACACGGCTGATTATTGGGTGTCCACCCTCCTAGATCTTCGCTACCGGGACAACTTACAAAGCCTCATAACACCGTTGAACCGGGAGTCTAAAATGCGGGAGTACCAAGACGCACTGGTGCATTCCATCATGTTCTCCATTCCAACCGAGAGCAGTGCTGCTAGTGCTTTACAAAGCAGCTCAGTGCGTCGAGACAGTGGAGGAAGCTCTACACAAAGAGGGAGCAGAAGCAGCGCCTCAGCACAAGGCAAGACCAGTATGGCCCAAATGTGGCAAAGTTTTGTGTCCCCGCCGCCACAAATGTCTACACCATCACAGACGGCTCCAGTCAGCAGGAGGCAACGTTTCCGTCAGATGGTGACAGACTACATGTCTTGCCCTCTCAGTGTACTCCCAGACGGCTCTTCTCCCTTCAAGTTTTGGGTCTGTAAGCTGGATACATGGCCAGAGCTTAGCCAGTATGCATTGGAGGTGCTAGCTTGCCCTGCTGCTAGTGTATTATCGGAACGCGTCTTTAGTGCCGCAGGTGGTGTACTAACAGACCGTCGCATGCGACTATCCTCCGATAACGTTGACCGGCTTACTTTTCTCAAAATGAACAAGGCCTGGATCTTGCATGAATTTGCCAGTCCTCTTCCAGAATAAATAATTGGTTGGCAACAGTATCCAGGTCTCCTGTTGTGTTCATGTTTCTACCACCTGAACTGTAATCCCTGAGCTCCAACACTGCCAGTTGCTGCTCAGAAGTGCTGTCTGCACAGTCAACACTTGCTGCCGTGTTATTGGGGTTCAGTAACGTCGGCTGTTCCCCTGCTGTGCGGACGGCAATTTCTCCTGCTCTGTCCTCATTCACACTACTACAGATTTTAAAGTTGCTCCAATTACACCTCTGGCTCCTCTGTTTTCAGTATTATCCCTGAGCTCCAACACCGCCAGTTGGCGCTCGGAAGTGCTGTCTGCACAGTCAACACTTGCTGCCGTGTTATTGGGGTTCAGTAACGTCAGTTGATCCCCAGCTGTGTGTCTGGCAAATTCTCCTGCCTTGTCCACATCCACTGTACTACTGATTTAAAACTTGCTCCAATTACCTCTGGCTCCTCTGTTTTTAGTATTTACCCTGGGCTCCAATACCGCTAGTTGCTGCTCAGAAGTGCCATCTGCACAGTCAACGCTTGCTGCCGTGTTATTGGGGTTCAGTAACATCATCTGTTTCCCTGCCGTGTGTCCGGCAAATTCTCCTGCTCTGTCCACATTCACACTACTATTGATTTTAAACTTGCTCCAATTAGGCCTCTGGCTCTACTCTGTCTTTAGTATTTACCCTGGGTTCCAGCACCGCCAGCTGTTTCCCAGCGGTGTCTTTGGCACAGGTACTCCCTCCTGCCCAGCCTGGTTCCAGCACGCCAGCTGTTTCCGGGTAGTGTCAACGTCACTTTGCCTCCAATGCGTTGTCCTGTCGTGTTGCGGTCGGGTTAGCCGACTCTGTGGTGCCTGCAGTTTAGGTGACTCCTATGTGGGCTGCAGGATCTGGCAATGAAGGCTGGTTCCATAGTGCCAATAGGACAAGCACCCCCTGTAGGACTGTGGGTTTTGGTACTGCGGCCGGCTCGCGGCCTTGCAACTTTTTTTTACATGGGTACCTTCTGCTACCCATCCGGGTTCCAGTACCGTCAGCTGGTTCTCGGCAGTGCCTTTGACTTAGGTGCCTCCTTCTCGGTATCCAAGTTCCACCAACGTCTGCTGGTCCTTGGTAGTGCTTTCTGGCACAGGTACCTCCTGCTCAGTAACCGAGTTCCAGTACCGTCAGCTGGTCCTCGGTAGTTCCATTGGCTCTTGTACCTTCTGCTACCCATCCAGGTTCCAGTACCATCAGCTGGTTCTCGGCAGTTCCTCAGCCTTCTTGTACCTTCTGCTACATTTCCAAGTTCAAGCTTTTTGAAATGGTTCTTGGTAATCACTCTGGATCTCCCTGACCAGGACCCTGAAGACGAGGACCCTGAAGACCACCCCGAAGAAGACGAGGACCCCGAAGACGAGGACCCTGAAGACGAGGACCCTGAAGACCAACCCGAAGAAGACGAGGACCCCGAAGACGAGGACTCTGAAGACGAGGACCCTGAAGACCAACCCGAAGAAGACGAGGACCCCGAAGATGACGACCCTGAAGACGAGGACCCTGAAGACGACCCCGAAGAAGACGATGACCCCGAAGACGACCCTGAACACGAGGACCCTGAAGACCACCCAGAAGAAGACGAGGACCCCGAAGACGATGACCCTGAAGACGAGGACCCCGAAGACGAGGACCCGGAAGACAACGACCCTGAAGACGACGACCCTGAAGATCACCCCGAAGAAGACCAAGAAGATGACCCTGAAGGAGTTGACCAAGAGGACAAAGAAGAAGAAGACAACCACCAAGATACAGAAGAACAAGAGACAGATAACCAAGAAGCAGAAGTACAAGAAGCTGCAGAACAAAAAGCGGAAGAACATTAAGCATAAGACTAAAAATCAGAGCAAAAGATAATATCTAAATTATAAGCAGAAGATGACTAAGCAGTGTATGGGGGTGAGTCTGTTCCTCCTCGTGGTGCCCCTGGAAAAGACCTGCTGCTGCAGGCCAAACTGAACGCGGACATATCCTGTTGTAAATCTTTTGTGACGGACAGAACGAAAGGTGTAATGTTCAAACTTTTATAGATAACAACTACAGGAATGCCTGTCACAAATAAGAATATGATGAAGAAGAAGAAGATGAAGAAGATGAAGAAGTAAAATATGAAGAATAATAGTTGAATAAGAAGAATATGAAGAATGTAAAAAAAAAAGAATAATAGGAAGAAGGTGAAGAAGAAGAAGAAGAAGAAGAAAAAGATGTAGAAGGTGAAGAAGAAGTTGATGAAAAAGATGCTGATGCTGAGGATGATGAATGGGGAAAGTGTGGGAGAAGTAAAAAAGAAGGTGAAGAGCATGGAAGTAATGAAACATAAATATCTGACAAAATATAAAAAAACTTAACATAGTCAATATTTCCGTAACTCAGAACGTCTTAAAAAATATTAATTCCTGCTATTCCATTTGATTGGGCTAAACCTCTATGCCTTTATTGTCTCCCCCACCTCCCCCAATACATTATACATTATTCTTAGTTGTTTTCCTTCATGTAGAATTAACCTACAAGGAAAGAAAGGGTTTATTTTTATTCCGATATTTCTGTCCCATTGACTTGCATTGGTTTCCGGTATCGGTATCGGAATCGGCGATATCCGATACTTTTTGGGCATCGGTCCGATCCGATATTTCCCGATATCGGAAGGTATCGCTCAACACTAGTCAAGAGGTTTTGTTTACGGTTGGTGACATGGTTTGGTTGTCCTCTAAGAATCTGCGGTTGAGGATTCCTTCTAAGAAATTGGGCCCGAAGTTTGTAAGGCCGTTTAAGGTGCTTCAGGTAGTTAACCAATCTGCTGTTAGGTTGGAGGTTCCTACCTCCTGGAAGATTAATCCGGTGTTTCATGTTTCCTTATTGAAAAAAGCTGATGTTTCTGATAGGGACGCCACTGTCTCTGTTCCTCCGGTGGTGAAAGACGGTGAATATGAAATTTCTCGCATTCTTAATTCTAGATGGCATAGAGGGAGATTGCAGTATCTCGTCGCTTGGAAAGGTTTCCGTCCCGAGGATAACTCCTGGGTAAGGGCGGATGATGTCTCTGCTCCTAGACTTGTCGGAGCGTTTCACAGGAGGTTTCCTGATAGACCTGGGCCTGGAGGATCCAGAGGATCCTCATAGAAGAGGGGATACTGTTAGAACCCTCCTGTTAGTTTTTTTCCTATTTTGTTGGTCACATGACTTTCTGCCTATATAATCCAGCTCCGCCCTTCTGGCCTTACTGGACTTCAGTGTTACATTTACTCTTAAGCTAGCCAGGTTCCTTGTACCTTACTCTGTAGTTTGCTTGGTCTTTTGACCACTAGTACTTTTTGTTTGTTTGTCTTTGCTCTGCTACAATTTCTGTTAGGAGGTGTCCAACTATATCCCAGTCCTTAGTTCTTGTAGGGACCCCTCCATTAGATCTATAGATCTGTGTTCAGACTAGCCGAGGACTTAGGCGGGTCTGTTCACAAGGAACAGGTCCCCCGCTGCATCGTAGGGAATCAGCTTAGTCCTATTGTAGGGACAGTTTTCCTATCTTTCCTTAGTGTTTGTAGCAGTTCGTAACAAAAGCATCTTAAACCTCTGCTCAGCATGCTCCTGGATAAGAAGATTCCCTATAGATGGGGCTTCCCCTTTGCTTTAATGGCTCGCAGGGATGGGGTGTCAGCAGCGCTCCGCTCTATGGGGGATTTGGACAAGTTTTGTGGGGACCTCTAACTAACAGCACCGAACATTCCGGAATGGAACAATCTTTGCCCCACGGAGGCTCCACCTCCCGTATGGCAAAAGGTGGGGAGGCGGGGCAAAGAGGGAACGACGCCTCGCAGGCCTGGGGAGCAGGGCCCGTCCTCTGGAGTGCATAAGAATAACTATGGTTGACTGTAAAACCCAGAGCATAAGCGGCTTCGCTAGAGGGTTTACTTTTTGTCTTTATCGCTCTTTTTCACTTACAAGCCGGTACTCAACGTCAAGTTCTGATACTTATGTTTGATTTTTTTCTATGCCTTAAATGAATGAATATTTTAAAGTGTCACTTTGACAACCTGTTTATAAATGCCCAGTGGGGTTCCTTGGGTTTCAGGACAAGGATTTTGGTTATTGTTTCTCATCTCACAGGAAAGTTTTTTTTCCCCTTTTTCTGGACTCCCTCCAATATATTTTTCCAAAGGGTTGTTGGATAGCAAGAACATTGTGATTTCCCTTAACTGCATACTACGTTTTTGAAACTTAGTGGGCTCACCTTGTGCCACAGTAATAACCCTTTTCCAAGAGTTACTCTTGGGAAAATTGTTCTGATCTGTATTGATATTTGTACATGTTTTCTCTTTATGTTGGTTTGTTTCAGTCTGTGTCTCCCCCGCATCCCACTGTCTTTCCCCTCCCTCCTTTTTACCTTTTCTTTTCCTTATCAAGAGAGCAGGGGTTATTCATGGAGCTCCTTGGCAGGTCATTATGGGGCGGGAGGCTGCAACGATTGTCAGTGAGTATGATTATAAGCAGTAGCTCACCTTTTCTCACTAGCAATGGTTAAGTTGATCACTTTGAATGTAAAGGGGCTTAATTCCCCTAGAAAAAGAAGGCTCACACTGCAGGAGTTGAAGGCTCAGAGAGCGGACATTGCCTTTTTACAGGAGACGCATTATAACCGGAGTGGGACGTTTAGATTTGCGGTGCATCATTACCCTTTTGCCTACTCTGCCTATAACAATAATAAAAAGGGTGGAGTGGCCATACTTATATCATCTTTATGTCCAATTCAAATCTCTAAATCTCATGAGGACCCGGCAGGTAGATTCTTGATACAGGAGGGCTTTTTTCAGGGCAAAGCAATAATATTGTGCAACATTTACGCCCCAAATTCGGGCCAAATACCCTTTATTCGCAAGGTTCTAGCTAGCCTTCGACGGCTGCAGCCTGGGGCATTGTTGGTGGGGGGGGACTTTAATATCCCGTTCTCAGAAATAAATGATAGGCTTGCCTTGAGGGGGAACCCTCCATCTGCTGGTTCGTCCTGATTATCATTGGAATTTAGAAAATTGATCCGGGCAAATTTCCTTTTTGATATGTGGAGAATAGATCATCCCAAAGAAAAAGCTTACACTTTTTATTCAAATCCGCATCAGACTCATACCAGAATTGATTACTTTTTTGCTAATATTGTCACACTTAGAATTATAGAGAATGTAGAGGTGGGGTCCATAACATGGTCGAATCATGCGCCGGTAATATTAAATTTTAAGTTGGGTCTCAGTTCATCCAGAGCCTGTCACTGGCGACTGCATGAATTTCTGGTAAAGGATCCCTGTATTCGAAAATCTTTATCAGATCATTTAACCCAGTATTTTGAACTAAATTCGGGATCTGTGCCCTCCCTTCCTATTTTGTGGGAAGCGCATAAGGCGGTAATAAGAGGGTGCTGTATTGCAGAGGGAGCGAGGCTTAAAAAAAATTCAAGGCAATTTTTCTCGAATCTTAATTCTCAGATTCGCCTTCTGGAACCTAGATTTGCCTCTTCTCCGTCAACTGGGACTCTGAGGAAGCTGTTGGCCACTAGGTACAAATTGAAGGATCTCTCCATCTGTAAAGTGGAGAAGATGCTTGTATTTTCAAAACAGAGATATTATGAAAAGGGGAACAAGGCCCATACCTTGTTGGCTAGGCAATTGCAGGATCACTCTGTGGCCGCGGCTCCTCAGGCTCTTAGAGACGATGAGGGAACTACCCACTATGACCCGGGGGAATTGTCAAATATCTTTTATAAATTTTATAAGAAATTATATAATCTTCAGGACCCACTGGCAGGCAATCCAGAATATATGCGATCAAAGATAGACAGCTGTTTTCGGAAAATTAGTCTACCAGTTCTTTTGACGGAGGCACAAGATTCCCTTAACAGATCACTCTTGAGGAATTAACTGACATTTTGAAAGATTTGCCCCTGGGTAAGTCACCAGGCCTGGACGGTTTGACCTATCTATATTATAAAACTTTTGCGGATATACTACTCCCCTATATGGTTGACCTTTTTAACTCCTTTCTGACGGGAACCCCGATTCCTAGCTCGCTGTCTCATTCATATTTGGTGTTAATTCACAAGGCTGGTAGAGATCCCCTTGACTGCGCCAGCTATAGGCCCATAGCCCTCTTGAACTCGGACTTAAAAATATTTACCCGTCTCCTTGCAAACAGACTGAATGTCTGGCTTCCGCACATGATTCATAAGGATCAGGTGGGGTTTGTGCCCTTCAGGCAGGGAAGAGACAACACAAGGATGGCTGTGGACCTGGTGGATGTGGTCAATAGGAATAAGTCTCGGGCGCTTCTCCACAGTCTTGATGCGGAAAATGCTTTTGACCGCCTTAATTGGCCCTTGTTAAATGGTTAATTATGGAAATTCATTTGGAATGTTAATCGATAATCATTTTTCTGAGTTCTATGCCTCAGCCATCGTGTCTAGTTGACATGCGCTATTTGTGTGTGTATTTTTGGTTCACTACCATATGTAGAACAGGTGTCCATACGACTGGCTATAAAAGCCCATGGTACAGAAAGGGGGGGGGCTCTCTTGCTCTTCCCACCCCACAAGAAGAATCTTCATGCTGAGAAGTATCTGACATGTAGGCCTGGACACGTGCTGGACAAAGACATGATTTACCAGCCAGGATCCAAGGAAAGATGGGTGAATCTCAACAATTAAGCTAATTATGGACAAATGGACAATTACTTTATAACTAATTATTGTATGTACCTGCTGCAATCTGATTCTTTTTAATGGACAATCCAAGAATAAATAGATACATTTTTTTATAAGAATATCGTGATATTGATACTTTGCGAAGTCCTCAGTAGGAAAAAATAATACAGGAAGAGTATTATTTTACAATGGTGAGCCAGCCAGTCCTGTTTTTTCATTTTTTTTTTTAATTAAGTAAGTGAATTTCTTCCGTGAACAAGGGGGGAAGTCCTGACGAGCTGAACAGCTGTTGTTCACGTGTCAGTAAATTCACTAATTTGTCACGAGAAGCAGAAAGGACCTACACACAGGAAAAGAATCAGACGAACTAAAGACAGGACGTGCTGATAAAGAGAAGCTAAGGAATCTTAAGGTAAGCAAAATATGGATATAATTTCTTCTTTTGCTAAACAAAGTAATATTAATTTCAAAGTTAATGTAGGAGATGATATAGAAGTTTTGTGGCTCAGTTTATACAAAGAATGTGAATTGCAGAATTTACAGTTAACTTCTAAATTGGTAAATAGAGACAAACAGAAATTGAGAAATATTCTACATTTGGTAGATTTTTTTCATAGTCTTGTGTTAGAGATTTCTAAGCAGGAAAATAGTGTAGAAGTGTCAGATGGTGATACTGATTCTGACTGTAATGTGGAAAATGAACAAGAAGTAAGACACGTGTCTGTAACTGAAGGTGACCTTGGGTCTGACCAAGAGACGGACATACAGAAACCTGACATGGGAGGAGACATGACTGACATACGAGAAACTGACATATTAGGTGAAGTGGGAGGAGACGTGAGTGACGTAGGAGGAGCGGACGTTCAAGAGCCACTAAAAATATCAGAGAATTCAGGAATTACCCAGGCTCAACTACAAATTAAAATGAGGAAAAATTTGCTGAAATTATACAAAATCATGCCAAAATATGATGTCAAAATCCATGCCTGTAGAAATTCAGAGACATTTGAGAGCTTCTCTGATAAGTTTGATTTATCCAATGAGGAGAGGAATCAATTATTTAAAATATAGATTCCTGTCACATTGTCCAGACGTTTACATTTAATGCCCTGTGAAAATGACTCTCCTAATGGATGGGAAAATGATTCGGACAGATTAAGATATTTGATTTATTGTGTCACAAAAGATTTTCCCAACATAGAAGATCTGCAGAAACTAAGGATTGGTAGGAAGGAATGTACATATACATTCATGTCCATATTTGAACGGTTGTACAAAGCTCTCATCAAAAATGGAAAAGTACAACAAATGATAACAACTTTTGTACAAAAATTCAAATTCCTAGATCCAGTATCTAGAGTTATAGCGTCACAAAAAGAATCCCTATTCAAATGTGCGCAGTTGCTGGATTCTGTTAGAAAACATGAGAATCGTGCAAAGAAAATAAATCAAGTTAATTTTATAAAACCAGGAAAGGTAAAATCTTACCAAAAGCCAATATCAAACTCTCCTAGACTGAGTCATCCTCATAGTGAACTCTATCAAATACGCAGGAGATTTCATATCTGTTATAAGCCATATCAGCCAGTGTAAAGATCCATCTCTCCACAGAATGAGTTAATTCTCAGTCAGGACTGTGATTCTCTAAAAAGGAAAATGGCCGAAATAGACGGACAGAGACAGGTGAGACGACCGGCTCACAGTGACGTCATGGAATGTGGACAGAAGAACAGACAGTTCTCTGAGGTTTTGAAGGATAGAAAAATGTCTTTCCTAAATAGGGCGTTCCTGGAGATATTTGAGAGAGACAGAAGATTTGGTTTAGGGAGTGGCTAAGGAAAAACTGTAATTATGATGTTGTATCAAAATGTTATACAATGTCTCAATATTTATTTATAATCTTATGCAGTAAAATTGTAGTTACATAGTTTCTAGTAGTTCATGTATGTATATATATATATACACTTGTCTAAGTAGAGATTGTGTATAATTGTATTTATATATATGTTTATAAAATATATATATATTAATTAATAAATTAGAACTTCATATATAAATTTAAGTAACAATATTTTGAATTACATTAGAACCAACCAATATATGTATAAGATATTTAAATAATTCTGTTTCTGTATGAATTTGATATTTAATTTTGTTTTCTTATATTTCCTTAGAGTTTTCATTCCAAAGCAGGATTTGATCAAACAACTCTAAAATGGATTTATTTCTTTATTCACACAGGAAGTGGAAAAAATTGCATGATTTTATGTGTGTTACATTTTAAAATAATAACAATATAACTAGTTGGACTATAATATATATGTAATACTTATTAATTCTTTTGTGTTGCTAATATTTTCTGTGCATGAAGTGTTCGTTTTAACCTGTAGCTTTACAGCATGACGTGTGACAGCTGCGGCCTTTGACTTTTGAGCTAATAGTATAGGATCCCATTCATTCTATTTCCAGCTGATGTAACTTAAAACCTGGCAGCCAGTGAGTAAAAAAAAAAAAGGAACCTAAGGACATTTCTATTTTTGCAAGACAATAGTTTTTTTAAGTGTCTGAAATTTAAGTGACTTACTCTCATATTATATAATATGTATTTGGGGAATATTCAAAGAAATATTAAGATATTAAATGCGCATTAATAAATTGGGATACAACAATTTTGGGTTAAATATATATATCTAAAACTTCATATGTGGAATGTTTGAGTTGAACAGATCTGTGAATGTCAGAGTGAAGGTGACAGATGAGCAAATCAGCAGCTGCTAAGCGTGATTGATGTGACAGAGGCCTTGTACGTTTGTATGTTTGAAAAAAAATAAATAAATGTTTCTTTATGTGAAGGTACACAAATATATTTAATTCTGAGAAAAATTATAATACATAATTAGGTATTATCTACATATATATATATACTTCTATATTTCTTAATAATTATTATTTCTTGATTTAACTAATAGTGGATAAGAGCAACCACACATCAAAATGGTTTACAAAGCAAATTTATATTTAGAATAATTTTCCACATGATAATATTCTTGAATAACTATGATATTATTTTTAATGGTTACCTAAATAGGTACACACCTCTCTTTAGACAAATCTATGCTACTCATCGATATGAAATTTATGCACAATATTTCTAGAAGAATAACTATTTTTAATTTGGTTCTGATATATACATAAATTTTATAAAATAATATTTTTGGTATTAAGGGGGAAAATGTGTTTTTGATCCTGATTACATAATCACTTTTGATCAATACTTATTTTCCACACATTTTAATAAAGAAGAAACAATAATAAGGTACAATGATATAATTAAGAAGGGTGTTACATGCAAAGTTGCATAGTTTAATAATTTTTTGGTGATACAAGGTTATGACAAATATGAAATCATCCAGATAATGGAGATATAAGGGTATTTTTTATGGAGAATATAATTACTCTGCATTTGTCATTAAAATTTAAAGGCCTTATTTTTATTTTTATTCTTATTTTTACTCTTAATTTTATTTTTCATTTTTCAAATTTTATTCTTACTTATTTTCTTATTTTTCCATTTTTCATTTTTAATTTTCAATTTTGATTTTAATTCAGTTCAATATTTCAATTGAGAAAACACATTAATATTTAATGGGGTAATGTCAAGTACAAAGAATATTGCTTCATTAAATATAATGATGATATGAATTACTATAAGAAAAATGTTTACATTTTCTGAGTAAACACAACAATTCATTCATTCATTTATTCATTCATTCATTCATTCATTCATATATTTATTCATTTTTGATCCATGAGTATACATACATTCTTTGGTATTATTGGTTTAATAAAGATATAAACACTTGTTGTTTCAAAACACACTGACACCTATGGGTTGAAAAAGGTAATTACACCTATGACATAAAAATATTTTATCACATGGAGAACTTGATTGAATTATTATCTATTATTGTTTATTATTCCAAACATAATTTATTTTAATATTTTGATAATAATTAGATGGATATTATTGATTGCTATGGTACGCTGTGATATTATAGGTTAGGAAAATTGCCAGATTTGGTATCAGATTAGGGAATGAAGACTTCAATCAAGACATCGCAATTATGAATTCTATCTTAATAAAGACTTTTAATTTTTATAAATCAAAGAGATTCTCAAAAGTTACAAAAAGAAGCAACTGATATCCGGACGTCTCAGAAGGTGTGAATGCTGAGTGATAATAGACTGTGTCAATTACATACAATACAATTCACACCACTGATCACCAGGACGGCAGAGGACGATGATCCTGAATGAACTGTGTTGTGTTCAAGTTTCATCACGTTCCAGTGGTTTCTTATCACCTGCAACGCTTCAATGAAAGCTGGTGAACAGGTAATACCTGGCATATGTGTCCTGTATATAAAGGACTGAGTACTGGTTATGGTGCTATATAAAGCAGCGAAGTGTCAAGTTAACCCTTGCTTTACTGACCAAAGACGTCACATCTGTTCCAAAAGTGACACTAGACCAGTGCGGACATATGGAAGATTCCAGAATATCGCACAGATATTAAAGCTACATTTCATCCATGGACTTTGTTTTCTTATCAGTTGATACACATGATCTTTCTAATAAAGAGTACAGTTTATGGACTGCACAATAATGAACACAATTATGGACTGTACCATATCTACACGCTGTAATTTATTTCAAAGGAGTTTTCATCTAAAGACTGTGTTATAAAAGAACCAAGAAGAAGATGAGACGAAGACCCGATGACATCAGATGATGACGATTGAACCCGCGATTACTTCAATTTAGATATAGGGAAGTATAATTATACATATTAAATGAATATTAGTCACGGCTTACCATAACATGAATTCACATCATTATATAACAATAATCCGATATTGATACTATTATTACTATTATTATTATTATTATGGAAATTTAATGATATTGCCAAGGAAGAAGGAAAGAAAAAAATGATTGATGAATGTATCTTCTTTTGAGAATTTTCAGTTAAAGTCCTTTTATTCTCAAAAAAGGGGGAAATGTTAAATGGTTAATTATGGAAATTCATTTGGAATGTTAATCGATAATCATTTTTCTGAGTTCTATGCCTCAGCCATCATGTCTAGTTGACATGCGCTATTTGTGTGTGTATTTTTGGTTCACTACCATATGTAGAACAGGTGTCCATACGACTGGCTATAAAAGCCCATGGTACAGAAAGGCGGGGCTCTCTTGCTCTTCCCACCCCACAAGAAGAATCTTCATGCTGAGAAGTATCTGACATGTAGGCCTGGACACGTGCTGGACAAAGACATGATTTACCAGCCAGGATCCAAGGAAAGATGGGTGAATCTCAACAATTAAGCTAATTATGGACAAATGGACAATTACTTTATAACTAATTATTGTATGTACCTGCTGCAATCTGATTCTTTTTAATGGACAATCCAAGAATAAATAGATACATTTTTTATAAGAATATCGTGATATTGATACTTTGCGAAGTCCTCGGTAGGAAAAAATAATACAGGAAGAGTATTATTTTACAGCCCTTTATGTTTGAGACAGTGAAGACTTTTGGGATATCAGGTGCTTTTCTAACAGCACTAAAGGCCCTTTATTCTTCTCCCACAGCGTCCATTAAACTTCCCCATTGTGTATCACCCAGTTTCTCTATAGTAAATGGCACAAGGCAAGGCTGTCCTTTATCCCCGCTCTTCATAGAATCATAGAATGGTAGAGTTGGAAGGGACCTCCTGGGTCATCTGGTCCAACCCCCTGCTCAAAGCAGGATTCACTAGATCATCTCAGACAGATGTCTGTCCAGCCTCTGTTTGAAGACGTCCATTGAATGGGAACTCACCACCTCTCGTGGCAGCCTGTTCCACTCATTAATCACCCTAACTGTCACAAAGTTTTTTCTAATATCTAATCTGTGTCTCCTCCCATTTAGTTTCATCCCATTGCTTCTAGTCTTTCCTTGTGCAAATGAGAATAAAGATGATCCTTCTACAATGTGACAGCCCTTGACATATTTGTAGACAGCTATTAAGTCTCCTCTCAGTCTTCTTTTTTGCAAGCTAAACATTCCCAAATCCTGCAACCGTTCCTCATAGGACATGGTTTGCAGACCAGTCACCATTCTGGTCGCTCTTCTCTGAACTTGCTCCAGTTTGTCTATGTCTTTTTTAAAATGTGGTGCCCAAAACTGTACACAGTATTCCAGATGAGGTCTGACCAAAGAGGAGTAAAGACCAATAATGACTTCACGTGATCTAGACTGTATGCTTCTGTTAATACATCCCAGAATTGTATTTGCCTTTTTTGCTGCTGCATCACATTGTTGACTCATGTTCAGTCTATGATCTATTAGTATACCTAAGTCTTTTTCACATGTACTGTTGCTTAGCTCTATTCCTCCCATTCTGTATATGCTTTTTTCATTTTTATTGCCCAGATGTAGTACTTTGCATTTTTCCCTGTTAAAAACCATTCTGTTGGTTGCTGCCCACTGCTCCAGTTTATTTAGGTCTTTTTGAATCCTCTCTCTCTCTTCTCTAGCATTAGCTATCCCTCCTAGCTTTGTGTCATCAGCAAATTTAATCAGTTTACCCTCAATTCCTTCATCTAAATCATTGATAAAGATGTTGAACAATACAGGTCCCAGGACAGAGCCCTGTGGTACCCCACTTGAGACATTCATCCAGCTGGATGTGAAGCCATTTACAACCACCCTTTGAGTCCGATCACTAAGCCAGTTATGAATCCACCTAACAGTAGCCTGGTCCATTGCATACTTGGTCATTTTTTCAATAAGGATGGTGTGAGATACTTTGTCAAATGCTTTGCTGAAGTCAAGATATACTATATCTACAGCATTTCCCTGATCCACCCAGTCAGTGATTCTGTCATAGAAGGAAATTAAGTTAGTCTGACATGACTTGTTAGTTACAAATCCATGCTGACTCTGGTTAATCACTTCATTCTTATCCATGTACTTACATATATGTTGTTTAATAATTTGTTCAAAGATCTTTCCTGGTATAGAAGTCAGACTCACCGGCCTATAGTTCCCTGGGTCCACCTTCTTCCCCTTTTTGAAGATAGGAACAACATTTGCTCTTCTCCAGTCTTCTGGGACTTCTCCTGTTCTCCAAGAATTTTCAAAGATTATGGAGAGTGGTTCTAAAATTTCTTCTACGATCTCCTTCAGTACTCTGGGGTGTAATTCATCTGGACCTGGAGACTTGAACTCATTTATGTTAGCTAAATATTCCCTCACAATCTTTCTGTTTACAGATAACTTGGATTCCTCTATTCCTTTAAAAGGACAGTGAAGATCAGTTGATGTTACATTTTCTTTCTGAGAGAAAACAGATGCAAAATAGGAGTTAAAAAGTTCGGCCTTCTCAACATCCTCTCTTACCATTTCTCCATTTTCATCCTGTAAAAATCCTATAGCATCTTTGACTTTTCTTTTACTTTTGACATACCCCCAAAATCCTTTTTTATTGCTTTTGACATCTCTTGCAAGCCTTAATTCATTGTCAGCTTTAGCTAACCTGATACGTGCCCTACAGGATCTGCAGACTGCATTATAATCTTCTTTAGATATGCCTCCCTCTTTCCATTTAATAAACATTTCTTTCTTTCTTTTTAGCATGTGTTTAAGTTCTGTGTTCATCCATCCTGGTTTCCTTAAATGCTTCCCATTCTTCCTACTTTTCGGGATTGTTAACGATTGTGCTTTGAGAATCTCATTTTTAAAAATTTCCCATCCTTCCTGGACATTTTTGTCCTTAAGGACATCCAGCCATTGGATCCCTCCTATTCTCTTTCTGAGTCTATTAAAATCTGCCTTTCTAAAATCTAACCTTGAAGTTTGAGTCTTCACATGTCTTCCTCCTCTAGTTATCCAAAATTCTATAATAGCATGATCGCTGCCTCCTAGGGTCCCAGCCACCTTTACCTCCTCAACCATTTCCTCCCTGTTTATAAGGATTAGATCCAAAGTAGCAGATCCCCTTGTTTTCTCCCCTACCTTTTGGAAGATAAAGTTGTCAGCAAGAGAGGATAAGAATTTTCTTGACCTGTTAGTTTTACTTGAGAGAGATTCCCAACAAATGTCTGGATAGTTGAAATCTCCCATGACCACTACGTCATATTTTTTGGAGAACTTGGTCATTTGATACATAAAGAGTTCATCCATATCTTCAGCTTGCCCAGGTGGCCTGTAGTAAATGCCTACAATGGTGTCCTTTCTGTTGTTCTCTCCTTGTATTCTTACCCAAACAGTTTCCACAGAACTCCCAGTCTCTGAAGCTTCAATCTCTGGGCAGATATACGCTTTTCTAACATACAATGCGACACCTCCTCCTCGTTTATCAAGTCTGTTTCTTGCAAATAAGTTGTATCCTTTTAGCCTTTTATTCCAATCATGTGTATCGTCCCACCAAGTTTCAGTGATTCCAATGACATCATATTTCTTTTCCTGAATTAGTAGTTCCAATTCTCCTTGTTTGTTGCCCATGCTTTGTGCATTTGTATAAAAACATTTTAGTTTGTGATTGGTTTCTCTTCCTCCCATATTTTTATTATTTAAATTGTTTTGTTTTTGTTCTTCCTTTCCACTAGCAGAGATCTCAATAGTATTTGTCAGCTGTATGGCTTTTTCTGGCCTTTTGCTTCCCTTCCCACATTGTTCTAGTTTAAAGCTCTTCTGATGAGTGTAGCAAGGCGACTTCCAAATACATGTTTTCCAGTCTTCGTAATGTGCACCCCATCTCTAGCAAGTAGTCCATCGTATAGGTAATTCATTCCGTGATCCAGAAATCCAAATCCTTGTTGACGGCACCATCGACGTAGCCAGTTGTTCACCTGTAGAATCTTATTCCACCTCATTGTTCCATGGCCATCCACTGGGAGGATGGATGAGAAGACCACCTGCGCTCACAATTCTTTCACTTTCTTGCCTAAGTCTTCAAAGTCACTGCTGATGGTTTCCAGGTCCTTTCTTGCGGTGTCATTTGTCCCCACATGTATTAGCAGGAATGGGTAGTGATCTGTAGGTCTGAAGAGTCTTGATATCCTGTCAGACACATCTTTAATTTTTGCTCCTGGAAGACAGCACATTTCTCTTGAGGTTATGTCTGGTCTGCAGATAGCGGCCTCTGTTCCTCTTAACAGGGAATCCCCCATGACCACCACTCTCCGTTTTTTCTTCACAACATTCTTCTTTTTCCATCCAGGAGGATTCTGAGGGCTTACAAGGTTATTCATTGCTGGCAAAGTCTTATTTTGCTGTATTTCTTCATGGTTCTCCTGCGTGAGAGCCTGGTACTGGTTCCTGAGCAGTATGGGTGCTGACTGCCTCTCGATCATCCTGCTTCTGTGGGTCACATGCTTCCATTCCTCTGTTTCATCAGGTGCAGTTTGAATTTCTTCTCTTTCTGAATCATGAAGAGATAATTCTGCTCTGTCTAAGAACTCTTCACCTTCCTTAATGATTTTCAAGGTAGTTAACCTCTCTTCTAGATTTCGCAACTTTTCCTCCAACAGGGACACAAGCTTGCATTTCTGGCATGTGAAGTTTGGCTTTTCCACTGGCAAGTCTGTGAACATGTAGCAGGATATGCAGCTCACCAAATGGCTCCTGGACTCTTCCATGTTCTTACTGTTAATGTTCTGAAAACAGTGAAAAAAGCTTAAAAATGCGCGCACCTACTGGCGCGCGGTTTACCGATGTCCTCTTTTCAGCTCCAACAGCCAAAATCCAGTGTTCTTTGAGCTCGCGGAGACTCTTCACTTACCCCAAAATGCAGTGGGAATATGCAAATTATCTCCTCAGGACTCCTCCCCTGGTTTACCGATGTCCTCTTTTCAGCTCCAACAGCCAAAATCCAGTGTTCTTTGAGCTCGCGGAGACTCTTCACTTACCCCAAAATGCAGTGGGAATATGCAAATTATCTCCTCAGGACACCTCCCCTGGTTTACCGATGTCCTCTTTTCAGCTCCAACAGCCAAAATCCAGTGTTCTTTGAGCTCGCGGAGACTCTTCACTTACCCCAAAATGCAGTGGGAATATGCAAATTATCTCCTCAGGACTCCTCCCCTGGTTTACCGATGTCCTCTTTTCAGCTCCAACAGCCAAAATCCAGTGTTCTTTGAGCTCGCGGAGACTCTTCACTTACCCCAAAATGCAGTGGGAATATGCAAATTATCTCCTCAGGACTCCTCCCCTGGTTTACCGATGTCCTCTTTTCAGCTCCAACAGCCAAAATCCAGTGTTCTTTGAGCTCGCGGAGACTCTTCACTTACCCCAAAATGCAGTGGGAATATGCAAATTATCTCCTCAGGACTCCTCCCCTGGTTTCCTCTTGTTTGCCATGTGTATCGAGCCTCTAGAGGCAGCAATAAGAGTTAATCCTGACATATCGGGGGTGGAGGTAAGGGGTAAAGTATTTAAAATTTCCCTATTTGCAGACGATGTGCTACTGACCCTTACGAATCTGCATATCACCCTCCCTAATCTTAAAGTGATATTTCGGGAATATGGCATGATCTCAGGATATAAGATTAATTCTAAAAAAACAGAGGCACTTCCACTAAACCTTCCCCATTGTAGCATCGGCATCTCTGCCCCCCTGCCAGGCAGAGACGCCATCCCACTCACCTCCTCGCTCCCCGCTCTGCGTTCACCAGCGCTCCTCTTCCTGCTGCTGGCGCGCGCAGCTCCCCGGGCACTGTGCTTAGGACACACGCGCTCCCTCCCTCTTAAAAGGGCCGCGCACGCCGTCCTAAGGAGTCCCCGGCCAATAGCCGTGGGTCCTCCCATATATAAAGCACCTCCTCCAAAAAGGAGGTGCCCGAGCAAAAGTTGTTGCACAGTGTTTCTGACCTCTGCTTCAGCCCTCAGGTCCCGCTGCTAGCCTGACTACCAGTCTTGCCCGCCAGCCTGTTACCTGCCTGTTACCTGTCGTGCCTGCCAGCCCGCTCACCTGGGAGCACTTGCCTGTTACTTGCCTGTTACTTGCCGTGTCTGCCAGCCCGCTCACCTGGGAGCACTTTCCTGTTACCTGCCTGTTACCTGCCGTGCCTGCCAGTCTGCTCACCTGGGAGCACTTGACTGTTGCCTGCCTGTTACCTGCCGTGCCTGCCAGCCCGCTCACCTGGGAGCACTTGCCGTGACCACCTAGAGACTCCTGCAGTCACTTGCCGTGACCACATCGAGACTCCTGCCGTCACTTGCCGTGACCACCTGCCAGCCCACCTAGAGACTCCTGCCGTTATTTGCCGTGTTTTCCTGATAGCCTACCTGGAGGCTTCCGCTCGCCAGCCTGCCTGCTGTTCCGGTCAGTCCCTGCCATCTGTACCGTGGGAGTCACCTGCTCCCTTACAAGGTGGTCCCCAGAGTAGCACCTGGTCCCTCGGCTCGGTCCCTCCCTGGTCACGGAGTTAGCCGCCGTACGACCAGGGTCGGTCCAGCAGGTTGATACTTAGTTACGCCCCTCTGGGTCCCTCCTTGCACCGCAGCACAGAGGTTCCACCCCCCGGACCCGTAACACGCATGAAGAATTAGATCATCTTAAGCTGAATTAAAAATTCCGGTGGAAGTCAGAGAGTATCAAATATCTGGGGATTAACATAACGTCAGACTATGGGACCCTGTTTGCTCATAATTTTCTGCCCCTTTTTAAAGAATTGAAGGGTCTTATGGTCAAGTGGGCCAATCTTCATATCTCATTTTTGGGGTGGATATCGGCGGTGAAAATGTCCCTTATTCCTAAACTCAACTACTATTTTGAAACTCTACCAGTTGGGGTTCCTATGGGGGAGTTGAGGGCTCTCCAATCCTGCATAATGAAGTTTATATGGAATAATGGGAGGCATAGAATCTCCAAGCAGGTACTGATCTCGGGGAGGGAGCAGGGGGGGTTATCGGTCCCGGATGTGGTAAAATACTATTGAGCGGCTCACTTGAGAAGGATTCCTTCGTGGTCATCCCTTTGGGAATATAATTAGTGGACAGAAATTGAAAAATTATGGATAGCCCCAGTTCATCCGAATTCACTGCTGTGGTCTGAGAAATCTGTTAAACTCCAAACCACTTTACTGGGCCCTATGCAATTCACTAGAGACATATGGGACACCTGTAGGAGGAGATTTCCTCTTTCTTCTAAACACTACCCGATGATATCGTTTGTCTTTCAGCCTTTGCTCCCTCAGAGCCTAGAATCATCGATGGTTCACCCCTGGATCAATGCGGGATTATTTAGATTTGCGGATATAGTGGACAGAAACACCTTAGTAATAATCAGTTTGATTATTTAAAAGAAAGTTTTAACATCACTAATCGGGAATTCTATAAGTACATACAGATTCAGTATTTTGCAAGATCCCTGTTTGGCTAATATAAAGTGTCCATCCCCACGGAGTTTGAGAGGCTGTGCAGGAGAGGTCCCTCTACCAAGGGGTTGATCTCGGATATATATAAAACAATCAATTCACCGGTGGGTGGACCCATCTTCCAGCACCCCTATATGTCTAAGTGGGAGGGATTCTTGGGAAGGAGGCTTTCCCCTCAGACATGGCAGACAATATGGTCTAAAGCAGCTAAGACATCAATTTGCACCCTATACAAGGAGAACCAATATAAAATTTTAATGCACTGGAACCATACGCCGGATATCCTGAATAAAATAAACCCGCAGGTCCCGAGTATATGCTGGAGATGTGGATCATCTGTCGGCACTCTGACACATGTTTTCTGGACCTGCAGCAAAATAGTTCCTTTTTGGGAAACAATAAGAAAACTGGTTCAGGAGGTGCTATTTACAGAGATTTCTCTGGAGCCCTCTGTTTTCCTTCTCAATGTGACCCCTAGGGGAATGGGTAAACATTCTTCCAAATTGCACCTCCACTTGTTGACAGCAGCGAGATGCATGATTGCTCTATGCTGGAAAAGGGACTCACCACCCTCTAGACAAGAGTACTACGCTAGGGTCTGTGATGTGAGGTGGATGGAGTCTTTGAACACAAGTCTTAATGCAAAGATGGACCTGTTCAAGACAGTATGGGCCCCATGGAACTACTATTGGGCGCAGCGTAGTGAATGACCAACTGTTTCATGATCTTTGTCTATATCATTCTTCCTTTCCCTTCTTTCTCTCAGTGTTGTCTTAGTTTTTTTTTTTTTTTTTTTCTGTGTTTCATGGACTGTTATTTAAAATGGATTTCATATCAGATATTTGAATTTGAAAGCTTTAAAGTGATCTCTAATGGGTCGTCCTGTTGGAGGCCTAAGTGTTTTCTCTGATATGAAAATGTGAATGACTTCTCTGTGTTCTATGTTTCCTAAAAATATGTGAAAAATTTTAATAAAAATTACAGTTATAAAAAAAAGACATCCCAAATGATGACCTGAACGTGGCACACAAAGAGTTTGTGAACAAACTGAAGGATATGGAGAAAAAATTCAAAGACTTCCAAAACCCTCTGAACACACCAATTACATTGGCAGAAATAACAGAAAGGATCACACTGATGAAAGGTAAAAAAAAAAGCCAGCGGCCCAGATTGGATACTCCCAGAAATGATAAAATACAGCCCGCCAGACATCCAGGGTGCGATAGCAAAACTATTCAATATTGTACTGCAGACTGGCTACTTTCCCAAAAACTGAAACTGAGGACTCATAACCCCGATACATAAAAATGGGGATAAGTACGACCCAGCAAACTACAGAGGAATATGTGTCAGCAGCAACCTGGGGAAACTCTTAAACTGCATCCTGAACAAGAGGATCATCATCTTCCTCAACCAATACAATGTCTTCAGCAAAAGCCAAGGAGGTTTTATGCCAAATCTCTGCACCACCGACCACATCTACACCCTGCACAGCCTCATCAAGAACCATTTCCACAATACAAAGCATGAGAGGGTCCATGACTGCTTTATAGACTTCAATTAGGCCTTCAAATCAGTGTGTTACCCAGGGCTAGTCCTAAAACTGCTGGGGAGCAGAATATGATGCAGAACATATGATGTCATCCAAAGCTCCTACACTGAGAACAGCTGCAGCATGAGGGTAAATGCAAGGAGGATGGCCTGTTTCCAACAGAACTGAGGAGTAAGACAGGGCTTCAGCCTCAGTCCAACGCTCTTCAATATTTACATCAACAAGCTGGTGGTGGCTCTGGAGTCCTTCTCAGCACCAGGACTCACCCTGACACAGAGGTGAAATTTCTGCTCTATGCTGATGACCTTGTGCTGTTATCACCAACTAAGAGAGGCCTCCAAGTTAATCTGAAATTCCTAGAGACCTTCAGCACCACAGGGGCACTGCCAATCAACCGGAAGAAAACTAATACCATGGTGTTCCAAAAAAGAAAGCAGATAGCAGCAGGCCGCACCCCCTTCATAATAGACAGCTGTCTACTTACGGAAACCAACAAGTACACCTACCTGGGCCTTGAACTCGGCCAATCAGGGAGCTTTAAGCAAGCCATACAGTTGCTGAAAAACAAGGCGTGCAAAGCCTTCTATACCATCAGAAGACATCTTTACCATCTTAAGGCGCCTGTAACCATCTGGCTAAAAATCTTTGATACCATCATTGCCCCAATCCTTCTGAATGGCAGAGAAGTCTGGGGTCCAGTCTCATACCCGAACTGATCCAAGTGGGAACGTTGGACCAACAGAAATATTCCACCTAGAGATCTACAAACTGCTCCTCCAAGTCCATCGGAGCACATCAAACAGCGCCGGCCAAGCAGAGCTGGTCATATTCCCATTACACCTTGTGACCCAGAAGAAGGCAATATCATTCTCATCTATAAAGTAGTAGTCCCAGCTACTACCATCAACAAAGCCTCGCTACATCAGGAAGCCCCAGGAGAACGAACCCCCCAACACAAATCATCCCAAACCAGCCTGACCAAGCCACCAACCTGCATGGCCTGACAAAAGGTTAAATCCGGAAGATGGTACACAACGGCAAAGAGGAATATATCAGTGTCTGGAGGAACGACATAAACAAATCACAGAAACTGATGATATACCAGAACCTACAGAAGGGATACAAACTGGCCCCATAGCTAAAGAAACTAGCAAACTCCAAAGAGCGACAGATTCTGAGCCAGTACAGACTGAGCGCCCACAGTCTATTCATCGAATCCGGGAGGCACTGACAGAACTACATGCGGGAAGAGCGCAGACTCTGCCAGCAGTGCCCCCAGGAGGTCTTGGAGAATGAGGTCCACTTCTTGCTGAGGTGCCCCAAATACTCAGCAGTGAGGGACACTCACTTCAGGACACTGTCTGATCTCCTCCCAGACTTCACCTCCATTGAAGAGGAAGAGGAAAGTGCAGCGGCCACAGCAGTGCAATATGTCAGTGCCTGCCACAAACTTGGGAACCCCCTATAGTTCCAGTGACAGATGACTAACCTGACTGGAGGTTGGCTTTGAGCAGGATAAGTTAGGGTTTTTATTGGTAACATTTTGGGGTACATAACATTTTTGATTGCTTTCAGTATAAGTTCTACGCTGAGCACTTAAGTTGGGGTTTCCGTGTAAATCCCGCAAAAATGCGATATAAACTAAATCCCCCACGGAACCACTCACTGTAATGAGGCAGATGGAGATACTTTGGACTCTGTTTGCTATCTGTTCCATGGTATCCGTCTTCAGACGTGCACAGAACTGTGGTCGACCACACGTGTGCGCTAAAAAGACACTTAAAATGATAAAACGTTGCCGGAACAGAGACCAGACTGAGTCTAAAGTGACTCCATCTGCCTTATCTGAATCACATTTTTTGGGGGGATTTGTGTGTCACCCCAGGCCTGGATGCCACAAATATTAAAGGCTGTGTCTGAGAGCAGGAGGGAGGTTACCTGGTCAGGGACAATTAGCATACAGCACCTGCTGTCCCAGGCCAGTAGGGGGAGCTGGCTGCCCCTATAAAAACTGGAACTGAGGGCAGGGTTAGGGAGAACTGGATGACCTAGCTCAGGACTGAGACTAGTCCGAGAGAAGTAGGGACAGTTCAGCTGTAGCCGAGGAGTCCGTGATACAGAGGAGAAGCTGCGAGCCAGGGACAGAGGGGACGAGAGCCGGTCCAGGCTGAGAGAACTACACTACCGGACATTGGGGTCCGAGGCTGTCAGGGTTGCAAGCCCAGCAGCAGAGAACCAACCCGCGAGGGATTTCAGGTCCCTTGGCCTAAGAAGCCTGGAGGCTCCGCCACACAGAGGGACCAGTACAGCACGGAGAAGCAAAAGGTGCCTAAGGCCCGAGTCGCAAGCCATACAGGCGAAGTACACGGCCAGCTCAGGGACGTGGGCTATTACAACACGAAAAGGGGGATAGTCAGCAAGGGCAGAGAGAGAACGGTAGGCCTTCACACTCACCCTGACCAGTGGGTCTCGCCCGAATGCTCTCAGACACCCAGGCCCATTCCTACCCGGTACTCCTGTTGGGTCATTAGTAATACCTACAATAAAGACCCTGGACTGTTTGAAGCGGATTCTGAACTCTTATTATTGCGGCCTGCACTATCACCTCCAGCATTCACATACGCTGCCCTGAGGCTACACTCTTCCCGTGGGGAGTTATCCTATCCCTGTGCAGCACACCAACATCAGCCTCAGCGGTCTGCCTTGCAGCGGCTGTCATCCCTGACCGCAATCCACGGGTGGCGTAGTCGGACATTCATAACTCTACAAATAGACTGCCACAGCATTTGGTCTGACCACCCTGAGCCACGGGATCGGGTTGCCACTACTACCCCCATCATCGCACTGAAGCCCGGTTCCGGGTGCCCCACGGCCCAGGGGGCGAGTCAGCTTTTGGCGTAGTCGGCAGGATTGTGACCAACCCGCCACAAACGGGTATTGCGTGCCTGAAAAGACTGCAGAGATTTCCTGCCATCCGGAGCCGTTTCCCGCCATCGGACGCCATCTTCAGGACGCCGCGCGGGAAGAAGAGGGGCATGGACGTCAAAAACGCGTGAGACTTGAAGCTCCGCCCTATGCTGAGACGCTGCGCAAGGTCCTGGAAGGGGAGAGAGCGACGCTGACGTTATCACCCCGCGACGCAAGGTCCTCATCCAGAGCATCGCGAGCGGAGCCGCGGCCTACAGAAGAGGATCGTCGGAAGGTAGGCCACGGTTAACTAGGGGGGAGGAAGATTCGGACACGGAGGGACCCTCTACCACCAGCGTAGCCGCTGCAGCTGTGATGTCGTTTTCCATGCCCTATATCCTGGCTACCACAGTATGCTGGCGAGTCGCATACCTTGGGCGACTTTAAAGAAAGACTGTATGGCTTATTCAAGGTTTATCCCCTGACAGAAGAACAGAAAGTAAGCATACTAATAGGGCAGTTAACTGGTGCGGCCCAACGTGAGGTAAACTCTTGGAAAGCTGAGGAGAAAAGGACTGTAAAGGGGGTTCTGACCCGTCTGCGGGACACCTTTGACACCCGTACCTCAGCAGAAATCAAAGTGCGGTTCTATGGCTGTAAGCAGCGAGCCCAAGATAGTATCAGAGACTATGCCTTGAACCTGCAAGAAGCTCTGGGAACAATCAAGCAAGCTGACCCTGGCAGCGTGCAGGACACTGATAAACTGTTGACTGACCAGTTCATAGAAGGTCTGCTGTCCAGCGCCCACAGAACCCAGCTGCGCCTCATGGCCCTACAGAACCCCGATTTGACTTTTGCGCAGTTCAAAGATAGGGCCATCCGGGTGCTCCGAGAACCCGCACCAGGTGGCGCTGTGGTTTCCCGGCGCCCCGCCATCACTTTCCACCAGGGGGTGGCGCCCTACCCCGCAGACCTTGTGGGGGCTGATGCGCAGGCCCTAGATCCATCCCAGCCTGCAAACCTGCACCATCAGGTCCAAGAACTAACAAAGAGTGTGGCTGCACTGACCAGGACCGTACAGTCGTTGCAGATGGAACCGTCAAGACCAATCAAGTTGGCTTCCAGTCTGGAGGATGTCCCGTGGTGTCGACAGAGAAGGATCCCGTCGTTCAGAGGGAGGCCCACCGACCGTTACACTGAGGATGGACAGCCGATTTGCCGCCGTTGCAGCCAGCCAGGACACATAGCCAGGTACTGTACTTTAAATGGGTCCGACCTGGGGCAGAGGGCCAACCCCCAGGCATAAGGTCATCAGGCCCGTCTAATTGGCGCGATAAGTACGTGGGGGGACGCCCGGTCTTACCCGTAGTGCTGGACGGTATCCTCATGAGTGCACTGCTGGACACCGGGTCTCAAGTGACTACCATCCCCTACGTACTTTTCAAGCGGTACTGGAGTGACACTGATATAACCCGTTATCCAGACGATGACTTAAGTATCATTGCCAGCAATGGCCAACCCGTGCCGCAGGTGAGGTTCAGAGAGGTGACCATCAAGATTGGTAAGGTTGAACTGCCGGCACAGGGAGTGATCATTGTGGACATTGACCGTCGTGAAAGTCACCCTAAAATAACCTTGGGTACTAATGTGATCGAAAACTGTCTTTCAGAAGTAATTGTGATTTTGCAGCAGGTGGCGATGAATGCGAGCTCCAGTCAACAGAGGGTCCTCCAGAAAGAGATAAGAGCCCTGATGAGACGGCAACAGATAGAACTGTCTGGTGGTGAGATCGGTAGCGTGAGGATAAGCGACCCGTTCCCCATTGCCATGCCTCCCAAAAGTGAAGGGAGTGGAACACCACATCCCCACGGGGAGCCACCCACCAATAAAAGAGAGACACAGACTTGTACCCCCTGCACATTATCAGAACGCAAAGGGCATGCTGAGAGAAATGAAAGAAGCTGGGTCATTAGAGATAGCTGTAGCCCCTGGGCAGCTCCCTTAGTTTTGGTAAAAAAAAAAAGACGGTACCATGAGAATATGCGTGGACTATAGGAAGGTCAACCGTATCACCCATAAAGACGCGTACCCGTTACCTAGGGTAGAGGAGTCTTTAGCAGCCCTAAAATCAGCTAACTTCTTCTTTACTTTGGACCTTACTAGCGGGTACTGGCAGGTTCCTGTGGCAGAGGCTGACAAGGAGAAGACCGCCTTCACCACCCCGATGGGATTAAGTGAATTCAACTGTATGCCATTCAGGCTCTGCAATGCACCAGGGCCTTCCAGAGGCTGATGGAATGCTGACTAAGACCCCACCTGATGAAGACGGCTTAGACCGTTGAAACGCGTTGTGGCAGTGGTATTGGAGGAAGAATAAAAGTCGGTTGCCATCTATTAAATTGTCCAGTATTCCTTTGGCGCTCCCTGAGACCGCTGCACCATTGTTTACTTGTGAAATATCTCCATACGGAGCAGCCTGGTCTATTTGGATGTTTGAGGACCTGCGGTTATCCAGCCACCGGGTTAAACTACTGAGGACCTGCGGTGACGTAGTATCTGGTCCAGCAGGATCGTGTGACCACTTGAGGAGCACGGAGTTGCGAGGCAAACACCGACAGGACGGTACTACAAATAGAGGCGACCCGGAGCCTCATTAATCACACGCTTAATCTTGGTTGTGTAGACGTACACAACCATCACAGGTGAGTGTACTGGCACTTTTTAAATTATTTAAATAGCCCTGTGAGTCTACACATGCGCCCTTTCTTTTCTTTTCACATCTAAAGCACCTGGCCGAGGTGTTCGAAGCCCTGGCAGGCTATGGCCTGAAGGTGAAACCCTCAAAGTGTCACCTGTTAAAACCGAAGGTACAGTACCTAGGGTACGTGGTGAGCGCTGAGGGAGTAGCCCCCGACCCCGACAAGGTCACAGTAATCAAGAGCTGGCCAAGCCCCTCTAACATCAAAGAAGTGAGGCAATTCCTCGGGTTGGTAGGCTACTACCGAAGGTTCATCCCCGGGTTCACTAAGATGGCAGCCCCTATGCAAGACCTCCTGATAGGGCAATCTAAGACCAGAAGCCAAAAGCCACCCTTCAAGTGGGACAAGCCGGAAGAGGAGTCGTTCCGACAGTTGAAGATGGCCCTCACGGGGGATGAGATCCTGGCCTACCCTGATTATGGCCAGCCTTTTATTCTCCACACCGACGCCAGTAATGTGGGGCTGGGAGCCGTACTGTCGCAGAACCAACAGGGCAGAGAAAGGGTGATCGCGTACGCCAGCCGGAAGCTGAGGCTCACTGAAAGAAACCAGGAGAATTACAGCTCCTTCAAGCTAGAATTCTTGGCAGTGGTGTGGGCCGTCACAGAACGGTTTAAGCATTACCTGGCCTCCGCAAAGTTCACTGTGTACACGGACAACAACCCGCTGATACACCTGGACAATGCAAGACTTTGTGCCCTAGAACAGCGGTGGATGGCCCGGCTATCCAATTATGACTTCACAATCAAATACCGGGCCGGCAGAACCAACGCCAACGCGGACGCCCTATCAAGAATGCCCCACCTACCTGAAGGAGAAGACGACTTGGAAGAGCTGGAGGAAGTAGAACATATCACCGAGCAGCTGTAAACACTCGGAGCTCGGCCCGAGCATACTCGGCGAAAGGGTTAATAGAACATACTCGCTCAACACTAACTGTAATGCTTGGGCATGCTTTATAACAGCGATCAAAGTGAAAGTCCACTTGATGGACTAAGTCGAAAGATTTTTTAAAACGTTTAAAAAATTTGTAAAAATGTAAAAAAAAAAAAATAGTGAAATAATAATTAAAAATTACATTAAACCAATAAATATTTTTATGTAAAAAAAAACCAAAAAAGTAAACATATTTGGTATTGCCGCGACCCGACCTATAAAACTGTCAAACTAGTTAACCCCTTTAGTGAACACAATAAAAATAAATATTTTAAAAAAGAGGCAAAAGCTATGCTTTTTTATCATACTGCCGAACAAAAAGTGGAATAAAACAACAATCAAAAAGACGAATGTAAATAAAAATGGTATAGCTGAAAATGCCATTTTGTCCGGCAAAAAGCAGGTTGCCAAACAGCTTCATCAGGAAAAACATAAAAAAGTTATAGCTCTCAGAATAGAGTAATGCAAAAATAATTATTTTTTCTATAAAATAGTGTTTATTGTTTACAAAATAGAGTCACTGATAGGGGTTTTTCACTGTTTAGGCACATCAGGGGCTTTCCAAATGCGACATGGCGTCCACTCTCGATTCCAGCCATTTTTGAGTCCAAAAAGTCAAACTGAGCTCTTTACCTTCCGAACCCTGCCATGTGCCTATAGAGTAGTCTTCTCCCACATATGGGGTATCAGCAGGGCCAGCATCAGCACTTGGGCAAGCGGGGGTGCTCACTCACCGTTAGGGACCCTGGTGCGCTATGGGGTCAGTGAGTCGGGGGAGCATGGTGCCAGCATTCGCGAGTGAGCCCCCATGCTTTGTTCAGGGCCCTGGCATTTATACTTACCTCATCTCAATGCTCTGCAGCTCCGGTGTCTTCCGTGTCTTCTGACACTGTGATGTGTCAGGGCAGAGGGCGCAATGACATCAGTACACTGCGCCCTCAGCTCTGACAGTGCAGAGAGTCAGAAGACGCTGAGGAGTCCTGACCTGCCACCAGCAATGAAACGTGAGTATTTATTTATTTTTTTTAAATGTATGGAGCATTATATGGAGCCCATTCTCTATGGAGCATTATATGGGGCCCATTCTCTATGGAGCGTTATATGGGACCCATTCTCTATGGAGCATTGTATGGGGCCCATTCTCTATGGAGCATTATATGGGGCCCATTCTCTATGGAGTATTATATGAGGCCCATACTGTTTGGAGTTTTATATGGGGCCCATTCTATATGGAACATTATATGGGGCCCATTCTCTATGGAGCATTATATGGGGCCCATTCTCTATGGAGCATTATATGGGGCCCATTCTCTATGGAGCATTATATGGGGCCCATTCTCTAAGGAGCATTATACGGGGACCATTCTCTATGGAACATTATATGGGACCCATTCTCTATGGAGCATTATATGGGGCCCATTCTCTATGGAGCATGTGCCCAGAGGCATAGCTAAGGGTTGGGTTCAGGGGGGGCAAAACTTCTGAGTGGGCCCCTAACCATGTAACCCTGATTACAAATATGGTGGTGCACCCTAATAGTGGAAGTAGGAGAACTTCAGCAGATGACCGTGCTGTTGCTAAAAGAAATCTTTATACAATGATTAACACTGATATTACTGCCATACTGTGTTGACCATATAGTAGTAGATACCAGTATTGCAGAGCATATAAGAGATTACAGTACAGATATATATAGTACCTTACAGGTGACGTCCTTTCTGCTAGAGTCATTCACTTTTCCCGTCTTTTCCACCTGTCCCAGACCGATATAACGACTTCTCCAGCCACAGCTCATCTGCAGAGATCACAACAAAGACACATATGACTTCTCACATTTCAGGCACCAGCCCCATCTATCCCAACCTGCACAAACCCCTCATCCTGCTGATACCCCAATGCTGAGCCGCTGCTGCTGAATGTGTCCCTATTACTGATCCTCTTAGTATCCCAAATAATAAAGCCCACCACTGTGCCCCCTCATAATAATGCTAACACTGTGCCTCTTACAAAGTAAAATCCCCCCTTTGTGCTCTCTAGATGGTAAAACTACCCCTTTAAAATATTACTGCCCTGTGCAAGTGCCCTAGAAAACAGTGCCCACATTTTGCCCCTAAAAGTAATAATGCGTCAGGTGCACCGTTGACGGCCACAATACCGTAAGTGCCCCTATAACAATAATGATTCTTAAGTGCCCACTTAACATTTAATAATGTCCACTGATTCCCCCATGTACAGTAATAATGACCCATGAGTCCCCAGCATTGTTTATGTGGTCGGTTAGTCATGTGACTACATGTATGTTATTTGCATGTGTTGACTAGACTCTCACAGCTTGTCTCAATTCTCTTGTATTGAGAGAAGCTAGTCGACATATGCAAATAGCATACATGTGGTCACATGCCCGCCCGATCCCACTGTTGAAATTGGGGGCTCATGACAGCAGGCGCACCATACCCTGTCATGATTTGCCCGTCTGCAGTCACATAGAGTGACTGCAGACTTTTATCCCAAGCCCGCACAACCCCTTTAATAACTTTATACAAATAATAAGCTGCTTATTATGAAATTATTATTAAAGGGATTGTCTAGTCTGAAGCTACAAGTCTGCTGTGACTATGTGACTGCAGACTTGTGAATCCTCACATTGCATGCACAGCACACTGTCTAGGCTCTCTGGTTCGGGGAGCGGGTTGTCATGAGACCTCAAGTATGCGATTTGCATACACCTGGCCACATTCCGACTAGACTGTTTCCGGTCTTGCTCAATACACTTGTATTGAATGGGGCCGCGAAGTTGGAATGGGGCCAGGAGCATGTAAATCACATACTTAAAGGGGATTTCCCACGAACAAAAGTACATTTTAATCAATAGTTACTGTAATAATAATCATTTCTACAATTGGATGTATTTATAAAAATGTTCCTGTGCTGAGATAATCTTATAAATGTTCCCCTGCTGTGTACTGTGTAATGGTTGTGTCTGACCGTACAGAAACATGGTCTGATTGTACCACACCTCCTGGGCAGGGGAGGAAGCAAAAGAGCGTACAGACATTACAGCCGGGGAGCACAGCTGATTCTTTCTTTTAAGTAAAACATTGTTTAAAATGGACAGGGAAATGTTTTACCTCACAGAAAGAATCATCTGTGATCCCGTGCTATAATGTCTGTATACTCTTTTGTTTCCCACCCTGTTCAGGAGATGTGGTATGATCAGACCATGTTCCTGTATGGTCAGACAAGGCCATTACACAGGGGAACATTTATAAGATTATCTCAGCACAGGAACGTTTTAAACACATCCAATTGTGGAACTTATTATTATTCCAAGATCTATTGATTAAAATCAACTTTGGTTCATGGGAAAAACCCTTTAGCCCCTTAAGCCTCGGAGCATTTTCCGTTTTTGCATTTTCGTTTTTGCTCCCCTTGTTCCCAGAGCCATAGCGTTTTTATTTTTTGGTCAATATGGCCATGTGAGGGCTTATTTTTTGCGGGACGAGTTGTACTTTTCAACGCCATTACTAGTTTTACCATATCGTGTACGGGAAAACGGGAAAAAAATTCCAAGTGCGGTAAAATTCAAAAAAAGTGCAATACCACAGTTGTTTTTTTTTTTTTACCACGTTCACTGAATCCTAAAACTGACCTGCCCTTCTTATTTTACAGGTCATTACGAGTTCATAGACACCAAACGTGTATAGGTTCTTTTATATTTAAGTGGTGAAAAAAATTCCAAAATTTGGTAAAAAAAAAAAAAAATAGCGCCATTTTCCGACACCCATAGCGTCTCCATTTTTCGTGATCTGGGGCTGGGTGAGGGCTTATTTTTTGTGCGCCGGGCTGACATTTTTATTGATAAAATTGTGGGGTAGATCCGATGTTTTGATCGCCCGTTATTGCATTTTATTGCAATTTTGCGGCGTCCAAAAAACGTAATTCTGGCGTTTAGAATTTTTTTCTTGTTACGCCGTTTACCGATCGGATTAATTATTTTTTTATATTGATAGATCGGGCGTTTCTGAATGCGGCGATACCAAATATGTCTATGTAGGTTTTTTTTTTTAATATTTTATTTTGAATGGGGCGAAAGGGGGTGATTTAAACTTTTATATTTTTTTACTTTTTTTTATATTTTTAAAAACTTTTTTTTTTTACTGTTTGCATGCTTCAATAGTCTCCATAGGAGACTAGAAGCAGCAACTGTCCGATCGGCTCTGCTACATACAGGGGACGAGCAGGTCCCCTGCATGCAGCAGAAATGGTCCTGTGCTATGAGCGCCGACCAATAGGTGGCGCTCATAGCGACCAGATCATGACAACCACAGGCGTCTGCTGCAGACCCTGGGTTGTCATGCCCACCCATCGGTGATCCGCGATCACGTGACGGGGTCGCCGATGGGCGGGGCTTATGCCGCGCTACCCGGAAGCGCGCGTTAAATGCCACTGTCGGAGATTGACAGCGGCATTTAACATGTTAACAGCCGCGGGTGGATCGCGATTCCACCCGCGGCTGTTGCGGGCACATGTCAGCTGTAATAATCAGCTGACATGTGCTCCGTTCAGTGCGGGCTCAGCGCCGGAGCCCTCACTGAACGGGGGGTACGCAAATGTGCGTACCAATACGGCAAGCGTTGTTAAGGGGTTAAGGTCACATGACAACCCGCTCCCCGAACCAGAGAGCCCAGACAGTGTGCTGTGTGTGTAATGTGAGGATTCACAAGTCTGCAGCCACATAAAGTAACTACAAAAGACAAAAAATATATCTCATACCCTACCATCATTATACAGTTATATGAAAAAGTTTGGGCACCCCTATTAATCTTAAGCTTAATGTTTTTTAAAAATTGGTGTTTTTGAAACAGCTATTTCAGTTTGATATATGTAATAACTGTTGGACACAGTAATGTTTCTGCCTTGAAATGAGGTTTATTGTACTAACAGAAAATGTGCAATCTGCATTCAAACAAAATTTGACAGGTGCATAAGTATGGGCACCCTTATCATTTTCTTGTTTTAAACACTCCTACCTACTTTTTACTGACTTACTAAAGCACTTTTTTTGGTTTTGTAACCTCATTGAGCTTTGAACTTCATAGCCAGGTGTATGCAATCATGAGAAAAGCTACTTAAAGTGGCCACTTGCAAGTTGTTCTCCTGTTTGAATCTCCTCTGAAGAGTGGCATCATGGGCTCCTCAAAACAACTGTCAAATGATCTGAAAACAAAGATTATTCAACATAGTTATTCAGGGGAAGGATACAAAAAGCTGTCTCAGAGATTTAACCTGTCAGTTTCCACTGTGAGGAACATAGTAAGGAAATGGAAGAACACAGGGACAGTTCTTGTTAAGGCCAGAAGTGGCAGGCCAAGAAAAACATCAGAAAAGCAGAGGAGAAGAATGGTGATATCAGTCAAGGACAATCCTCAGACCACCTCCAGAGAGCTGCAGCATCAAATTGCTGCAGATGGTGTCACTGTGCATCGGTCAACTATACAACGCACTTTGCACAAGGAGAAGCTGTATGGGAGAGTGATGCGAAAGAAGCCGTTTCTACAAGCACGCCACAAACAGAGTCGGCTGAGGTATGCAAAAGCACATTTGGAGAAGCCAATTTCTTTTTGGAAGAAGGTCCTGTGGACTGATGAAACCAAGATTGAGTTGTTTGGTCATACAAAAAGGCGTTATGCATGGCGGCAAAAAACCACAGCATTCCAAGAAAAATACTTGCTACCCACAGTAAAATTTGGTGGAGGTTCCATCATGCTTTGGGGCTGTGTGGCCAATGCCGGCACCGGGAATCTTGTTAAAGTTGAGGGACGCATGGATTCCACTCAGTATCAGCAGATTCTTGACAATAATGTTCAAGAATCAGTGATAAAGTTGAAGTTACGCAGGGGATGGATCTTTCAGCAAGACAATGATCCAAAACACCGCTCCAAATCTACTCAGGCATTCATGCAGAGGAACAATTACAATGTTCTGGAATGGCCATCCCAGTCCCCAGACCTGAATATCATTGAACATCTGTGGGATCATTTGAAGAAGGCTGTCGATGCTCGGCGACCATCAAACTTAACTGAACTGGAATTGTTTTGTAAAGAGGAATGGTCAAAAATACCTTCATCCAGGATCCAGGAACTCATTAAAAGCTACAGGAAGCGACTAGAGGCTGTTATTTTTGCAAAAAGAGGATCTACTAAATATTAATGTCACTTTTCTGGTGAGGTGCCCATACTTATGCACCTGTCAAATTTTGTTTGAATGCAGATTGCACATTTTCTGTTAGTACAATAAACCTCATTTCAAGGCAGAAACATTACTGTGTCCAACAGTTATTACATATATCAAACTGAAATAGCTCTTGCAAAAACACCAATTTTTAAAAAACATTAAGCTTAAGATTAATAGGGGTGCCCAAACTTTTTCATATAACTGTATATAAATGTAAAGCAAAGTTGCATATTAAATATAGGGTACTTAGTGAACTATTTTTGATCAAAAAAAGTATACAAAAATAGTTCACTAAGTACCCTATATTTAATATGCAACTTTGCTTTACATTTATATATAATGATGGTAGGGTATGAGATATATTTTTTGTCTTTTGTAGGTTTTGCTTCTTTTTGCTAGTGTGAACATGCTCCTATTTCTTGCATGTGTACCATCTTAGACCTCAGTTCACATTGCTTGGTTTTTTAGCCACATAAAGTAATTGCAGACTTGTACATTTAGACCAGACAATCCCTTTAAATGTTGTACAGCTCATGCCATGGTTAGTGTATGGGGGTTTGTTATACTATCAGGCAGGGGCTTATAATAAGACCTAAACGGTAAATATAATAAGGCTGGTTTCACATGTCCGTATATTTCCGGTATCGGAAAAACCGCTACTGGAGATATCTGTTTCTTGTATGCCGGTGTGTGTTATACGTGTTGCACCCGTGTGCGGCCCGTGTGCCGCATCAGGATCACACGTACGGGCGGCTGGGAATCAGTGTCCAGGTAGCGCTGCCGAACGCTGCCCTCATCATGGTTCAGTGCCATCACTGCGATCATCACCAGCAGTGGCAATGATGAGGGTAGTAGTAGTGTCTGCTCCTGCAGTGTCCCTTTGTAAAAATAAGAATAAAATAATAAAATCCGTGTGGTATGTTTTGCGGACCGTGCATCTGCAAAAAAACGGACATGTCAGTGTGTGGAGCACACGGACACACGGTCTGTGAAAACACACTGACATGTGATCAGACCCATAGATTTGAATGGGTCTGCGTGTGTCAGTGTCTCTAGTACGTGTGGAAACTGTCACCACTCGTACCGGAGATCCTGACCTGTGAACGAGCCCTAAGTCCCCTACCTCCCTATCTCCACCCTCCCCAGACAGCAACTATGACATGAGATTGCACATAATCTCAGAACACAAGGCCCTCAGCGCCACCCCCACCCCCACTACCCCAATTCAGCTCCCCCTCTTCCCCTCACATTCACCCCACTGTCTCCCACAGTAACATCATATGCTGTCATTTATTTTAAAACTAAAAAAACTGGTTCCAGCAGCACTTACATATGAAGGTGATTGATGACTGGTCCGGGCCAGGCCCTGTCTTGGCACAGGTTGCACAACCTAACTGCAGCAGCTCACTAGGACCCAGGGTCCAGCGTGGACCAATCAGAGCACTGATGGTGTGGAGCTAACCGCAGCGCTGCCAGCCTGTAGAAGAAGATGAGGTTAGCAGCACTTTAGCCCTCACCGTGCACTGCACTGAGACTCTGCAATTGGCTGCTGTGCTGTGCAGCCTGCAGAGTCTCAGCTCAGAAAGAGAACAGCAGCGTCACCTCAGAGAGCCGCGGTCGCCTTCTGCTTAACAGGGTGGGCCCCTCAACGTGACGCCCCCTTTACCCCCCAGTAGGTACGCCACTGATGGGGCCCATTCTCTATGGAGCATTATATGAGGCCCATTCTCCATGGAGCACTATATGGGGCCCATACTGTATGCAGTATTATATGGGGCCCATTATTCTGTATGGAGCATTATATAGGGCCATTATACTGTATGGAGCAATATATGGGGCTCATTATACTGTATGAGGCATTATATGGAAGCCCTTATTCTGTATGGAGCATTATATAGGGCCCATTATTCTGCATGGAGCAATATATAGGGCTCATAATACTGTATGGAGGACTATGTGGTGCCCATAATACTGTAAGGAGGACTATGTGGTGCCCATAATACTGTATGGAGGACTATGTGGTGCCCATAATACTGTATGGATGACTATGTGGTGCCCATAATACTGTATGGAGGACTATGTGGTGCCCATAATACTGTATGGAGGACTATGTGGTGCCCATAATACTGTATGGATGACTATGTGGTGCCCATAATACTGTATGGAGCACTATGTGGTGCCCATAATACTGTATGGATGACTATGTGGTGCCCATAATACTGTATGGAGGAATATGTGGTGCCCAGAATACTGTATGGAAGACTATACTGTTCGGTCTAAAATGAAGACTTTAGAATCCCCCCAGGTCACGCCCTGTGCGCTGCGGGGATTCACCAGTTTCTGAGCTATTTACAATAGATATCACTCATGTAATGTAAGAAATAAGTGAAATCTTGGGCATTGTACTATACCTACAGTATATTTCTCTGCTGTATCTGTGCATCATGTACCATGGTATGTGTAAAAGGGGCCCATGAGACACTTTCGCCCAGGGTCTACGAAAAACTGGAGCCGGCCATGGGTATCGGAGTACTCTGGAAAAATTGCACAACAAATTTTGGGGTGCATTTTATCCTGTTACCCTTGTGAAAATATAAAATTTGGGGCTCAAGCAACATTTTTGTGAAACAAAGTAAAATGCTAATTTTTTTCTTCCACGTTGTTTTAATTCCTGTGAACCAATTGAATGGTTAATAAACTTCTTGAATGTGGTTTTGAGGACTTTCAGGCTATGTGCCCACGATTAGGCTATAGCAGTGCTTTGGGCACAATGTATTTTCGGTGCGTCCAAAAAGCTGGGACCGATCACGCAGGTGTTCATTAAACACATGCGGATTTACTGCATCCAATACATTCTATTGGGGAAATTTCTGTTGCGGAAATGCTGACATGCTGCGGCTCGTAAAAACCGCGCCACGGGTGAGTTTACGCGGCATCAAATAGAAGCACAGTGGGCATGGGATTTCTATAAATCCCACCACTATGCTTCCAATATGGAACAAAGCGTTTTGGACGCAGCACTGCTATTACGGATCGTGGGCACGTACCCTGAAGGGTTCAGTTTTTAGAATGGAGTCACTTTTGGGTATTTTCTGTCATATAGGCCCCCCATAGTCACTTCAAGTGTGATGTGGTCCCTGAAAAATGGTTTTGTAAATTTTGTTGGAAAAATTAGAAATTAATGGTCAACTTTAAACTCTTCTAACTTCCTAAAAAAAAAAAAGTTTAAAAAAATAGTGCAGATGTAAAGTAGACATGTGGGAAATGTTATTGATTAACTATTTTGTGTGACATAACTCTCTGTTATAAGGACATAAAAATTAAAAGTTTGCAATTGCGAAATTTCAGATTTTTTCACAAATAAACGCAAGTCATATTGAACAAATTTTACCACTGGCATGAAGTACAATAAGTTAGCAAAATAAAATTTCAGAATCACCGGGATCCTGTTGAAGCGTTCCAGAGTTATTACCAGATAAACGGACGCTGGTCAGAATTGTAAAATTTGCCTGGTCAGGAAGGTGAAAACAGGCTTTTAGGGTGAAGGGGTTAAAAGGAACCCCCAATGTAAGTGGTCAATGGAGAGCGCAGGATAAACGTGACCTGAGTTTTATTCTGATTTTTGGTAGGTAGAATGAACAAAAAAATAGCAGTACAATAGTCCTTATTTTTATTTTTGTGCGGTTCCTCGTGCGGTATAAGAGATAAGGTGGATTTATTCTTGGGTCGGTACAATTACAGCGAAACCAGCGTTATATATATTTTTTATGTTTTGCTGCCATCACAGTGTAAAATGCTTTTTTATAAAAAATATTTTTTTCATCGCCATATTCTGAGAGCTGTATTTTTTTTATTGTTTGGCGAACAGAGCTGCACGAGGGCTTATTTTTTGCGCGAAGCCCCATTTTGGGGAACATAACATTTTTTTGATCACTTTTTATTCAAATTCTTTAGATGCAGAATGAAGAAAAAACAGCAATTAAATGATTGATTGTTTCAATTTATTTTTGTGTGGTTGATGTTATATAATTTTTATGCTTTGCTACTTTTATACACTAAAAACAATATTTTACAAAAATGGATTTGTTTTTGCTCCGCCATGTTATGAGAGCTATAAGTTTTATTTTTTTCTAGAGTAAGTCATATTAGGGCTTGTTTTTTGCGGGACAATTTTGAGTTTTCTTTTATACCATTTTTCTTTATATATGTATTTTTGATAACTTTTTATTCCATTTTTTGTGTGTTAGTATGATGAAAAAGCGACATTTTTGGTGTTATTTTTTTTTTTTACTGTGTTCACCATACGGATTAAATAATGTGACAATTTTATAGATCTGGTCGTTTCAGACGCGAAAATTCCAATTATGTGTACGAGTTTTTATCTTTGTTATAACGCAAATGCTGCTTTTTGTGATTTGTGTGTGCTTCTTTTTGGATTTTTACAGACATTTTATTTTTTTTTTGTTTTACTTTTTCACTTAGTCTCACTGCGGGACATATATAATTTTTACTTTGATCGTCGTTGGTCTCTAACAAGCCACTGTACCCTGTGGTCATCACATGGGGTCATTTAACCCTTTAGATACAGCTGTTGCAAGTAACAGCGTTATTTAACGGGTTAATCGGACCCCATCGGTTCCAAATCCGTCCGGGCCGATGCCACAGAATGCCAGCTGTCATTTAAGGGGATAATAAATATTTTTAATCTTGATTCAGGCGTCGCTCCCTAAACACTGGACCCCCGTGCCTAGTGGCGAATACGGACCTGTGGACTGTGCATATAGTGTACATGGATGTACACATGTGGGTGACTGTGCTGTGTGTCAGCGCAAGGATTTCCATATGTGTGGCTATATACACATTACTCCAGGATAAAGGCCTGGGAGAATAGCACTGGGGACTCTCTCAGCAGCCTGCTCTGTAGGCAGACTAGAATCCCCTCCATTCCAGCAGCCATGTCACTGATAAATTGTCTACAGCTGGTGCCTGCTGTGATAGCCTCCCCTTCAGAGGCTCCAGTCTGGTCACCTCTATTCAGAATGGAGACCTGTTGGAAGCCATATTCCACACACAGCAAAAGCAGCTTCCCTTCCTGGAGACAACAGCAATGAGAGCCGTGTGACGTGGAGGCTCCGCCCCTCCCGATGACGTCACCGCAGAGTCTAGCATCTCTAGCTAACGCCCGCAGAGGCAGTCGCTGGTATACTGCGTGCAGTACACAACGTATCTGGCGGGAGCGGGTGAGAGAGAGCGACCGTTACTACAGATACAGCGACATCCACTGCGAACAAGAAGACATCTTCTCATCTCCAGGAGACTGTGGCAGCTGGCAGGAGATGGCCATTCTATCAACACCTAAAATGGCGAGGCTGGTAAGTTACAAGATGGAGGCGCTGTGTGCTGATGGGCTGTGAGAAGAGCAGGCAATAGAACTTCCCTGCCTAATCAGCCCTGATGTTACTGAGTGGAAAAAAGCTTTAGAAATCATTTCTACTGTCCCTGTTTCCTGTGCTAATGAGGGCTTTGCCTAGTGGGTGTTAGGTCCCTCCTTCCCATGTTGTCAGGCCCCTGTTGGTGTGATAACATCATTTGCGCGAGCGACATCATCGCCGCTCATGCAAATCTCGCGCATGCGCCGCTCATTCCGGCAGCGTCACTGCATCTCTGAAGCCAGGTGTACAATTCCCCGCATCAGAGGCGCACTGCGCATGTTCGGAGGTTTAGAAGATGGTTTGCGCCTCTGATGCGGGGAAGCGTACACCCGGCCTCGGAGAAGCAGTGACGCTGCCGGAATGAGCGTCGCATGCGCAAGATTAGCATCAGCTGGCGATGACGCCGCTCGTGCAAATTATGTCATCACGCCAACAGGGGCGTGACAACATGGAAAGAGGGCTGACTAGTCTGGGGAACGAACGCCCTATCGACTAGTCAAACCTTCGTTAGCATAGGTAATGGGGAACTTGTGAATGTTTTTTAAACCTTATTTTCACTCAGTAACGTTATACGGGGCTGGTTAGGCAGGGAATTTGCTGATACATAGGTGAATGCTTCTGGGTTGGAGGGCATGGGGGACCTGACAGGTTCCCTTTAAGCATATTCACATAAGGGCAGCACGCTGCATTGTATTTTATTAATGTCATTTTTTTTGTGGTAAAACCTGTAAAAAAACAGAAAAAAATAAATTGCAGAATAAGAAACCTACTTCAGCATCGTGCTTGGGCTTCTGATCTTTTCTGACCTTAAAGCGCACCTGTCAGCAGGATTGTGCTCAGTAATCTACATACACTGTCAGGTGGGCGCCATTACCATGAATAATATGACACCTTGGCTGATGAAATCCATCCAGTGGTTCTTGTTTAACCCCTTCATGACCAGACCAGTTTCCATTTTTGTGTTTTCGTTTTTTGCTCCCCTTCTTCCCAGAGCCATAACTTTCTTATTTTTTGGTCACTATGGCCATGTGATGGCTTATTTTTTGCGGGACAAGTTGTGCTTTTGAACAGCACCACTGGTTTTACTACATCGTGTACTGGAAAACAGGAAAATTCCAAGTGCGGTGAAATTGCAAAAAAGTGCAGTTCCACAGTTGTTTTCTTGGGGTTTTGTTTCACCATGTCTGCTGAATGCTAAAACTGACCTACCATTATTATTCTCCTGGTCATTATGAGTTCGTAGACACCAAACAGGTATAGTTTTTTTACTTAAGTGGTGAAAAAAAATCCAAAGTTTGCTTAAAAAAAAAAAAAAATGGCTCCATTTTCCGGGACCCATACCATCTCCATTTTTTACGATCTGGTGCTAGATGAGGGCTTATTTTTTGCGCGCCAAGCTGACGTTTTTATTGATACCATTTTGGGGTAGATCCAATGTTTTAATCGCGGTTATTGCAATGTTGCGGCGACCAAAAAAAAGTAATTATAGCATTTTGAATTTTTTTCACGTCACACCGTTTATCGATCGGATTAAATATTTTTTCATATTGATAGATCAAGTGATTCAGAATGTGGATATGTGTATGAGTGATTTTTTTTGTTTTATTGTGAATGGGGCGAAAGGGGGTGATTTAAACTTTAATATAATTTTTTTAATATTTTTAAACTTTTTTTACTTTACACTAGCTTCAATAGTCACAATGGGAGACTAGAAGCTGCAATTCTCTGATCGCCTTTGCTACACACAGGGGATGATCAGATCTCCTGTGTGTAGCAGAAATGCTCACCTGCTATGAGCGCCGACCACAATCTGGCAATGACAATGGCTAGGGTCTCCTGCAGACCTGGGTTGTCATGCCAACCTATCGGCGACCCACGATCATGTAACACGGTCGCCGATGTGCGGAGCCAACGACACGCTTCCGGGAAGCGCGAGTTAAATGCCGCTGTCAGAGATTGAGAGCAGAATTTAACTACACTGTGTTCCAAATTATTATGCAAATAATATTTTCTCAGATTTTCCCAAATTACCTATATGAATTGCAGTCATTGTAATTTTCCAGTCAAATAACTATTAGAGTACAATTGAAAGGTTTTTGTACAAACTGCCTATGATAACAGTATAGTTTTAAAAAATAAAAAACTCAACTGCACTCAAAATGCATGTTCCAAATTATTATGCACAGCAGAGTTTTCAACCTTTTCATTTTAATAAAGAACAAAAAATTGTCATTTTTGAAATTATAAGCATTAGCAGGTTATTACAAACTGAAATCAAACAGTTTTCAACTCAAAACTTTATTCTAGGTGATGTTACATTTGCACATAGGACCGCTTGTTCGAAAGGAGCTTCTGAACTTTTTCATCCATTGAATTTGTCAGGTTTTGGATGGTTTCTGCTTCCAATTGTTTTGCCTGAGGACAGAATACCCTCCCAGAGCTGTTGCTTAGATGTGAACTGCCTCCCGCCATCATAGACACTCCTTTTGATGATGCCCCAGAGGTTCTCAATGGGGTTGAGGTCAGGGGAGCATGGGTGCCACACCATTAGTTTGTCCCCTTTTATGCCCATAGCAGCCAGAGATGCAGATGTGTTATGTGCAGCATGAGACGGGGCATTATCATGCATGAAATGATCTCGATGGTCCAGATGGATGGATTGGAGGATGGCTGGTTGATGGACACCCCATGCAAACACGGCTACGGCGCTAACAAGGAGGAGGTGGAGTAATGTTTTGGGCTGGAATCATGGGGAGAGAGATTGACGGCCCTTTTAGGATCCCTGAAGGGGTAAAGATGAACTCCATAATGTATGTTGAGTTTCTCAAACAGCACTTCCTTCCATGGTTCAAGAAGAAGAACCGTGCATTCCGCAGCAAGATCATTTTCATGCATGATAATGCCCTTTCTCATGCTGCACATAACACATCTGCATCTCTGGCTGATATGGGCATAACAGTGGACAAACTTATGGTGTGGCACCCATGCTCCCCTGACCTCAACCCCATTGAGAACCTCTGGAGCATCATCAAAAGGAGTGTCTATGATGGTGGGAGGCAGTTCACATCTAAGCAACAGCTCTGGGAGTCTATTCTGTCCTCAGGCAAAACAATTGGAAGCAGAAACCATCCAAAACCTGACAAATTCAATGGACGAGAGAGTTCAGAAGCTCCTTTCGAACAAGCGGTCCTATGTGCAAATGTAACATCCCCTAGAATAAAGTTTTGAGTTGAAAACTATTTCAATTGTACTCTAATAGTTATTTGACTGGAAAATTACAATGACTGCAATTCATATAGGTAATTTGGGAAAATCTGAGAAAATATTATTTGCATAATAATTTGGAACACTGTGTAGTTAACAGCCACGGGGGGGGAGGGGGGGGGGGTGGATCGCTATTCCACCCGCAGCTGTTGCGGGCACATGTCAGCTGTATATATCAGCTGTCGTGTACCTGGAAAGCTGCGGGCTCAGTGCTGGAGCTCGCACCAAACAGGGGGTTCTCACGTTTGTCATACTATTATGGCACACGTCAAAAAGGGGTTAATTTTTACTTATAGTTTGGAGATGATGATATGCTCGTGCTCTGGGACAGCCTGTAGGGTGGGCTCTATCTGGTGCTCTGCTTATACAGTCAGCTATATGCTCTTATGACAGGTCACTGATCGTTCAGTTACCTGCCTCCTATTTTACATGTTATATACATAATGTGGGGTTAGAAAAAACAAACAAATCAAGCAAAATGGCGCCCGCACAGGCACAATAGCATCTATCGCTTGGCCATAGATGCTACTGTGCACGTGCCGTGGCCATTTTGTTGGAGCAAAAGAAAAATTTGTCTCCAGAAAAATGGCCACGTCACGTGCGCAGTGGCATCTATCAGCAATCGAGGCTCTTAATCTGCGCAAGCCCCGCCCACTGGTGGCTGGCTCTTGCGCATATTGAGAGCATCACTTGGCGATAGATACTATTGCAATTGCTCCGCTGTCATTTTGTTGGAGCAAAAAATCTGGCTCCAGCAAAATGGCCACAGCACGTGAGCAGTTGAATCTATCGGCAAGCGATGCTCTTACTTTGCGCAGGCCTTGCCTACTGGTGGGCGCCGCTTGCGCAGAATAAGAGGATCACTTGCCGATAGATGCTACTGCACTTGCGCCGCAGACATTCTGCTGGAGAATAATTTTTTTACTCCAACAAAATGGCCGTGGCATGAGATAGATGCGCCTGCGCGAGCGCCATTTTGATTGATGTCATTTTTTTCCCCCCATAATGTATACACTATGTAAATTAAAAATTGGAGACATGTCAGTGATCGATCAGTGAGCTGTCATAAGAGCATACAGATGTAAGCAGAGCACCAGATAGAGCCCACCTCACAGACTGCCCCGGAGCACGAGCATATCATTATCTCCAAACTGAAAGTAAAAATTACACAAGAACCACGGGACGGATTTCATTAACCAAGGTATCATTTTAATGTGTGTAACAGCGCCAACCTGACAGTGTATGTAGTTTACTTAGCACAATCCTGCTGACAGGTTAATTTTCAAGGAGTTGTCTGCTCTAAATCATTAAGTCTGCAGTCACTCTGTGTGCCTGCAGACTTCTGAATCCCCACAGAGCACAAGGTTTAAAAAACATTTATATGGTCCTCATTTCCTATGCTAATCAGGGATTCGACTAGTGGGTGTTAGTTGCTCCCAGAAGAGTCAGCCTCCTTTCCATGTTATCACGCCCGTGTTGGCGTGATAATTTGCCGCTCATTCTGGCAGCGTCACTGCATCTCTGAAGCCAGGTGTATGCTTCTCCGCATCAGAGGCGCACTGTGCATGTTCGGAAGTTTAGAAGATGACTTCCGTACATGTGCAGTGTGCCTCTGTAGCCAAGAAGCGTACACCCGGCCTCAGAAAAGCAGTGACGGTGCCGGAATGAGCGGCGCATGTGCAAGATTTCCATGAGCGACAATGACGCCGCTCGTGCAAATTATGTAATCATGCCCCATCAACTAGTCAAAGCCCTCATAAGCATAGGCAATGGGGAGCATGTGAATGTTTTGTAAACTTTGTTTTCACTCAGTAATGTTATACGGGGCTGGTTAGGCAGGGAAGTTGCTGATACATAGGTGAATGCTGCTGGGTTGGAGGGTATAGGGGATGTGACAGGTTGCCTTTAAGCTTACTCACATAAGAGCAGCGCACTGTTTTGTATTTTATTAATGTAATTTTCTTTGTCGTAAAACCCGTAAAAAACCCCAGAAAAAATAAATTGCCGAAAAAGAAATCTACTTCAGCATCGTGCTTATGCCTCTGATCTTTTCTGACTTTAAAGCGCACCTGTCAGCAGGATTGTGATTGTGTGCCCACACTGTCAGGTGGGCGCCATTACACTGATTAAAATGATACCTTGTTTGACGCTTGGCGATAGATAATACTGCTCATGGTCTGCGGCCATTTTGTTGGAGCAAAAAAAATTAGTCTTCAGCAAAATTGCTGCATCGTGTGGGCAGTTGCATCTATCAACAAGCGATGCTTTTAATCTGCGCAAGGTGGGCGGCGCTTGCCCAGTTTGAGAGCATCTCTTGGTGATAGATACTACTGCACACGCACCACTGCCAATCTGGCTCCAGCAAAACGGCCACGGCGCATGCTCAGTTGCACATATCAGCAAGCAATGCTCTTAATTTTATCATTTTAATCAGCGTAACGCTGCCAACCTGACAGTGTATGTAGTTTACTTAGTACAATCCTACTGACAGGTGCACTTTAAAGGGGTTGACAACTCTAAATCTATAAGTCTGCAGTCCCTCTATGTAACTGCAGACTTATGAATCCCTCAGAGCACACACTGTGAGCTGCGGGGATTCGCCTGTGTCTGAGCCATATGCGTTATACATACTCCTGGCCAGATTCCGACTAGTGGGTGTGGCTTCGCTTCATGCACTTGCATAAAGTGAGGCTGCGCCCCAACTAGTGACTCGACTGTTCAGTGAGCGTGGCTTATATGTAAAGATGGTCTGAGATCAGTGGCCCAAAGTCATTTAACCCTTGAAAAACACCAGTTACTGGCTATTTGCCCCCTTTGATGGCAGTTCTCATGCCCAGAGCATATTTAAACGGGCTAGAATGACCTGAACTTGATGCGCCCATCACTATGTATGTAATGGTGGTCAGAGATCAGTGACCCAAAGTCATTTAACCCTTGAAAAACACCAATTATTTATTCAAATATGTGAAAATTGGTTATATCTCCACTTTGATGTCAGTTTTGATACCCAAAACTTATTTTGGCCAGGCTGGAGTGACTTGTATTTGATGCGGGCAATCACTATGTAATGGTGGTGTGAGATCAGGGGCCCAAAAACACTTAACCCCACTGCCCACTTTGATGCCCATTTTTGTGCCATTGTTATAACTTTTGTAGCTGCTCTTAATTGTATTCTAATCAGGGCACCTCGCTGCATTGTATTATATTAATGCATTTTTTTTTGTCAAAGCGCACCTGTCAGAAAGATTGTGCTCAGTAAACCACATACACGGTCAGGTGAGCGACATTAAACTGATTAAAATGATGAAATCCATTCTGTGGTTCTTGTGTAATGTTTACTTTCAGTTTGGAGATAATAATATGCTCGTGATCAGGGACGGCCTGAGGAGCCTCCTATTTTACATAATGCATCCATTAGTGCGGGGTAAAATAAGAGTCAGGTCAGTGAAGGCACAGTGACCTGTAATAAGAGCATACAGATGAATATGTAAGCAGAGCACCAGATAGAGCGCCCCCCCCCCACAGGCCGCCCCGAAGCACGAGCATATCATTATCTCCAAACTGAAAGTAAAGACTACACAAGAACCACAGGACGGATTTCATCAACCAAGGTATAATTTTAATCAGTTTAATGTCGCCCACCTGACAGTGTATGTGGTTAAGGCTGTGTGCCCACGATGCCTCCCAGCCTATGGCCCCGATGCTGCGGAGGGGCCGCATGCGGATATTCAAATGAGCGGCACCTTTTTTTTTTACCTACGGACTTTCCCCATAGAGGTTAGGTCTATGGGGAAAGCCTGCAAGCGGACCTGCAACTGAAATTGACATGCTACGGTCTGGAAAGACGCGCCACATGTCAGTTTCCGTGAGTGAGCCACAGACGCATAGTAGACATAGAATTTCTAGAAATGCCATCCACTGTACTGTAACATTTGTCTCCTGCTTATTTGACGCTGCATAAGTCCGCAGCGTCAAACCTGCAGCGGCTCCGGATCGTGGGCACACAGCCTACTGAGGACAGTCCTGTTGACAGGTGCGCTTTAAATCTGTAAAAAACAGAAAAAAATAAATTACCTAATAAGAAACTGCCTAATAAGAAACCAACTGCAGCATCGTGCTTCACACAGCTTCATACTACTACAGTGGTGGCCAAAAGTATTGTCACCCCTAAAATTCTGTCAGATAATACTCAGTTTCTTCCTGAAAATGATTGCAATCACAAATTCTTTGGTATTATTCTCTTCATTTAATTTGCTTGCAAGGAAAAAACACAAAAGAGAACGAAGCAAAAATCAAATCATTGATCATTTCACACAAAACTCCACGGTATGCGTGGCCCCCTCAACCCCCAATCCTAGGATGCGTGGCTCCCTCATCCCCCAATCCTGAGATGAGTGTCCCTGTCATCCCCCAATCCTGGGATGCGTGGCCCCGTCATCCCCCAATCCTGGGATGCGTGGCCCCCTCATCTCCCAATCCTGAGATGAGTGGCCCCCTCATCCCCCAATCCTGGTATACGTGGCCCCCTCATCCCCCAATCCTGGTATGTGTGGTCCCCTCATCCCTTTCACGCTGCACACATACAAAAAAATAAACATTTATACTCACCTTTCTTCTCTGTGCTCCAGCGCTGCGGTGTCCTGTTCTTCTGAGGAGTGCGGCGCCGGAGTACGCACGTGCCCATACTTCGCTGTCCTGTGCCATTTTGCTGAAGACACACTGAAAATGTGTCTTCAGTAAAATGGCACCGGATAGCGCTATACGCATACGCCGACTACGACACCTTCACTCCTGCCCTGGTCTCTGGCGAGAAGAGAGGTGCTGTGGCAACGCTCCTCCCGGTCAGGTAAGTATGTAAGTATGGCGCCGGAGATCGTGGTATGCGTTCAGTGTCTTTTCATACTGCGAACTTTGGCGCCATATACTCCTCTTACCTGTAACAGCTCCATGCATTTATCTGTCTGGAGCCAGACTGCGCAGGCGTGTCTAGCTTGTGCAGTCTATAGAGGCTTCAGACAGAGGGACGCTTGTAGTGTTATATTATAGATACACATGCACAGCTTCACACTATAAGGTATGATAGTAGTGTGACGCTGTGCCTGTGTATATAACATCTAGTGGGGAGTTCACACTATAAACTATAAAGTGTTTACATAGCTCTATACTATATACTATTATATATTATATACCTCGTCGTGTAAAGCTGTGCATGTGTATATAATATATAATGAAGCGTTCACACTACATACCATAAAATGTATACATATCACTATACTATATACAAGAGCATCTCACTAAATTAAAATGTCATCAAAATGTTAATTTCAGTTCTTCAATACAAGAAGTGAAACTTATAGAGTCATTAAAAACAGAGTGATCTATTTCAAGTGTTTATTTCTGTTAATGTTGATGATTATGGCTTACAGCCAATGAAAACACAAAAGTTATTATTTCAGTAAATTAGAATAATTAACAAAAAACAAGCTTTTAAAAATGTCCCTTAGTCTGTTTCAGTAGGCTCCACAATCATGGGGAAGACTGCTGACTTGACAGTTGTCGAAAAGACAGTCATTGACAAACTCCACAAGGAGGGTAAGCCACAAAAGGTCATTGCTAAAGAAGCTGTCTTTTTACACACTGCTGTATCCAAGCATATTAATGAAAAGTTGCGTGGAAGGAAAACGTGTGGTAGATAAAGGTGCACTAGCAACCGGGATAACCGCAGCCTTGAAAGGATTTTTAAGAAAAGGCTATTCAAAAATTTGGGGGAGATTCACAAGGAGTGGACTGCTTCAAGAGCCACCACACACCGACGTATCCAGGACATGGGCTACAAGTGTCGCATTCCTTGTGTCAAGCCACTCATGACCAATAGACAACGCCAAAAGCGTCTTACCTGGGCCAAGGAGAAAAAGACCTGGACTGTTGTCAGTGGTCTAAGGTGTTGATTTCAGATGATAGTAAATTTTGCATTTCATTTGGAAATCAAGGTCTCAGGAGTCTGGAGGAAGAGTGGGGAGGCCACAATCCAAGCTGCTGGAGGTCTAGTGTGAAGTTTCCACAATCAGTGCTGGTTTGGGGAGCAATGTCATCTGCTGGTGCAGGTACACTGTGTTTTATCAAGACCAAAGTCAGCGCAGCCGTCTGCCAGGATATTTTATAGCACTTCATGCTTCCCTCTGCCGACAAGCTTTTAAGAGTTGAAAATTTCTCCAGCAGGACTTGGCACCTGTCCACACTGCCAAAAGTATCAATACCTGGTTTAAAAACAACAGTATGGCTGCGTGCACACGATGCTTTTTTCATGCGTTTATGCTGCGGATTTTCCGCTGCTTAAACGCATCAAAAACGCATGGTAATCCGCACCCCATGGTCCCCAATGGCATTCCGCAATGTCAATGCACATGCTGCGGATTTTTCCGCAGCGTTTCTGCAGCGCAAATAAATCCGCAGCATGTTCATTAATTTTGCGGAAGCGCCGCCATTGACTTGCATTGAGACGCATATAATGCGCGTCTGTACATTTATACAAGCGGATTATATGCGTCTCTATGTGCGGATGGTACCCAGTTCTGGAGGAGAGGAGACTCTCATCCAGACCTGGGTACCATTGTACCTGTAAAAAAAAGAATAAAATAATAAATAAAGTTTATATTCACCTGTCCGGCGGCCCCTGCAGCGCTTCTCCTTCCAGGACCTGAGATGACGTCGCGGTCATGTGACCGCAGGCTGTCTCGCGAGATGCCGGCAACCCGGAAGAAGCCAGGACGAGCGCGACAGCACACGCGGCGGGGGATCGGGGGTGAGTATAGCTTTATTTTTTTATTTTTACGGTCACACTATGTAAATCCATGCCTTTTGCATGGATTTAAATTGTGTGACCTAGTTGTCAAGCACTTTCCAAGTGATGCTATCGCTTGGAAAGTGCTCGTCAGTCCGCATGCAGAAACACATGCGTTAACGCATGTGGGTACGCATGTGAATCCGCATGTATTCTGCAGGAAAAACGCATGCACAATCTGCATGCGTTTTTTCTGCCAGGGAGATGCAGAAATGCTGCAGAAATTTTCTGCTTCATTTCTGCATCGTGGGCACATAGCCTATCACTGTGATTGATTGGCCAGCAAACTCGCCTGACCTTAACCCCATAGGCAATCTATCGGGTATTATCAAGAGGAGGATGAGATACACCAGACCCAACAATGCAGACGAGCTGAAGGCTGCTATCAAAGCAACCTGGGCTTCCATAACACCTCAGCAGTGCCACAGGCTGATCGCCTCCATGCCACATTGCCGCATTGATGCAATAATTGAGCCCCGACCAAGTACTGAGTGCATTCACTGAACATACATTTCAGTAGGCCAGCATTTTGGATTTTAAATTAATTTTTCAAGACGGCGTTATGAAGTATTCTAATTTACTGAGATAATGACTTTTGTATAATGATTGTCTGTAAGCCATAATCATCAACATTAACAGAAATAAACACTTGAAATAGATCACTCTGTTTGTAATGACGCTATATAATATATGAGTTTCACTTTTTGTATTGAAGAACTGAAATAAATTAACTTTTTGATGATATTCTAATTTAGTGAGAAGCACTTGTATACAGTGCTGAGCATAAGTGAGTACACCCCCTGTATTATCAGTACATTATTTTTACAATGCTCAGCATAAGGGCGGTTTCATGCGTCTGGATATTTCCGGGACTGGAAAAACCCATATCGGAGATATACATATCCGGTGTGTCTGTGTGTGTCACACTTGTGGCGCATCAGGATCACCCGTACCGGCGCCTGGGAATCAGTGTACAGTTCCCAAGCCCTGGGTGCTATATTCTGCCCTCATCATTGTTCTTTGCTCGCGCTGTGATCAGCACGAGCAAGAGACAAAGTTGGGTGTAGTAGTGTCTGCTCCTACAGTGTCTCAGTGTAAAATAAGATTAAAATAATAAAATACATTTACTCGCCTGTCACCACACGTACTGGACACACTGACATGTGAAAGAGCCCTAAGTAGGTACTCCCCCTTATTATTGGTACATTATATATACAGCACTCAGCTTAAGTAAGTACACCCCTCTATTATCAGAACATTATATACAAAGTGCTCAGTGTGTGTACACCCGTTTATTATTAGTACTTTATATAGCACTCAGCATAATTGAGTACACCCCCATATTATCAGTGCATTATATATACAGCAATCAGCATAAGTGAGTACAAACCCTGTATTATCAGTATATTATATAGAGTGCTTAGAGTAAGTGAGTGCACCCCCTGTATTTTCACAAAATTATATATAAAGCTCTCAGAATAAGTGAGCACACTCCTGTATTATCAATACATTATACATAAAGTACAGACCAAAAGTTTGGACACACCTTCTCATTTAAAGATTTTTCTGTATTTTCATGACTTTGAAAATTGTACATTCACACTGAAGGCATCAAAACTATGAATTAACACATGTGGAATTATATACTTAACAAAAAAGTGTGAAACAACTGAAAATATATCTTATATTCTAGGTTCTTCAAAGTAGCCACCTTTTGCTTTGATCACTGCTTTGCACACTCTTGGCATTCTCTTGATGAGCTTCAAGAGGTAGTCACCGGAAATGGTTTTCACTTCACAGGTGTGCCCTGTCAGGTTTAATAAGTGGGATTTCTTCTTGCCTTATAAATGGGGTTGGGACCATCAGTTGTGTTGTGCAGAAGTCAGGTGGATACACAGCTGATAGTCCTACTGAATAGACTGTTAGAATTTGTATTATGGCAAGAAAAAAGCAGCTAAGTAAAGAAAAACGAGTGGCCATCATTACTTTAAGAAATGAAGGTCAGTCAGTCCGAAAAATTGGGCAAACTTTGAAAGTGTCCCCAGGTGCAGTTGCAAAAGCCATCAAGCGCTACAAAGAAACTGGCTCACATGAGGACCGCCACAGGAAAGGAAGACCAAGAGTCACCTCTACTTCTGAGGATAAGTTTATCCGAGTCACCAGCCTTAGAAATCGCAGGTTAACAGCAGCTCAGATTAGAGACCAGGTCAATGTCACACAGAGTTCTAGCAGCAGACACATCTTTTCAACAACTGTTAAAAGGAGACTTTGTGCAGCAGGCCTTCATGGTAAAATAGCTGCTAGGAAACCACTGCTAAGGACAGGCAACAAGCAGAAGAGACAAGTTTGGGCTAAAGAACACAAGGAATGGACATTAGACCAGTGGAAATCTGTGCTTTGGTCTGATGAGTCCAAATTTGAGATCTTTGGTTCCAACCACCGTGTCTTTGTGCGACGCAGAAAAGGTGATCGGATGGACTCTACATGCCTGGTTCCCACCGTGAAGCATTGAGGAGGAGGTGTGATGGTGTGGGGGTGCTTTGCTGGTGACACTGTTGGGGATTTATTCAAAATTGAAGGCATACTGAACCAGCATGGCTACCACAGCATCTTGCAGCGGCATGCTATTCCATCCGGTTTGCGTTTAGTTGGACCATCATTTATTTTTCAACAGGACAATGACCCCAAACACACCTCCAGGCTGTGTAAGGGCTATTTGACCAAGAAGGAGAGTGATGGGGTGCTACGCCAGATGACCTGGCCTCCACAGTCACCAGACCTGAACCCAATCGAGATGGTTTGGGGTGAGCTGGACCGCAGAGTGAAGGCAAAAGGGCCAACAAGTGCTAAGCATCTCTGGGAACTCCTTCAAGATTGTTGGAAGACCATTTCCGGTGACTACCTCTTGAAGCTCATCAAGAGAATGCCAAGAGTGTGCAAAGCAGTCATCAAAGCAAAAGGTGGCTACTTTGAAGAACCTAGAATATAAGACATATTTTCAGTTGTTTCACACTTTTTTGTTAAGTATATAATTCCACATCTGTTAATTCATAGTTTTTATGCCTTCAGTGTGAATGTACAATTTTCATAGTCATGAAAATACAGAAAAATCTTTAAGTGAGAAAGTGTGTCCAAACTTTTGGTCTGTACTGTATATACAGTATATATATATATATATATATATATATATATATATATATACACACACACACATACAGCGCTTAGCATAAGTGAGTACACCCCTGTATTATCAGTACATCCTATATAATGCTGGACTCGTCTTTCTTTCCAAAGCCGGGATGGGCGGAGACTGCTCAGTGTGGCGCCGGAGTCAGCACGTGCGCATACCGCACTACGGCGCCATTTTATTGAAGACACTGTGCTTGCGAATTCGCAGATACAGTGTCTTCAACAAAATGGAGCTGGATATCGCAGGATGCGCACGTGTCTACTCCTGCACCATTTTATTGAAGAATTCTACTACAACATCAGTATAGCAGTGCTCACAAGCCGGCCATCACCATTATCCTTATAGTCAGCTTGTGCGCACTGCTATGTTGACGTTGGAGTACATTACTTCAATAAAATAGGCGCTGTTTTATTGAAGACACTGTGTATGCAAATTTGCAGACCCAGTTTCTTTAAAAAAATGGTGCAGGATAGCGCTGTATGTGCACATGCTGACTCCAGCGCCATTAAAGGGGTTGTCCAGTACTTTATATTACCCCCCCCCCCCCCCCCCAATGTATCCCCCCGGGTCCCCTAAGGATTTTTGTAATTACCTTATGTTGCAGATACTGCCTGTGAGCAGCACGATCACTGGCCGCTCACAGGCATGACGTGAACCCCGACTACAGCCGGCTCTGACATCCGCTGATGTCACGACAAGTGCTGGCAGCAGCCAGGGGTCTCTGTCTTCTGCGTTCCGCGGTGGATGCCAGGCTGTGAGCGGGGTTACCCTCTACCCGCGTCACACCCAGCATCTACTGTGTGCTCTGCCTCTCCCCATTCATTGGGAAAGCGCGCGGTGGATGCTGGGTGTGACACGGGGTAGCCCCGCCCACAACCCAGCAGCCACCGCGGGGACCGCATCACTGATGTCACTCCTCACTTGTTGTGATGTCAGCGCGGGGTCACGTGATGCCTGTGAGCGGCCAAGGATAGCACCGCTCACAGGTAGAAACAGCAACCTAAGGTATTTACAAAAATCCTTAGGGGCCCCGGGGGGGGGATCCATTGTGGGGTAATAAAAAGTACTGGACAACTTCTTTAATAAAATTAAAAATGTACCAGTAAAAATGCTTGCCACGTGGGCGTAGAACGTGTTTAATAGCTAGTGCAATATATAGTGAGGCATTCACACTATAAGCTATACAGTTTATACATAGCTCTATACTGTCATATAGTAGATGCCTCGTTGTGTGAAACTGTGCCTGTGTATATAATATATAGTGGGTAGTTCACACTTTATATTGTATACATAGTAATACGCTATACTATCATATAGTATATACCTTGTATATAGTATAGAGCTCCGTAGATCACTACTAGCTTCACGATCACCCAATTAAGATTATTAGCTGCCACCACCAATCAGTTCCGGTCGATTGGATGCCTTATAGGTAGCGTGTGGCTTTGGGGGAGGAACGATTACAGAGCAAAAGAAACAGAACTATTACATTTTATATTTAATCCAAAGGGAGACAGTGTTTATGAAAAAATATACAAAAGATTTTACAAAGGGAGACAAAACAATACAGCATATACAGTTACAGAAATAAAAGGGATTAACAGAAAAGCTTACTATACCGATCGCAGAGACGATTCAGTTTAGATGAAGGAAAGCGCTTCGATTTGACTGTTAAGGAACGTGGCCCTTGCTTACACGAAAATATGTATCTTCCAGCATGAGCGAAGATCAATATTCGGCTTGATCTTTTATGCCTGATTGGGCCCTGCCCACACACTCCCCTGTGATGATGTCACGTGGGCTGGTCTGCGCCCTTCATGTTTTTTTTTAAATCTCTTAATTTCTGTGATATCTCCTCGCTCGATGATCGCAGAAGTTAGCAAGTGAATCCATATTTTTTATTGTGATTTTACTTTTCCTTAGAGATCAAACATGACATGGCTGCTTTCAGTTATCTTTGCCCTGTTGCGTTACAGCTCAACGGCAGGGCTCGCAGATATGGAAAAATATGCATACTGTTCCCCACATAGCCCCGCTGCTAAAAATATAGGTCCCATCACAATCAGAATTATAGAAATTCCCCTATTCCACACTTACTTTCGGTACCTAAAAGTCTGGAGATTAAACGCATTTGCAACTGGAAATGACCCGGCTATTCTCAGGAGTGTGATAGATTCCCTTTGAAGCCTAAGGAGATGTTTCCTATCTCTCTCAGGTGTCATAATGGTTACCTTTACACAACTCATTCAGTCTCTAGTCCAGGGGTCCTCAAACTTTTTAAACACGGGGCCAGTTCACTGTCCCTCAGACTATTGGAGGGCTGGAATATAGTTTTTTTTAAAAAAAACTATGAACAAATTCCTATGCACACTGCACATATCTTATTTTGATGTAAAAAAACAATACAGGAACAAATACAATATTTAAAATGAAGAACAAGTAAAGTTAGATAAACCGGTATTTCAATAGGCAAGTAAATGTCCCCAATAGACACCATAGGCCCCAATAGGCAGGTAAATATCCCCAATAGGCAGCATAGGTCCCCAATAGGCAGGTAAATATCCCCAATAGGCAGCATAGGTCCCCAATAGGCAGGTAAATGTCCCCAATAGGCAGGTAAATGTCCCCAATAGGCAGCATAGGTCCTCAATGGGGAGGTAAAAGTCCCCAATAGGCAGCATAGGTCCTCAATGGGCAGGTAAATGACCCCAATAGGCAGCATAGGTCCTCAATAGGCAGGCTATTTCCCCCTTATAATGCCCCATGCAGGCTGTTCCCCCCTTATAATGCCCCATGCAGGATGTCACCCCCCATATAATGCCCCATGCATGATGTCCCTTTCTCCCACCATATAATGCCCCATGCAAGATATCACTCCCCTGTCTTTATAATGTCCCATGCAGGATGTCACCCCCCCATATAATGCCCCATGCAGGATGTCACTCCCCTGTCGTTATAATGCCCCATTCCGGGTGTCACCCCCATATAATGCCCCATGCAGGATGTCCCTTTCTCCCACCATATAATGCCCCATGCAAGATATCACTCCCCTGTCTTTATAATGCCCCATGCAGGATGTCACCCCCCCCATATAATGCCCCATGCAGGATGTCACTCCCCTGTCGTTATAATGCCCCATGCAGGATGTCACCCCCCCATATAATGCGCCACGCAGGATATCACTCCTCTGTCGTTATAATGCCCCTTTCAGGATGTCACCCCCCATATAATACCCCATGCAGCATGTCACTCCCCCATATAATACCCCATGCAGGATGTCACCCCCCCATATAATGCCCCATGCAGCATGTCACCCCCCCATATAATGCCCCATGCAGGATATCACTCCCTTGTTGTTATAATGCCCCATTCAGGATGTCACCCCCCCCATATAATGCCCCATGCAGGATGTCACTCCCCTGTTGTTATAATGCCCCATTCAGGATATCATCCCCCCATATAATGCCCCATGCAGGATGTCACTCCCCTGTCGTTATAATGCCCCATGCAGGATGTCACCCCCCCCCCATATAATGCCCCATGCAGGATGTCACTCCCCTGTCGTTATAATGCCCCATTCAGGATGTCACCCCCCCATATAATGCGCCACGCAGGATATCACTCCCCTGTCGTTATAATGCCCCTTTCAGGATGTCACCCCCCCCATATAATACCCCATGCAGCATGTCACTCCCCCATATAATGCCCCATGCAGCATGTCACCCCCCCATATAATGCCCCATGCAGCATGTCACTCCCCCATATAATGCCCCATGCAGCATGTCACCCCCCCATATAATGCCCCATGCAGGATATCACTCCCCTGTCGTTATAATGCCCCATTCAGGATGTCACCCCCCCCATATAATGCCTCATGCAGCATGTCACCCCTCCCCCATATAATGCCCCATGCAGGATGTCACCCTTAATATTATGTCCCATGCCTCCATACATTAAAAAAAAAATGCAATTCTCACCTCCCTCCTCCTCACCTGCTGCAGCTGCTCAATTCCGGACTCCAGCGTTGCCGGCCTCATCCTGCTCTGCGCTGCCTGTGATGGCTCAGGGGAGGGCACGGTGTAAAGACGTCACCGCACCCTCTGACCTGACACGTCACAGGGAGCATGCTCCAGGAAGACAGTGGATCTGCGGAGGCACGAGAGGTAAGTATCCGGCTGCCGGGGCCATGAGCAAGCGGGGGGAAGGGCGGGCGCTGGCACCGCTCTCCTCTGCCCCCAGCTCGGCGGGCCGGATAAAAATCCTCCGCGGGCCGTAGTTTGAGGACCCCTGCTCTAGTCCATATGTTTCAAGGTGTCTATTCATCGCATGTGTCTTTTACTAAGGGCTCCATTTCTTATGGTAATTAGCCTGAATAATTAAGTTTGGCACTTCTTGTGTGCACTGCCACTTTACATTGAAGCAGCTTTTTAGATTGTCAGCTTTACTCCTTACTATGGTATAGGGTTTGTGGGGATGAGGGGCTTGGAGAGAGAGATATTTTTTATATTTCCTGACAAATAGTATACAGTATGGAGCTATGTATACAATATGTAGTATATAGTGTGAACTCCCCACTATATATTATATGCACAGGCACAGCTTTACACAATGAGGTATATACTATGTGATAGTATGTGGTATAGCACTTTGTATACAAGATATAGTGTGAATGCCCCACTAAATATGATGTACACATGCAAAGCTTCACTCTGAGCTATATACTATACAATAATATATAGTATAGAGTATGTATACATTAGTATATAGTGTGAACTCCCCACTGCATATTATATACACAGGTACAGTTTTACACTACGAGGTGTCTACTAGATGATGGTATATAGCAATGTTTCCCAAACTCCAGTCCTCATGGCCCCCACAGGTCATGTTTTCAGGATCTTCTTAGTATTGCACAGGTGATGGAATTACTATCAAGGCATCATGAATTCTCTAACCTGTGCAATACTAAGGAGATCCTGAAAACATGACCTGTGGGGGCCATGAGGACTGGAGTTTGGGAAACACTGGTATATAGTATAGTGCTATGTATACATTATATGGTATGTAGTGTGAACTCCCCACAATAGTGATGGTCCGAGTCAAAATCAGGTCACTTTAACTTGTCTCAAGCATTAGAACTGGTATTTTTAGGGGTTAAATTACTTTGGTTCACTGATCTCACACCACTGTTACACATATAGGGATGCCCTTCATCAAACATAAATTCTCTAGCCCAGCTTAAACGGGTTCTGTGCATCAGGACTGACATCAAAGTCGGCAATTAGCTTATTTTTACAGATTTGCATAAGTTACTTTTTTTAATTGGTTAAAGGGGTACTCCGGGGAGATAAAAAAAAAAAAAGTTGTACTGTTCCTGCACTCATACACTATAAAGATGATATGCCCAGCGCGCTATAATAATCTTTATAACTCCTGCTCCCTGCTAGTAGCCCTGTGAATGAGACATTATCAAGGGGCTGCTATTAGAAGCTGTGAGCAGGCGATGCCCTCGACATGTCCCCTCACCTGGGACTGCAGACAGGGAGACATTATGGGGCTGGTGTGACAGGCGCTGCTTTTCACTGCACTGCTCACCCCTCTGTCTGGGACATTACAGCAGTGTGCAGCTCCTCGCTGTTATTACCCAGTCTAATAGTTGTTTCCCTGACGACAACGGGAGTTGCCTCGCCTCCTCTCCTCAGGCTACCTGTTCCCTACATGCGGGAGCAGCACTTAGTGTATGATGTAATGACCCAGGCGGGAGGGGGTAGCAGTGAAAGAGCAGATCCTGTCACGGAATTAAAAGGGTTAAAAAGATTATGTATCTGCACTGGGCATCTCCTCTTTATAATTTGAGTGCAGGAACAGTCCAAAATAAATGTCTATCTCCCTGGGGTACCCCTTTTAAATAACTGTGGGCCAGTGATCTCACATCACTGTTATACAATAGTGATGCCCTGCATGAGATTCAGGTCACTCCAGCATGGCCCAAATGGGTTCTGGGCATGTGAACTGGCATCAAAGTGGGCAAATGGTTGTATGACTTAGTACTACTGGTTTTACTGCACCACCACACAGAAGAGGAAGACCCACATCACAGTTTCCTTCTGGATGGCCAAAGTGGTTATTAATCAGAAAAGCTGGCATCAAGGTGGGCAAATTTCAACTTTGTCGTGGGTTGAATAAGTTACTGATTTAGTTTTTTTTAGAGTTTAAGGGGTTGTCCGGCCTTAGGCTACTGTATGTACCTGCAGACTTGTGAATCCTCACATCGCAAATATTGCTCACTGTAAGATTTCTCCGATGGCGGCACAAGGAGTTGGCGGTCATGTGTAATTTGCATACTTCAGCCATATCCTGACTATATGAGCGTGACCTCCCTCAATGCAAGTGTATTAAGTGAGGCTGGATACAATCTAGTCAGAAAGTGGCTGGAAGTATGCAATTTGCATACTTGTGGTCACATGACTGCCCACTAATGGCGCTGGCACCGGAGGATCCTCACAGTGAGCAGTGTGTGCATTGTGAGGATTCACAAGTCTGCAATCACATGCAGTGACTTCAGACTTGTAACCTAAGGCCGGACAACCCCTCTAACTCTAAAAATAAACCAGTAACTTCTTCAAATCAGTACAAAGTTACAATTTTTGTCCACTTTGATGCCAGCTTTTCAGATCAGTAACCACTTTGACCATCCTGAAGGAAATTGATTATAATATGGGTGTTCCTCTTCTGTGTGCTGGTGATGTAAGACCAATATTCATTCAACCATTTAGCAACACCAGATACTTATTCAAATCTGTGAAAACTGGCTAATTGCCTACTTTGATGCCATTTTTGATACCCAGAACCCATTTGGACTAGGCTGGAATTACCTGAATTTGATGCAGGGCATCACTTTTTCTGTAATTATGGTGTGAGATCAGTGGCTCAGGGTTATATAACCCTTCAAAAACACAAGTTATTCGGCTGTGTGCCCACGATGCTTTTTTGGTGCGTTTTTTGTTGCGTATTTGCAGCGCATAAACGCTCCAGAAACGCATTGCATACCTTTTCCCATGACTTCCTATGACATTCTGCAAGTTCTGTGCACATGGTCAGGATTTTTTCTGCGCAGAAAATTTTCTAATAACTCAATTTGGTGACAGTTCTATTGCCCAGAACCTGTTTGGGCCAGGTTGGAGGAACGTGTTTGATGCGTAGTATCACTCTCTGTGTAAATCCTAAATACTTGACATTTTTTTTTCTTCAGCAGACAAAGCTTAAACGGCACAGAAGAGGGTAAGTCTGATTTCATTCTCTTATGTCCATTACTAGGACAATATCTTTATAAATACTGTGTTTTCCTGGATATAAAACCTACACCTAAAATAAGCCTTTGCATGATTTTACAGAGTTTTTGGCGTATGCTTGAAATATAATCCCCAAAAATAAGCCCTAGTTACAGTTAAGGCCAGCATTAAAGTGGGTGGAGAGCAAACTGGGCAATTGACCAAGACCCCAACTTTCGTCGGTTGTGTGCCCACGATGCGTTTTTTAAGTGTTTCCGCAGCGGCAAAAACGCTGCAGAAATGCTTAAAAAACGCATGGTAGAAGGCCTGCCATGTTCCCCAATGATAATCCGCACGTGCTGTGCACATGCTGCAGAAATTTCCGCTGTGGATTATCATTGCGGAAAAAAACGCAGCACTACCAATTATTTTGCGGAAGTGCTACGTTTTCGCCGCCATTGACTTGCATTAGAACAAATGGATTACGCATCACTGTATACAGTTATATGAAAAAGTTTGGGCACCCCTATTAATCTTAAGCTTAATGTTTTATAAAAATTGGTGTTTTTGCAACAGCTATTTCAGTTTGATATATGTAATAACTGTTGGACACAGTAATGTTTCTGCCTTGAAATGAGGTTTATTGTACTAACAGAAAATGTGCAATCTGCATTCAAACAAAATTTGACAGGTGCATAAGTATGGGCACCCTTATCATTTTCTTGTTTTAAATACTCCTACCTACTTTTTACTGACTTACTAAAGCACTTTTTTTGGTTTTGTAACCTCATTGAGCTTTGAACTTCATAGCCAGGTGTATGCAATCATGAGAAAAGCTACTTAAAGTCGCCACTTGCAAGTTGTTCTCCTGTTTGAATCTCCTCTGAAGAGTGGCATCATGGGCTCCTCAAAACAACTGCCAAATGATCTGAAAACAAAGATTATTCAACATAGTTGTTCAGGGGAAGGATACAAAAAGCTGTCTCAGAGATTTAACCTGTCAGTTTCCACTGTGAGGAACATAGTAAGGAAATGGAAGAACACAGGGACAGTTCTTGTTAAGGCCAGAAGTGGCAGGCCAAGAAAAACATCAGAAAGGCAGAGAAGAAGAATGGTGAGATCAGTCAAGGACAATCCTCAGACCACCTCCAGAGAGCTGCAGCATCAACTTGCTGCAGATGGTGTTACTGTGCATCGGTCAACTATACAACGCACTTTGCACAAGGAGAAGCTGTATGGGAGAGTGATGCGAAAGAAGCCGTTTCTGCAAGCACGCCACAAACAGAGTCGGCTGAGGTATGCAAAAGCACATTTGGAGAAGCCAATTTCTTTTTGGAAGAAGGTCCTGTGGACTGATGAAACCAAGATTGAGTTGTTTGGTCATACAAAAAGGCGTTATGCATGGCGGCAAAAAAACACAGCATTCCAAGAAAAACACTTGCTACCCACAGTAAAATTTGGTGGAGGTTCCATCATGCTTTGGGGCTGTGTGGCCAATGCCATCACCGGGAATCTTGTTAAAGTTGAGGGACGCATGGATTCCACTCAGTATCAGCAGATTCTTGACAATAATGTTCAAGAATCAGTGACAAAGTTGAAGTTACGCAGGGGATGGATCTTTCAGCAAGACAATGATCCAAAACACCGCTCCAAATCTACTCAGGCATTCATGCAGAGGAACAATTACAATGTTCTGGAATGGCCATCCCAGTCCCCAGACCTGAATATCATTGAACATCTGTGGGATCATTTGAAGAGGGCTGTCCATGCTCGGCGACCATCAAACTTAACTGAACTGGAATTGTTTTGTAAAGAGGAATGGTCAAAAATACCTTCATCCAGGATCCAGGAAATCATTAAAAGCTACAGGAAGCGACTAGAGGCTGTTATTTTTGCAAAAGGAGGATTTACTAAATATTAATGTCACTTTTCTGGTGAGGTGCCCATACTTATGCACCTGTCAAATTTTGTTTGAATGCAGATTGCACATTTTCTGTAAGTACAATAAACCTCATTTCAAGGCAGAAACATTACTGTGTCCAACAGTTATTACATATATCAAACTGAAATAGCTGTTGCAAAAACACCAATTTTTATAAAACATTAAGCTTAAGATTAATAGGGGTGCCCAAACTTTTTCATATAACTGTATGTAGATGCACATTCCATGCGTTCTAATGTACGGCTGGTACCCAGGTCTAGAGAAGAGGAGACTCTCCTCCGGACCCGGGTACCATAGAAACTGTGAAAAAAAGAATAAAATAAAAAATAAATATGATACTTACCTTCTGGCGGCCCGCGGCGCGCTCCTCCTTGCTTGGTGGCAGTTCGCGATGGAATGAAGGACCTGCGCTGACGTCACAGTCATGTGACGGGTCACGCGACGCTGACGTCGGCAAGTCCTTCAGTTTACCACTGCCAGCAGTCGGGACGGTGAAGCAAGCCAGCATGGGCCATCGGAGGGTAAGTATATATTTATTTGTTTATTTTTTGACATTCTCTCGGGTCACACTATATGCCGGTTGCATGGATTCATATAGTGTGACCAAGTTGACAAGCACTTTCCAAGTGATGCTAAAATCGCTTGGAAAGCGCTTGACAACCCGCATGTGGAAATGCCAGTGAAGAACACTTCACTTCCGCATGTACCTGGCAGGAAAACCGCATGTACAATCCGCATGTACAATCCGCATGTACAATCTGCATGTACAATCCGCATGTACAATCCGCATGTACAATCCGCATGTACAATCCGCATGTACATTCCGCATGTACAATCCGCATGTACAATCCGCATGTACAATCCGCATGTACAATCCGCATGTACATTCCGCATGTACAATCCGCATGTACAATCCGCATGTACAATCCGCATGTACAATCCGCATGTACATTCCGCATGTACAATCCGCATGTACAATCCGCATGTACAATCCGCATGTACAATCCACATGTACAATCCGCATGTGTTTTTTTCTGCCAGGGAGATGCAGAAACGCTCGGGAAAAATCCTGAGCATTTCTGCATCGTGGGCACATAGCCTTAGAGGTCACCAGCGTTTTTATTCCGAGGTTAAGACTTCCAGGACGTTTGGTGACATCAAGGTCATTTGACCATGATCTCACCAAATTTTATTTAACCCCTTCACCCCCCAAGCTTGTTTTCATCTTTCTGCCAGCCCAATTTTTACAATTCTGACCACTTTATGAGGTAATTACTCTGGAACGCTTCAACGGATCCCACTGATTCTGAGATTGTTTTTTCATGACGTATTGTACTTCACGTTAGTGGTAAAATTTGTTCAATATGACTTGCGTTTATTTGTGAAAAAAATGGAAATTTGGTGAAAATGTCGCAATTTTCAAACCTTTAATTTTTATACCCTTAACCCCTTTACAACCTTGGACGTATGAGTATGAATCCTGAACAATTTACCTCCCCCACTATTATGCCAAAACCAGAATGAGATTTTTTTTTTCACTGTACTTAATTTACATGCATAAAAGAGACAAAGCATGAACAAGAGATAATTCTGCAAAAAAAAAATCCAAAAACGCACCAAAACAACATAAATAATGCAGCAAAACCTCTGTTTTTGACCCAGCTGATTTCCTTCCAGAGATCAGTTTTGCTGCAGATTTTTGACATAAAAAAACAACATGTGTGAACAGGGCCTAAAAATTACACGCCTCAAAGTCCTCAAAACCACATTCAAGAAGTTTATCCCTTCGCAGGAATTAATGCATCACAAGAATTAATGTGGAAGGAAAAAAATTAACATTTTATTTTTTTTCTAAAATTTGTAACTTTAGCCCCAAATTTTTTATTTTCACAAATGGACTCCAAAATATTTTGTGCTATTTCTCCTGAGTGCGCCAATAACACATATGTGGGGGAAAGCTACTGTTTTGTCGCACAGCGGCTCGGAAGGGAAGGAGCACTGTTTGACTTTTTGAATGCAAAAAATGGATGGAATCGACTGCGGACGCCATGTCACTTTTGGAGACCCCCTGATGTGATTTAAAAATGGAAACCTCCATAAACTAGACCATTCAAGGCGGGGGCGAACACTGACATCTTGGGGACCCTGTGCAAGAAATGTGCCTAGAACCCCTCCTTTTATGGCATTTTATATATGTAATAAAAGAGGGCACTGTGACTAACAGAAATAACAAGAATACACTTGTTATACAGTACAGACCAAAAGTTTGGACACACCTCATTTATAGATTTTTCTGTATTTTCATGACTATGAAAATTGTACATTCACACTGAAGGCATCAAAACTATGAATTAACACATGTGGAATTATATACTTAGCAAAAAAGTGTGAAACACCTGAAAATATGTCTTATATTCTAGGTTCTTCAAAGTAGCCAGCTTTTGCTTTGATGATTGCTTTACACACTCTTGGCATTCTCTTGATGAGCTTCAAGAGGTAGTCACCGGAAATGGTCTTTCAACAATCTTGAAGGAGTTCCCAGAGATACTTAGCACTTGTTGGCCCTTTTACCTTCACTCTGCGGTCCAGCTCACCCCAAACCATCTTGATTGGGATTAGGTCTGGTGACTGTGGAGGCCAGGTCATCTGGCGTAGCGCCCCATCACTCTCCTTCTTGGTCAAATAGCCCTTACACAGCCTGGAGGTATGTTTGGGGTCATTGTCCTGTTGAAAAATAAATGATGGTCCAGCTAAACGTAAATCGGATGGAATAACTTGCCGCTGCAAGATGCTGTGGTAGCCATGCTGGTTCAGTATGCCTTCAATTTTGAATAAATCCCCAACAGTGTCACCAGCAAAGCACCCCCACACCATCACACCTTCTCCTCCATGCTTCACGGTGGGAACCAGGCATGTAGAGTCCATCCGTTCACCTTTTCTGCGTCGCACAAAGACACGGTGGTTGGAACCAAAGATTTCAAATTTGGACTCATCAGACCAAAGCACAGATTTCCACTGGTCTAATGTCCATTCCTTGTGTTCTTTAGCCCAAACAAGTCTCTTCTGCTCGTTGCCTGTCCTTAGCAGTGGTTTCCTAGCAGCTATTTTACCATGAAGGCCTGCTGCAAAAAGTCTCCTCTTAACAGTTGTTGTAGAGATGTTGCTGCTAGAACTCTGTGTGGCATTGACCTGGTCTCTAATCTGAGCTGCTGTTAACCTGCGATTTTTGAGGCTGGTGACTCGGATAAACTTCTCCTCAGAAGCAGAGGTGACTCTTGGTCTTCCTTTCCTGTGGTGGTCCTCATGTGAGCCATTTTCTTTGTAGCGCTTGATGGTTTTTGCAACTGCACTTGGGGACACTTTCAAAGTTTGCCCAATTTTTCGGACTGACTGACCTTCATTTCTTAAAGTAATGATGGCCACTCCTTTTTCTTTACTTAGCTGCTTTTTTCTTGCCATAATACAAATTCTAACAGTCCATTCAGTAGGACTATCAGCTGTATATCCACCTGACTTCTGCACAACACAACTGATGGTCCCAACCCCATTTATAAGGCAAGAAATCCCACTTATTAAACCTGACAGGGCACATCTGTGAAGTGAAAACCATTTTGGGCGACTACCTCTTGAAGCTCATCAAGAGAATGCCAAGAGTGTGCAAAGCAGCCATCAAAGCAAAAGGTTACTTTGAAGAACCTAGAATATAAGACATATTTTCAGTTGTTTCACACTATTTTGTTAGTATATAATTCCACGTGTGTTAATTCATAGTTTTGATGCCTTCAGTGTGAATATACAATTTTCAAAGTCATGAAAATGTGGAAAAATCTTTAAATGAGAAGGTGTGTCCAAACTTTTGGTCTGTACTGTATATATATATTCAGTCAGTCTGAAAAATTGGGAAAACTTTGAAAGTGTCCTCAAGTACAGTTGAGGCCTCTCCTCACTCCATTCATTGTCCTCTCCCCACTCCATTCATTGTCCTCTACCACAGGCGCGCACTACATGCTGATGTCATCAAGCCGTGCGCGCCTGTATGAGAGAGAAAGCACTGGGCAGGAAGCAGAGGATGGATTCGTGCAGCTCCACAGCCATTATCTTATCTCCTGTTGGCAACGGAGATGCATCAATCGCTCCCTGCCCGCTGCTCATAATGAGGGCAATTGCCCTCATTATTAGCCACCCTGCAAGGGCCCCCCTGCACCTCCGAGCCCACGTGCAGCTGCATCGACGGTATGTCCGCCCCTGTTTCATGGAATGTATATAGATGTGTGTTGAACACGTTGAACTTCCAGATGCTTCACAGAAGTTTATAATGTAGAGCCGTGAAAATAAAAAGTCACATTTTTCCCACAAAAATGTTCATTAAGCCCCAAATGTAGATTTGATGAAAGCCGGCCGGTGGGTGCAGCTCTCTGGCTCCCCCTTACCTCTCAGGTGAGTCAAGGTACTGCACCTAGAGTAAGTGGTGCCAGGAAGCTGCTACCAGGGGGGGAAAGCACGGTGGTGTGTTGTCCCTTACACGTCACCAATCCGTGACGCCACGATACAGGCACAACTCTCTGGCGCCCCCTTGCCTCTCAGGTCAGTCAAGGTACTGCACCTAGAGTGAGTGGTCGCCGGAGAGGCCGTCCTGTAGCCCTCTGGGTATTTGAGGCCCTCTTCAGTGAGGGCGGTATATATATTCCCCTGGCTGCGCCAGTAATATATATCCACACCTCTGACCGTCACTGCTAGCCTTCCTCAAATCCCCCAGATGGTATGCTGCCACCAGTTCTCGTTTGATACAAGCCCGGTCCGTTAATAGACTTGTATCGGGTCAGGAACCAACCCAGTAGCGTTTCAGCCAAGCGTTTCCGGACCAATGGATTCGTATATGCAGAGTAAAGGATACAGCCCACGATTAATTTATGATTTAATCGATTATAAGAATACACTAGATTACAAGGCTATACCATTAACTATACAATGGTATTTTGGCCAGAATAAGAAATATAGCAATTAGAAGTACAAAACACAGGAATAACAACGATAAATCAGTTACCGTTCTTGTGGTGCAAGGGAGGATTGCGATCCCACAGGTTCAAGCTTAGTTGCAGTCGTCCAGGCCTCAGTAGCACATGGCAAAGGTGCTCCTCCCACTCAGATACCTGGACCCGACGGTAGGAGTTGTTCACATCATCTCCTGGGTCAAACTGAGGGGGTTTCTGACTGTCGGCTATACTAAAGTCCTGTCACGCCCACTCTTGGTGATGTCAGTTTACTAAAACCCGCCCCCCAACCAATGCTCATTTTAGCTTCATTTTAGAAAAGTACCCATAACTTTCCCTGGGGTGACCTCATCGTATCACCAGAGGTCTCATCGTGATCCTCCTCTTGTGGGGAAGCCATTGACTCTAAACATGCCTCCCCTGAGACCTTGTATATGGTTCTTCTAAATATCCAGCTTTCCAGGCCACTCAGGGATTTATGAGTCCCATGATTGTGTCCGCGGGCACCTTCCTCACATGATACATTTTATTTGGGTTCCCTAACTTGTATCGTGTGGTTAGAAATTGATACTGTATCTTGTAGCTTTTGGGTGGCCATTTTCCACAAAGAAAGCACATGGTTCCTGGACAATGGAAAGGTTTGCAGGCATGCACAAATGGTTTGCTTTTGGTTTCCAGTGACATCAAGGTGTTAATTACCCCCCTGGGGCCTAGCTGACTCTGTCCTTCTTGGACACAGAAAAAATGGCCCATCTATTTACCATATCAAAAACGTTTCTGGAGACTGATCTCCAGAGGTGGGGGCGAATTGCTCTGTTTACCAGGGGCTGCAGAAATCTGACATGGTAGAAGCTGTGTGACAATAGGGAATATCTTCAGGTATGACGTATCATACCTAAGATGGCGGCTAACTTTCATGACACAGTAGAATTTTCACAAGGGTAAGAAAATGCACAATACAATTTGCTGTGCAGTTTCTTCTGAGTACGCCAATACCCCATATGTGGAGGAAAAGTACTGTTGGTGCGAATATCAGGTCTCGGAACAGACGTGCCATTTGAGTTTTTGAATGCAATATTGGCTGGCATCATTAGCGGATGCCATGTGGTGTTTGGGGAGTTCCTGGTGTGTCTGAATAGTGGAAAGCCACCCCCCACAAGTCAACCCATTTGGGAAACTAAACCCCTGAAGGAATGTATCTAGATGTGTGTCGAGCACCTAGAATTCCCCAATACTTCGCAGAAGTTTATAACATAACTTATGAAAAAAAAAAAATCACATTTTTCCCTGCAAAATTTTTAGCCCCAAATTTTGCATTTTCACAAGGGTAACAGGAGGAAGTGCACTTTACAATTTGTTATGCAGTTTTTCCTGAGTACACCGATGACCAATATGTGATGGAAAACTACTGTTTGGGCGCATGGCAGGGTTCGGAAGGGAAATAACTATTTGACTTCTTGAATGCAAAATTTGCTGGGATCACTAGCGGACGCCATATCGCATTTGGAGAGTCCCTGATGTGCTTAAACAATAGAAACTAGACCCCTCAAGGAATGTATCCAGATGTGTGGTGAGCAACTTGAACCCCCGGGTTCTTCATAGAAGTTTATAAAGTTGAGCTGTGAAAATAAAAAAAATCAAATTTTTACAAAAAAAATGTTCTTTTAACCCCAATTTTTTTTTTTTTCACAAGGGCAACAGGAGAAATTGCACCATACAGTTTGATGTGCAATTTCTCCTAAGTTTGCCGATACCCCATATGTTGTGGAAATCTACTGTTCGGGTGCAAGGCTCAAATGGGAAGGAACGCCATTCAACTTTTTGAATGCAAAATTGTCTGGAATCGGTAGCGCATACCATGTTTTTTTTTTCATTATTTTGTGATTCTTTAACCCTTTCCTGACTAGCAGTATATGTACGGCGCCACGGGAGCTGCTATCCCGCAAACCGCCTACATATACTTCCTCGCATCGGGCAGGCTCACAGAGACCGCCACCGCGATCAAGTGCGAGTGTTAGCTCTATATGAGGACTGACACCCTGTAGCAGTGCCCATGATCAGTGCTAGCACTGATCGCGGGCTTTTAACCCCTATGATGCTACTATCAATAGTGACAGCGACATCGAGGAGTTTCACAGAGGGAGGGAGCTCCCTCTCTGCGCCCATCGGCGTTGTGCCGATGGTCTCCATGGTGACCCTGGGCCGAAAGATGGCCGCGGGGTCACCCAGGGGCGATGACCTGTAAGCTCCTGAATTTTATTTAAGAAAAATGTCCCGAAAAGCTAATTTATGAATCATAATAGGACCAGTTAAAACATAAATTTTTATTGACGAGGGTTTTTAAAATGTCAAAAATATGACCACGAACACACAGACACCATAAAGTGTTAGGGTGCATGCACACGGTCAGTGTTTGCTGCGGATTGGACGCAGCACACTTGGTCTGCTTCCAATCTGCAGCGGCCAGATGTTACAGCATAGTGGGTGGGATTTATATAAATCCCATGCCCACTATCCGTCTGTCTGCTCCTGCGGCTCACCCGCGGAGAAGGACATGCGACACGTCTTCACAGACCGCAGCATGTCAATTTCTCTTGCTGAAATGCTAGTCTCCGCAAGAGAAATTGACATGCTGCTGTCTGTGAAGACTATACATTACACTAGTAGAATTTCTCTTCCATACTGCAAAAGAAATTCTACTAGTGTAATGTATAGGCTGCGGTGACGCCGCATGTGTTCAATAAACACATGCGGATTTACCTGTGTGCAGCGCTTTGGACGCAGCATCAGTATGCTGCTTTCAAAGCGCTGCCATTCCTGACAGTGTGCACATACCCTTACCCAAAAGAAACTTTTCAAATACCTCAAAATTCTGTATATTGACTATCTAAATGACCCTAATTTAACACCTATCAATTTCCCTGCCTAACAGCGGAGGTTGGCACCCTATCGGGAAAGCGTTACGGCGCCCCCGCTCCACGGCGGCTAGCCCTCAGATGCCCTGGATGACCCGAGTCAAATGTCTATATCCAACAGGAGAATGGAAAAAATCTTCAGGCACCACTGTGTGATATTTATATAGCTGAACACCAGCAGTGATAAAGGACAATAATAGTGGTGCAAAGGCTAAAGGATGGCATCTATGCAACAAGTAGAAAAATGAATAGCAGTACTCACCTTAGTCCTTTGGCTAAAAAGTCCTTTATTTCGATGCAGCGGTCTATCGGAGGTGCAGCGCAGACAGCGGGGAGACGAGAGGACGACGGCCGTTTTGCGTCTTACAAGCGCTTCTACACATAGGAGGAGTTTAGTATACATAATTAAAAGTTAATTGATTAACATAAAAACATTCATTAAAAAAAACATACAGATGCTATACAATATTTTAGAAAGAGACTGCCATATCTAGGTTTTCATTTAGCCCTAGCGGGCCCTGGGCTTCTGCTTTTAATATCCATTTCCCTTCTCTTGCTAACAGGAACTGATTGTGATTTCCCCTTTGTATGGGGTATTTTAACTGTTCAATGCCTGGAAATTGCAGTACACGAGGGTTTGCATTGTGACACTCCCGAATGTGTTGAATCAATCTAGGTGAGCCTTTACCAGAGGAAATGGAATCATAGTGTTCTCTAAATCTGACAAATGGTTTTTCCAATATAATAGAATTTACATGGACAGTATAATATTATAATATAATATTTATTCCTTCTATATGAAAATAATGGTTTGTTCAAAGCTATATCACAGAGATCCGGATCACTTTCAAGTAAATGCCAATTGTTCCTTACTGCATTCTGTATTAGATCTGTGTTGGCACTTTGTTTAAAATTAAAAATACATTTTCTCTTTTGGTTAGAATCTACTTTTGCATTTTTATGTTGTTGTTTGATTAATTCATGTTGTTTTTTCTTGTGTGCTCTATCTTGTGCTTCTCTCGGTAGTGTAATTGGGTATCTATCCTCTCCTAGAGAACCTGTTAGTTCCTCTGCCTGTTTCAAAAAACCTTGATCAGTATTGTTAATTTTTCTTATGCTCAAGTATTGACTATATGGTACAGTTCTTTTAGTATGAGAAAGATGTGCACTGTCATAATGAAGTAGCATATTGGTAGCTGTTACTTTTTTTCATATAAAAGGAATAAAAATTTGGGAGATTTATTGATACATAATAGATTTAGACGCACTACCGAAAAAAAGACATAGTTAGAAGAAAATTCGTTGACTGGAAATTACAGGTGTGGTAATTGTTCTTTTTGCCAGGCACACATTACAGGGAAAAATCTAAAAATAGGAGCTATATGGCACGAAGTAAAATAATTTCTCATGCAGGACCAAACATGTGGTATATACACTGCTCAAAAAAATAAAGGGAACACTCAACACATGATCTGAATGAATGAAATCTTCTCATTGAATACTTTGTTCTGTACAAAGCTGAATGTGCTGACAACAAAATCACACATAAATCACCAATGGAAATCAAATTTATTAACCAATGGAGGCCTGGATTTGGAGTCACCCCCAAAATTAAAGTGGAAAAACACACTACAGGCTGATCCAACTTTGATGTAATGTCCTTAAAACAAGTCAAAATGAGGCTCAGTATTGTGTGTGGCCTGCACGTGCCTATATGACCTCCCTACAACACCTGGACATGCTCCTGATGAGGTTGCGGATGGTCTCCTGTGGGATCTCCTCCCAGACCTGGACTAAAGCATCCGCCAACTCCTGGACAGTCTGTGGTGCAAAGTCACGTTCGTGGATGGAGCGAGACATGATGTCCCAGATGTGCTCAATCAGATTCAAGTCTGGGGAACGGACGGGTCAGTCCATAGCTTAAATGCCTTCATCTTGCAGGAACTGCTGACACACTCCAGCCACATGAGGTCTGGCATTGTCCTGCATTAGGAGGAACCCAGGGCCAACTGCACCAACATATGGTCTCACAAGGGGTCTGAGGATCTCATCTCATTACCTAATGGCAGTCAGGCTACCTCTGGCGAGCACATGGAGGGCTGTGCTGCCCTCCAAAGAAATACCACCCCACACCATTACTGACCCACTGCCAAATCGGTCATGCTGAAGGATGTTGCAGGCAGCAGATCGCTCTCCACGGCTTCTCCAGACTCTGTCACATGTGCTCAATGTGAACCTGCTTACATCTGTGAAGAGCATAGGGTGCCAGTGGTGACTTTGCCAATCCTGGTGTTCTGTGGCAAATGCCAAGTGTCCTGCACGGTGTTGGGCTGTGAGCACAACCCTCATCTGTGGACTTCGGGCCCTCATACCATCCTCATGGAGTCGGTTTCTAACCGTTTGTGCAGACACATGCACATTTGTGACCTGCTGGAGGTCATTTTGCAGGGCTCTGGCAGTTCTCCTCCAGTTCCTCCTTGACCAAAGGCGGAGGTAGCGGTCCTGCTGCTGGGTTGTTGCCCTCCTAAGGCCCCCTCCACGTCTCCTGGTGTACTGGCCTGTCTCCTGGTAGCACCTCCAGACTCTGGACACTACGCTGACAGACACAGCAAACCTTCTTGCCACAGCTCGCATTGATATGTCATCCTGGATGAGCTGCACTACCTGAGCAACTTCTGTGGGTTGTAGAGTCCGTCTCATGCTACCACGAGTGTGAAAGCACAACTAACATTCAAAAGTGACCAAAACATCAGCCAGAAAGCATTGGTACTGAGATGTGGTCTGTGGTCCCCACCTGCAGAACCACTCCTTTATTGAGGGTGTCTTGATAATTGCCAATAATTTCCATCTATTGTCTATTCCATTTGCACAACAGCATGTGAAATTGATTGTTAATCAGTGTTGCTTCCTAAGTGGACAGTTTGATTTCACAGAAGCTTGATTTACTTGGAGTTACATTCTGTTGTTTAAGTGTTCCCTCTATTTTTTTGAGCAGTGTATATTATACTGTCCATGTAAATTCTATTATATCGGAAAAACCATCCGCCCTTTATTTGTCAGATTTAGAGAACACTATGATTCCATTTCCTCTGGTAAAGGCTCACCTAGATTGATTCAACTCATTCGGGAATGTCACAATGCAAACCCTCGTGTACTGCAATTTCCAGGCATTGAACAGTTAAAATACCCCATACAAGGGGGAAATCACAATCATTTCCTGTTAGCAAGAGAAGGGAAATGGATATTAAAAGAAGAAGCCCAGGGCCCGCTAGGGCTAAATGAAAAGCTAGATATGGCAGTCTTTTTATAGAATATTGTATAGCATCTGTATGTTTTTTTAATGAATGTTTTTATGTTAATTAGATTTTAATTATGTATACTAAACTCCTCCTATAAAGGAAGAATCTTTTGCACTTCCTTTAAAGTTTGGACCCGTAGAAGCGTTTGTAAGTCGCGAAACGGCCGTCGTCCTCTCGTCTCCCCGCTGTCTCCGCTGCACCTCCGATAGACCGCTGCATATGATTGTCCAGAATGCTATGACAAAAAGGACTTTTTAGCCAAAGGACTAAGGTGAGTGCTGCTATTCATTTTTCTATTTGTTGCATAAATGTCTATATCTCCTAACAGGAAGCTCTGTTTCTATACATAGATCACTCCTAGTGTGCTAAGGGTAAGTCATAATGCAACAAATGATAATCAATCAAATTATATGAAATTAAAGTAGTGTCATTATCACACACCTCTGTTTGAAATCACTATCTTACTGATAATAATGGAAAGAGAAGTGATTCAAAGTTCATAGTGCTATAACAATCAGGTCCATAGCAGATCAATATTTAGTTGATCAGACCTATACATTTTAAAAGATTATACCATAGTTTAAGTGCACTGTGCATGAGACAAAATTGACCATATAAATGTGATTTAACCAATTGCACCAGCAGCCCATATGGATCACACTTATATCGATTTATGAATACATATAAGGAGACTTTAATAATATCTTCCTTAGCAATGTGAGCAATTATACTTCAAGGATAATAAACCATGATAGAAACAAAGTACTTATCAATGTGTGATAAAGATCCTCTACATCGCCTCTACACGTTTCGCCCTGTTAGCTCTTCAGGAGGCCTGATGGCAGGTAAATGTGGTGGATATTTGCATGTCTGTCTGATTCAACACATGTCCTTTTATACATAAATAGGAGAACTATTGAGTATAATGGCATAAGAAGCTTTATTTCATAAATAATTCATTTAAAATTAGTACATCACATCAAAAATATGAAATATTATAAAGACAGAGACATGCAGACAAATAGTCCCAATTTTTATTGCTGACCTCTACGAAGGGTCCATCCAAGGGGTCATAAAGCATACTAGTGCAGGGATAGAGAGAGAAGCAAGTGATCAAACGGCTTACATGCAATTATACTAAGTTCATGGAGCCCACTCTACCACAAGAGCTAAATTGCACCTCACTCACCGAGTAAAGGAGAGCCCAAGTCTGAGAGGAACGGCACAGGGACTGGTCAATGGCAAAAGAGAGCCTCGACGCGCGTTTCGCCGGTGATTATCCTTGGCTTTCTCAAGAGACGTGTGTGGTTGCGCTTTCAGGACCTTTAAATATGCCCCCAAGAGATCATGTGTATTGTCACGTGACTCTCCAATATGGCCGCCGAACATCAGATGAAAGGCTGCGCATGTGCTGCTGCTACCACCGCCTCCATGTGCGCGCCCCAGCCGTCATGACTTCGGCACGTGACTGGAAGTGCGGGTAAGCGCTATTCCCGGCGACGCGCTGAAGGCTTATTGACAGCTGAGCGCTACCATAGGGCGGGAGAGACCGGGCGCATGAGCACAACATCTGCTCACAGACAGGCATAGGGGGAAATATGTATGTAATGGACAAATCTACTGCCAAGAATCAATGTGGTAGCAAATTAAAGTGCCATCCGATCATAATAATATTCATGCATTGAACCTAATATCACAAAGTATGAGGGATTATAGCACTCAATGATAATCATAAGTATGCTAGCAAACATCAAAATGCAAAGGGGAAACATACATTATACAAAATATATGTGCATATATTCTTCGCCATCTATCCAATCTATTACAGATATCAGGATGAGAGGGGTCCACAGACAAAGTTCGTCTCTACAAATGGTATAGAGTAGACGGTTTCTAAAGCGCAATCACTATATAAAAGAAGTGAGTACAAATAATAAGAACAAATAAAAACATAGAACCATGGTCCCTAAATTAGGGACCATGGTTCTATGTTTTTATTCTTAATTTTTTAAAATTTTATTTGTTCTTATTCTTTGTACTCACTTCTTTTATATAGTGATTGCACTTTAGGAACCGTCTACTCTATACCATCTGTAGAGACGTATTCTGTCTGTGGACCCCTTCCATCCTGACATCTGCAATATATTGGATAGATGGTGAAGAATTTGTGCATATATATTTTCGTATAATTGATGGCGCCTTAAGAACCGTCTATCCCATACCATTTGTAGAGACGAACTTTGTCTGTGGACCCCTCTCATCCTGATATCTGTAATAGATTGGATAGATGGCGAAGAATATATGCACATATATTTTTGTATAATGTATGTTTCCCCTTTGTATTTTGATGTTTGCTAGCATCCTTATGATTATCATTGAGTGCTATAATCCCTCATACTTTATGTGATATTAGGTTCAATGCATGAATATTATTATTTCCCCCTATGCCTGTCTGTGCACAGATGTTGTGCGCATGCGCCCGGTCTCCCCCGCCCTATGGCTGCGCTCAGCTGTCAATAAGCCTTCGGCGCGTCGCCGGGAATATCGCTTACCCGCACTTCCGGTCACGTGCTGACGTCATGACGGCTGGGACGCGCACATGGAGGCGGTGGTAGCCGCAGCACATACGCCGCCTTTCATCTGATGTTCGGCAGCCATATTGGAGAGTCACGTGACTATACACGTGATCTCTTGGGGGCATATTTAAAGGTCCTGAAAGCGCAACCACACATGCCTCTTGTGAAAGCCAAGGTTAATCACTGGCGAAACGTGCGTCGAGGCTCTCTTTTGCCATTGACCAGTCCCTGTGCCGTTCCTCTCAGACTTGGGCTCTCCTTTACTCGGTGAGTGAGGTGCAATTTAGCTCTTGTGGTAGAGTGGGCTCCATGAACTTAGTATAATTGCATGTAAGCCGTTTGATCACTTGCTTCTCTCTCTATCCCTGCACTAGTATGCTTTATGACCCCTTGGATGGACCCTTCGTAGAGGTCAGCAATAAAAATTGGGACTATTTGTCTGTATGTCTCTGTCTTTATAATATTTCATATTTTTGATGTGATGTACTAATTTTAAATGAATTATTTATGAAATAAAGCTTCTTATGCCATTATACTCAATAGTTCTCCTATTTATATATATATGGTTTTGAGTAGGCACTTGTGTGTGAAGATGGGGGTTGGCCCTCCTCTTTAGACCCCCTACCCACACTATCTATTATGTGGGCCGCAGTTTGTTTACATGTCCTTTTATATAGAGCTCCCTCTCAAACAGTCTCCTCCCCAATCATTTTGATAACTTCCTGTGTAACCGCCCCTTTGACCCTCTCTAGATATAACCCCCATTACTCAATAATCGCCGCTCAGTGTGCCCTGATATAAACCACATATGAAGCAGTCAGGCTAAGATCATTTAAAGCTCAGAAAGCGCAACCCATCCACCACCATACATTATCACGGAGTACGCGCCTATCAGCCACCGCAGGAAGTGACGCGTCCCACTGATGCGATGCGTTCCGACTCAGGATGCTCACCTTAATGCTATGGAACACACAGTACTGCACATGACCGGAAACTTTACACCGGAAATAACGTGTGCAGATGAAGCAGTGCGATCCAGCCTCAGACATTCTCCTTGCTACTGTGGAGCGCACGGTACTGTGCATGACCAGAAACTCCGCTGGATAACAGCAACAACCAATTTAGGTGTGCCCAACCCTCTGATTCGCTCCAAACGGGAGCGCAACCACTGACCACCAATATACATAGCCAAAGATAAAACTGTGGATACCATATTTATCACAACTACTCTATTGGTTGATAAACGGGGAAATTGAGAGACAGATAAAATTGCAATTACTCTCTAAACCTCACCTTCAATACTTATACATATGATAGAGTATTTTATAATCACATATATTTACAGAGCGGCAAGGCAAAAAATTATACTAAAAATAAGGGGATGATGAAGACTGATGATACAATAACTTTTTTTAGGGAGGGGTAGAGGACAAGACAAGAAGAGGGGAGAGCAAGGAGGAGCTCCATTGACCATATAGGACAATCAAATGTGTATGTGTGTATATCTGTAAATATATATACACTACAGACCAAAAGTTTGGACACACCTTCTCATTTACATATTTTTCTGTATTTTCATGACTATGAAAATTGTACATTCACACTGAAGGCATCAAAACTATGAATTAACACATGTGGAATTATATACTTACCAAAAAAAGATTGAAACACCTGAAAATATGTCTTATATTCTAGGTTCTTCAAAGTAGCCACCTTTTGCTTTGATGGCTGCTTTGCACACTCTTGACGAGCTTCAAGAGGTAGTCAACGGAAATGGTTTTCACTTCACAGGTGTGCCCTGTCAGGTTTAATAAGTGGGATTTCTTGCCTTATAAATGGGGTTGGGACCATCGTTGTGTTGTGCAGAAGTCAGGTGAATACACAGCTGATAGTCCTACTGAATAGACTGCTAGAATTTGTATTATGGCAAGAAAAAAGCAGCTAAGTAAAGAAAAACGAGTGGCCATCATTACTTTAAGAAATGAAGGTCAGTCAGTGCGAAAAATTGGGAAAACTTTGAAAGTGTCCCCAAGTACAGTTGCAAAAACCATCAAGCGCTACAAAGAAACTGGCTCATATGAGGACCGCCCCAGAAAAGGAAGACCGAGAGTCACCTCTGCTTCTGAGGAGAAGTTTATCCGAGTCATCAGCCTCAGAAATCGCAGGTTAACAGCAGCTCAGATTAGAGACCAGGTCAATGCCACACAGAGTTCTAGCAGCAGACACATCTCTTCAACAACTGTTAAGAGGAGACTTTGTGCAGCAGGCCACCATGGTAAAATAGCTGCTAGGAAACCACTGCTAAAGACAGGCAACAAGCAGAAGAGACTTGTTTGGGCTAAAGAACACAAGGAATGGACATTAGACCAGTAGAAATCTGTGCTTTGGTCTGATGAGTCCAAATTTGAGATCTTTGTGCGACGCAGAAAAGGTGAACAGATAGGGTATGTGCACACGATGCAGAAATGAAGCAGAAAATTTCTGCATCATTTCTGCATCTCCCTGGCAGAAAAAACGCATGCAGATTGTGCATGCGTTTTTCCTGCGGAATACATGCGGATTCACATGCGTTTCCGCATGTGGATTGACAAGCGCTTTCCAGGCGATTTTAGCATCACCTGGAAAGTGCTTGACAACTAGGTCACACTATATAAATCCATGCAAACAGTATGGATTTATATAGTGTGACCCGAGAGAGTGGTAAAAATAAAAAATAAATGTATACTTTACCCTCCGATGGCCCGCGCTGTCCAGCTCACTCCGTTCTCCCTTCCGGCAACACTGAATTTAAAGACCTGCCGACGTCAGCGTCACGTGACCTGTCACATGACTCTGACGTCAGCGCAGGTCCTTCAACTCACTGCAAAGTGCCGGGAACCAAGCAGGAGCGGTACGCGGGCCGACAGTAGGTAAGTATACATTTATTTTTTATTTTATTCTTTTTTTTACAGATTTTTTAATGGTACCTGGGTGTGGATGAGACTCTCCTCTCATCTACACCCGGGTACCATCCGCACATTAGAACGCGTGGATTACGCATCTACATATACAGTGATGTGTAATCCATGCGGTCTAATGCAAGTCAGTGGCGACGAAAACGCCGCATTTCCGCAAAATTAATGGACATGCTGCGGAGTTTTGAGCGCAGCATAAACGCTGCGGAAAAATCCGCAGCATGGGCACAGCATATGCGGATTTCCATTGGGGAACATTGCTGCCCTTCTACCATGCTTTTTTAATGCGTTTCCGCAGCTTTTCCGCAGCTGCGGAAACGCATAAAAAACGTATCGTGTGCACACAGCCATAGACTCTACATGCCTAGTTCCCACCGTGAAGCATGGAGGAGGAGGTGTGATGGTGTGGGGGTGCTTTGCTGGTGACACTGTTGGGGATTTATTCAAAATTGAAGGCATACTGAACCAGCATGGCTACCACAGCATCTTGCAGCGGCATGCTATTCCATCCGGTTTGCGTTTAGCTGGACCATCATTTATTTTTCAACAGGACAATGACCCCAAACACACCTCCAGGCTGTGTAAGGGCTATTTGACCAAGAAGGAGAGTGATGGGGTGCTACGCCAGATGACCTGGCCTCCACAGTCACCAGACCTGAACCCAATCAAGATTTGTTTGGGGTGAGCTGGACCGCAGAGTGAAGGCAAAAGGGCCAACAAGTGCTAAGCATCTCTGGGAACTCCTTCAAGATTGTTGGAAGACCATTTCCGGTGACTACCTCTTGAAGCTCATCAAGGGAATGCCAAGAGTGTGCAAAGCAGTCATCAAAGCAAAAGGTGACTACTTTGAAGAACCTAGAATATAAGACATATTTTCAGTTGTTTCACACTTTTTTGTTAAGTATATAATTCCACATGTGTTAATTCATAGTTTTGATGCCTTCAGTGTGAATGTACAATTTTCATAGTCATGAAAATACAGAAAAATCTATAAATGAGAAGGTGTGTCCAAACTTTTGGTCTGTACTGTATATATATGTGTAAATGTGTAAAAAGAACTGACCAGCACATCCTAAATGTGAACAGGTGCAAGCTGCAGAAACTGAATAAGATATATGAAAAGAAAGCACAGCAGCACTCCATTATGGCCAAAATACATAAAGACAATAAAAACGTTTGATATAAACTGTGATATTACTCAATGGACTTTACTTACAATAAACGGAGGTTCTTAGCGCATAAATTGGCCAATTCATGTGTGCCCATCAACCGCTGCAAGGTGACCTCCCGTCTGATGGGTACTTCTCTGCCTACGTGCCTCTCTTGGGCTACAAGCCTATAACTCTGGACAGAACATGTCACTTCTGGGCTAAAACACCTACAATTCAAATGGGCTGGTAGAATAGAATATACATCACCTGCTGGTTAAATGGGGGGAATGCCAGGTCAGACAGGAGGCAGTTACAACCTCCTATAGTAATATATAATAAGAAAACTGACCAGCACATCCTAAGTGTGAACAGGTGCTAGCTGCAGAAACTATATATAATGATGAAGTCTAATCCAGATAAAAAAATAGACACAAGAATTTGTGCAGCCCACAATGAGGGGACAAAAAACTAGCTTATATGGTCAGCCAAAACAATCCAATCGATTCAAAGGTCCATCATAACGTCTCATGGTTATAAGAAACAGGCCTATGTAATTTGTTTGTTTATCCACTTAGGGGTAAGGGAATCCACTCTAAAGGTCCATTCACATTCATGTTTCAATAGGTCCTTATCCTGATCGCACCCTCTGGGGCTAGATTTCACAACCTCAATAACTGTAAAGAGAATTTCATCTACTTCACCCAGATGTGTTGTTCTCATATGTCTTGACAGTGGGGTATGTCGATCATTCCTGATGTCACCCAGATGTTCACTCACTCTCCTCCTCAGTTCTCTCTTAGTTTTGCCCACATAATTAAGTGGATATGGGCAGGTTGCCATATAGATCACACCTGAGCTCTTACTGTGGAAAAAGCACGGTGGCTCAATAGTTAGCACTGCAGCCTTGCAGCACTGGGGTCCTGGATTCAAATCCCACCAAGGACAACATCTGCAAGGAGTTTGTATGTTCTTCCCGTGTTTGCGTGGGTTTCTTCCGGGTTCTCTGGTTTCCTCCCACACTCCAAAGACATACTGATAGGGAATTTAGATTGTGAGCCCCAGTGGGGACAGCGATGATAATGTATGTAAAGTGCTGTGAAATATGTTAGCGCTATATAAAAATAAAGATTATTAATATTGTTAATATTTTACCCATGCGGAATCAAACACAAAATTTCAAAATGGATTTCCAAAAAATCAATCTAATATTAAATTTGCAAAAAAAATAACATGTACCTCCTATGCTCCTAGCCACATCTGTACCAAAATTCAAGTTGGCATCTCAATGGGATCATACTTAACCCCTTAACCCCCGAGGGTGGTTTGCACGTTAATGACCAGGCCAATTTTTACAATTCTGACCCCTGTCACTTTATGAGGTAATTACTCTGGAACGCTTCAACGGATCCCCCTGATTCTGAGATTGTTTTTTTCGTGACATATTGTACTTCATGATTGTGGTAACATTTCTTCGATATCACTTGCGTTTATTTGTGAAAAAAACGGAAATTTGGTGAAAATGTTGAAAATTTGGCAATTTTCACAATTTGAATTTTCCCACATGTCTACTTTACATCAGCACAATTTTGGAACCAAAATTTTTTTCTGTTAGGGAGCTATAAAGGTTAAAAGTTGACCAGCGATTTCTAATTTTTTCAACAAAATTTACAAAACCATTTTTTTAGGGACCACATCACATTTGAAGTCACTTTGAGAGGTCTTCATGGCAGAAAATACCCAAAAGTGACACCATTCTAAAAACTGCACCCCTCAAGGTGCTCCAAACCACATTCAATAAGTTTATTAACCCTTCAGGTGCTTCACAGGAATTTTTGGAATGTGGAAGAAAAAAATGAACATTTAACTCTTTTCACAAAAATGTTACTTTAGACCCAATTTTTTTTATTTTCACAGGGGTAATAAAAAATGGACCGCAAAATTTGTTGTGCAATTTCCCCTGGGCACGCAGATACCCCATATGTGGGAAAAAACACTGTTTGGGCACACGGCAGGGCTCGGAAGGGAAGGAGCGCCATTTGACTTTTTCATTGTAAAATTTGCTTGAATAATTAGCGGACGCCATGTTGCGTTTGGAGAGCCCCTTTGTGCCCAAACATTGGAGCTCCCCCACAAGTGACCCCATTTTGGAAACTAGACCCCCAAAGGCACCTATCTAGATTCATAGTGAGCACTTGGAACCCCCAGGTGCTTCACAAATTGATTCGTAAAAATGAAAAAGTGAAAAAAAAAACACTTTTTCATTTTTATGAATCAATTTGTGAAGCACCTGGGGGTTCCAAGTGCTCACTATGCATCTAGATAGGTGCCTTGGGGGGTCTAGTTTACAAAATGGGGTCACTTGTGGGGGAGCTCCAATGTTTGGGCACACAGGGGCTCTCCAAACGCAACATGGTGTCCGCTAACAATTTGAGCCGACAATTTGTTAGCGGACACCATGTTGCGTTTGGAGAGTCCTTGTGTGCCCAAACATTGGAGCTCCCCCACAAGTGACCTCATTTTGGAAACTAGACCCTCCAAGGCAGCTATCTAGATGCATAGTGAGCAGTTGGAACCCCCAGGTGCTTCACAAATTGATTTGTAAAAATGAAAAAGTGGAAAAAAAATCCTTTTCCATTTTTACGAATCAATTTGTGAAGCACCTAAGGGTTCCAAGTGCTGACTATGCATCTAGATAGGTGCCTTGGGTGGTCTAGTTTCCAAAATGGGGTCACTTGTGGGGGAGCTCCAAAGTTTAGGCACGCAGGGGATCTCCAAACGCAACATGGCGTCCTCTAACAATTTGAGCCGATTTTCCATTCAATTTGTTAGCGGACACCATGTCGCGTTTGGAGAGCCCCTGATTTGTTAGCGGACACCATGTCGCGTTTGGAGAGCCCCTGATGTGCCTAAACAGTGGAGCTCCCCCACAAGTGACCCCATTTTGGAAACTAAACCCCTCAAGGATTTTATTAAGGTGTATAGTGAACATTTTGAACCCAGAGGTACGACACAGAATTTGATAACATTAGGTCAATATATTGAATAAGTTGTCATTAGTCTTGAGCGCAAGTGCTCGCTACTTGAGTTTGCATCGGGTACTCAGGTATGCACCATGTACTGCGTGTGCTCGAGTGACATGCTTGAGTCCCCGCCCGGATGTTTCACGGTTATTAGACACCCAAAAAAAAACATGCGGGGATCGCTCATGCATGGCAGACAATCCCCGCAAAGTTTTTTGGGCCGTGAAGCTTATGGGGCGGAGACTCGAGCATGTCACTCAAATACCCACGATACTCAATGCATACCAGAGCACCCGATGCAAACTCAAGTAGCGAGCACTTGCGCTCAACACTAGTCGCCTTATTGTCATGTTTTTTTCTTTTGTAAAAAATCACAACCCCATCACAACCCTAACCCCAACCCAGCCCTAACCCTAGCACAACCCTAACCCTAGCACAACCCTAACCTGAGAGTTTATTTTTTACGTCGTTCCTCATGCGGTATAAGTGATTAGACGACCTTATTCTTCGGGTCGGTGAGACTACAGCGATACCAGAATCCTATGGGGTTTTTCTGACTGACAGCTGTCACACACTAAAAGACGCATTTTTTGTAAAATCTAGTTTTTGCATCGCCATATTTTGAGAGCTATAATTTTTCCAGATTTTGGCAGACAGTCATATGACGGCTCGTTTTTTGCGGGATGACTTGACGTTGTTATTGGTGCCATTTTCAGGCACGTGACATTTTTTGATCGCTTTCTATTCCGATTTTTGGGAGGCAGAATAAACAAAAACCAACAATTCAGGAATTGTTTTTTTTGTTTTTTTTATTCTGTTCCGCGTGTGGTAAAATTGATAAGGTAGCTTTATTCCTCGGGTCAGTGCGTTTACAGCGGTACCACATTTATATCGTATTTCTATGTTTTGCACTTTTACATAATGAAAGCAATTTTATAGAAAAAAATATTTTTTAGCATTGCTTTATTCTGAGAGCTATAACTTTTTTATTTTTCGGCTGATGGAGCTGTGTGGCAGCTTGTTTTTTGGGGGACGAGATGACGTTTTCAGCGGTACCATATTTATTTATATTCGTCTTTTTGACGCGTGTTATTCCATTTTTTGTTTGGCGGTATGATGATAAAGCATTGTTTTTTGCTTCGTTTTTTTTCATTTTTTTTACCGTGTTCACTGAAGGGGTTAACTAGTGGGACAGTTTTATAGGTCAGGTTGTTCCGGACGCGGCGATACCAAATATGTGTAATTTTATTGTTTGTTTTTTTTTTTTTTATAATAATATTTATTGATGGGTACATTATATTTTTATTTTTGGTGGATTATTTTTTTAATTTTTTTTTATATATTTTTACAATTCTTTTTTTTTTTTCACTTTCTGATAGTTTTTATACTTTATTACTTTGTCCCACTATGGGACTTTCACTTTTTTTTCTCTGATCGCCTGCATGGCACAGGAATGCAGCACCATCCCTGTGCCATGCAGGCTGTCAGTGCTGGACAGGGAGAAGATAGTTTGGAGATGCACTGAGCATGTCCAAACAATCTTCCTGCTGTCTGGTGACCCGGATGTTGTCATGGCAACATCCTGGAAGCCACGGCAGACAGCGCTGGAAGCCAGAAGAGGAGGTGAGTATCTGCGATCACCTCCCCTTGCCCCCGCAATGCTGCGGTCGACTTCGATCGCAGCATCGCGGGGGTTAATGTGCTGGGAGCGGTGCCTGAGCGCTCCCTGCACATAGTACCGGGTGTCAGCTGTGACAATCAGCTGACACCCGGCGGCGATCACGCCCGCACAGCCTGTGTGCGCTCGTGATCGCCATGATTTACTAATACGGGTCTGGCTCTAAAGTCCCAGGGCACAGACGCGTATTAGTACGTCAGATGTTGTTAAGTGGTTAAAAAACAAACTAAAACAAAACAGTATAAACACTGTCAATTCGAAAATCTTGAATTCAGATCTGTTCAGTCTGTGGTCTAAAAGTATAAGGTCTTTTTTTACAAATAAAAAACTCATGTTTTTATAAATGTCTGCCATCACAAGAAAGAATTTGGAGTGGAAGCTGAATGGCTCTTTTTTCTACAGCTCATGGCAAAGGTGTATGTGATGGTTAAGAAGGCAGCGTGCAACGTCTTGCAGCTCGGGCTAGCCTCCAGAGGCCATATTCAGACCACATCTTAACACACCGCCAACTATTCAGCTGCAGTGAGAAAATATTCCTAACATTCAGTTCATGTACTGTACAAACCAGGACTACAAAGAAGAGGAGATTTTGTTAAAACATTAGTTACAGGAAGTAGAACCCATCACAAGAACTTCACAATACCACACTTTCATTCCACTGAGTGACACAGAAATAAAAACATTCATTCAGCAACGACAGTGAAGTCCATGAAGTGATTGAAGATGGCACAAGATTGGCAATGGTGACATAACTGGTTATGTGACCTGTGAATATGATCAGCACTGGTGGCTGCCGGCTAATGTACTCTGCCAAGATTATGCTAATGAAGAAGTAGAAGGGATTTTTCTGCATCCTTCTGGTCCGTCCCCTTCCTTTGTGTATCCAAGAAAACCAAAGCTATTAAAAGTAACCAAAAATCAGATATTAACTCAGGTGGACTCTAACACCATAACAACCATACATACTGACACAAAAGGAAACGGCCATTGTTATAAGAGATTGTTGACAAGATTAAATCTTGCCCAGTAGAAGGGACAAATTGATGAAACAAAAGGACTTACTATTAATTCAATTGTTCAGACTAGTTAATTTTGTTTTATTTTAAAGCTTGGTGATTTAACTACTATACTCTGTTTAAAAACTTGAAAAAGTACATATCTAGTGTTGTAATATTAATAATAAAAAAATTGAAACACGTGTATTTAAATAACCCTTTCTGACATTGTACGTAATAATACTGTCCTGTGCCCTGGGTCTTATGGACCAGGTACTTATTATTACTTCTCATCTTTAATGAGGCACCGTGACCGGAGTCGTAGTGATCACATTTAAATTCTGGTGCATCTTACCTCAGGGTAGATGGCGTCGTCATCCTAGGAGGATGTCACCGCCCCCCTGCAACTATGACCGCTGTGATTGGCTGTAAGAGCACCGATCACAGGCTGGTGCCTGGCAACGCCAGGCCTCACCTGAGCCCGCTATGATTGGTGTTATCGACGATGACATCGATCACACCAGTCACAGCGCACAGATGCGCTGTGACCTGGCTGTGACTGTCCTGCACTTCCTCATAGTAGCTGAGGACTTGTACAGGGCGGTCACGCTGTCAGATTGTGTGCCGTGCTGGGCCTTGTGGTGCGACAAAAGCCTGTGACCCCACAATTGCTGCTCCTGCTGCTAGCAAATAAAGAAGATAGAAGAAAGAAGATCCCTGCCTGATCTCTCCTCATCCACCTCAATCCCCCTCTTCCTCCTTTCCCCCTCTTTTTATCAAACTCCCCACCTCCCCCTTTCTGCCACCGAGTGATGATCAGTACTTGATTTTTGGCAGATTTTTTTTTTCGTGCGTCCTGCAGCGGCTGAGCATGGATCAATGACGCAAATCACTGATCAACGTCTGTGCTCGCTGTTTTCCAGGACTTTTTTTTGTCTCTGTCCATTCCCCCCCTCCTTTGCACTACCTCTGTGCGCACATCCAGCAGCTGCCGAGCATTACACTTTTTTTCTCCCCTCCCTTTGCACCACCTCCTTGTGCACATCCATCAGCCATCGAGCGTTAGTCAGTGATGCAGATCACTGATTCACACTCGTGTTTGCTGTTTTGCACTCCCCCTCCCTTTGCACCACCTCCGTGCGCACATCCAGCAGCCGCCAAGTGTTGATCAGTGGCGCACATCTCTGATCCGCACTCATGCTTGCTGTTTTCCACTGTTTTGTTTCATAGACTTTTTTTTCTCCCCCCCCCCTTTGCACCACCTCCTGTTATTGCTTTTTTTCTTTAAAAAAAAAAAAGTTTACACCAAGCACTCTCACACACACAACTGAATAAAGTACTGATACAAACACCACATACATGAAAAAAAAAATGTTGTCCCGCTTGTCCCACACACGGTATTCAGTGAAGGAGCCATACACTACTTTCCTTGCCTTCAACACTGACAGTAAGGGAGAGGATCCCACCTTTCTTTATTTTTCCTCATCCTCGTCCCCCTCTTCCTCCTCGGGTGATTCTGAACCGCCAAAAAGACGCCCTAGGACAAAAGCTGAACCAGCGCCAGCCATTATTGACCCCATGTGGACCTAGACCCTCGAAAATTATGAGCCACAGATTCCGCATATTCTGGTGCAATAAGGAATCAAGTTTGACACCACCCGCCTCACAGAAATAGACTTTTTCAAAGTCTTTTTCTCTGAGGATTTTTTAAACCTGATGGTGGGCGAAACTAATTTGTACGCTCAACAATTTTTGTCACAAAACCACTCATCATTTTCTAACTTGAAGTTAGAAGTTTTGGGGCCTGGTCCTTCACATGGGGATACTGAAGAAGCTAGAAGTTCATTGGAGTGTTAACGTTTTGTATAACACTCCATTGTTCCGAATGGTCATGATCCAGACACGTTTTGAGACCATCCACAAATTCTTGCATTAAATGATAATGTACGTTGTTCTCACCGAGATGATCCCAATCATCTTTTCAAAGTTCGGCCGGTCATCGAAGAACTTCAACAACAAGTCTACTGAAATGTACATGCCTCAAAATGACATCTACGTGGATGAGTCCCAAATTCATCTTAAGGGGAGGCTTAAATTCTGGCAGTACCTGCGCACTAAGAGGGCCAGGTACGAAATGAAGCTGTACAAACTGTGTGAGAGTACCTCAGGGTACACCCACAAGTTTAGGGTTTATGAAGGAAAGGACTCCTGCATTGAGCCCACTGAATGCCCCCCTGTCCTGAGAGTGAGTGGTAAAATTGTGTTGGATTTGGTGCGCCCACTGCTGGATCAAGTTTATCACCTCTACGTGGATAACTTTTATACCAACATCCCACTCTTTAAGTCCCTCTTTGTGTGAGGTACCGCAGCCTTGAAATACTGTCCGCAAAAATCAGATGCCTCTCGAAGATGCTAATTGGGCAGCTGCTCAGAAGGGGTGAGAGCAGAGCCCAATGCAGCAACCACATGCTGGTGGTCAAGTACTAGGACAAGAGGGATGTCCTTCTCTTGACCACCATACATGGTGATGGCAGCACTCCCAGCACTGTACGAGGTACCTCTACACAGGTCGTCAAACCAGATTGTGTACTGGGGGGGGGAGTTGATCTCTCTGATCAAGTCCACCAGCCGTACAGTGCTTTGAGAAAGGCCAAGGTGTGGTACAAGAAGGTGGCCGTGCACATCGTACAGATGGCAATGCATAACACTTTTCTTTTATCACGATGTGCAGGCCAGACCGCTACATCGTATTTTCGGTTCCAGGAGGTAGTGATCAAGGCCCTGTTATTTGGCAGTGAGGAAGGAGCAGGCCCCAGTAATTCCGGAACTGAAGGTGCTCGTATAGTACAATGCCAACATTTCCCGGGGGAAGTCCCTCAAAGCAGAAAAAAAGGTAAGTCACAAAAGAGGTGCTGAGTGTGCTACGGAATGCGACACCTGCACTGACAAACCTGTCCTGTGTATGAAAGAATGCTTCAGCCTGTACCACACATCCATGGGCTACTAAATTCATTTCTGACTTACACAACTGATATATGACAACTAGTGTTGAGCGATACCTTCCGATATCGCGAAATATCGGATTGGATCGGACCGATACCCAAAAAATATTGGATATCGCCGATTCCGATACTGGAAACCAATGCAAGTCAATGGGACACAAATATCGAAATGAAAATAAACCCTTTCTTTCCTTGTAGGTTAATTCTACATGAAGGAAAACAACTAAGAATAATGTAGAATGTATTACATGAAAAGCCGGCAATTCAGCAGCGGCATACAACGGTACCTGACAATTTAGAACAGAAAGAATAGAGCATCACACATAGATTAGATAGATAGAAACATGTCAGTCACATATATAAGAAGTACAGTGACAGTGTTGCTTACTGTACTTGTCATTTAGTGTTAAAGGATTTATTAAAAAAAATAATAGTGTTTTCATGCACAGTCTCTTTAAAAAAGTCGGCCGGCAATTCAGCATCGGTACCCGACAATTTAGAATAGAAAGAATAGAGCATCACACATAGATTAGATAGATAGAAACATGTCAGTCACATATATAAGAAGTACAGTGATAGTGTTGGTTACTGTGCTTGTCATTTAGTGTTAAAATAAAGGATTTATTAAAAAAAAATTGGCGTGGGGTTCCCTGTAATTTTAGTCTTTAGCGGAGGTTAAGCGGATGGCTGGGGCAGATGTTTGAAGCCTGGGAAGGGGGTAATACCCACGGAGCTTCCCAGGCTACTAATATCAGCCCCCAGCTGAATACCTAGCCTTTACTAGCTATTAAAATGGGGGACCCCCAAAAAAATGATGTGGGGAATCCCCTATTTTAATAGCTAGCAAAGGCTAGGCAGACAGCTGGGGGCTGATATTAGTAGCCCAGGAAGGGTGCCATGAATATTGGCCCCCTCCCAGGCTAGAAACACCAGCCGTCAGCCGCCCCAGAAATGGCGCATCCATAGGATGCGCCAATTCTGGCACTTAGCCTCGCTCTTCCCACTGCCCTGTAGCGGTGGCAGTGGGGTAATAGGGCTGGGGTTGATGTCAGCTTATAATGCCAGCTGACATCAAGCCCAGGTTAGTAATGGAAAGGCGTCTGTAAGACACCCCCATTACTAACCCCATAGTCAAAGTTAAAAAAAAAAACACAAACACCCAGAATAAAGTCCTTTAATTGAAATAAACACACAATTCTTTATTGTTCTAAATTAAACCATACTTACCATCACGCCCATTCCAGCTAAAGCCAACGATCTCCTGCAATAAAAGTAAAATAATAAAGCAACTTCATCCTTACCTTTCGATGGTTCCCAGGATGGCTCCAGCTCTGCTACATTCACATGACAGGCTGGATCGCAGCCGAAAGCTGCCATCCAGCTTGCCATGCCGCAGACACTGAGAAGCGCAGGCATGCTTGCGCTCCTCAGTGTCTGGCTGTGACGGCATAAAGATGAGCCGAGGTCATGTCCAATGAACTCAGCTCACCTCATGCACGTCACTGACAGCGTCGGAGAATTCTACTGCGCATGCGGTGAGCGTGAGAGAATTCTCCCAAGGTGTCAGTGACGTGCATGAGGTGAGCTCATGTCCAATGAACTCAGCTCACCTCATGCACGTCATTGACAGCGTGGGAGAATTCTCCTGCACTCAGCGCTTGAGCAGGAGAATTCTCCCATGCTGGGATGGCATTGAGATGACAGGCTGGATCGCTGCTGAGCGCTGCCATCCAGCATGCCATCCTTCATAGACACTGCAGAGCGCAGGCATGCTTGCACTCTGCAGTGTCTCTGAAGGATGAAAAGCTGGATGGCAGCGTTCAGCTGCGATCCAGCCTGTCATCTCAATGCCATCCCAGCGTGGGAGAATTCTCCTGCTCAAGAGCTGAGTGCAGGAGAATTCTCCCACGCTGTCAATGACGTGCATGAGGTGAGCTGAGTTCATTGGACATGAGCTCACCTCATGCACGTCACTAACAGCATGGGAGAATTCTCTCACGCTCACCGCATGCGCAGTAGAATTCTCCCACGCTGTCAGTGACGTGCATGAGGTGAGCTGAGTTCATTGGACATGACCTCAGCTCATCTTTATGCCGTCACAGCCAGACACTTTCTCAGAATCAGTGGGATCCGTTAAAGCGTTCCAGAGTTATTACCTCGTAAAGTGACACTGGTCAGAATTGTAAAAATTAGCCTGGTCATTAACGTGCAAACAGCCTTTAAAGGGGTTAATATTGCTTCTTTTACTTTAGTATTAAACATATAAAAGTATTGTCCCAAGGAGAGATCCCAACTTGAGTCCTTGTACAAATGTAACCAAAAACACAGGTAACACTTATACCTATTTAAAATTTTTTATAACATAGTAGCTATTGAACCTGTTCTACGCCCGGGTGGCGAGCATTTTTATTGGTATATGGTCCCCCATCCTGTTATGTGTTGCCCCTATTCTGCGCCCCCATCCTGTTATGTGCTGTCCCCATCCTGATATTTGTGCTGTTCCCATCCTGGTATTTGTGCAGCCCCCATCCTGGTATTTGTGGCTCCCCATTTTGGTATTTGTGCTACCCAATCCTGTTCCCCCATCCTGTTATGTGCTGCCCCATCTTATCCTGGTATGCATGATACCCCTCATCCCTATCCTGGTATGCATGGTACCCCCTCATCCCTATCCTGGTATGCATGGTACCCCTCATCCCTATCCTGGTATGAATGGCACCCCTCATCCCCAATCCTGGTATGCATGGCAGCCCTTATACCAATCCTGGTATGCATGGCACCCCTCATCCCAATCCTGGTATACATGGCACCCCATCCCTCATCTTGGTATGCATGGCTCCCTCATCCCCAATGCTGGTATGTATGGCCTCCTTAGCCTTATCCTGGCATGCATGGGCCCCTTACCCCCATCCTGGTATGCATGGCACTCCTCATCCCCAATCTTGGTATTCATGGCACACCATCCCTCATCCTGGTGTGCTTGGTACCCCTCATCCCTATCCTGGTATGCATGGTACCCCATCCCTCATCCCTATCTTGGTATGTATGGTACCCCCTCATCCCCATCCTGGTATGCATGGCCCCTCATTCGTATCCTGGTATGCATGGCCCCTCATCCCTATCCTGGTATGCATGGTACCCCTTCATCCCTATCCTGGTATGCATGGCCCCTCATTCGTATCCTGGTATGCATGGCCCCTCATCCCTATCCTGGTATGCATGGTACCCCTTCATCCCTATCCTTGTATGCATGGTATCCCCTCATCCCTATCCTGGTATGCGTGCCACCCCTCATCTTCAATCCTGGTATACTTGGGACCCCTCATCCCCAATCCTGGTATGCATGGCCCCCCTCATCCCCAATCCTGGTATGTATGTTCCCCTCATCCTCAGTCCTGGTAAGCATGGCACCCCTCATCTCCAATCCTGGTATGCTTGGCACCCCTCATATCAATTCTGGTATGCATGGCTCCCTCATCCCCAATCCTTGTATGTATGGCCCCTCAGCCTTATGCTGGTATGCATGGTACCCCTCATCCCCATCCTGGAATGCATGGCATCCCATCCCTCATCCTGGTATGCATGATACCCCTCATTCCCAATCCTGGTATTCATGGCACCCCTCATCACCAATCCTGGTATGTATGGTATCCCTCATCCTCAATCCTGGTATGTATGGTACCCCTCATCCGTATCCTGGTATGTATGGTACCCCTCATCCCCAGTCCTGGTATGCATGGCAAATGTGTCTTCAGTAAAATGGCGCCGGATAGCGCGCTATGTGCATGCGCCGGTTCCGACCCCGCATTCCTGACCCAGTCTCCGGCCAGAACAGAGGCGCCGGGGCAACACACCTCCCGGTTAGGTAAGTATGAAAGTATGGCGCCCTAGATCGCGGTATGCGTTCAGTGCTTACGCTTACCGCGATCTCCGGCGCCATACACTCCTCTTACCTGTAATGGCTCCTTTTTAATTTGACTCCTCAAAAACAAAATATTAGCAAACATAATCTTGTGACATGTCAAATTAAAGCTTGTACCTTTCTAAACAGAACGGTGGGAGATCTCTTTATCTTATTTCTAACCCGAGATATGACATATCAAAAATTTATCATTATGCAAGCCCAAAATTCTAACTTTTTCAAAACTTTAGAAATCTATATAAAATTAACTACCTTATTTTGAAATTCACTAAATTAGCACTGAAAAAAAAACAAAGAAAAAAAAAATCCGAAGACATTAGGTAAAAAAAATATTCAGATTTGGATCACTTGACAGAAAATGACCCATATGGGGTATTTCTACATTCAGCTAAAATTGTGGGACAATTTTTTTTGTGCCATTTTTGCCCAGTGTGAAAGTGTAAAATCTGGGGCTAAAACAAAATTTTGGTGGTAAAAATTTAATTATTTTTCTTCACTGCCCAATGGTATGTGGAGTCGGTAAGCCAAACCTTCGACTCCTCAATTTCCATGACACCGACTCCACCTTCGACTCCACGACTCCGGCTCTGACACCCTCATACATGGCTCATGTTTAAGTGATAAATTTACGGTATAAATTTCCCTTCAGAGCTTTGCACTGTGCCTCAAAAGTAGTTTTGGACCACATATAGGGTATCTGCGTACTCAGGAGAAATTGCACAACACATTTTGGGGTCCATTCTCTCCTGCTATCCTTGTAAAAATGAAAAAACTTGCGGTTAAAGCAATATTTTTGTGAGAAAAATATATATATTTTTTTTAATTTTCACAGATCAGTGTTGAAAAATTCAGTGAAGTACCTGGGGGTTCAAGGTGCTCAACACACATCTAGATAAATTCCTTAAGGGGTCTAGTTAACAAAATGGGGTCTCTTGTGGTGGGTTTCCACTCTGTAGGCACATCAGGGGCTCTCCAAATGTGACATGATGTCCTCCAATGATTTCAGCACATTTTGCATTTCAAAAGTTAAATAGCACTCCTTCCGTTCTGAGCCCTGCTGTGCGCCCACACAGTAGTTTTCCCCCATCTATGTTGTACTCTTGGGAAATTTTACAGTGTTTGGGGTCCATTTTCTCCTGTTACCCTTGTGAAAATAAAAACATTTGGGTCTAAAGTAAATTTTTTGTGAAAATAGTTAAATGTTAATTTTTTCCTTCCACATTCCTTTAGTTCCTGTGAAACAACTGAAGGAAGGGTTAATATACTTGAATGTGGTTTTGAGCACCTTGAGGGGTGCAGTTTTTAGAATGGTGTCACTTTTAGGTATTTTCTGTCATATAGACCTCTCAAAGTCACTTCAAATCTGATGTGGTCCCTAAAAATGAGAAATCGCTGGTCAACTTTTAACTTTTCTAACTTTCAAACAGAAAAAAAATATGTTTTAAAAATGATGCAGATGTAAAGTAGACATGTGGGAAATGTTATTTATTAAATGTTTTGTGTGACATATCGCTCTGATTTAAAGGTATAAAAATTACAATTTTAAAAATTGCAAAATTTTCGCCAGTTTTCAGATTTTTTTCTCTCAAATAAATACAAGTCATATCGAAGAAATTTTAACATTATTATAAAGCAGAATATGTCATGAAAAAAAGAATCTGAGAATCAGTGGGATCCGTTGAAGCGTTCCAAGGTTATTACCTCATAAAGTGACAATGGTCAGAATTGAAAAAAATGGCCTGGTTAGGAAGGTGAAAACAGGTTCTGGGTGAAGGGAATAAAAAATAATTTACAATATTTTTTTAAACCTTTTTACTTAATCTCTCTATGGGACTTTCGCAGCTCTGATCACCATAATAAAGATTCTAAAGCATAGCAATGCACAAGCATTGCAGTGATTTATAAACTGTCAGTGCTAGTTAGATCATGCACTGCTCTTGATCTAATTGGCTTGCTAGCACTCGTGACCCAGATGTCATCATGACAACGTCGAGTCACCATGGCAATGATCGGCCCCTGCCTTGTAAATGCCGCGATCGATATTGATCGCAGTGTGTAGGGGGTTAAACTGCCCTTCAGTGAGAGCTGGGTGTCAGCTGTCAGAATCGCTGAACACCCGGCGGTGTTCGTGCTCCCACAGAGTCTGTGCGTGACAAATCTGGAAGTACTTACCAACCTGGACTTATGGATACATCGAAGGTCGTGAAGGGGTTAAAGTAAAGTCTGTTAAATGGAAGCTGTGACATAAGTGCTCAGCGCAGAGCATGGGATAATTGTGAACTTAGCCTTAAAAGCAAAATGTTATCTACTGCAAAATGGTACCAAGAAAAGCTGCCACTCAACTCACAAAAAACAAGTTTTCACTCAGTTTCATCATCATGCAGTTGAAATATACAGATTTCACTCTGCAACACCAATTGCATTCTGATTTCTGGAGAACACCTGTGCAGTCCAACCGCAACTGAGAGGGTGTAATTTCCAAAATGGCTTCACTTGCAGCAGGTTTCTGCTGTTTTGGCAACCTCGAGGCTTCTCAAATGTTACATGGCAGTCTCAAAGCATTTTTGCCAAAATTCTGCATCAGAAGTCAAGTAGCCCTCCTTTTCTTCCGAGCCCTATGGTTATGGTGTGCCCAAACAGTAGTTTCCGGCCACACATCGGGTGCCGGCATATGCAGGAGAAATTGCACAACAAATTTTGGGCTCCAATTTCTATACTTGAAAGGTTAACAAACTTTTGAATGTGGTTTTTAATACCTTGAAGGGTGCCGTTATTAAAATGTGGTCTTGATTGTGGGGTTTCTGAAATATAGGCCCCTCAGTCACTTCAGAACCGAAGTGATCCATTCTAAAAAAAAAAAAAAAAAGATTTGGAAATGTTATTGAAAAAATGCTGCTGAACATTTAAACATGTTAAGAAAAGGGATGTCAGAAATGTTGCTGACGTAAAGTAGACATGTAGTAAATGTTAGTAACTATATTTCGCATTTTGCTTGCTGGCAGGTATGAGCTTGTAAGGAGAGTCAGCGAGAGGCTGAAAGGGAAGCCTAAACCCATCTACGTGTTTGAGGAGAAGTACCCCGACTACTATTTTACTGATGGTAAGGTGTATATTTGTGTGTGTTTTGTTGTACACGTTTGTACGTATGTTTTCCTATGAAGTGCTGCATCGGGGAGTAATGTTTAGGGCTCACTCACACTGGCGTAAAACACGGCCTTGAGCTATCCAATATTTTATCGAATAGCACTCAACCCAATATTATACTAAGGGGCAGTACATAGCACCGACTATTTTCTCATGCCAATTCAGTATGAAAAAACAATTGCAGCCTGCACAGGTATGCAGCGATTGGGTTTATGAAAATGTTTTCAAATTCAATGACTGTTTTAATAAATTTAACCATCACATATGGATAATGCACAAAATGCGCATGAAATTACCTACAAGTGAGATGATTTACTGTAGGCAAAAATGCAAACAATATTATAATTTAAATTTATTGAACATTCATTCTGCAACTTTATTGCAAATTAATTCTTATTCCTTTTCTTTTTCTCTTCAGTTCTCCTCTCCATGTTAATGTGGAGTGGTGGCAGGAGAACTTTAGTGGAATTAACTAAACATTCCGCAACTATGTTCTTGAATCCCAGATTGCAAAGATGTTCTTATTGACCCACTGTTTTGGCTCCAGTAATGAGTCCTATCCCGGCTGTGCCATTCTCACAAAAGCATTGGTACTTCACGCATCCTTCTTGCTGCTTAAGGAGCAATGAGAGAACTTTCAGATCACCACATATTGACCTTCCTTGATCCTTGTAATTAAAGCGGTTGTCCACTACTTTCACATTGATACCCTATCTTTAGGATAGGGCATGAATGTATGATCGGCTGGGGTCCTGAACGCGGCACCCCCGTCGATCAGCTGATATCGGTGCCTTTCGGAAGTCCTTACCTGCGGTGCTTGGCAGTCAAGTTGTAGTGGCTGGCGCTTGTTACTGCTCATCCACCTCCCATTCAATTGAATGTGCAGTACCCCCCGGCGGCCACTACAGATGGACAGCCAAGCACTGCAGGTAAGGACTTTCGGCTGGGACCGATAACAGCTGGTCGGCGAGGGTTCCCCGGCCGATCATACATGGATGCCCTTTCCTACGGGCATCAATGTGAAAGTAGTGGACAACTTCTTTAAGTTTCTTTAGAATAAAGTCAAAATTCTCATAGCATTTCTTCAAGTGCATAGAATGCTCTACAGGCACTAAAGCATACTTGCTGCCATTGTGCAGTAGCACAGCTTTCATACTTTTTCATGAATCAATAAAGAATCTCCACTTGCTCACATTGTACTCAATGTTACATTTTTCCATCAGCCTAGGAATATCACTGCAATACACTAGAGCACCGTCTTGAGTAAAGTATGGAAGGAATTCCTTTTCTCTGCTTCTGTACCAAGAATTAACAGTTAACAGGAATAGTGGGTTCTTTTCCTTTAGTCTAGAGCCTAAAAGTTGTGCAGAATATTTAGGAAGTCCTTGACTAAATCATTTTATTCAAAGTGTGAAGAAAAAGCTGTGGCTCATTGGGACTAGTATGAAACCTTCGTCAGAATCCTGCTCTTCATGTTCTGAATCAGGTGTATCTGCAAGTGTATCCAGAGATGAAAGGACAGGTATTCCTGGACCGTGAATCACAGGGCAAATCACTATGATTTCACTATGATTTCGCTACGAGTCAATGGGTGTGTGTGAAATATCGGACTGCACTCGGACTTAATCTGAGTGCAGTGTGATGTATGCGCACAGAGACAATGGAGAAGATTGAGAAATTAAGTTCTCCGTCTTCTCCACACCTGTGCTGAGATTCTCTCATGTGAGAGAATGGGATCACACTAACATGACACCCAGATCAAAATGACAGAGTGTGAGCCGAGTGTCCTTAGCATAATCAGCCCGATTCTCTCGCATGAGAGAACTTACAACAGTACAATAAACCTCATTTCAAGGCAGAAACATTACTGTGTCCAACAGTTATTACATATATCAAACTGAAATAGCTGTTGCAAAAACACCAATTTTTATAAAACATTAAGCTTAAGATTAATAGGGGTGCCCAAACTTTTTCATATAACTGTAAGAGGGATTTAGAGCCCCTTTAACTTAATGTGGGTCACTTTTGGAGAAAAACTCCATAAAATGTTTTTAAAAAAGTATGTTGCTGCATCTGTAATGACTTGATAGATAATAATGTCATTATTTATCCCACACAATGAAAACAACAAAAAAGACAGTGTAAATTGAGTGTCTCCGTAATCATATTGAACCAAAATAATAGCATGAACATTATACTGCATGGTGAACACAATAAACATTAAGAACAATTGCACATTTATTCTTTGTTTTGTTCATCCTTGCTAACAAAATTGATTAAAAATGAGAAAATACCCCAAAATACTAGTAAAAAATACATACAGCACACTGGCTCGGTGTTTAGTACTGCAGCCTTGCAGCGCTGGGGTCCTGGGTTCAGATCCCACCAAGGAGTTTGTATGTTCTCCCCGTGTTTGCGTGGGTTTCCTCCGGGTTCTCCAGTTTCCTCCTATGCTCTAAAGACATACTGAAAGGGAATGTAGATTGTGAACCCTGATGGGCACAGTGATGATAATGTATGTAAAACACTGTGGAATATGTTAGCGCTATATAAAAATAAAGATTATTATTATCCTATTCGGCAAATACACTGTGTTCCAAATTATTGTGCAAATAATATTTTCTCAGATTTTCCCAAATTACCTATATGAATTGCAGTCATTGTAATTTTCCAGTCAAATAACTATTAGGGTATGTGCACACGATGCAGAAATGCTCAGGATTTTTTCCTGAGCGTTTCTGCATCTCTCTGGCAGGAAAAAACGCATGCGGATTGTACATGCGGTTTCCTGCCAGGGACATGCGGAAATGAAGCGTTCTTCACATGCATTTCCGCATGCGGGTTGACAAGCGCTTCCCAAGAGATTTTAGCATCACTTGGAAAGTGCTTGTCAACTTCACACTATATAAATCCATGCAACCGGCATGGATTTATATAGTGTGTGAATGTCAAAAAATAAAAAATAAATCTATACTTTACCCTCTGATGGCCCCCGGTGTCCTGCTTCATCGGTCCCGGCTGCCGGCAGTGAAGACTTTAGGACCTTCCGACGTCAGCGTCACGTGAACCGTCACATGACTCTGACGTCAGCGAAGGTCCTTCATTCAACCGCGAAGTGCCCGGGAAGCCAGCAGGACGCAGCGCGGGCCGTCAGAAGGTGAGAATATATATATTTTTTATTTTATTCTTTTTTTTTTAATGGTACCTGGGTCTGGATGAGAGTCCTCTCATCCACACCCGGGTACCATCCGCACATTAGACCGCATGAAAAGCGCATCAACATATACAGTGATGCGGATTCCATGCGGTCTAATGCAAGTCAATGGCGGCAAAAGAGCAGCGTTTCCGCAAAATTAATTGACAGCACATGCGGATTTCCATTGGGGAACATTGCTGCCCTTCTACCATGCGTTTTTCATGCGTTTCCGCGGCGTTTACGCAACTGCAAAAACGCCGCGGAAACGCATGAAAAATGCATCGTGTGAACTCAGCCTTAGAGTACAATTGAAAGGTTTTTGTACAAACTGCCTATGATAACAGTATAGTTTTAAAAAATAAAAAACTCAACTGCACTCAAAATGCATGTTCCAAATTATTATGCACAGCAGAGTTTTCAAACTTTTCATTTTAATAAAGAACAAAAAAATGGTCATTTTTGAAATTATAAGCATTAGCAGGTTATTACAAACTGAAATAAAACAGTTTTCAACTCAAAACTTTATTCTAGGTGATGTTACATTTGCTCATAGGACCCCTTGTTCGCAAGGAGCTTCTGAACTCTCTCGTCCATTGAATTTGTCAGGTTTTGGATGGTTTCTGCTTCCAATTGTTTTGCATGAGGACAGAATACCCTCCCAGAGCTGTTACTTAGATGTGAACTGCCTCCCGCCATCATAGACACTCCTTTTGATGATGCTCCAGAGGCTCTCAATGGGGTTGAGGTCTGGGGAGCATGGGTGCCACACCATAAGTTTGTCCCCTTTTATGCCCATAGCAGCCAGAGATGCAGATGTGTTATGTGCAGCATGAGACGGGGCATTATCATGCATGAAAATGATGTTCCTGCGGAATGCACGGTTCTTCTTCTTGAACCATGGAAGGAAGTGCTGTTTGAGAAACTCAACATACATTATGGAGTTTATCTTTACCCCTTCAGGGATCCTAAAAGGGGCCGACAATCTCTCTCCCCATGATTCCAGCCCAAAACATTACTCCACCTCCTCCTTGTTAGCGCCGTAGCCGTGTTTGCATGGGGTGTCCATCAACCAGCCATCCTCCACTCCATCCATCTGGACCATCGAGATCATTCAATGCATGATAATGCCCCGTCTCATGCTGCACATAACACATCTGCATCTCTGGCTGCTATAAGCTTTGAGTGCAGTTTGAGTTTTTTATTTTTTTAAAACTATACTGTTATCATAGGCAGTTTGTACAAAAACCTTTCAATTGTACTCTAATAGTTATTTGACTGGAAAATTACAATGACTGCAATTCATATAGGTAATTTGGGAAAATCTGAGAAAATATTATTTGCATAATAATTTGGAACACAGTGTATTAAGCCGGTGACCAAATAAAGATAATAAAAAAATGACATTGTCCAGCAGAATAGATATAACATGTCTGCTATACGGAACAATACACAATGGTGTCAATTAAATCTACAGTTCATTATGCTAAAAAATCCCTTAGGCTATGTTCACGCATTTTTGCAGCGTTTTTTATGCTTTTTTTAGTGCAAATTTTCAGCTTTTTTTTTACAGTACCAGCAAAGTCTATGAGATTTCAGAAATCCCATGCACACACCTTGTTTTTTTTCCTGACTGTTTTGTCAAAGAAATGCGTTTTTGCAAAATGTAGCATGTCACTTCTTTCAGCGTTTTTGCCGCGTTTTTTACTTAGTTGAAAGAAATGGGTAGAGCAAAAAACGCAAGTATCAGGTTTTGCTTCGTTTTTTGGTGCCAAAACCTCATGACTTTGAGTCAATTATTTTTTTATGCACTAAACTTTATCAGCATGCAGAAGAAACAAATGTACACTGACAAAAACGCCACAGAAAATGCTGTCAAAAACTCAGCAAAACCTGCTTTTTTTTACTTGCTTCTTTACTGCCAATAGAGCAGGTTTTTCCTGCAGAAAGAAACACATCAAAACGCATCTAGTGAACATAGCCTTGCACAGCTCTGTAGACTAAAATATATATAAGATATGACTCTCAGAATATGAAGGCACAGAAAATATTTTTTTTATCTAATTGTATGTTTCTCTATGTTAGCATTGGGGACACAGGATCATGATTGTACCTCCTTCCACTAGGAGGCTTGACCACAGGTGAAAAAATTAAGTGCGATATCTGCCTGGTGGCGTATACCCTATCTTAGGCATCATTCCCACGTTGGTATCTCCAGTACGTGTGGTGCCAGTTTTCACACGTACTGGAGGTACTTACACATCTAGAACCATTCAAATGAATGGGTCTTTGCACATGTCAGTGTGTTTTCACGGACCATGTGTCCGTGGGCAAAACACACTGACATGTCCGTTTTTTACATGCAGCACGGGCCGCAAAATGTCCCACACCTGTGCACATTGATGACACACTGATGGCATCCTTGTGTCATCAGTGTGACACTTACCCGCGCCTAGGAATCAGTGGTACAGTTCCCGCTGTTCCCAAGCGCTGGGTGTTGAAGGCACGTCTCATCATAGTCCCCTGGTTGGGGAGCGATCAGCGCTAGCAACAGACAATGTTGAGAGTAATATTCTGCTCCCGCTGACTCCAAGTGTAAAAATAAGAATAAAATAAAAAAATCCTTATACTCACCTGTCTGAAGATTAAATAAGTGTGCCACCCTGTAATCCATCTGACTGACATTTCTTCATCAGTGTGATCGGCGCCGTGAGGCGGCCGCACACGCTGAGGAGCTGAGTAGAATGATTCGCTACAGCGAGCGGGCCCCTGAACTGCGCTGAGCTCACTGAGCTGTGTCCTGTCACTCAATGATCCGCATGTATAGCTTCATGTGTAATTGTGAGCAGCGACTGTTTAAGTAGGCACAGAAGCGGGATTGTTGCACTGACTATGGCGTCATCGCTGCTCACCATCTTTGTGGAGTCCTCAAAGTCTTGGAGAACTGCACATCTGTCAGACATCCATGCCTACTCTTCAGTTATTATGTGTGGAGGCTAACCAGAATAACGATGGGAGTGTTGGAGCTGGTACTCAACCACTAGTCTCTGCTGCTCACAAAGCCTTGCCAGCAAGTGCAGTACGGAGTTCCAGCAAGTGGGCACATTGCAAACCAGTCAATGAGCTGGCACTTCCATGCACTGCTGCAGAACTGCCAGAGAGGTGGCAGCTATATATGACTTGCATAAACGGGCGCTGACGCGGTTTACCTTGCCCAGAAGCTCTGGCAAATCTGGGTATGTTTTCAGAAACCGCTGAACTACCACGTTGAGCATGTGTGCCAAGCATGGTACATGTGTGAGCTTGCCAAGCTTCACACCTGCCACCAAGTTGTGCACATTATCACATACGACCGTGCCTGTTTGACGGTTCAGCTTCAAAAACCACAGATCTGTCTGGTCTGTTATTCCTTTAAGTAACTCTGCCGCAGTGTGCGGTTTGTTTCCTAGACAAACTAGCTTCAGCAGAGGCTGTTGCTGTTTTGCAGAGGCAGTGCTACAGAGCTTCCTGCTGATATGTGGATGATGTGCTCTGAGATAGCACATCAGAGGTGGAGGATGAGAAGGAGTAGGAGGGGATGCAGGAACTGGTGTAGAAGGTGGAGGAAACCCTGAGAGAAGTAGGGCCAGCAATCCTCGGGATTGGGAGCACATGCGCCGTGCCAAGGTGTGACTTGGCCCCAGCCTTCACAATGTTCACCCAGTAGGCTGTTACGAAAATATAGCATCCCTGGCCACAAGCGCATGTCCACATGTCGGTCATTAAGTGGACAATGTTAGTAAGTACGTTGGTAAGGGCGCAGTTGATGTTCCTGTACACATGCTGATGCAAGGCGGGGACGCCAAATTGAAAGAAAAATTGGCGGCTGGGAACCAAGGAACGACCACCGCCATAAATTGGCGTAAATCCTCCGTGTCTGCCAGCCGAAATGGCAACACTAGAAACTTTCATTTTCGTTCCAAGCACTGAGGTAGGGACAGCTAAACGCTAGGCTGGGAGAAAGATTTGGAAGTGCCTGTTTATTATAAGTCACAAAGTGCAAAGATAGGTCAGTGTTTTGGACAGGGGATTGGGAATCGCCTAGCATAAGGGAAGAGGCAGAGGTGTCACCCAGGTGTCGGCCCACCGAGTCAGGTGCTTAGATGACATGTGCCTGATCATGCTGGTGGTGGTTACATTTTTAGTGGTTAGGCCCCTGCTGATCTTTGCATGTCATAGGTTGCAAATGGCCATTTTGTTTGTCTTAGAACTCTTTAAAAAGAGTCCCAGACTGGGGAACACCTAAGTCTTTGACGGAGAAATTCAGAAGTGTCGGTGTTCTGCGGAACAGTTGCCCGCCTTCTCCCTCTGGTCACCCCACTGCCTCTTCCTGTCTGTTTCAATGTTGCCAATCTCTCTCCCTCAGCGTTGCTGGCCTCGCTGTGCATGCCAGCTTCCTAGGTAAGGATGATGACTTTGTCATCCACCACCTCGACTTCCAGCATTGCACCTTGGTTCTCTTAATATCGTGACTTAACAACAAGACTTAACAGCTACTGTGTCTCATCATCATCTTCCTACTTATCCCAAATCCAGGGTCATTTTTTGTGGCCATGACTGCTGTAAGGTAAGTGCATCACTAAACAGCATGTCCCTCTTGGAACATGCAGGTTGAGAGGCCACAATCAAGAAATCATGTTGTAAAGAGCTTCTCAGTGTGTCTGTGCAATGGTGTCAGTGTGCCGGGCACCGCCTGTCCTTTTATAATGCCTAATGGTGTTAGATGGCTAGCCAATCACAGTAATGCCACAACCAAGATCGCTACAGCATTACAGTGACTCACAGGCAATCCCCGCATGCTTATTGGCTGTGCAACAGGCGGAGGTAACGGTCCTGCTGCTGGGTTGTTGCCCTCCTATGGCTCCCTCCACATCTCCTGGTATCTGCTCCATGCTCTGGACACTGTGCTGACACACACAGCTACCCTTCTTGCCACAGCTCACACTGATGTGCCATCCTGGATGAACTTCACTACCTGAGCAACTTCTGTGGGTTGTACTGTAGACACCACCTAATGCTACTGTACATCTAGGGGTGAGAAAAATGAAAAAAGTGACCAAAACAACAGCCAAAAAGGATGAGAACAGAGAAATGGTCTGTGGTCACCACCTGCAGAACCACTCCTTTATAGGGGATATCTTGCTAATTGCTTATCATTTCCACCAGTTGTCTGCTCCATTTGCACAACAGCAGGAAAAATTGATTCACAATCGGTGTGGCTTCATAACTGGACAGGTAGATTTCACAGAAGTGTTATTGACTTGGAGTTACATTGTGTTGTTTAAGTGTTCCCTTTATTTTTTTGAGCAGTGTATATAGGAGGCTATGTGGGGGCTCATACTGTATATAGGAGGCTATGTGGGGGCTCATACTGTATATAGGAGGCTATGCAGGGCTCATGCTGTATATAGGGGACTATGTAGGGATCATACTAAATATAGAGGGTTGTGTGGGTGCTTATGTGGTATATAGAGGGGCTATGTAGATGCTTATACTTTATATAGTGGGGCTATGTGGGGGTTCATATTGTTTATGAGGCTGTGTGGGGCTCATACTGAATAAAGTGGGTTATGTTTGTGCTTGTACTGTATATAAAGGGGCTATGTGAGTGCTCATACTGTATACAGAGGGGCTATATGGGGGCTCATACTGTATTCAAGAGGCCGTGTGGAGGCTCATGTGGGATGTAGGGGGTTTTCCGCATACTTAATTCTGCTCAATATTAAGGGAGAATATTAATATAATTATAATTAATATGTTAATATTAATATTGAGCATAATTAATTCCAGCCTATTGGTTTGGCCATCAAGATCAGTCACAGTCTCTCATGTGGACCCTCAGGAAAATTAAATGCCCACCCCTGATATATGCCATCACATCTTATCCTGTATATGCCGTCTGATGTCGGTAGCCACAGTATATGATATACCAGTGACATATTGTTCCATATACTGGACGTGCACAGACATCCTGTTATATAGAGGATAAAATGTGGCTGGTGTAATATATGATGTCTGTAATCATAGGATAATATGTGACTATTGTATATTATACCGTGTGATGGCTGTAGCCACATTATGACATATACCAGTCACATATTATTCTCCTGTATGTAATATATTATGTGTAGCTAAATGGAGAATGAGCCTGCACCACCTTCTAAGCGCATAATGACCGCACCTGAATCTTAACGGCAAATTCACATCGCATAAACCTGCGGTGCCAGCTTTAAAATGCAGAAACAATAGTCCAATAGAGAGAAGATGATGAAAAGCTACACTCACCGTTTATGTAAAAATAAGAGTCCTTTATTTCATATTCAAATAAAATGAATGGAAAGCAGGGAGTGCGGGGAGGAGGTGGAGGACAGCTGTTTCACGCTCTGACTAGCGCTTCTGCGGGTCCATGTGACACAGCTGTCCTCCACCTCCTCCCCGCACTCCCTGCTTTCCATTCATTTTATCGGAATATGAAATAAAGGACTCTTATTTTTACATAAACGGCGAGTGCAGCTTTTCATCATCTTCTCTCTATTGGAATATATTATGTGTACTGACATCAGGTTGCATATACTAAATAAGATGTGGCTGGTATAATATCTGATGTTCTGTACTCTTAGTATAATATATACCATCAGATACTATACTCTATCACATCTGATATTTGTATATCATCATATTAGTACACCATCATATTATATCATATACCAGTCACATATTATCCTGTGCACTGTATGTGGTATATTGTGGCTGGTGCATGATATACGGACTACAGAGGTTATATTCAGGATAAAATGCAGCTGGTAGAATATCTCATATTCTATGCCTTTATATACAATCACATATTATCCTGTATGTGACATGGGGTGTCAGTATATCATACACCAGACACATATTCTCCTGTATACTGGATGAGCATCAGATGTTACATACAGCATAAGGGTTCATGCAGACGTCTGTGGATATCAGTCCGATCACGGACCACAATGCACGGACTGGCCACGGGTCTACCAACCAGAACAGAAATATATGAAGCTGGAACTTTGACCAGTCCGTGCATTGTGGTTCGTGATCCACATTTGTCTGCATGAGCCCTAATATGTGATATTTCACTCTATGACCATTTTTCATGTTCTAGAGTTCAGGCGTGCATTGATATCTTGTCCAAGTGAGTAAGTTTGAAAAAAACACAAAAAGCTATTCAGAGTTACCGCTTTGCAGAATCATGGATTACAATGGTCAGGTGTAACACTACTATACTTATGACCACCTTTAGGGCTCATGCACACAACTGTTTAAATGAAACGAGCGCTGTCTGTGGTTTTGAAGGCTAGCACTCATTCCCATGTTGGCAGCACGCATGATTTGCCACAGAAAATCGGATGGCGGTTGACCATTCTAGTCTATGCGTCTGTGAAAAAAATGGGACCGGACTCAGATTATCCAGACTAACATACTGGTGAAGGTGTAGAAACTTTAGTTTTCTCTCCACCTCTGAGAAAATCAGATCCCACTCTGATTAGCAAAATTGGAGCATTTTTCTCCCCAGCCTCACACTGAGTACATGCTGATGTTTAACAGCTAAGATAACTAGTTATATTGATCCTTTATCACTGACCTCTGTTCACCTACATGATTGCACTGGTACAGACAGCAACATTTATCTGTAATTGCATAGCTGAATCCCAATAACCTTGTTACCTCTAATTTATGAAGAAGTCATGTAAATATGATACCGATGGGCTGCGACTCATGGGCCACTGTTGTGTGCTGGTTGTGTTGTATGCTTTACATTGTGAAAATCGATAGCACAATTTTACCAGAGATGCCTACATATTTACATAGAACTGTAATTCAAGTGACACACAATAGAAGTTCAACCGAACAAAATGTGGGATGAAGTAGATGTCTATGATGTCTATAATACATGAGTAATATTATGTGGCATACAGTGTGCAAAGTACAAAGCTGTCTTACCTATAAGCAGGTTACATTGTCGGTGATGAACACACTACTCCATAGCTGAGCCGTGCAGACAGATACAGTGATAACCGAGGTACGGGAGTACCCCGGTATGGAGGAAGGACCTGCTGAAGAATATACTAAACAATCCTCTCACTGAGAAGAGACAAACATAAGTGACATGAGCACCAATGGGAAATCTGGAACTGTGTGCTTCACTTGTGGTACCTATAAGGCTATGTTCACACATGGCATTTTTTAAGAGTTTTTTTATGCTGTATTTTACAGTACCAGCAAAGTCTGTAAGATTCCAGAAATCTCGTGCACACACCTTGTTTTTTGTTTGATCAGTATATTGTGCTTTGCATGTTTTTTTTTTTTGAGAACAGAGCATGTCACTACTTTCAGCGTTTTTTCAGCATTTTTCATCCATTGGAACTAATGGGTGCTGAAAAAACACCTAGTGTGAACATAGCTATCAGGTTTTTCTGCGTTTTTAGTGAAAAAAGCAAGTAGAGCAGTATGTGAAACTCATTTATTTTTGTGGTTTTACCATCTTGTCTTGGTCACCTGAGATGGCAGTTTGGATTGTACAGTTTAATTAAATTAGTGATGCGTAAACATTGGCTCAGCTAGGTGTAAGATTGAACTATTCCTGTGGCCCATGTAAATTTTCACAGTATACGTGTGAAATTGAATAATGCCTGAGCAATTCATTGACAGATCATAATGTGAAAATAAATAGTATCATACAAACTCAATGCACTGCCAGTGTTTTAGTTAAACTATTCTTAAACAATTCACCTCCCCCACTTTTACATTTGAAATTATGGTTAACCCCTTAAGGACCAAGCCACTTTGTAGGTTAATGACCAGGCCTTATTTTTTTAAATCTGACCACTGTCACTTTATGAGTTAATGACTCTAGAACTCTTCAACGGATCCCACTTATTCTGAGATTGTTTTTTCGTGACATATTGTACTTCATGATAGTTGTAAAATTTATTAGATATGACTTGCGTTCATTTGTGAAAAAATGGAAATTTTCAAATTTAGAATTGTTATACCGTTAAATCAGAGCGATATGTCACACAAAATAGTTAATAAATAACATTTCCCACATGTCTACTTTACATCAGCAAAATTTTGGAACCAAAATTTTTTTCGTTATAAAGTTATAAGGGTTAAAAGTTGACCAGCGATTTCTCATTTTTCCAACAAAATTTATAAAACCAATTTTTAGGGACCACATCACATTTGAAGTGACTTTGAGGGGCGTTTATGACAGAAAATACCCAAAAGTGACACCATTCTAAAAACTGCACCCCTCATGGAGCTCAAAACCACAATCAAGAAGTTTATTAACCCTTCAGGTGCTTCACAGGAACTAAAGCAATGAGGAAGAAAAAAATTAACACTTAACTTTTTCTCACAAAAAATTGAATTTAGACCCAATTTTTTTTATTTTCACAAGGGTAACAGATAAAAATGGACCCCAAAATGTATTGTGTCATTTCTCCTGAGCACACTGATACCCCATATGTGAGGGAAAACCTCTGTTTGGGCACACGGCAGGGCTTGGAGGGGACGAAGTGCCATTTGACTTTTTGAATTCAAAATTTGCTGGAATAATTAGTCGACACCATGTCGCATTTGGAGAGGTCCTGATGTGCCAAAACCGTGGAAAACGCCCACATGTGACCCCATTTTGGAAACTAGACCCCTCAATAAACTTATCTAGATGTGTGGTGAGCACTTTGAACTCCCAGGTGCTTCACAGAAGTTTGTAACGTAAAGCCGTGAAAATAAAAAATCTAATTTTTTCCATCAACAAAAATGTTTAGCCCCAAATTTTTTATTTTCACAAGGGTAACAGAAGAAAATGGACCTCTCATTTTGTTGTGCAATTTCTTCTGAGTTTGCCAATACCCTACATGTAATTAGGTCCAATATTTTTATTTTCACAAGCATACCAGGAGAAAATTGACTGAAAAAGTTGTGCAATTTCTCCCGAGTACGCTGATACCCCATATGTGGGGGAAAATCACTGTTTGGGCACACCACAAGGCTCGGAATGGAAGGAGCACCGTTTGACTTTTTGATCGCAAAATTGGCTGGAATTGAGAGCAGACCCCATGTCACATTTTGGAGAGCCCCTAATGCGCCTAAACAGTGGAAACCCCCCACAAGTGACCCCATTTTGGAGACTACACCGCTCAAGGAACTTATCTAAATGTGTGGTGAGCACTTTGAACCCCCAGGTGCTTCACAGAACTTTATGACATAGAGCCATGAAAATGAAAAGATCATTTTTTTTCCACCAACAAAAATGTTTAGCCCCAAATTTTTTATTTTCACAAGGGTAACAGAAGAAAATGGACCTCTCATTTTGTTGTGCAATTTCTTCTGAGTTTGCCAATACCCTACATGTAATTAGGAACTAATTTTGAGGCATAGTGCAAAGGTCAGAATGGAAGGAGCATTATATTGTAGTGCAGATTTTACTGTTATGGTTTGCAGGTGCCATCACCCACTGGGAGATTCCTTGAGGTGCCATAACAGCAGAATTACCCGTAAGTGACCCCATTTTACAAACTATGATCATATTGACACCACAGATGTCACAGAATTTTATACCATTGGGCAGTGATCAAAAAATAATTACATTTTTATCGCAAAAGTTTTGCTTTAGCCCCAGATTTTACATTTTAATGGATAAAACTGGCACCAAAGTGTGTACCACAATTTCTTCTGAACTTGGCAATACCCCCCCATATGTGGCTGTACAGTACTGCTTAGCCACACGGCGACACTCGGGAGGGACGGAACGCTATCTGCCTGCTGGAGTGTAGATTTTCCTAGAATAGTTTGCGGACTCAATATACAGAGCCCCTAAATGCTAGAAGAGCAGAATCCCCCCCTCAGGTGACCCTATTTTGGAAATTATACCCCTGCCAAACATGTGGATGCTAACTGTGGTTTAGGCACACACTGGAGCTCAGAAGTGGGGGGGGGATTAGAATTTCAGAGTGCAGAATTTGCTGAATTTCTTTTGGGGGCAATTTCACTTTTCCAGATCCTTTGTGCTACCAGTGACGTGGAAGCCCCCTGTGTTTCCATTTATAGATGGATTTTTTGTGGATTGAGTTGAAGCTTTTATTGGGAACATTTTACATAACATTTGGGATCACATTTATCCTGCGCTCTATGCTGGGCAATTGCTTTGGGGCTTCCATCCTAATCTCTGAGTGACGTGATTCAAATAACACCCCTGCAGGGATCCATTCACTCTAACGAGGTAGCAGAGTTACTCTGGACTCTGTCTGGCCTCTGTTCAGCGTTGTCCTTCTTTTCAGAGGTGCCCAAAACTGTGGCCGACCGCGTTTTCATGCACGCATAAAGACAGACGCCGCCGGATCACAGGTCAGACGGAGTACACAGTGCCTCCATCTGCCTCATTATAGGGAATCTTCCTTGGGGACAGTCGTGTGAAGGCTTGTTTTTTGCGGAATGAGTTGATGTTTTTATTTGTACCATTTTCGGGCACATGACATTTTTTGATCGCTTCCTATTCCAAATTTTAAGGAGGGAGAATGAACAAAAACCGGCAATTCAGGAATTGTTTTTTTTTTATGCTGTTCTGCGTGTGGTAAAATTGATCAGGCAGCTTCATTTTTCAGGTTGGTGCGATTACATGGGTACCACATTTATAGCTTTTTTTATGTTTTGGCGCTTTTACACAATAAAACCTTTTATAAAAAATTTTTTTTTTTTTGCATCGCTTTATTCTGAGAGCTATAACTTTTTCATTTTTCAGATGATGGAGCTGTATGGCAGCTTGTTATTTGCGGGACAAGATGACATTTTCACCAACATTGTATTATATTCGTTTTTTTATCTAGTTTTATTCCACTTTTTTTCCAATGGTATGATGATAAAGCATTGTTTGCCTCTTTGTTTTTTTTTTTTTTTTTTTTCGGCGTTCACTGAAGGGGTTAACTAGTGTGACACTTTTATAGGTTGGGTCGTTCTGGAAGTGGCGATACCAAATATTTGTATTTCATTTATTTATTTATTTTTTACTTAAAAATGTGTATTTATTAGTGTAATATTTTTATTATTATTATTTTGTAATATTTTTTTTACTTTTTTACTTTGTATCTTTATGGGACTTTCACTTTTTTTCCTTTGATCACAGGTACAATGTATTGCAGTGCACTAGATTGTAATGCATTATACCTATAGTGAAAGCTACTGAGACCATACTGTGGGCATGGTCTCAGCAGCTTTCTGTAGCAAAATCCTGAACAAACCTTCCTGACAAGAGATCAGGCTTTGCTGCAGAAAAAAAAACGCACTGTGTGAGCATAGCCTAATGTTGATGTCTTCTTATATGGTAGGAGGGCCTGACAGCAACTTCTAACTTTGCAAACCCCCCTCTCTCCCCCCAAAAGCTACACCAACTACGGGTTATCCCTCCAATAGCTATGAGGACCCTCATTGAATTCTAATCCAATCAGCCAAGCTAGAAACAGAGATTTCACTTTTTTTGGCCTTTTTTTAGTACAAAAATGTCAAAGTGTTATTGCTTAATAAACTAGATATATTGGGTCAGCCTTATATTGGGAACACAGGTATTCTTGTTGTACCATCAGCTGTAATATCTCCTTACAGAAAATGTAGTAACAGTTTTTGGCCTGAACCTCTATGTGTGGTGAAGGGATGTTACCCACTTGGGAGCGTCGAAGGCAAACAGGAAGCGTTTTCATTTAAATGTCCATAGCGGTTTATTTACTTCATAAACCGGTCAAAAGCAAAATGCAAACAAAAAGCCTTTAGTGTAGGCAAAAACAAAGAAAACAGTACTTTAAGAAAAGTCTCTAGTAAACCGGTCCTGTGGTCACACAGGCTGGATAGCATCCAGTACACAGCTCAGTCGGGAAACAACCACACACAGGAGGCCTTCTCCCTCCAGATACACAGACAATGTGCCAAACAACAGCCTCCATTATATAGGCTGTTGACCACACCTAGAGGTGAGGTATGTCGGTAGCTAGACCCGTCCAACTCTCATAGCTACCAATAACCCGGTCCCAGGTGCACCAAATAATCTTCTTAGTGCTTACGTGCACTAGAGAAACACTCCGGGCTGCATCACGTAGGGCAGCCATCTCTATGACACATACCTCCCATCGACTATGCGACCATTAGCCACCTTTCAGTGGATAGTAAATTTTGTCCAGTGTAACAACATCATGAAAAGTGACAAAATGTGCCATCCACACACACGGGAGGGCATCCCAATAAAAGAATGCTTCACATGTGAATCATCCTTTTTGTTATATGCCATAAAATATCTATGTGGACTGATTTATAAATGATAACAGATTTATTAAGTACCTAACACATAAGGGACTGCATATCCTGCAAAAGTTGCAAAAAAAAAGAATAGATGCAATTTTCATATAGTCCGTCGCCAGCACGTTTTCCCATACTGTGCTGCCTATAGACTCCCGGTAAAAAGGTCTTTCAGCTCTATGCCGTTTCCATCAAGCTAATTACACCATTGCTCAATTTAGATTTCAGGTATTGGAACACATTCACAACACAACGCTTAGACGAGTTGGTAATTATCAACAGGATTTAAAGCGAAAGGAAGCATTATAGATCCATCGGTTACAAACTCTTCACCCTAAGGGTCTTATGGGGAGTATCACATTTCCAGTTTTATACACAAATTTTTTCCCATCGCTTATAAATTGATTACTATATGGGTTTACTCACATCCCTCTTTCTACAGAATGGCTAGGACACAGATCATCCATATTATTGGTATATTCTTTTCCTTATAACAGTTTCTATTCCTCATTATCTTTTTTCCTTATTTCCCCTTTCTTTACAATATGGGCCTTTTTATCTTTCAACTTATAATCTTTCTCCTCTATCCTCTCTTTTTTTATTTCTCTGTTTAATGCATCCATATATTCCTCTCCCTTCCTCTTCTACCTCTAAAAGTCATATTCTCGATACGAACACCACTTTCCAATCTGTGACATACTCCTTATGCATGCACCACCCAAATACTTGGCAGAGGAATACTATCTATATGTAAGACACCTTAGGACTCCCATACACCCTGTACCCATGTGTATTTTACAAATAATCTCAGTATACATAATGCACATGTGCAGTTACTACCTCTCGTCATCCAAAACACGTCCCTTTATATCCGCCCAATATCACACGCTGATGTTAATCACATCCTATACAGGTGTATACAAATAGACCACAGAGGACATAGTAGAACTCCATAAATAGTAACTATGGCCACCTTTATCCAGCATTAACTTCACAATTTCTTGCCTGTGTTCTACTGTAAAAAGAAAGCCATTTTTGAAAGCAAACCATAAGAAATCCCATTTACAGTTTGCAAAAAGTCATGTAGGTGCCACAGCTAGCATATGTAAGAAGGTGCTCTGGGCAGATGAGATCAAAGTAGAAAATGTTGGGCTAAATTCAAATCACTGCGAGGTGGAAAACTAACACTACACATCACCCTGTAAACACCATCCCCACTATCAAACATGATGGTGGCAGCATTATGATGTGGAGTGGAAAGAGGCTTTTTTTCAGCAGGGAGAGAAGATGGATGGAGTTAAATACAGAACAATCCTGGAGGAAAACCTGTTTCAAGGTGAAAAACACTTGATACTGAGGCGTAGGTTCACTTTCCAGCAGGACAACGATCCTAAACATACTGCCAGACTTACAATGGTATGGTTTAGATCTAAGCATATTCTTGTGTGTGAATGGCCCAGTCAAAGTCCAGACCTACATCCCATTGAGAATCTAAGGCAAGATGTGAAAATTTCTGTTCACAAACACTCTCCATCCAATCTCACTGAGCTAGAGCTAGTAAGGAAGGAAAGAGGGGGAAGAGCTCACCACTCTGTGTAGTCACTATATCCCGGTTGTAGACTGTGTGGAGGGTGCCTGATACTGCTAGTAGAGCACAGCCAATGGCAGGAGAATTGAAAGAGTGCGGCACTTCCAACTAACGATTTAGTAAAATGGAAATTTTATTGAAATAACATTAAAACTTTGGAATCCAAATCACATGTTAAATTCCTGATGCGTTTCCAGACTACGGCCACTGTGCACCAGAAACGCATCGGACTTTTAAAATGTGATTTGGGTTGCAAAGTTTTTCAATAAAGTTCCCATTTTAGTAAATCGCTGGATGGAAGTGCCGCACACCTTTTTGTTCTCCTTCCATGAGCTAGAGCTAGTTTGCAAAGAATGGGCAAACATAGTCTCTAAATGTTCAATGCTGGTAGAGAACTACCCCAAACGACTTGTAACAGTAATTGCATCCTACAAAGTATTGACTCAGGGGGGCTGAATACAAATGTCATTTCTGGGGCAGCTGCGAGCTGCTATTTTTAACCTAGGAAGGCAAACATGTTCAGCCACTATCCCCATGATTAGCAACCAGCAGCACTTTGGATGCAGCATATTTTTGCTGCATCCAAAAAGCTGTGTTATTATGCTGCATATTGTTTTGTCAATACATGCGGATCCACCGCATGTAATGACATTTCAATCAGTCATAATCTGCAGTGGAGAGTAACGTCTCCGCTACAGAAATTGATCTGCTGTGAGTGAGTTTGGGTATGTGCCCATGATCAGGAAATGCTGCAAGTTTGAAGATGCAGCATCAGTTCTGCAGCGGCCAGATGTTACAACATAGTGGATGGAATTTCTGTAAATTCCATGTCCACTATGCATGCATCTGAGGCTGCGGAGCACCCGTGGAAACTGACGTGCTCGTGTCTCTCAGGACCACAGCATGTAAAATTTACTTGCCGAGTCGCTAATCTCTGCAACAGAAATTTAGCAACTTTAATGTATTGAATGCTGTAAATCTGCATCCGTGAACACATGCAGATTTATCTGTGTTCACTAGAACGCAGCATTTTGGACACAAAAAAATATGCTGCGTCCAAAGCGCTGCCATGTCTGGATCGTGGGCACATAGCCTAAAATTAAAAGAAATGACTTGTGCTCCCACATTTTCATAGCCAGTAGAGGGAAAGCCGACTGCTGGGAGCTGATATTAGTAGCCGGGAAAGGGGCCATTAGCCAAAAATGTTCCCTGGCTATTAATAACAGCCCACAGCTATTTGCTTAGCCTTTCAGCAGCAGAAGGGAAGAAAGGGAGACACAGATCCATTACTAGTGGGTAGGCGGAGCCCCACAGGATAGTTCCCCTCAGATTAGAAAAAGTGACGACCGGCCCCTCCAGCTTAGGCTCCTCCTACTCCCATGTTCTTCAGTCTAAAATTTGAGGTCGCAGAGGATAGTCGCTGCCTTTGCAGCTCCTCAGAAGAATTTTTTATTTTACTCCGGAGACCTGGACTCCCCGTGGTCTAGAGGTCTCAGGGGGTCTCGGTGCTGCTGGGACCCCTGACCCTCCCCTGGCAGATCTGTGTACCCCCTAAGGAGGTCCCCGCAGAAGCCTGCCGGCCCCGGGGGATACAGGGCGCTCCCTGGCGGAGACGCACACCGCTTCTGTGGGGTCCCTGCGCGCTCCGCCGTGGGGGGGAGCAAAGGGCCACGGATCCACACATCCCTGGGGGTCCCTGTGGCGCTCAGCTGGGTAAGTGCTCTCTGTGGTCTGAGGGCTTCAGCGGCTGCTGCGGCAGCCGCTGTTACTGTTTCATGTGGTGACTGCTTTTTTTGTCCCTGCAGGAGGATATCTCCGCTGCAGGCGTTTGTGTTATCGGCAGGGGAGCGGGGACAGAGGAGCGCGGGCTCCGTTAGTAGCGGCAGCAGGGGGCGTGGCTTCGCGCCTCTCTGCTGCCTGTCATCATAGCCTCAGACAGGAAGTGCCAGGAAAGCGCGCGCTGGAGCTGACCCAGCTGTGGTAGCAGAATCACACATCCTCGGTTCCTGTACCCATTGTAAGGGGTTATTACCGCCTTATCCGCGACGCTCGCAACTGTGTGGCGGCATGTCGGATCAGGGGGCGCGGACCTCTCTCCCGGCCCGCTTCAGGATCGGTCACGCGTAACTGATACGCCGGGGTCTTCGGCGTCAGGTTCGACACTGGTCGGGGGTCTCAGTGATGTTAAAGTGGAGGCGCTCACTCGCTCCATTGACAGTCTGACCTCCTGGGTCATTGGGTATCAGCTAAGTCCCAACCGACGTCACGAGGCAAGAAGCGCCACAGGCCTGTGGTGGCGCTGTCTCCTCCGCGCAGTGCGTCGGAGGCTACGGAATCACTGACAGACTTTGCTGGTGAGATCTCCGATTCTGATGAAGAGGATCGGCAGGGTCGCTCTGCTTCGCTTTCGGGCCGCGTGGACGCCTTTATTGGAGCTATGCGGGAAGCGTTACAGCTGTCTGAAGAGGCGCCCTGGCAAGTCGGCCCGGCTGTATCAGGAGTCGTGTCGGGCTCGCTCGATGCTGCCAGCGCACGACGAACTTAACGAGGTGGTGGAGAAGGAACGCCTGTGTCCGGATAAACGCTTCCAGGGGATGCGGTGTTTTGATGCCGTGTATCCCTGCTCCACGGAGACGATCGCTAATTGGGTCCCCTCTCCGGAAGTGGACGTGCCATTGTCTCAGCTGAGCAAATCCTCTTTGCTTCCTGTTAAAGGGAAGGCGAGTCTACAGGAACCGCTGGACAGAAGGACGGAGTTAGCGGCGAAGTCCATCTACGAGGCCGCGGGTCATGGATTTCGAGCGGCCTTGGGGGCCATGTGGGCTAGTGAGGCTTCTCTGCGGTGGTTGGCTCAGCTGCGGACGGCGTGGCAAGATGGGACTCCGCTGTCTGAGGTGGAAAGGCTTTTCCAGCTGTTGGAAGAGGCGGCCTGATATGGCAGGGACGCAGTGCTGGATACTACTTCGGTTCTGTCCAGGACTCAATCCTCGGCCGTCACAGTCAGGAGAGCACTGTGGCTTAAACAGTGGACTGGAGATGCAGTATCCAAACAAGGTCTGCTGAGTCTGGCGTACAAGGGCGGTCAGCTTTTTGGTTCGGACCTCATGGAGCTGATTGCTAAGGCCAAGGCCAAGGATTCGGCTTTGCCGCAGCGGAAAGCAGCGGTTTCTACGTCTGGCAAGTCAAGTTCCGGTAGTGGTCATTGGTCCTTTCGGCCCAGGGGACGGTTCGGTCAGCCCTCTTGGAGATCGGGTCGTCCCTCGTCTTCCGGGAAAAAGACCACCCAGAAATCCCGTACTCCCTGGAAACAACATTTCCGTCAGGACAAACGGGAGGTTGACAAAAAGCCCGCTAAGGCGGACTGACGCCAGGAACCCTCTCGAAGGCTCTCGGGTGGGAGGTCGTCTGCTACAATTCGGGTCGATTTGGGCGTCCCACGTATCGGACGCCTGGGTGACGCGGGTTATGTTGGCAGGCTATTTCATAGAGTTTCATTCTCGACCCCCGGACAGGTTTCGTCAGTCATGTATCCCGTCCGAGCCCAAGCTAGCTGCCGCACTGCTGCGGGAGGTCGACTCTCTTCTGCAGCAGGGTGTGGTGGTTCCGGTTCCACCGGAGGACCAGGGAAGGGGGTTTTACTCCAACCTTTTTGTGGTTCCCAAAAAGGAGTACAAGTTTCGCCCCATTCTGGACCTAAAAGAATTGAATGTTCATGTATGGACCCGGAAATTCCGTATGGAGTCTCTTCGCTCTGTTCGTGGCGGCCCTGTCACAGTACGATTTCTTGGTGTCGATCGACATCCTCGACGCCTATTTGCATGTCCCTATCGGCAGGGCTCACCAGCGCTTCCTACGTTTCGCCATAGTTCAGGCCCATTACCAATTTGTGGCCCTACCATTCGGGTTGGCCTCGGTTCCCAGGGTTTTTACAAAGATTCTGGCGCCGCTCATGGCGCTCCTTCGAAGGCAAGGAGTTACGATTCTCCCCTACCTGGACGACCTGTTAATTGTGTCGCCCACAGCGGAGGAGGCGGTGACAGCTCGCGATCTCTCCCTTCAGCACCTGGAGGACTTCGGGTGGCTGGTCAATTGGAAGAAGTCGTCATTGGAGCCGTCGCAGTCAATCCTGTTCTTGGGGATGCATTTCGACACTTTAGGGGCAGTGGTGTCCCTGCCTCCGGACAAACAAGCGAACCTGCGTCACCATGTCCAGGCTATGAGGTCGGCGATGGCGATGTCCCTTCGGAAGTGTATGCGCCTTCTGGGTCTGATGGTGGCGGCAATGAAAGCGGTACCGTTTGCACAATTTCATTCCCGGGGTCTCCAAGATCTTATTCTGACCCGTTGGGATTGATCGCTGGATCGCTGTATCGGTATCTCCCGCAGGGTGCGAGAATCTCTTGGATGGTGTTTACGTCCGGAGGCTTTATCCCTGGGGAAATCCTTCCTCCTCCCACGGATGTCGGTCATTACCACCGATGCCAGCCTGACTGGCTGGGGGGGGTTTGGAACGATCTCTGGGTTCAGGGGGTCTGGTCGTCAGAGGAGTCTTCTCTGCCGATCAACATCCTGGAGTTGAAAGCGATATTTCTCTGCCTCCGACATTGGACGGTCCCTTTGAGCGGTCTGCCGGTCCGGATTCAGACAGACAATGCGACAGCTGTCGCGTATATCAACCATCAGGGCGGGACGAGGAGTTCCAGACTCATGATGGAGGTCTCTCGGATCCTGGTTTGGGCTGAGTCCAGGGTTCCAGCCATTTCCGCGATTCAAATCCCAGGAGTGCTGAATACCATGACGGACTTCCTCAGTCGCGAGCAGGTGGATCCCGGAAAATGGAGTCTTCATCCGGATGTTTTTGCACTGCTGTGCTCCCGTTGGGGGACTTGATGGCATCCAGGCTGAACGCCAGGATTCCGACGTTCATGTCCAGGTACAGGGACCCGGAGGCTGTGGCGGTAGATGCTCTAGTGGCCCCGTGGGACCAGTTCGAACTGATTCCGCCGGTATCCTTACTTCCTCTGGTCATCCGGCGGATCAAACTCGAACGAATTCCGTCAATTTTGGTGGCGCCGGATTGTCCACGGAGGGCGTGGTATTCAACGCTGGTGTCTCTCCTGGCGGCGCCTCTGTTTCCACTGCCTCTTCGCCCGGACCTGTTAACCCAAGGGCCCATTTGTCATCCGGACCTGAAGTCGCTTTGTTTGACGGCGTGGCACTTGAGACCGAGATCTTGACCCGTCGTGGGTTTTTGGCCGAGGTCATTGCCACCTTGCGGGCAGCCAGAGGTCCAGCTACGACTAGGATTTATCACAGAACTTGGGAGGCCTTCTATTCATGGTGTTCTGGATTGTCAAGGAACCCGAGGGTTTTTTCCATTCCCAACTTCTTGGCTTTTCTGCAATGCGGTTTGGCCAAGGGTCTGGCGGTTGGTACCTTGCGGGGTCAGGTATCTTGCTTTTTCGGAAGGCGATTGCCTCGCGCAGGGATGTGCGCTCTTTTTTTCGTGGGGTAGCACGTCAGTTTCCGCCTCGGAGGGCGTTTGTGGCTCCTTGGCAGCTCAATCTAGTCTTGGAGGCTCTTCAGCATGGGCTGTTTGAGCCTATGGATTCAACTACGCTTTACTTGCTTTCTTGGAAGGTGGCCTTCCTGATGGCGGTCACCTCTTTTCAGAAGGGTTTCTGAGTTGGCGGCACTGTCTTGCTCGCCCCCTTTTCTCGAGTTCCACTCGGATTGCGTGGTGCTTCGTACCCGTGGCGATTTTCTGCCTAAAGTGGTGTCGCGTTTCCACGTCAATCAGGACATCGTGTTGCCCTCCCTCTGTCCGAATCCGAAAAGTCCAAAGGAGCGAGCCTTGCACTCGTTGGATTTGGTGCGGGCTTTGAAGTTCTATCTTTCAATCACACAACGGTTTCGGAAGTCGGACTCTCTTTTTGTGATTTCTGCTGGTCGTCGGCGTGGTCAGCGGGCCTCCAAGGACACTATAGCTTAGTGGATACATTCGGCTATCCTGGAAGCGTACCGGCTCAAGGGCAAGCCTTGTCCGGTTAAGGTTCGAGCTCATTCCACGAGAGCTGTTGGTTCGTCGTGGGCTTTTCATCAGGGGGCCTCGGCAGCGCAGCTCTGCCGGGCGGCTACCTGGCGCTCCATTCACACCTTTACTAAATTTTATAAAGTGGACGTGAGTGCTTCCGCCGATGCGGCCTTGGGACGCAGGGTCCTGCAGGCGGCGGCGGTTTAGGTTATCTCTTTATCTAGTTTTGGCGCTTGTTGCTCGCTTTACTAAGTTGTTGGGGTGTTGGCGATTCTGCCACTGTTTCCCACCCTTGAGTTCTGGACTGCTTTGGGACGTCCCACTAGTAATGAATCTGTGTCTCCCTTCCTTCCCTTCTGCTGCTGAAAGACGGATTTTGGTAAGACCTTACCTGTAAAATCCTTTTCAGCGAAGGAAGGAAGGGAGACACAGCACCCTCCCATGGCAGAAGTGCATTATTGTTTTCCAGATGCGGCGCGACTCCTCTCTGATGGCGGTCATCTGGGCTGGGGTCGGCGCGCTAGGGCTCTGTTCCAGTATTGCCAGCTCATCGCAGTTGTCAGGTCCAGTGAGTAGTGCCTGGGACTGTGTGTTTTTTTTCTGTTATATGCATAACCTGTTCTCTTGCATTTCTGAATTTTCGGAAGGGGTGGTGTTGTTCCGCTGGTGTTGTCTGCTCTTCCTTAGCTTGTGTACGGACTGAAGAACATGGGAGTAGGAGGAGCCTAAGCTGGAGGGGCCGGTCGTCACTTTTTATAAATCTGAGGTGAACTATCCTGTGGGGCTCCGCCTATCCACTAGTAATGGATCTGTGTCTCCCTTCCTTCCTTCGCTGAAAAGGATTTTACAGGTAAGGTCTTACCAAAATCCGTCTTTACTGGCTAGATTACAGAGGACCCCAGAATAAAATTGACATAGGGTACCCCTATAGAATCTAACCAGCAGACAGCTGTGAGCTGATTTTAATAGCGAGAGAAGGGGCCATGTATACTAGTCCCCGCTGAGGCTAATAATATCAGCTCTCAGCAGCCCCACTACTGACACGTCCATGAGATGCACCAAATCTGGCGCTTAGTCTATGCTCGCCAACTTGCCCTGGTGCGGTGGCAAGTGTAGTAATATGGTTGAGGTTCATGTAGGCCGTGTATTGGCAGCTGACATGAAGCCCAGGTTAATAATGGATGGTGTCTATAAGACACCCCCTTAATAACCCCGTAGTACAGTTTTTGACATTTTTTAAATAGACACGGCCAGAATGAAGTCTTTTATTTTAAATAAAATTCCACACGGTTTTTAATCTTTTATTTAAAAATAAAAAAACACTGTATACTCACTTAACTCCTAATTGCTGATGCCCTCATCTCCTGTAAGAAAGCAAAAATAAAAAAACACCCTAACCCGCCATGATGATGTAATCAACAGTGTCCCACAATGATCCGGGTCACTTCTACAGCAGCCACATGAGCAATCACCAATGTGGCTGTTGTAGAAGACAGCGCTGCAATACACTGACAGGAGTGTATTCACAGTGTACATTGCTGTGCTGCAGGATAGAGGTCGCTGGAGTTCAATCAGCCGATGATTAGCTGAGAGCTCCAGTGACCTCACTTACTGCATCAGTGTTGCGTGACAAAATTCACACGCAGCATCGGTGCCACAAGTGAGGTCTCCGGAGCTCGTCAGCTGGTTTTCAGCTGATGAACTCCGGTGAACTCAGTTCCAGCAGCGCTGTACACTGCCGGGAGCGATCACGCTCCCGTCAGTGTATCGCCGGATGATCAGATTGCCGTAGTACACCCTGGGTATAGCAGACAGGTGTTTTTATTTTAATATTGATTTATTTTATTTTTTTACACAGACTACTCATCCCCTCAGCCGCACCTGATCACGCTATTGTCAACGGGAGCGGCCGTCGGATCATGGGAGGAGTAGCCTCCCCCAGGCAATTCTTTGTGCTTTTATGCCACAGTTTTGACTCATTGACTTAAATTGAGTCAGTCAAATATGAAGCAAACCTCCGCAGCAAATCCACAAATATTTTTATACCTGCATTTTTGCTGCGGACTTGACTGACTCAATTCAAGTCTATGGGTGAACAATGCCGCAAAAACGCACAAAGAATTGACAAGCTGCCAATCTATACGCAGTGATAATTCTGACAGGATTGTCGTTGCATTAGCTGGCACACCGATTACCTAGCACTTTTGGTGCATTTCCGCATGGAAAAAACGCTGCAAAAACACATAAAAAATGTACAGTGTGCACATAGCCTAAGAGTGAACGCAGACAAGGAAAGAAGTCAGGACACCCTCTGGTCAAGGTGATCTGCAGCGGTGAGTGTATGTGTGGAAGAGGAAAACAGAGAAGCAGACAGACAGAGAAGGAAAGCGACTAAGAAGAGCTTGAGTGGTGACTGTGGAATACTCCTTGTAGGCGAGTTGGGGAAGTGAACTCTGATTCAGCAACTTAGGAGAGATCCTATGGGACTCCGTGAATGCTAAGGGTCAGCCAAAGCTTGAGAGCTGTGGGTCTAAGAAGAGACTAGTTAGCGAGATTGGGGGCACATACAGTTAAGAAGTTAGCCACAGACTCTTTCTTTACGTGGTTCTTGAATGTGGCTTAAGCTTGAGAAAGTAGGAAGAAGCAGCCAAAGAGGCTGTCTAGGAAGCTTGAAAGCTACTAATTCCAATAGTTTGTCTCTGTACTGCAACCTAAAGAAAGATGTCTCCTGCTGTACTTTGTGTAAAGTTTAAAATGTTCCTGTACACTGTGGTGGTCTCCCATTTGTGGGGTCGCGGGAAATCACAGCCACGCTAAGGCAGACCAGAGTGGGCAAGAAGTGTCCACAGCCACAACAGCAACAGACACACTGGAAACAGACCACTGTTTTCAGTAGCATGCCGGAGTGTCAAAGTCATGACACGTGCCTACAACTACCACCTGGTGCAATGTTACACAGTCAAGAGTAGGAGATTAAATGGAGAGAGCAGTATTTGGAGGTCTGAGGGCACGAGGAACACGGGTTGTTTAGCAGCAAGAGAACGTCAGCCATAAATTTAGAGCGGACATTCCTGGAACATCCGGGGGCCTGCAATCGAACTGAGGCACTGAGAAGTGTGTCTGAATATCTTCCTATGAGAGGCAGTCGTAGGGGTAAATGCCTAGGGGACTTGGGACTGGACTCATGAAAGATGCAGAACCGGTCAGAGATTCCCAGAGGTCAGAGATGCCAGACAGGAAAGGGTTAGCTCAGGGCAAGCGAACAGTGGACATCAGAACGTGCTGTGCTATGGACTTTGAAAACAGAAAAGTTTGTGCCCAATACTGTTTCAATATGATGAAAATGGAGAGTTAAGGAAACTTCTTTATTATAATATGAATTTGATGTCCCCTAATGTGTGTGCGAAGGTTTCTGAAGTTGAAGAACCGGAGACAGCAGAGGCCTGTGACCAAAATGTGAGTGTTACGCACCACACGCATAGCACAGGTGAATCAGGACACTGTTTATTTGTAGGGTGCCAGGGTGTGTGAACACAGCAGCCCCTCACCCATGACTACTGCCCTGTGCACCATACACCAATGGTACGAGGAACAGTTCACGGTTAGAGGGAAAAATGGATTCAATGAAATTTCAACAAATTCATGATGCAAACATAACACCATTTGTAATAAAGCTAAAGTTGAAAAGAGGATTTCTTCTACAAATGGATAATGATTCTAAACACAGGGTAAAATCCATAATAGACTACCTCAAAAGGCGCAAGCTGAAGGTATCACAATCCCCTGATCTGAACATCATTGAAAATATGTGGTTAGACCTTAAAATAGCAGTGCAGGCAAGACAACCCAGGAATCTCACAGAACTGGAAGAATTTTCCAAGGAAGAATTGATGAAAATCCCTCAAACAAGAATTGAAAGACTCTTAACTGGCTACAAAAAGCGTTTTCAAGCTGTGATACTTGCAAAAGGGGGTGCTACTAGGTACTAACCATTCAGAGTGCCCTAACTTTTACATTGGACCATTTACCTTTTTGTAATTTTTAAAATGTAAAATATGATAATATATATTTTGCCTAAAAAACAAAGGAAATCCATCATCTTTAACTTTAGGCATTTTAGAGATCATTTCATCTTCAACTTGCTTAACTGTTCACAAAAACAGTAATTTTGACCAGTGGTGCCCAAACTTTTACATGCCACCGTATTTGTGACTTGCAGAGATCGGGGCAGATTTAAATCTGCAGCATGTCAATTCTTTCAGCTTTTTGCTGCAGATTTCACTCATTCTACTGAGTTTGGAAAAAATCTGCACCAAAAAATTCATGTAAAAAACACCGCAAAAAAGCAAGTCTTTGATGACGTGTCTTTCCTGCCAAGAGGTGCAGAAATTTCTGCTCCAAATACTTAACGTGTGCACATTCCCTTGCACTTCACAAATACTTTCTACTTTGTGTTGGTATAGCATATAAAATGCAAATAAAATATATTTAATTTTGTGGGGGAGATGTGAAAAAAATGTGGAAAAGTTCACGGGATATGAATCTTGTTTCCCGACCTTCCTGTCCCAATTACTAGGGTACTGCAGCACTCCACTATTGAACCCAGAGCAGTGTCAAAAGGTTGTTGGTTGGATAGCAGATAATGCTTTCAGTGACTTTGCCACCACCACCATCCTCTCTTCCACATGGTCAAGTCTCAGTAGTGAGACCGCAAATTCCTCACCCTGATCCTCCTTCCTCCCACCATGCCGAGTGACCGAAGACAAATGATCTCACACTTGGACACTCTGAAGAGCTGTTCACTTTTCCATTTATAGATTCGGGCCTCTCTTCCGGCCAGCTTCAAGCGGGCAAGAGGAGATCGCATGTAGCGATGCCCACATATTTAAGCAGCCACGGTCACACGAAGGCGACGGTGGGAGAGTGCAATTACTGTCACAAGAGGAGGATGATGATGAGACACAATTGCCAGAAAGTCAGCAGGAGGACCAGAGTGCGGAAATCGAAGACGAGGTGGTGGATGATGAAGAACCCTTGTGAGACCATATGCTGGTGAGGTTGGCCCTGGGTTCCTCCTAATGCAGGACAATGCCAGACCTCATGTGGCTGGAGTGTGTCAGCAGTTCCTGCAAGATGAAGGTATTGAAGCTATGGACTGGCCCGCCTGTTCCCCAGACCTGAATCCGATTGAGTACATCTGGTACATAATGTCTCGCTCCATGCACCAATGTCACGTTGCACCACAGACTGTCCAGGAGTTGGCGGATGCTTTAGTCCAGGTCTGGGGGGAGATCCCACAGGAGACCAACCGCAACCTCATCAGGAGCATGCCCAGGTGTTGTAGGGAGGTCACACAGGCAAGTGGAGGCCACACACAATACTGAGCCTCATTTTGACTTGTTTTAAGGACATTACATCAAAGTCGGATAAGCCTATAGTGTGTTTTTCCACTTTAATTTTGGGGGTGACTCGAAATCCATGCCGCCATTGGTTAATAAATTTGATTTCCATTGGTGATTTTTGTGTGATTTTGTTGTTAGCACATTCAACTTTGTACAGAACAAAGTATTCAATGAGAATATTTCATTCATTCGGATCTAGGATGTGTTATTTGAGTGTTCCCTTTATTTTTTTGAGCAGTGTATTTTACTTTATATACAAGTCATTATAATGGAAAGGATGATCTTTAACATTTTTCCCATGAAAATCCACTTTGGTTTAGTTTTTGTATGTTTTATTGTGACCCTGTAAAAGTGGCAAAATACTCTGACAACATTGTTCACAGCAGTAACCTGGGAGTCAGAGATGCTTCCAGGGGTCTTCCCCATGCTGTTCCCATAGATTTGGGGAATTTTTAGGCTCCCTGCAGACCTCTGGAAAAATGCTTCAGTTTCCCATAGACATACATTGGACCCATTGCCCGGGTCAAGCTCCTGAGCATTACAATTTGCTGAACCCGAGCAATGAGCATTTTAGTGCTCGCTCATCCCTACTGGTGACAGATTCCCTTTAACCCCTTAAGGACCGGGGCCTGCTCACTGGAGCGAGTCATTTACCTTGACTCCTTGGCATGAGCGGACACATGAATTACAGTGGGGGACATCTCTGTGAGTATAAGGATTTTTTATTTTATTTTTTACACCAGGACACAGAGGGAACAGAATACTACACTCATCATTGTCCCCTGCTGGCGTATCTCGCAGCACAAGCAGGGAACTATGATGAGGACAGCATTCAGCATCCGGTGCTTGAGAATAGCACTAACTGTACACTGATTCCCAGGCGCCAGTACTGATGTCATCCTTATCAGTGTGGGACGTTTTGTGGTCTGTGCAGCGCGAAAAAAAACGGACATGTCAATGTGTTTTGACCACGGTCACGGTCTGTGGAAACACTGACATGTGCGCAGACCCATTCATTTGGTCATCTGCTTGTGTATGTGTCTCCGATGCGTGTGAAAGCTGTCACTACACACACTGGAGACACTGACGTGTGAAAGAGCCCTTGTGTCATGCAAAATAGTTAATAAATAGCATTTCCCATATGTCTACTTTACATCAGCACAATTTTTGAAATAGAATTTTTTTTTTGTTAGGAAGTTATAAGGGTTAAAAGTTGATGAGCGATTTCTAATTTTTCCAACAAAATTTATAAAACTATTTTTTTAGGGACCGCATCTCATTTAAAGTGAGTTTGAGAGGTTTGTATGACAGAAATACCCAAAAGTGACAGCATTCTAAAAACTGCACCCCTCAAGGTGCTCAAAACCACATTCAAGAAGTTTATTAACCCTTCAGGTGCTTCACAGGAACTGAAGCAATGTGGAAGGAAAAAATTAACTTTTTACTCTTTCACAAAAAAAATACATTAGACCCAATCTTTTTATTTTAACATTGTAACAAGAGATAATGTACCCCAAAAATTGTTGTGCAATTTTTCCTGAGTACGCTGCAGGGATCGGAAAGGAAGGAGCAACATTTGACTTTTTGAATGCAAAATTTGCTGGAATTGAGAGTGGACGCCATGGTGCACTTGGATTGCCCCTTATGTGCTTAAACAGTGCATAGCCCCCACAGTTGACCCCATTTTGGAAACTAAACCCCACAAGGAACTTATGAAGATGTGTGGTGAGCACCTTGAACCCCCAGATGCTTCACAGAAGTTTATGACGTAGAACAGAGAAAATAAATAAAATCAAATTTTTTCCACAAAAATTATCTTTTAGCCCCAATTTTTTTATTCACAAGGGTAGCAGGAGAAAATGGACCCTAAATTTGCTGTGCAATTTCTCATGCATTTGCCAATACCCCATGTGCGGGGCAAAACTACTTTTGAGGCAAGGTGCAAAGCTCAGAAGGGAAGGAGCGCCATATTGGCACATGCATGAGAAATTGCACAACAGATTTTGCTGGAATAGTTTGAGGGTGCCATGTCACATTGGCAGAGCCCCTGAGGTGTCAGAACAGTAGAACAACCCTATAAGTGATGTCATTTTACATGCTACACTTTTCAATTATTTCATCTAGGGGTGCACTGATCATATTGACGCCATATGAGCCTCACAAAAATTTATACCGTTCGGTGGTGAAGAAAGAATAATAACATTTTTAACACAAAAATTTTGTTTCAACCCCAGATTTTACATTTTAAAAAGAGGAAATGGGTAAAATTGGCACCAAAATTTGTCACACTATTTCTGCTGAATGTGGCAATACCCCAGATGTGGCTGTACAGTACTGCATAGCCACACGGTGAGAATCGGAAGAGAAGGAGCGCTATTTGCCTCTTCGAGCGCTGATATTCTTTGAATTGTTTGCTTACTTCATGTACAAAGCCCCTAAGTATTAGAAGAGAAGAATTCCAACTCCAGTGACCCAATTTTGTAAATTATACCCCTGCCAAAAACATGGATGCTATATGTGGTTTAGTCACACTGTGGGGCTCAGAAGGGATTGGGTCATTTGGATTTGAGAGCACATAATTTGCTGTATCTTTTTGGGGTTACAATAACAATGAGCTGGACAGTATGCTTAGTTGACAAGCACACACCTCTGCAGAGTTGTTGAAAGCTGTAACAGCAGGATGATCTGTGGTTCTCACCACTGAACCTACAGCCAGGCATGGTCGTGTGTAACAATGGCCGGAACCTGGTGGCTGCTCTGAGGCTTGGCAACCTCGCACACATACCATGCCTGGCCCATATGCTCAACATAGTAGTTCAGCAGTTTTGCAAAACCTACCTGGATCTGCCTGAGCTGCTTGTGAAAGTACGCACATGTGTGCCCATTTCAGAAAGTCAGCAACAGTTTCCGCAGCCCTTGCCGTACTTAAGCAGCGTTTGCAGCTTCCAGCTCACCAACTGGTAAGTGATGTCACCACACATTGGTTGCATATGTTGGGAATGATTTGTGGGCAGCAGAGGGCAGTTGTTGAGTACCAGCTTCAACACGCCCATTGATATTCAGGTCAGCCTCCACTCATAAGACCTGATGAGTGAGCATGTGTTATGTTCTGCTACCAGAGCTAAGGAAAGAGAGGAGATCTGTCCCTACGATAGAACTCAGCTTAATCCCTACGATGTAACAGGGGACCTGATCCTGCGATCAGACCTGCTAAAGTCCTAAGCTAGTCTGTACGGAGACCTATAGATGTGGGGAAGGAATCCCTACAAGTACTAAGGACTGGGAGGAATATGGGACACCTCCTAACAGAAATAGTAGCAGACAGACGAACAAACAAAATATATAGAACATAGAGGTCAGTAGACCAAGCAAACTAACAGAGCAAGACACAGAGCACAGGCTAGCTAGAAAGTAGATATACAATGAAGTCCAGCAAAGCCAGAAGGGCGGAGCAGGCTTAAATAGGCCAACAAGGTCATGTGACCAGCAAAGGAAAAAAAAACTAAGAGCAAGGTTCTAACAGTACCCCCCCTTCTAAGAGGATCCTCCGGATCCCCTAGGACCAGGCTTATCAGGAAATCTCCTGTGAAACGCTCTGATAAGTCTGGACGCGGAAACATCATCCGACCTCACCCAAGAGTTATCCTCGGGTCCGAAACCTTTCCAGGCCACTAGATACTGCAAACTACCTCTATACAGTCTAGAGTTAAGGATGCGAGAAATTTCATATTCCCCGTCCTCCACCACCGGAGGAACAGAGGCAGAGGCGTCACAATCCGAAACAACAGCGAGAGACATGAAATACCGGATTAATTCTCCAGGAGGTAGGAACCTCCAACCTAACAGTAGATTGGTTGACAACCTGAAGCACCTTAAAGGGCCCTACAAACTTGGGACCCAATTTCTTAGAAGGAATCCTCAACCGCAGATTCCTAGAGGACAACCAAACCATGTCACCAACAGCGAACAAAACCTCCTGTCGTTTCCTATCAAAGTAGTCCTTCGATTTTCTGTTGGCCTCCTGAAGATTACCACGCACATCCGTCCAAACTCTCTCCAAATCACCGGAAAAATTCTCCTCCTCAGGCACGGCAGATCCCAACTTGGAGAACGACCCAAACGACGGATGTCTCCCAGAACAACAAAAAAAAGGCGAACAACCAGCAGAAGAAGATGTATGATTGTTCAGAGCAAATTCAGCAAGTGGCAGAAACTCAGACCACCCCTCTTGATTGTCTGTCACAAAACAACGCAAGAACTGCTCAACATCCTGGTTTTTCCTTTCTGTCTGGCCATTAGATTCAGGATGATATCCGGACGAGAACGATAAATGAACTCCCAACCTGTCACAAAAGGCACGCCAAAAACGAGCCACGAACTGAGGACCCCTATCAGAAACAATGTCAGTAGGAACGCCATGAAGTCTGACAATTTCCTTGACAAAGGCCTTAGCGAGAGTTTTAGCGCAGGGCAGTTTGACAAAGGGAACCAAGTGACACATCTTGCTAAAACGGTCCACGACCACCCAGATGACAGTAAAACCCTCAGAGGGGGGAAGGTCAGTTATAAAGTCCATAGCCAAATGTGTCCAAGGAGCACTGGGAACCTCCAAAGGACAAAGCAACCCCGCAGCAGGAGTATGTGAGGACTTAGATCTAGCACATATAGTACATTGACGCACCCACTTAATGACTTCCTTCTGCCATCCAGGCCACCAAAAACTGCGACCCACAAGTCTCTTGGTCTCAGAGATTCCGGGATGACCTGCCAACCGAGATTCGTGACACTCAACAAACAAATCTCTCCTAAAGGTCCCAGGCACAAACAACCTCCCATGAGGAGTGTTAGAAGGGGCATTCTCCTGTGCTTTAAGAATCTCATTTTCCAAAACGGAGTCCAAAGCAGCTATCACAACACCTTCTTGTAAAATGTTCTCCTCTTTCTCAGCACCGACTATGGGAGAAAAACTGCGAGACAAGGCATCCGCCTTAACATTCTTAGTACCAGGGATGTACAGTTATATGAAAAAGTTTGGGCACCCCTATTAATCTTAAGCTTAATGTTTTTTAAAAATTGGTGTTTTTGCAAGAGCTATTTCAGTTTGATATATGTAATAACTGTTGGACACAGTAATGTTTCTGCCTTGAAATGAGGTTTATTGTACTAACAGAAAATGTGCAATCTGCATTCAAACAAAATTTGACAGGTGCATAAGTATGGGCACCTCACCAGAAAAGTGACATTAATATTTAGTAGATCCTCTTTTTGCAAAAATAACAGCCTCTAGTCGCTTCCTGTAGCTTTTAATGAGTTCCTGGATCCTGGATGAAGGTATTTTTGACCATTCCTCTTTACAAAACAATTCCAGTTCAGTTAAGTTTGATGGTCGCCGAGCATCGACAGCCTTCTTCAAATGATCCCACAGATGTTCAATGATATTCAGGTCTGGGGACTGGGATGGCCATTCCAGAACATTGTAATTGTTCCTCTGCATGAATGCCTGAGTAGATTTGGAGCGGTGTTTTGGATCATTGTCTTGCTGAAAGATCCATCCCCTGCGTAACTTCAACTTTATCACTGATTCTTGAACATTATTGTCAAGAATCTGCTGATACTGAGTGGAATCCATGCGTCCCTCAACTTTAACAAGATTCCCGGTGCCGGCATTGGCCACACAGCCCCAAAGCATGATGGAACCTCCACCAAATTTTACTGTGGGTAGCAAGTATTTTTCTTGGAATGCTGTGGTTTTTTGCCGCCATGCATAACGCCTTTTTGTATGACCAAACAACTCAATCTTGGTTTCATCAGTCCACAGGACCTTCTTCCAAAAAGAAATTGGCTTCTCCAAATGTGCTTTTGCATACCTCAGCCGACTCTGTTTGTGGCGTGCTTGTAGAAACGGCTTCTTTCGCATCACTCTCCCATACAGCTTCTCCTTGTGCAAAGTGCGTTGTATAGTTGACCGATGCACAGTGACACCATCTGCAGCAATTTGATGCTGCAGCTCTCTGGAGGTGGTCTGAGGATTGTCCTTGACTGATATCACCATTCTTCTCCTCTGCTTTTCTGATGTTTTTCTTGGCCTGCCACTTCTGGCCTTAACAAGAACTGTCCCTGTGTTCTTCCATTTCCTTACTATGTTCCTCACAGTGGAAACTGACAGGTTAAATCTCTGAGACAGCTTTTTGTATCCTTCCCCTGAATAACTATGTTGAATAATCTTTGTTTTCAGATCATTTGACAGTTGTTTTGAGGAGCCCATGATGCCACTCTTCAGAGGAGATTCAAACAGGAGAACAACTTGCAAGTGGCCACTTTAAGTAGCTTTTCTCATGATTGCATACACCTGGCTATGAAGTTCAAAGCTCAATGAGGTTACAAAACCAAAAAAAGTGCTTTAGTAAGTCAGTAAAAAGTAGGTAGGAGTGTTTAAAACAAGAAAATGATAAGGGTGCCCATACTTATGCACCTGTCAAATTTTGTTTGAATGCAGATTGCACATTTTCTGTTAGTACAATAAACCTCATTTCAAGGCAGAAACATTACTGTGTCCAACAGTTATTACATATATCAAACTGAAATAGCTGTTTCAAAAACACCAATTTTTAAAAAACATTAAGCTTAAGATTAATAGGGGTGCCCAAACTTTTTCATATAACTGTAAGTAACGGAGAAATTAAACCGCGAGAAAAACAGTGCCCACCTAGCCTGACGGGCATTCAGGCGCTTGGCAGCATCAAGATATATCAGATTTTTATGATCCGTAAGAACCTGAACGGGAAATTCCGCACCTTCCAAGAAGTGGCGCCAGTGTTCAAATGCGAGTTTAATAGCCAATAATTCCCGATTACCAATATCGTAATTCAGTTCAGTATCCGAAAATTTTTTTGAAAAAAAGGCACAGGGATGTAATCCATCCCCGTTATCCTGAGACAATACTGCGCCAACCCCCACAGAGGAAGCATCAACCTCAACCAAAAACGGCCTAGTAACATCAGGCTGCATAAGGATGGGAGCAGAGGTGAACCTCTCCTTGAGATACACAAAAGCTTCAATGGCCTCAGAAGACCACTGAACAGCATCAGCACCTTTCCTGGTGAGATCAGTCAGAGGTTTGACAATACTAGAAAAATTTTTTATGAATTTTCTGTAGTAATTGGCGAAACCCAAAAACCTCTGTATCGATTTCAAACCAATAGGCCTAGGCCATTCCTGCACAGCCTGAACCTTAACCGGATCCATCTCAAAACCTTTGCTGGAGATAATGTAGCCCAAAAAACTAATTCTCTGTACAGCGAACTCACATTTCTCCAGCTTAGCAAAAAGCGAATTGTCCATTAATAACTGTAATACCTCACGCACGCTCCGCCAATGAGACTCCAGATCCGGCGAATAAAGCAAAATGTCATCCAAATACACAACCACATTTTTGCCGATCAAAGGTCTAAGGATGTCATTAATCAGATTCTGAAAAAATGCAGGAGCATTAGTAAGACCAAAAGGCATAACCAGATTCTCAAAATGACCCACAGGAGTGTTAAAAGCAGTCTTCCATTCGTCACCCTCCTTCATGCGCAACAGATTGTATGCCCCCTTAAGGTCAATTTTAGAGAACCACTTGGCCCCCATTAACTGGTTAAACAGATCAGGAATCAATGGCAGTGGGTAAGGATTGCGTACAGTAATTTTGTTAATCTCACGAAAATCCAGACAAGGACGTAAACCGCCGTCCTTTTTTTTCACAAAAAAAAATCCAACCGCCACAGGAGACTTAGAGGGCCTAATGTGACCGGCGGCCAAACTTGTCTGTATGTATTCCTCCAAAGCCTTCCTCTCAGGAATAGTAAGGTTAAATAAACGACTTTTAGGAAGAGTCGCTCCAGGGACAAATTCAATAGAACAATCATAGTCTCTATGGGGAGGCAAAACCTGCGATTCCTTCTCAGAAAAAACTCTCCAAAAATCCTGAATAGGAACAGGCAATTCTCCCCTATCCAAAGCTGCAATACGCCTGTTACAACACTTGTCATAACATTTATGGCTCCAGGATTTAATTTCACTGGTAGACCAATCCAGTACAGGATTGTGAAATTTTAACCAGGGCAATCCCAATATTACTGGAGAAGGCAAGTTATTCAAAACTACCAAATCCAATTTCTCATGGTGAACACCATTAATAGTGAGAGGAAATTCACAGACCTTGAGAGTAATATTCTTCAAAGGGGAACCATCCACAGAAACCACAGCAATGGGGGATGATAAAGGTTCAGGTTTTAAATTGAGTCTTTCCACGAATCCCCCATCAATTACATTCAGAGTAGACCCGCAATCAACAAATACCCGAAATTCCATTAATTTTTTCTGAGCAATCGTGGAAGCAGCTAAAAATATACCCTTGGAATTTAAACAGGCAATACGGGCGTGACTGACCATTTTTTTTTCTTTCTTCATACGAAGCTCACAGCCTTTAATCAAATGACCAGATTTTCCGCAATAGAAACACAAGCCTTCAGAAAATCGACGGTCTTTTTCTTGAGAGCGAGGTGTCACCGATCCAATCTCCATCGGTTCACCACTGTTAGTACACACATTCTCATAACCAGAAACTGACATAGCAGAGGATTTGCTCTCATTAACCCTTGCACGCAGTCTTCTATCCACCCGTATAGCTAATTGCATAGCCTGTTGCAAATCTTCAGGTGTAGGATAAGCAATTAGCAGGTCTTTAACCCTTTCACTGAGCCCAGCAAGAAAAAGACTTTTCAGAGCAGAATCGTTCCACCCTGTTTGAGTAGACCAACGACGGAAATGAGTACAATATTTTTCCACATTACCTGATCCTTGTTTTAAACGTCTCAACTCAGTCTCAGCTGATGCGACACGGTCAGGATCATCATATAATAGTCCCAAAGCAGAAAAAAAACTATCCACTGATCTGAAGCATGTATCACTAGGTTGCAAAGAAAAGGCCCACTCCTGAGGCTTTTTGCGCAAAAGTGACATTATGAACCCTACGCGCTGGGATTCATCCCCAGAGGACTTAGGTCTCAAACGAAAATACAATAAGCAAGCATTTTTAAATGAAAAAAAATTCTCGGTGTTCACCAAAAAATAAATCCGGCAAACATACCTTAGGCTCCAAGAAATGTGCTCCAGGACAGTTACTCACGTGCTGACGGAGCTCGGCCACCTCCAGAGAGAGTCCCTGCAGGCGATGAACCAAATCCTGAACCGACACCATGATGGAACAGAAAAATCTTTCCTTAGAGAATTTGCAGGCTGGACTTACTGTTATGTTCTGCTACCACAGCTAAGGAAAGAGAGGAGATCTGTCCCTACGATAGAACTCAGCTTAATCCCTACGATGTAACAGGGGACCTGATCTTGCGATCAGACCTGCTAAAGTCCTAAGCTAGTCTGTACGGAGACCTATAGATGTGGGGAAGGAATCCCTACAAGTACTAAGGACTGGGAGGAATATGGGACACCTCCTAACAGAAATAGTAGCAGACAGACGAACAAACAAAATATATAGAACATAGAGGTCAGTAGACCAAGCAAACTAACAGAGCAAGACACAGAGCACAGGCTAGCTAGAAAGTAGATATACAATGAAGTCCAGCAAAGCCAGAAGGGCGGAGCAGGCTTAAATAGGCCAACAAGGTCATGTGACCAGCAAAGGAAAAAAAAACTAAGAGCAAGGTTCTAACAGCATGGATGTCTGACATCTGTGCCATCCTCCAAAACTTTGAGGAATCCACCAAGATGGTGAGTGGCGATAACGCCATAATTAGCGCCACCATCCTGCTTCTCTGTCTACTGTAATGCCCGCTGCTCACAATTAAAGTGGTGTCATTACAGGCAGAGCACAGTGAGATGGAGCAAGGCACTATACTGAGTGATCCAACACACCTCAGCCTCATCTCATCTCAATGCGGATTGGGTGTAACAGCAGCTGGTTTCCTGCGCTACAGATGGTACTACCCACACCACATTCATACCGTCTGTTCAGCGTGGATGGCCTGAGGAGGAGGGTGAGGAGGAGAGCATGGACCGTCATCCTCTTGGTCGTGATAGAAAAGTCTTGGCTTTTGGCAGTCTGGCAAACATGGCTGACTCTATGTTCCGCTGCCTTTACCGTGATTCTCGCGTTGTACGCATTTTGGGCAACAATAATTACTAGCTGGTCACACTTAATAAAAATTTTTTTTATTTATATAGTGCCAACATATTCCACAGCACTTTACAAGTAGGGACATGTACAGACAATGAAAACAATATAATGTATCACAATTCAACAGTTATAGGAGGAGTGAGGGGCCCTGCTCGCAAGCTTACAATCTATATGGAAATAGGGGGACACAAAAGGTAGAACATGGTCATCAGCCAGTATCTATCTAAGTGCAGTTACTGTGTGCTATTGGGTACCGAGTATGTGGAGTTGCGGTGATAGGCTTGTCAGATGTGTTTTTAAAGCATCTTTAAAAACATGGGGACTAGATATTAGTCACATCGTTTGGGGTAGTGCAGCAAACTGGTGCGGCACGAGTGAAGTCTTGGAGACGGAGGTGTGAGGTTCAGATTAAGGAGTATATTAGTCTTAGATCAGTTGCAGAACGGAGGGCACAGGAAGGGTGATAGACAGAAATGAGGGATGAGATATAGGGCAGTGCAGAACTGTGTAGAGCTTTGTGGGTGAGAGAGATGAATTTGTTTTGTATTCTCTAGTGAATGGGTAAGGAGTACAAAGACTGGCACAGGGTAGAGGCATCGGTGAAGCGGCCTGATAGAAATACAACCCTATCAGCTGGATTCCGAATGGATTGGAGAGGAGAAAGTTTGTTTAGAGGGAGACCGATTAGAAGAGAGTTGCAGTAGTCCAAACGAGAGTGAATAAGAGCGACAGTATGTGTTTTTGTAGTATCAAAGGTGAGAAAAGGTCGGATTCTGGAGATGTTTTTAAGGTGAAGGTGACATGAGCGAGTGGGTGATTGTATATGGGGAATAAAGGAAAGTTGTGTGTCAAATATGACTCCAAGACAGCGGGCGTGCTGCTTGGGAGTTATGTTGGCACCACCTCAGGAAATTGCAAAGTCAGGTATTGGTAGGTTAGTAGAGGGAGGAAACACAAGGAGTTCAGTTTTGGAGAGATACAGATTCACATAGAGAGAGGACATGATGTTAGAGACAGCAGAAAGACAAGCACTGGTATTTTGTATTAGAGAGAGGGTGATGTCAGGTGAAGAGGTGTATAATTGGGTGTCATCAGCAGAGATGAAGAGATGATGCTGGAAACCAAATCTGCTGATGGTTTGTCCAATAGGGGCATTATACAAAGAGAAGAGGAGGGGGCATAGGACTGAGCCTTGATGAATCCAGATGGTAAGGGGAAGGTTAGAAGAAGAGCCGGCAAAAGATACTGTAAAGGAGCAGTCAGAGATAGAAGGAGAACCAAGAAAGAGCTGTTTCCTTGAGGCCTATAGAGCGGGACATAGTGAGGAGATGCTGGTGATCCACAGTGTCAAATGCGGCAGAGAGATCCAGGAGAAACAGCAGGGAGTAGTGACCATTGGATTTTGTTGTTAGTAGATCATTAGAGATTTTAGTAAGGGCAGTTTCAGTAGTGTGAAGAGCGGAAACTAGATTGTAAAGCGTCGAGAAGATTGCTATCTGAGAGATAGCAGATGAAATGGGAGTGAACCAAGCGTTCCAGGAGTTTAGAGATGAAAGGAAGATTAGAGACCAGTCTGTAATTAGCAGCGCAGTTCAAGTCCAGGGATGGCTCTTTAAGTAAAGGGATTATGATTGCATGTTTGAATGAAGAGGGAAAGATACCCAAAGAAAGAGCGAGGTTAAATATTTTAGGTGGGTATTGACAACTGGGGAAAGGGACTGAAGGAGATATGAGGGAATAGGGTCACTGTTGCAGGTTGTAGGACGAGAAGAAGAGAGGAGTCTGGTCACTTTTTTTTCTGTGACAGGCTCGAAGATAGAAAGTGAACTTGAGGTGCGAGAGAGAAAGAAATCCCGATTCTGAGGGCATTGTGCAAAATTGTCTTGACGGATATGATTGATTTTTTTGTAGGAAATAAGTAGCCAGACTGTCAGCACTTAGGTTGGTGACCGGGGCCTGTACTTTAGAGCTCAGGAGGGAGTAGAAGGTTTCAAAAAGTCGTTTAGGATTGTTGGCTAGAGATATGATGAAGATGGTAAAGTAAACATGTTTAGCTAGATGGAGAGCAGAGTTGTAAGTTTTGAGCATGAACTTATAGTGGATGAAGTCTTCTGCTGAAAATGATATTCTCCACAGACTCTCAGCGCACCTTGAGCAGCGCTGGAGAAAACATGTTTGCATATTGTGCCAGGGCTGCCTTCTATGCCGGGTCATTCTGCATGTAGCAGGTGCTGCTTCATCCAGGGGACTCTGCAATGTGTTGTTATAGTGTGACAATGCTGAGTCTGGACAGGAGAGGGAGAGGATGGGAGAAAAGATGACGGTAGATTGTTCATAAGCTGCTGGGTATTGATGGCACATAGATTTCTGTGTGTATGGATCTAGACCCACACAACAAGGAGAACTTCTAGACCCACACTTTCTATCTCTCCTTCCCTTGGTGGAGAGGTCTAATAAAATGTTGCAGTACAAAAAGGATTTAGAATATTCCCATCTGATAACGCTGGCGGCAGAGGTCACAGTTCATTGGACAACCAAGGAGTATAGGTGACGGAGACACAAACCAGATGCGGGGAACAAAGGTCTGGGACAGTGCCCAGGCCCTGATACGCGGGTTACTCTGACAAGGAGGGAAAAGTTTTGGAATATGCTCAAGGGCTACCTTAGTGACCACATCAGCATCCTTTGTGACTCCTCTTTGCCTTACAACTATTGGGTGTCCAAGCTGGACTCGTGTCAAGAACTGACTCTCTATACCTTGGAGGTCCTGGCCAGCCCTGCCGCTAGCGTTTTGTCAGAGAGGGTTTTTAGTGCCGCCGGGGGCAGTATATTGAAAATGCTGACCGGCTGAGTCTTATCAAAATTAGCAAGGGCTGGATTGTGCCAGACTTCTCAACACCAACGGATAATAGCAGTGGAACATAAAGTTAAATCCAGTGTTTATTTTTTGGGGGTCTATTCCAATGCAACCCTTCACACCCAAACATGGGTATACGCTTCAGGATTTCTTCTATTTTAGGTCGCTCGCTTCCTTCTCCTCATCTTCCACCACCATATCACCAGGGTGACCATTATGCCACACCCGCATCATTTTTTTAAGGGTGTTTATGATGCCTGTGGGAACTATTTTTAGAGGCATACCTCTAACTTTACATATTGTATATGTGCACCCCCCAGGGGTCAATGTTTTTCAGACCATGCACTTAGTGCATGGCCATTACCAGTCTGGGAGACCCACTCCTTAATAATAGAAATTACATTTTTAACTGAGACCCTCCACTATGTCTCTTCAAATTGGTATTGGAGTGCGTCCTACTTTTTGGCTGCTCTTGAACTTTCTGCATATGGAATAACAGGATAGGAGACGCACTCCTTAATAATACAAAATACATGTAAACTGAGGCCCTCCGCTACGTCTCTTCAAATTGGTATTGGAGTGCGTCATAATTTTTGGCAGCCCTTAAACTTGCTGCATATGCAATAACAGTAAAGGAGACCCAATCCTATGTTGTATGTTGTAGTACCAGATTGACCTTGTTGAAGAATTATTATAAAAATTCCCATCTGACAACGCTGGTGGCAGAGGTCACAGCTTCTTGGACAACCAAGGAGTACAGGCGAAGGATGAAAGAAAGATGCAGCAGGGGCAGGGGAATGCTGTCAAAGGTCTGGGACAGTTTTCTCAAACCCTTAGAGTGCCCAGGCCCTGACGCTCAAGTTACTCTGTCAAGGAGGGAAAAGTTTTGGAAGATGCTGAAGGACTACCCTTGCCACCGTACCAGCGTCCTCTGTGATTCCTCTGTGCCTTTACAACTATTGTGGTATGCACGCTGGACACGTGGCATGAACTGTCTCTACACCATGGAGGTCCTGGCTGCTGGCGTTTTGTCATTGAAGGCCGCTGGGGGTAATATAACATATATACAATAGCAGTATAGGAGACCTACTCCTAAACCCCTTAAGCCCCGAGGGTGGTTTGCACGTTAATGACCAGGCCAATTTTTACAATTCTGACCACTGTCACTTTATGAGGTAATTACTCTGGAACGCTTCAACGGATCCCCCTGATTCTGAGATTATTTTTTCGTGACATATTGTACTTCATGATTGTGGAAAAATTTCTTCGATATCACTTGCGTTTATTTGTGAAAAAAACGGAAATTTGGCGAAAATTTTGAAAATTTTGCAATTTTCAAAATTTGAATTTTTAAGCCCTGAAATCAGAGAGATATGTCACACAAAAGAGTTAATAAATAACATTTCCCACATGCCTACTTTACATCAGCACAATTTTGGAACCAAAATTTTTTTTTGTTAGGGAGCTATAAGGGTTAAAAGTTGAGCAGCGATTTCTCATTTTTCCAACAAAATTTACAAAACCATTTTTTTAGGGACCACGTCACATTTGAAGTCACTTTGAGAGGTCTTTATGACAGAAAATACCCAAAAGTGACACCATTCTAAAAACTGCACCCCTCAAGGTGCTCAAAACCACATTCAAGAACTTTATTAACCCTTCAGGTGCTTCACAGGAATTTTTTGAATGTGGAAGAAAAAAATGAACATTTCACTTATTTCACAAAAATGTTACTTTAGACCCAATTTTTTTTATTTTCACAAGGGATAACAAGAAAAAATTGACCCCAAAATTTGTTGTGCAATTTCCCCTGGGCACACAGATACCCAATATGTGGGGAAAAAACACTGTTTGGGCGCACGGCAGGGCTCGGAAGGGAAGGAGCGCCATTTGACTTTTTGATTGTAAAATTTGCTTGAATAATTAGCGGACACCATGTTGTGTTTGGACAGCCCTTGTGTGCCCAAACTTTGGAGCTCCCCCACAAGTGACCCCATTTTAGAAACTAGACCCCCAAGGCACCTATCTAGATGCATAGTGAGCACTTGGAACCCCCAGGTGCTTCACAAATTGATTTGTAAAAATGAAAAAAAAAAACACTTTTTCATTTTTATGAATCAATTTGTGAAGCGCCTGGGGGTTCCAAGTGCTCACTGTGCATCTAGCTAGGTGCCTTGGGGGGTCTAGTTTCCAAAATGGGGTCACTTGTGGGGGAGCTCCAATGTTTGGGCACACAGGGACTCTCCAAATGCAACATGGTATCCGCTAACAAATTGAATGGAAAATAGGCTCAAATTGTTAGCGGACACCATGTTGCGTTTGGAGAGCCCCTCTGTGCCCAAACTTTGGAGCTCCCCCACAAGTGACCCCATTTTGGAAACTAGACCCCCCAAGGCACCTTTCTAGATGCATAGTGAGCACTTGGAACCCCCAGGTGCTTTACAAATTGATTCGTAAAAATGAAAAAGTGAAAAAAAAAACACTTTTTCATTTTTATGAATCAACTTGTGAAGCACCTGGGGGTTCCAAGTGCTCACTATGCATCTAGATAGGTGCATTGGGGCGGTCTAGTTTCCAAAATGGGGTCACTTGTGGGGGAGCTCCAATGTTTGGGCACACAGGGGCTCTCCAAACGCAACATGGCGTGCGCTAACAATTTGAGCCGATTTTCCATTCAATTTGTTAGTGGACACCATGTCGCGTTTGGCGAACCCGTGATGTGCCTAAACAGTGGAGCTCCCCCACAAGTGACCCCATTTTGGAAACTATACCCCTCAAGGATTTTATTAAGGTGTATAGTGAACATTTTGAACCCAGAGGTACGACACAGAATTTGTTTACATTAGGTCATCATATTGAATAAGTTGTCATTAGTCTTGAGCGCAAGTGCTCGCTACTTGAGTTTGCATCGGGTGCTCAGGTATGCACCATGTACAGCGTGTGCTCGAGTGACATGCTCGAGTCCCTGCTCCGCATGTTTCACGGTTATTAGACACCCAAAAAAAAACATGCGGGGATCGCTCGTGCATGGCAGGCAATCCCCGTAAAGTTTTTTTGGCTGCGAAGCATATAGGGCAGAGACTCGAGCATGTCACTCAAATACCCACAATACTCAATGCATACCAGAGCACCCGATGCAAACTCAAGTAGCGAGCACTTGCGCTCAACACTAGTCGCCATATCGTCATCTTTTTTTCTTACTTTTGAAAAAAATCCCAACCCCATCACAACCCTAACCCCAACCCCAACCCTAACCCCAACCCCAGCCCTAACCCCAGCACAACCCTAGCCCCAGCACAACCCTAGCCCCAGCACAACCCTAGCCCCAGCACAACCCTAGCCCCAAACCCAGCCCTAACCCTAGCCCAATCCTAACCCAAGAGTTTATTTTTGACGCCGTTCCTTGTGCGGTATAAGTGATTAGACGACTTTATTCTTCGGGTCGGTGTGATTACAGCAATGCCAGAATCATATGGGGTTTTTATGACTGACAGCTGTCACACACTAAAAGACGCATTTTTTGTAAAATCTAGTTTTTGCATCGCCATATTTTGAGAGCTATAATTTTCCAGATTTTGGCAGACAGTCATGTGACGGCTCGTTTTTTGCGGGATGACTTGACGTTGTTATTGGTGCCATTTTCAGGCACGTGACATTTTTTGATCGCTTTCTATTCCGATTTTTGGGAGGCAGAATAAACAAAAACCAACAATTCAGGAATTGTTTTTTTTTTTTTTTTTTTTTTATTCTGTTCCGCGTGTAGTAAAATTAATGAGGTAGCTTTATTCTTCGGGTCAGTACGTTTACAGCGGTACCACATTTGTATCATTTTTCTATGTTTTGGCGCTTATACACAATAAAAGCTATTTTATAGAAAAAAATATTTTTTTGTATCGCTTTATTCTGAGAGCTATAACTTTTTTATTTTTCGGCTGATGGAGCTGTATGGCGGCTTGTTTTTTGCGGGACGAGATGACGTTTTCAGCGGTATCATTTTTATTTATATGCGTCTTTTTGATCGCGTGTTATTCCACTTTTTGTTTGGCGGTATGGTGATAAAGCATTGTTTTTTGCTTCGTTTTTTTTTTTTTTTTTTTTACCGTGTTCACTGAAGGGGTTAACTAGTGGGACAGTTTTATAGGTCAGGTTGTTCCGGACGCGGTGATACCAAATATGTGTACTTTTATTGTTTTTTTTTTATTTTTTTTATAATAATATTTATTGATGGGTACATTATATTTTTATTTTTGGTGTATTATTTTTTTTTATTTTTTTATAATATTTTTGCACATTTTTTTTTTTTTTTTTCCACTTTCACACAGTTTATACACTTTATTACTTTGTCCCACTCTGGGACTTTCACTTTTTTTTTTCTGATCGCCTGCATGGCACAGGAATGGAGCACCATCCCTATGCCATGAAGGCTGTCAGAAGTGCACAGTGTGAAGATTGCTTGGAGATGCACTGCGCATGTCCAAGCAATCTTCCTGCTCTCTGGTGACCCGGATGTTGTCATGACGACATCGGGTCGTCATGGCAACACCCGGGAAGCCTTTGCAGACTGAGCTGGAAGCCGGAAGAGGAGGTGAGTATCGCCGATCACCTCCCCTTGCCCCCGCAATGCCGCGATCGACTTCGATCGCAGCATCGCGGGGGTTAATGTGCTGGGAACGGTGCAGGACCGCTCCCTGCACATAGTACCGGGTGTCAGCTGTGACAATCAGCTGACACCCGGCGGCGATCGCGCCCGCACAGCCTGTGTGCGCGCGCGATCGCGATGACGTACTAATACGGGTCTGGCTCTTAAGTCCCAGGGCACAGACGCGTATTAGTACGTCAGATGTTATTAAGGGGTTAAAAGGACTGTTAGTGTAGATTTGTAATGCTGTGAAATACCTCACACAGAAACAAGCACCAATTCTCTTTGTCGCTAAGCAGCACCTCTCCCTACTCTGCCTGTGTCCAGAGTAGACTGTGGTGAGCATACGGCCTTTTTTTTAAATGTTTTTATCATGTCTTGTTCAATAAACTTTTTTTCATACTTTTCTATACTGGAGGTGTGCTCGTCTACTATGTAGTGTCTTTTCCTCCCATAAACTACTGTGGTGAGCATACGGTCTCAGATCTTAAATCGACCCGATGACGCTGTGCGGCTAGCCAATCACTGCAATGCCACAATCAACATGGCTACTGCATTACAGTGACTGGCAAGCAATCCATGCAAGTTAATTGGCTGTCTAAACAGCGCCAAAAGTGCGGGACGGGGATCTGCGCTCCCGCCCGAGGATTCCAAAAATACTCGTCGAGCACCGAACTTCTCGAGCACTGTGAGGCTTAGGTGAGTACCAAATAGTGGCGAGCATGCTCGCTCAGCACTTATAGTCACATGACAACTAGCTTCTCTTCCTGCTTCTCTAAGTTTTTACCTGAACATTGAGAGAATTAGGGAGAGCAGCTTGTTGGCACGAGACTAAGTTTGCAAATCAAATATGTGCTTGGTGGGAGGCATCAAACTGAATTTTTGCCCCTGGTGCCAGAAAACCTAACTACACATCTGGATCAGACAGTGTTCCTGTAAGATCAGACAAAGCCATTACTCAGAACACAGCAGGTGCATATTTATAATCTCAGCACAGGAACATTTTTTTTTTTTTTAAAACATCCAGTTGTGGAAATTATTAATTAAATTAATTATTGATTAAAATGAACTATTATTTGTGGGATATCCCCTTTAACTTGGCTTTGTTAGAACTCTCCTGTTAGGTTTTTTTTAGTTTGCTGGTCACATGACCATTTTTGCCTATTTAATCCGGCTCCGCCCTCCTGGCCTTGCTGGACTTCATTGTATTTACTACTCTTGAGCTAGCTTAGTGCTCTGTTGCCATTCTCTGTTAGTTTTGCTAGGTCTTCTGACCTCTATGCTTTTTGTTGTGTGTTTGTCTTTGACTGCTACTATTTCTGCTAGGAGGTGTCCAACTTATCCCAGTCCCTAGTTCTTGTAGGGATCCCTCCCTCACATCTATAGGTCTTCGTACAGACTAGCCGAGGACTTTAGCGGGTCTGATCGCAGGATCAGGTTCCCCTTACATCGTAGGGGTCTAGTTTAGTTCTGTTGTAGGGACAGATCTCCTGTCTTTCCTTAGTCCCTGTAGCAGATCATAACAGTAAGTCCAGCCCTAAAAGAAAAAAAAAAAAAATTTCTCTAAGGAAAGACCTCCAGTTTTCCATCATGGTCTCGGTTCAAGATTTGGCTCAATGCTTGCAGGGACTCTCTCTGGAGGTGGCCAAGCTCCAACAACACGTGAGTAGCTGTTCTGGAGCACATTTTGTGGAACCAAAGGTATGTCTGCCTGATTTATTTTTTGGCGAACAACAAGATTTTTTTTCTTTTAAAAATGCTTGTTTATTGTATTTTCGTTTGAGACCCGGATCCTCTGGTGATGAATCACAGCGCATAGGGTTCATAATGTCACTTTTGCGCAAAGATCCTCAGGGATGGGCCTTCTCTCTCCAACCTAGTGATCCGTGCTTTAGATCAGTGGATAGCTTTTTTTCTGCTTTGGGTTTGTTGTACGATGATCCTGATCGTGTCTCATCTGCTGAGTCTGAATTGAGACGTTTGAGGCAGGGATCAGGTAATGTGGAAAAATATTGTTCTCACTTCCGTCGGTGGTCTGTCCAGGTGGGGTGGAACGATTCAGCTTTGAAAAGCTTGTTTCTTGCATGGCTAGGTGAAAGGGTTAAGGATTTACTGATTGCTTATCCCACACCTGAAAACTTGCAGGAGGCAATGCAATTAGCTATACGGGTGGACAGGAGACTGCATGCAAGGGTTAATGAGAGCAAATCCTCTGCTATGTCAGCTCCGAGTCCTGAGAGGGTCTGTGCTGACAATGGAGAGCCGATGGAGATTGGGGCGATGGCACCCCGCTCTCAGGAAAAAGACCGCAGGCTTTCTGAAGGCTTGTGCTTCTATTGCGGAAATTCTGGTCATTTTATTAAGAACTGTGTGCTTCGTATGAAGAAAGAAAAAAAAAATGGTCAGTCATGCACGTATTGCCTGTTTAAATTCTAAGGGAGTATTCCTATCTGCCACTACTGCTGCTCAGGATGAATTAATTGAATTTCGGGTATTTGTGGATTGTGGTTCTACTCTGAATGTGATTGATGGGGGATTCTTGGAAAAACTTAGATTAGAACCTAAAACTTTGTCATCCCCTATTGCTGTCGTTTCTGTCGATGGCTCTCCCTTGAAGAGTGTTACTCATTAGGTCTGTGATTTTCCCCTCACTATTAATGGTATTCATCAAGAGAATTTGGATTTGGTGGTATTGGATAATTTGCCTTCTCCAGTAATATTGGGGTTACCCTGGTTAAAATTGCACAATCCTGTACTGGATTGGTCTACCAATGAAATTAAGTCTTGGAGCCCTAAGTGTTATGACAAGTGTTGTAACGGACGTATTGCTGCGGTGGAAAAAGGGGAATTACCTGTACCTATTCAGGATTTTTGGAGAGTTTTTTCTGAGGAGGAGTCACAAATTTTGCCTCCCCATAGAGACTATGATTGTACCATTGAATTTGTCCCTGGAGCGACTCTTCCTAAAAGTCGTTTATTTAATCTTACTATTCCTGAGAGAAAGGCTTTGGAGGAATACATACAGACAAGCTTGGCCGCCGGTCACATTAGGCCTTCCAAGTCTCCTGTGGCTGTTGGATTTTTTTTTGTAAAAAAAAAAGATGGCGGTTTACGTCCTTGTCTGGACTTTCGTGAGATTAATAAAATTACTGTACACAATCCTTACCCACTGCCATTGATTCCTGATTTATTTAACCAGTTAGTGGGGGCCAAATGGTTCTCTAAAAGTGATCTCCGGGGGGCATACAATTTGTTGCGCATGAAGGAGGGTGATGAATGGAAGACTGCTTTTAACACTCCTGTGGGTCATTTTGAGAATCTGGTGATGCCTTTTGGTCTTACCAATGCTCCAGCATTTTTTCAGAATCTTATTAATGACATCCTTAGACCTTTAATCGGCAAAAATGTGGTTGTGTATTTGGATGACATTCTGATTTATTCGCCTGATCTGGAGTCTCATTGGCGGAGCGTACGTGAGGTATTACAGTTATTAATGGACAATTTGCTTTTTGCTAAGCTGGAGAAATGTGAGTTCGCTGTACAGAGAATTAGTTTTTTGAGCTACATTATCTCCAGTGAAGGTTTTGAGATGGACCCGGTTAAAGTTCAAGCTGTGCAGGAATGGCCTAGGCCTATTGGTTTGAAATCGATACAGAGGTTTTTGGGTTTCGCCAATTATTACAGAAAATTCATAAAAGTTTTTTCTATTATTGTCAAACCGCTGACCGATCTCACCAGGAAAGTTGCTAATGCGGTTCAGTGGACTTCTGAGGCCATTGAAGCTTTTGTGTTTCTAAAGGAGAGGTTCACCTCTGCTCCCATCCTTATGCAGCCTGATGTGACTAAGCCGTTTTTGGTTGAGGTTGATGCTTCTTCGGTGGGGGTCGGTGCGGTGTTGTCTCAGGAAAACAAGGATGGAGTACATCCCTGTGCCTTTTTTTCAAAAAAATTTTCTGAGACTGAACTTAATTACGATATTGGTAATCGGGAATTGCTGGCGATTAAACTCGCATTTGAACACTGGCGTCACCTCTTGGAAGGTGCTGAATTTCCCATTCAGGTTTTCACTGATCATAAAAATCTGATCTATCTTGATGCTGCCAAGCGCTTGAATGCCCGTCAGGCTAGGTGGGCACTTTTTTTCTCGCGGTTTAATTTTTCCGTTACTTACATCCCGGGTACCAAGAATGTTAAAGCGGATGCTTTGTCTCGCAGCTTTTCTCCCATGGTCGGTGTTGAGGAGGAAGAGGAGAGCATTTTACAAGAAGGTGTTGTGATTGCTGCTTTGGACTCCGTTTTGGAGGATGAGATTCTTAAAGCTCAGGAGAATGCCCCATCTAACACTCCCCATGGGAGGTTGTTTGTGCCTAGGACCTTTAGGAGAGATTTGTTTGTTGAGTGTCATGAGTCTCGGTTGACAGGTCATCCAGGAATTTCTGAGACCAAGAGACTTGTGGGTCGCAGTTTTTGGTGGCCTGGATGGCAGAAAGAAGTCATTAAGTGGGTGCGCCAATGTACTGTGTGTGCTAGATCCAAGTCTTCGCATGCTCCTGCTGCGGGGTTGCTTTGCCCTCTGGAGGTTCCTAGTGCACCTTGGACACATCTGGCTATGGACTTTATTACTGACCTTCCCCCCTCTGAAGGTTTCACGGTCATCTGGGTGGTCGTGGACCGTTTTAGCAAGATGTGTCACTTGGTTCCCTTCATCAAACTGCCTTGCGCTAAGACACTCGCTAAGGCCTTTGTCAAGGAAATTGTCAGACTACATGGTGTTCCTACTGACATTGTTTCTGATAGGGGACCTCAGTTCGTGGCTCATTTTTGGCGTGCCTTTTGTGACAGGTTGGGAGTTCATTTGTCGTTTTCATCCGGATATCATCCTGAGTCTAATGGCCAGACAGAAAGGAAGAACCAGGATGTTGAGCAGTTCTTGCGTTGTTTTGTGGCAGACAATCAAGAGGGGTGGTCTGAGTTTCTGCCACTTGCTGAATTTGCTCTTAACAACCATACATCCTCTTCTGCTGGGTGTTCGCCTTTTTTTTGTTGTTCTGGGAGACATCCGTGTTTTGGGTCATTCTCCAAATTGGTTTCGGCTGTGCCTGAGGAGGAGAGTTTTTCTGGTGATTTGGAGAGAGTTTGGACGGATATGCGTGGTAATCTTCAGGAGGCTAACAAAAAATCTAAGAGGTACTTTGATAGGAAACGGCAAGAGGTTTTGTTTGCTGTTGGTGACATGGTTTGGTTGTCCTCTAAGAATCTGCGATTGAGGATTCCTTCTAAAAAATTGGGTCCCAAGTTCGTAGGGCCCTTTAATGTACTTCAGATAGTTAACCAATCTGCTGTTAGGTTGGAGGTTCCTACGTCCTGGAATATTAACCCGGTGTTTCATGTTTCTCTGTTGAAAAAATCTGATGTGTCGGATGGTGACGCCTCTGCCACTGTTCCTCCGGTGGTGGAGGACGGGGAATATGAAATTTCCCGCATCCTAAATTCTAGACGGTATAGAGGGAGTTTGCACTATCTCGTCGCTTGGAAGGGTTTCGGACCTGAGGATTACTCATGGGTGAGGGCAGATGATGTTTCTGCTTCCAGACTTGTCAGAGCGTTTCACAGGAGGTTTCCTGGTAAGCCTGGGCCTAGGGGATCCGGAGGATCCTCTTAGAAGAGGGGGTACTGTTAGAACTCTCCTGTTAGTTTTTTTTTAGTTTGCTGGTCACATGACCATTTTTGCCTATTTAATCCGGCTCCGCCCTCCTGGCCTTGCTGGACTTCATTGTATTTACTACTCTTGAGCTAGCTTGGTGCTCTGTTGCCGTTCTCTGTTAGTTTTGCTAGGTCTTCTGACCTCTATGCTTTTTGTTGTGTGTTTGTCTTTGACTGCTACTATTTCTGCTAGGAGGTGTCCAACTTATCCCAGTCCCTACTTCTTGTAGGGATCCCTCCCTCACATCTATAGGTCTTCGTACAGACTAGCCGAGGACTTTAGCGGGTCTGATCGCAGGATCAGGTTCCCCTTTACATTGTAGGGATCTAGTTTAGTTCTATTGTAGGGACAGATCTCCTTTCTTTCCTTAGTCCCTGTAGCAGATCATAACAGGCTTTTCAGAATTTACCATAGGTTTTTTGATTGGGTTCAGATTAATTCTTGCACACTGAATCTCTTTCACCCTGTTCTTCTTCAGAAAGGCAACATGTGTGTTTTGGATCATTGTCATGTTGGAAACTTGTATGTCTACCATGGGCACAGAGTTTTGGTTGCATCTTTTCTTTCAATATAGGGCAGTACATCTTTGAACTCATGATAGCTTCAATGAAATGTAGCTCCCCAACACCAGCAGTACTCATACAGCTCCACTTAAGGACACTGCTGCCACCATGTTTACTGTAGTCATTATGGATTAGGAAATATGAATTTAGAAAAATGCATGATGCCTACAGTGAAACATGTTGGTGGCTGCAGTGTCCTTATGTGGGGCTGCATGGGTGCAGTTAATGTCGGGGAGCTTCATTTCATTGTAGGCATCATGACTTCATATTGTACTGGTCTATATTGAAAAAGTAGATGCTACCACAAGTTCTTACTAGACATACATTTTTCCAACATGGCTATGATCCAAAACACACATATGTTCATATGTTGCACTTTTGAAGAACAGAGTGAAAATGATTCAGTGACCAAGTATGTCTTCTAGTATATATGATATGCCAGGTTCCACAAGACTGTGTATAGTGATACTCTAATATTTGCATTTATAGTGGGAAATAATTACTACTGTGTAGGTATGTCCATATCTCTAGACTCTGTTATTTTTTAATACATATGATACTATTCTTGCTGTTCAGGATTTGCTAATATATATGAAATTATTCTAATTGTTCATTATTTGAGTCTTCTCTCTACAGCATTTCAAAACCTTTTTATATTTTGTTTTGACTACTTGTTGGGTACATCTAATGGAGCATTGGAGCTACATTGCGTTACCTTGAGTTTGAATCTATATCCTTGATTATTATAGGGGCAAGATTCTTCTGTGTATATATGTTTGTTTTTTTAAATGCTTTTAAGCGTATAGTATGTCTTTATATTTCTTGGAATAAAGATTTTGTATATTTATCATATGATTAGGAGGTGTGCTGGTCATTCGATGTGGTTCTTTCTCTCCACTTGTGTGCAAATATGTCTTCTAATCTGAACCCAAATGAAACACCTATGGGGAATTCTGAAGAGATAAGTTGAGCATCACGCTGCATGCAGCATCCAGGCTCTAAAAAGGTCATTTTTTTTGTCGCTAAGTTGTTTATTCAACTCCTAGATGACTTTCTGTCTTTAGAAATCATGAAAGTCAGGCAAAATACTAGATGTAGTGTTTTTTTATGTGGGGTGTATTCATGTTTGCATCAACTAATTTGAGTACAACTGAAGATTTTGTCATGAAAGTTATAATATTAACCTTACTTTCTTGTTTTGGGTATAAAAAAAATGTTCGTATTTTACAAGAAATTAGACTCTGTAAACTTAAAAAATACCTTTTAATGATTCAGGATTAAAAATTCCAAATGACATACTGTATATAACACATGGACAAATAAAGTGCTATTAAAAAAGTGACTCAGCGCCAGCTCCACATTACAGATAGATTCACATACCAATGTGAACAAAGTATCCCTACAAAAATGTTCTGTGACGCTTAGTCTTGTCAAAATGTTTGAAATTGTGACTTTTCAAATGGTGTCTACTCATTTATGGTGAGCATGAAATATATATGTATATACACTATATATATATATATATATATATATATATATATATATATATATAATATGCATACATAGTATATATACCTTATTTTTCGGACTATAAGGCTGTGTGCCCACTATGCGTTTTTTAAGCTTTTCTGCAGCAGCAATTCCGCCGCGGAAACCCTTAAAAAACGCTTGGTAGAAGGTCTGCAATGGTCCCCAATGATAATCCGCATGTGCTGTGCACATGCTGCGGAAATTTCCGCTGCGGCTTATTATTGCGGAAAAATCCACAGCACATCCATTAATTTTGCGGAAACGTGGCGTAATTGCCGCCATTGACTTGCATTGAATTGCATAATATCCGCATGACTACATGTACACATGCGGATATTGAGCGATTCAATGCGCGGATGGTACCCAGGTCTGGAGAAGAGGAGACTCTCCTTCAGACCCGGGTACCATAGCACCTGTAGTTAAAAAAGAATTAAAATAAAAAAGAACATTATACTCACCTTCTGATGGCCCCCGGTCTCCTTTACGGTGTCCGGTGTCTTCGGCGGCTTGCGGTGGTGTAAAAGGACCTTCCATGACGTCATTTACTCATGTGACAGGTCATGCGACCGCTGACGACACCACCACGAGCCGTCGAAGACACCGGAGAAAGAGATCGGGGGCCATCGGAAGGTGAGTGTACCATTTTATTCTTTTTTTTTACTATTGATGTTGCATTTGGAGCATCGTAACTTGGTCACACTATATAAATCCATGCCGGTTGCATGGATTTATATAGTGTGATCAAGTTTTCAAGCACTTTTCCAAGTGATGCTAAAATCTCTTGGTAAAGCGCTTTACGACCCGCATGTGGAAACGCATGCAAAAACGCTTCACAAACGCTTCTACCTGGCAGGAAAAACGCATGTAAAATCCACATGCGTTTTTCCTGGCAAGGAGATGCAGATAAAATCCGGAGCATTTCTGCATCGTGGGCACTTAGCCTAAGACGCATCGGAACATAAGACTCACCTAGGTTTTAGAGGAGGAAAAATAGAAAAAAAATTTAAGCAAAAAATGTGGTCATGATGCACTGTTAAGGGGGAGGGGTTCTGCTGTCGGCACTATTATAGGGGTAATGTTCCCCAATTCTGTTAATATCCCCCACCCTGGTATACATGGCCCTCTCCTTCCTGTTATACATGGCCCACATCCCCATCCTGATATGCATGTCATCCCTCACCCCCATCCTGATATGCATGGCATACCTCACCCCCATCCTGATATACATGGCACCCCTCATCCCCATCCTGGTATGCATTGCACCCCAATCCCCCATCCCGGTATGCATGGCACCCCAATCACCCATCCTGGTATGCATGGAACCCCTTGATCCCCATTCTGGTATGATAGGCACCCCTCATCCTGATATGCATGGCACCCTTCATCCAAGTATGCATGCACCCCTCATCCTGGTATGCATGGCACCCCTCATCCTGGTATGCATGGCCCCCCTCATCTTAGTATGCAAGGCACCCTTCATCCCTCTTTCTGGTTACATGGCATCCCTCATCCTGGTATGTATGGCACCCTTCATCCCTTTTCCTGGTATGTATGACACCCCTTATCCCTCTTCCTGGTATGCATGCCACCCCTGATCACCATCTTGGTATGCATGGCACCCATGATCCCCATTCTGGTATGTATGGCACCCCCTCATCCCCATCCTGTTATGCATGGCACCCCCTGATCCCCATCCTGGTATGAAAAGCACTCCCTGATCCCCATCCTGGTATGCTTGGCACCACTCCATCCTGGTATGCTTGGCACCCCCTGATCCCCATCACGCTGCACACACAAAAATAAACAATCACACTCACCTCCTCTTTCCTTCAGTGCTTCATCTCGCTCTTCTTCCGACACTCACTGTGTGAGCCGCACATGGCGTCTCTTCCATGTGCCCTCAAACAGTGATATGCTGTGCCAGAATAGTCACTGCTCCCCGCGCTGGGATTCTGTACGTGGGGAGCAGTGACCATTCACTCTCCTTAATAGCGCACACACTGTACCTGCAGCGCGGCTCCTGTTGCGGCTGGCTTTCAGTGTGCCGCTATTAAAGACCATGAATATTCACTACAACCCATGGGAGTGGATTGTAGTGAATATTCATGGACTTTAATATCGGGCACACAGACCGAGCACAGCAGGAGCCGGTAGAGTGTATGCGCTATTAAGGAAATTGAATATTCATTTTCTGTAGCAGCGGGCACAGTGGAGGCTGCAGCAGGCAGCTGCTGCCTCCTGTGCCCTGCTGCCTTTGCCCCCACATCCCCCACCACCCACAGCCATAGTTATATAGTATGGGACACAGTTTGGACTATAAGACGCACCCGCCACTTTTCTCCAAAATTTTGGAGGAAAAAAGTGTGTCTCATAATCCGAAAAATACGGTATATTTTTTTTTCACCCTGACTAATAAGTGTTTCATTACTTTACAGAGGAAGAGGAAGAGGACCCTTCACCAATAGGTATGTACTGTACATTATCATTCCATGTTTCTTAACCCTGTCTTGTAATCAGCATTAACCTTCCTGACAGCCCCATTTTTCAAGTCTGATACGTCACTTTCTGTGGTAATAACTTTAAAATGCTTCTGTCAGTGATTCTGAGATTGTGATTTTGTTTTTGTAAAACATTGTACCTGTTCGTACTGGATCAGTTGTTTAGTCGTTATTTATTAAAGTATTCCAAATTTTCTGAAAATTTAGAAAAATGTGCAATTTTTAAACTTAATTGTATACCCTTAATGAGATGTAAATATATGCTCTATATGGGGTAATGCTGCGTTCAGGAGAAATTGCATAGTACATTGTGCAGGCTAAAATTTGGGTCTGAAGTAACATTCTATCTGAATGGAATTTGACTTAATGGAATTTTTCATTTTTTGATTCCATTTTGCATTAATTAATGTAAAGCACCTTAAGGATTAGCAAATTTGAATACTTTGAAGCCTCCATTCATTGAACTGGGGTAACTTTTAGGATGTTACAATAAAGAGGCCCTTCAAAGTCACTTCAAAGGCCCTAAAATGCAGTATATTTTAAATTTCCTTGAAAATATGAAAGACTATGTACTTTGACGTAAGGCTATGTTCACACGTTACAGTTTTGCTGGATGTTTTTTTTTGCTGTGCTTTCCAGAATCCCAAAGTTCACCTTTGCTTCTATCACAGAAGCATGAACAATGGAAGGTGTTACGTCAGCAATGCAATACATATGTGAAATCATAAAACCATTTTTGGAAAAAAGGTTAATTTGCTGAAACTATTTGGGATAAAAAAAGATTTTTATGTCTGAAAAAAAAAGTGACTACTCTGAACAAAAAAGTTCATATGAGTTACTGAAAAATACACAATTGCAAATGTAACCGCCTGGAAAGTTGTATTGGTCAGGTATAGTTTATCTAAGACATTAGCTGTCACGGGTGTGTCAGAGTGACAGACAGTCGCCCTGCAGTTGGTTGCAGGAGATCTCTACGTTTGGCATTACAGACATCTTCTTAGAGGCTGTCTCTAGGACCCAGCGGCTACCTCCGTCTAATTAACACCCTGCCTGTCTGTATAAATACCTGCTGTGCTTCAGAGGGAGTTGCCGATGATATTCATTACTACTTGTGAAGGTTTAGCAAGAGTAGTACTTAGTCCTCTCTGTAGCTTGAGGACGCATGCGCATTTGTCTGGAGTCGTCTAAAGCTAAGCAATTTCCCCCTGTTTGTGTACCCTTCTTGTATATAGTGTTTAGTGGAGACCGACTAGTGCTCATCTCCTTCCTTCCCTAGCCATAGCCATACGCCAGGGAAAGACAGGGCGAGGCACGCGTACGGCGATTGGTGCAGAGCCAATACAGGGACATTAAGGGAGACAGGGTGACACTAGATAGATATGATGCTGCAGATAGGAGGTCTCCACTTCCCCCCTTTACCTAGAGTCTGGGCTCCCTTTCCCTCTTCCCTTTGTGTTGCACTATGTCTTTCCCACACTTGGTGTGACATTATCACCAGCCAAGCACATTTTGAAAGGAAAAAAAAAGAAAACTGACACTTTGTTGTTTTTAGGCATGTACTTTTTTTCCCTTTCTCCCTTGGTATGAGTTCAGTTGCAGAGCTTACCGTGCGGCTGCACAAGTTGTCCCTGGAGGTGAATGACCTCCACGGTGAGGTACAGCAGCAGCACCAGCGGCTACAGGTCGCCGATGTGGGGGTCTCTTTAGGTAGGCCTGTCCAAACTGAACCCAAAGTTGCCCTCCCGGACAGGTTTTCTGGAGGTAGGAACAAGTTTTTTGTATTCAAGGAGGCATGCAAACTGTATTTTAAACTTCGTCCTTACTCCTCCATAAATGAGGAGCAACGAGTTGGAATTGTGATCTCTCTACTGCTGGAAGATCCTCAGTCGTAGGTGTTTTCTTTACTGCAGGACTCGGTTTGCCTCCAGTCTGTGGAGGGTTTTTTCGGGGCTCATCTATAATGACCCTGACCGAGTCGCCTTGGCTGAGTCTAAGCTACATCGCCTTGAGCAGGGGAATTGGTCAGTGGAAACGTACAGTTCGGAATTCCGTAGATGGGCAATGGATTCCAAATGGAATGACTCAGCCCTTAGAAGTCAATTTTGTGAGGGGCTTACTGAAAGGTTGAAAGATGCCTTGGCAGTATATGAAACCTCTCAGTCGTTGGAGGCAAACATGTCATTGGCCATACGTCTTGATACACGCCTTTGGGATAGACGGGTGAGACCGGCCTTCTCTGGGGCCTTCTTGTCGGAGTTGTGTACCTCTGCCGGGGGAGCGGTCTGGAGGTGAACTAGTACTGGGGGAGGTGGAGGAACCATGCAGTTAGGGGGTGTCTCTGCATCATACATCTCTCTGGAGATTCACAAGAAAAAAGGTGTCTTTTTTTTGTGGGAAAAAAGGACATTTTGTTGGGACCTCTCCTTCAATTTCTAAACAAAAGGAGACTCTATTAACTCTTGCTAGTCTGGAGTTGGATAAACAAGGGGTGCATTTGTGACCAAACTGCAGTTTCCAGTTTGTCCTGACAGCAGAGGTGGTACTAGAGAGCAAAACCGAGAAAATGTCTCTGCTTCTTGACAGTGGAGCTGGAGTCAGCATGGCTGATGCTGAGTTTGTGAAGATTCATGGTCTTGCTTGCTGTATTTTAGATAAACCTATTTCCAGTTTTGACATCGACTCAGCGCCACTTGCACAGAAAGCATTTACTCAGATTATATATAATGTAAAACTGAGGGTGGGGTCAGTTCATTGTGAAATAATTCCTTGCTATGTCCTGGACAATCTTCCCACACGGATTGTTTTGGGTATACCTTGGGTTGTTAAACATAATCTATTGGTGGATTGACAAACCGGCGAGATTATTGAATGGGGAGATTACTGCCATGAAAACTGTTTAGATATCTCCCTTGCTACTGTCTCTACGGAAATATTACCTGCTTTTTGGTCTGTTTTTGAAGATGTTTTTTCTGTGAGCTGGTGTCAGGTTTTGCCTCCTCATCGAGCTTATGACTGTCCTCTATTAACCTGACCCCCGGAGCTAAACTACCGAAGTCCAGACTGTATAACCTTTGTGCCCCTGAGAGACAAGCCATGAAGTATTTCATTGCGGAAAGTCTGGAGAAGGGACATATCAGACCCTCATCTTCGCCCATGGCGGCAGGGTCTTCTTTGTGAAAAAAAAAAAAGATGATGGCCAACATCCCTGTTTAGATTTCTGGGAATTAAATCAAATTACTATCCGCGATCCATACTGTCTTCCTCTGATTCCTGATTTGTTCAGCCAGGTTGAGGTAGCTAAGGTTTTCTCCAAGTTGGATTTAATGGGAGCCTATAATCTGGCAAAAGTATTGTCTGATCTCATCAGACAGTACTTACAAGGTGGATACCACCAAAATTACAAGTAGCAATAGGGAAAGGGAAAAGGGGGGAAAAGGGTGTGAGTAAAATTAATAAATCTTTATTTAATAGTGTTAAAAACCTAATAATCCGTACATTGAGGATGTATATTGAATCACGGTTAATATGAATTATAATCCTATAAACTATGATCCACTAGATTTCTGATAGGGTCAGACAGTGAATCAAATTATAAATAGAATAAATCCCTAGCCAATGTCACTTATAATTAACCCCTTCCCCACATACGTCGTACATGTACTGCTCTGCGGGAGCGCCGCCGCGATCACATGCGGGTGTCAGCCGATCGCGGGCATTTAACCCCTGTGATGCCATTGTCAGTAGTTACAACGACATCGCAGGGCATCGCAGAGGGAGTGGGCTCCCTCTGTGATCCCATCAACACAACGCGATGTGATCGCGTTATGTTGATGGTCTCTTTGGTGACCCCCGGTCCCAAGATGGCCGCGGGGTCTTTCAGGGTCCTGCAGGAAGGTGGCCTGTCAGCACCTGCTCAGAGAGCAGGAGCTGAGACGCCTCTTTCCTTCCTGTCAGACGCTGCTCTGATGCTCTGCAGTGCAGATGCATTGCAGAGCATCAGATCAGCGATCTGACAGTTTGAAGTTGATGTCCCACCCTGGGACAATGTAAAAAAAGTAATAAAACATTTAATAAAAATTCTAAAAATATTTTTTTTAAAAATCACAAAATAAAGAAAGAAAAGAAAAAATATTAATCCAATAAATATATTTATCTGTGTAAAAAAAACAATAAACGTACACATATTTGGTATCGCGTCCGTAACGACCCGACCTATAAAACTTTCCCACTAGTTAACCCCTTCAATGAACACCATAAAAAAAGGTATAAAACACGGCAAAAAATTGTTCTTTTTCATCATACTTCCGAACAAAAAGTGGAATAAAACGTGATCAAAAAGACGCCTGTAAAAAAATATTGTACCACTGAAAACATCATCTTATCCTGCAAAATACAAGCCGCCATATAGCTCCATCAGTAGAAAATAAAAAAGTTACAGCTCTCAGATTAAAGCGATGCCAAAATAATAATTTTTTTCTATAAAATAGTTTTAATTGTTTAAAAGCGCCAAAACATAAAAAGAGATATAAATGTGGTATCGCTGTAATCGTACTGACCCGAAGAATAAATCTGCCTTATCAATTTTACCACACGCGGAACGGCATAAAAAATCCCCAAAAAAACAATTCCTGAATTGCTGGATTTTGTTCATGCAGCCTCCAAAAAAATGGAATAGAAAGCGATCAAAAAATGTCACGTGCTCGAAATTGTACCAATGAATACGTCAACTCATCCCACAAAAAACAAGCCCTTACATGACTCTGTTGGCCAAAATATAGAAAAATTATAGCTCGCTAAATATGGCGATGCAAAAACTTGTTTTTACAATAAAAAGCGTCTTTTAGTGTGTGACAGCTGTCAATCATAAAAACCTCATATAAATCTGTTATCCCTGTAATCGCACCAACCCGAAGAATAAAGTCGTCTAATCACTTATACCGCACGAGGAAAGGCATAAAAATTATATAAAACCTATTCTTCACATGCTGTTGATTTATTCATTCTGCCTCCCAAAGATTGCTCAGCATACATTTATCCGGTGGACTGTGCTGAGCGTTTACACCGGGGTTTCTGTGTAAATCTCTGAAATATGTGATTGAGACGGAACCCCCGGCGGAAGATTCCCTGTAATGAGACAGATGGAGGCACTGTGGACGCCATAGGACCTGTGATCCCACGGTGTCCGTCTTTTTATTAGGCATGCATAAAAGTGCCGTCAGCCAGAGTTCTATACACTTCTGAAAAGAAAGACGACGCTGAACAGAGGCCAGACGGAGTCCAGACGAACTCTGCTGCCTCATTATAGTGGAGCGCACGAAAAACGTGATCCAAAATGTTATGTAAAATGTTCCCAATAAAAGCTTCAGTTCCATTTACAAAAAAGCTCCCACTCAGGTCCGTCATCTGTTAACAATAATATAGGGGCTTCCACAATATTGGTAGCACAAAGGCTCTGGAAAAACAAAATGGCTCCTCGCCCTCCAAAAGAAATCCAGCGCTCTCAAATCCAAATGTCCCCCTCCTTCTGAGCTCCAGGATGTGTCTAAACCGCAGTTAGCGTCCACATGTTTGGCATTCCTGTAGCAATGAGAGACTGCCTAATTAATGGGTGCATGTCTTCAGAAGAACGAGCTGGGCATAATGTACTGGTCACTACAACGTACTGTTCACTACAGTGTACTGGTCACTACAACAGCAGTTTGCAATCTTCACTTAGCAACATCCACTATGCTTGTTTCTGGAAAACACACATGGAGTCAAAATCGTCACTACAACTGTAGATAAATTCACAAAGGGGTATAATTTCCAAAATGGGGTCACTTGAGGGGGATTCTGCTCTTATAGGGTCTCTGTATATGGAATCCGCAAACTATTCTAGGAAAATCTGCTCCCAGGAGGCAAAATGTGATCCGTCCCTCCCGAGTCTTACCGTATGGCCGTATGGCTAAGCAGTACTGTACAGCCATATATGGGGTATTTCTACATTCTGCAGAAATTGTGGGACAAATTTTGGTGTCATTTTTACCCATTTTCCAGTGTGAAAATGTAAAATCTGGGGCTAAAACAAAATTTTAGTGGTAAAACTGTAATTATTTTTTCTTCACTGCCCGGTGGTATAAAATTATGTGACACACCTGTGGTGTCAATATGATCACTACACCCCTAGATGAATTCATTGAGAGGTGTAGTTTGTAAAATTAGGTCACTTATGGGGGGGCTCAGCTGATCTGGCACGTTAGGGGCTCTACCAATGTGACATGGCACCCACAAACTAGTCCAACAAAATCTGAACTGTAATATGGTGCTTCTTCCCTTCTGAGCTTTGCACCAGGGCCGGCGTCAGCACCCGGCGTACCCGGGCAAGTGCCGGGGCCCTGGAAAATTAGAGGGGCCCAGCCGCCCACTCACTGTCGGGGCCCGGGCCCACACACCCACCCGCCCACTCACTGTCGGGGCCGGGCCCACACACCCACCCGCCCACTCACTGTCGGGGCCGGGCCCACTCACCCACCCGCCCACTCACTGTCGGGGCCGGGCCCACACACCCACCCGCCCACTCACTGTCGGGGCCGGGCCCACACACCCACCCGCCCACTCACTGTCGGGGCCGGGCCCACACACCCACCCGCCCACTCACTGTCGGGGCCGGGCCCACACACCCACTCACTGTCGGGGCCCTGGCCGCTTCCTCGGCACCTGTTCAGTGACGCAGGCGCTGCTTGATTGCCGGCACTCCCCCCAGACATGGCTGCGCGCTGTCCGGCTGTGTCTGCTAGTAATGACGCGGCAGGGTCGACGGCACTGCACCTTTAATTGTGCTTGTGTGTCGCCCCTGCCGCGTCATTACTAGCAGACACAACCGCACAGCGCGCGGCCATGTCTAGGGGAGTGCCGGCAATCAAACACCGTCGGAGGTCCTGCACAGATGGGCGGGAGGGGCCCGGACCCGAGAGCAAGTGGGCCCCTCTGATGTTCCAGGGCCATGAAGTGTGTGACACGCCGGGGGCCCTGCACTGCCCCATACCTGAGGAGCTGCTGGACAGGACACTGGACCGGGGACAGGTGAGTGAGGCTTCCCCAATCCCCATATTAAAAATATTAGTAATGGGTCTGTGTGAGTGCATGTATGTGAATGTCAGTGTATATGACTGTGTATATATATTTGTCTGTTTTATCTATGTGTATGTCTGTATGTGTACATATGTCTGCGTACCGTGTGTGCGCGCGCATATGTCTGCGTACCGTGTGTGCGCGCGCATATGTCTGCGTACCGTGTGTGCGTGCGCGTGTCTGTGTACCGTGTGTGCGCGCGCATATGTCTGCGTACTGTGTGTGCGTGCGCGTGTCTGCGTACCGTGTGTGCGCGCGCATATGTCTGCGTACTGTGTGTGCGTGCGTGTCTGCGTACCGTGTGTGCGCTCGCATATGTCTGCGTACTGTGTGTGCGTGCGCGTGTCTGCGTACCGTGTGTGCGCGCGCATATGTCTGCGTACTGTGTGTGCATGCGTGTCTGCGTACCGTGTGTGCGCGCGCATATGTCTGCGTACTGTGTGTGCGTGCGCGTGTCTGCGTACCGTGTGTGCGCGCGCATATGTCTGCGTACTGTGTGTGCGTGCGTGTCTGCGTACCGTGTGTGCGCGCGCATATGTCTGCGTACTGTGTGTGCGTGCGCGTGTCTGCGTACCGTGTGTGCGCGCGCATATGTCTGCGTACTGTGTGTGCGTGCGTGTCTGCGTACCGTGTGTGCGCTTGCATATGTCTGCGTACTGTGTGTGCGCGCGCATATGTCTGCGTACTGTGTACACATCTCTCTGATTTAAGTACATAAAGATTAAAATTTTGAAATTTGCAAAATTTTCACCAAATTTCCGATTTTTTCACAAATAAATGTAAGTCATATCAAATAAATTCTAACACCATCATGAAGTACAATATGTCATGAAAAAACAATCTCAGAATCAGGGGGATCCATTGAAGCGTTCCAGAGTAATTACCTCATAAAGTGACAGTGGTCAGAATTAAAAAAAATGGCCCGGTCAGGAAGGTGAAAACAGGCTTCTGGGTGAAGGGGATAATGGCTGGGTTTATATTTTCAAAGTAAATGCCGTAAATTATATCAAAGTGCACTAGATTATTCTAGTATCTTCATCCAGGAGAAGGTTTTTGTCAAATTGAAGGCTCATATAGCCAATATATAATTAATAATAAACACATTATCCTAACCCAAGGAATACACTCCCCATATTATATGCAGGAAGTGTAAGACTATGTGCACACGGTGCAAATTTTGCTGCGGTTTTGACGCTGTGTGTTTATTCAGTGTCAAAATCGCAGCGGCCAGATGTTACAGCATAGTGGATGAGATTTCAAGAAATCCCATGCCCACTATGCATTTTTGTGCACCTGCGGAAGCTGACATGAGGTGCGTTTTTCAGATCCGCAGCATGTCTATTTCTCTTGCGGAAATGCATGCGGATTTTCCCCATAGACTTGCATTAGATGAGGAAAATCCGCATGCTTAAAAACCACATGTGTGTTTTATGTGCGTTTTATGTGCGTTTCCACAGCGGAAACGCACACAGAAACGCTACATGATGATCAATAAAGTTTGTTTAAAAAAAACCTATTCTCTAATTTCAACATGAAGACATGAAAAACGCATGCGGCAAAACCGCATCAAAAAATGCATGCAGCAAAACGCATGTAAAAACCGCAAGTAACCTAATTTGCATATTAGGTGCAGAAATGGTGCAGAAATTCTGCAGCGTCAAAACCGCAACAAATCCGCACTGTGTGCACGTACCCTAACAGGTCTAATCGATGTGATTATAATGAGCCTTTATACAATGATTTATTTGTCAGGACACACTATTACACCTAACTGTGTCTGTGTGGTTGATCTTAAATTATGCCTGAAGCTCCTTTATTGCGGTACGCAGTAAAGATAAGGAGGCATTAACACAGGCTTAGCCGGCTTAGATACAGTTATATGAAAAAGTTTCGGCACCCCTATTAATCTTAAGCTTAATGTTTTATAAAAATTGGTGTTTTTGCAACAGCTATTTCAGTTTGATATCTGTAATAACTGTTGGACACAGTAATGTTTCTGCCTTGAAATGAGGTTTATTGTACTAACAGAAAATGTGCAATCTGCATTCAAACAAAATTTGTCAGGTGCATTAGTATGGGCACCTCACCAGAAAAGTGACATTAATATTTAGTAGATCCTCCTTTTGCAAAAATAACAGCCTCTAGTCGCTTCCTGTAGCTTTTAATGATTTCCTGGATCCTGGATGAAGGTATTTTTGACCATTCCTCTTTACAAAACAATTCCAGTTCAGTTAAGTTTGATGGTCGCCGAGCATGGGCAGCCCTATTCAAATGATCCCACAGATGTTCAATGATATTCAGGTCTGGGGACTGGGATGGCCATTCCAGAACATTGTAATTGTTCCTCTGCATGAATGCCTGAGTAGATTTGGAGCGGTGTTTTGGATCATTGTCTTGCTGAAAGATCCATCCCCGGCGTAACTTCAACTTTGTCACTGATTCTTGAACATTATTGTCAAGAATCTGCTGATACTAAGTGGAATCCATGTGTCCTTCAACTTTAACAAGATTCCCGGTGCCGGCATTGGCCACACAGCCCCAAAGCATGATGGAACCTCCACCAAATTTTACTGTGGGTAGCAAGTGTTTTTCTTGGACTGCTGTGTTTTTTTGCCGCCATGCATAATGCCTTTTTGTATGACCAAACAACTCAATCTTGGTTTCATCAGTCCACAGGACCTTCTTCCAAAAAGAAATTGGCTTCTCCATATGTGCTTTTGCATACCTCAGCCGACTCTGTTTGTGACGTGCTTGCAGAAACGGCTTCTTTCGCATCACTCTCCCATACAGCTTCTCCTTGTGCAAAGTGCGTTGTATAGTTAACCGATGCACAGTGACACCATCTGCAGCAAGTTGATGCTGCAGCTCTCTGGAGGTGGTCTGAGGATTGTCCTTGACTGATCTCACCATTCTTCTTCTCTGCCTTTCTGATATTTTTCTTGGCCTGCCACTTCTGGCCTTAACAAGAACTGTCCCTGTGTTCTTCCATTTCCTTACTATGTTCCTCACAGTGGAAACAGACAGGTTAAATCTCTGAGACAGCTTTTTGTATCCTTCCCCTGAACAACTATGTTGAATAATCTTTGTTTTCAGATCATTTGACAGTTTTTTTTGAGGAGCCCATGATGCCACTCTTCAGAGGAGATTCAAACAGGAGAACAACTTGCAAGTGGCCACTTTAATTAGCTTTTCTCATGATTGCATACACCTGGCTATGAAGTTCAAAGCTCAATGAGGTTACAAAACCCAAAAAAGTGCTTTAGTACGTCAGTGAAAAGTAGGTAGGAGTATTTAAAACAAGAAAATGATAAGGGTGCCCATACTTATGCACCTGTCAAATTTTGTTTGAATGCAGATTGCACATTTTCTGTTAGTACAATAAACCTCATTTCAAGGCAGAAACATTACTGTGTCCAACAGTTATTACATATATCAAACTGAAATAGCTGTTGCAAAAACACCAATTTTTATAAAACATTAAGCTTAAGATTAATAGGGGTGCCCAAACCTTTTCATATAACTGTATACGTGCGGCTCAGCTATGCCGCAGGCAGCCTCTCACGCTGTTCGCACACAAATTACCGGTCAGCAGGGGAGGCAGATAATATATATGGATCATGATCCCCTGGTTGTACAGGGGATCCAACAAACAATCTGCCTACTTTGATCTCAGATTCGACTCACATGTGCAGCTGTCGGATTCTCCCACACTGTCAACAAATGTGTAAGTGCGATCAGCGGGAGAGGCAATTTCGAAGTTCAACTATGTCTGCGATCTTTCAGGTCTAGATAAAGCTGACAACTAAAATGGGGTAGATATGTATCGTGCAACGTTGTAACACTGCACTCTGCAGCATACGGTCAATTATTAGGCATAATAATTATAATGGACATTGGCTAGGGATTTATTCTATTTGTAATTCGATTCACTGTCTGAACCTATCAGGAATCTAGTGTATCATGGTTTTATAGGATTATAATTCATATTAACCGTGATTCAATATACATCATCTATGGGATGTACGGATTATTAGGTTTTTAACATTATTAAATAAAGATTTATTAATTTTACTCATACCGTTTTCTCCCCTTTCCCAATTTGCTACGAGCCTATAATCTGGTTTGAATCACAGAAGGGGATGAATGGAAAACAGGAGATTTTGAGAGTTTGGTTATGCCTTTTGGTTTGACCAATGCACCTACGGTATTCCAGCATTTCATAAATTATATTTTTCATCATTTGGTGGGGAGGTTTGTGGTGGTCTATCTGGACTATATTTTGGTTTACTCACCTGATTTTGAGACACATCGGTGGCATGTTAAGCAGGTACTCCAGATATTAAGGGATAACAAACTTTATGCTAAACTGGAAAAATGTGTTTTTGCTGTTCAGGAGGTGCAGTTTTTGGGGTACTTGTTGTCTTCAGGTTTCCGGATGGAACCGGTGAAGATCCGTGCAGTCCTTGATTACTTGTGAAGGCTTAGCAAGAGCAGTAGTTCGTCCTTTCTGGAGCTTGAGGACGTATGTGCATTTATCTGGAGTTGTCTAAAGCTAACCAATTTCCCCGTTTGTGTACCCTTGTTGTCTATAGTGTTTAGTGGATCTAGTAGGGCTCATATTCCTTCCCTAGCCATACGCCAGGGAAAGACAGGGCGAGGTACGGGTGCGGCGATTGTTGCAGAATCAATACAGGGACGTTAGGGGAGACAGGGTGAAGCTAGCTCAACCTAAGAGGTCTCCACTTTCCCCCTTTCCCTAGAGTCTGGGATCCCTTTCCCTCTTCCCTTTGTGTTGTACTAAGTCTTTCCCACACCTGGCGTGACATTAGCAGAGCATTGAGTTTTTAGCACACTGTTTAATTTCATGCATTGGTCGGCCCTCCAGTTGGTCAGGTAATGTTCAATTTCACATCTTGGTCAGTGTTACGCTCGCGCCCGGACTGACTGGCATGAGCGTGATTAGTGATCCCACTGTATAATGAACCGAGAAGTGCCTGGAGGGGCGTAACTAAGTATCTACCTGATCCGACCAAGGTCGCATGGCGGCTAACGACTCCATGAACCAAGGAGGAACCGAGCAGAGGGACCAGGTGCTACTCCAGGTCAGATCCCGGTCACAGCTCTTGACCCACACCAGGGAATGCAGGAACAGGCAGGTTAGGCTGTCATACAGACAGGTGGGTATTGGCAGGCATGGCTGGTATGCTGACAGGGGGTTACTGGTAAGCACGGCTGGTATGCAGACAGGTGGGTACTGGCAAGCACGGCTGGAGTGCAGACAGGGAAATACTGGCAAACATGGCTGGAGTGTAGACAGGTGGGTACTAGCAGGTTGGAGCGCAGGCTGGATAGAGTTCAGTACAGACTGGGAGACAGGAACAGAGCCGCAGATGCGGTAGACAAGCAGAGTAAAGCGAAACCGCCGGAGCGGAGGACAAGGCAGAGCAGAGTGGTACCGCAGGTGCGATGAACATGGCAGAGCAGAGAGGAACCGCCAGAGCGGTAGGCTAGGCAGAGCAGAGAGGAACCGCCGGAGCGGTGGGCTAGGCAGAGCAGAGGGGAACCGCCGGAGCGGTGAGCAAGCAGAGCACAACTAAACCGCAGGAGCGGTGAACATGGCAGAGCAGAAAGGAACCGCCGGAGCGGTGGGCTAGGCAGAGCAGAGGGGAACCGCCGGAGCGGTGAGCAAGGCAGAGCAGAGGGGAGCCGCCCGAGCGCTGAGCAAGGCAGAGCAGACAGAAACTGCTGGTGCAGTGAGCAAGGCAGAGCAGAGAAAATGGGCAAGTCAGAGCAGGGAGAAGCCGCCGGAGCGGTGGGGAAGGCTGAGCAAAGGGAAGCCGCTGGAGCGGTGGGCAAGTCAGAACAGAGAGAAACCCCAGGTGCGGTGAGCAAGGCAGAGCAGAGAGAAGCCGCCGGAGCGGTGGGCAAGTTAGAGCAGAGAGAAACCTCTGGTGCGGTGAGCAAGGCAGAGCAGAGAGAAGCCGCCGGAGCGGTGGGCAAGTTAGAGCAGAGAGAAACCTCTGGTGCGGTGAGCAAGGCAGAGCAGAGAGAAGCCGCCGGAGCGGTGAGCAATTCAGAGCAGAGAGAAGCCGCCGGAGCGGTGGGTAAGGCAGAGCAGAGGGAAGCCGCCTGAGCGGTGGGCAAGTCGAACGGAGCGAAACCGCAGGTGCAGTGGACAAGGAAAATACGGGAAGATATGAAGGAAGGGAAAAGGGACTAGCAGAACCAGATACACACAAGGTACTTCCTATGAAGTAGCGAGTGGACACAAAACTCACAAACAGAAGTACAGAGACAACGAGTTGGAGTTAGGTGCAGGTTCAGACACTGCAGGAAAAGGGAGGGTACGGACATAGAGACAAAACAGGTAACAGGCTAAGAGACAGTTCAGACTGGAACTGATACTGCAACGAGATACAGGAACGAGCCTGGGTATACGGCCCCCAGAGTGGCGGAAACATACTAGAAGTCACAGATAACAGGTCTGGGAATGCAGCCCCCATAGTGGCGGAAACAGACAAGAAGCAGAACTGGACCTGGCAACTTCAGAGTCAAGGAGCACACTGAATGTTAGTGTTGCTCAGGCACCTCCTTCTGGGTGGAGGGGGTTTAAATATCCAGTGACTCACAGCAATAGGCTGGAGACGCATTAGGAGTGTGCCCACAGCAGCTATAAGAATCAGGAAGTAACCGGGCCGCCGCCCTAAGCAGTCAGTCAAAAGATATGCACACAGCATGAACTGGATGAAGCAAGGTTTGTAGGCTGGACTGACAGGTAAGATTGCAGTCTTGCATAGTGGGAGGTGGTGCACTATGCAAGCACGCCGCCAGGGATGTTACAGTCAGGCAATGTTTACTTTACACACATCAGTAATTTAATTAAACTTTAGTAATCCTAACTGCCATTCTGAGGTGAGGCGACTAAGACATTATGGTTTAAACTTGGGAAAATCTCAAAAATGATAGCAGCTTCACATCTCCTGAACAAACTATTAAAGCAAGTAAAAAAAAAAAAAAAAGTTTAAAAAAAGATCATATAAAAGTACAAATCACCCCCCTTTTTGTCCCATTCAAAACAAAACAATAAAAAATACACATATTTGGTATTGCCACGTTCTGAAACGCCCGATCTATCAAGTAGAGAATTAATCTGATCAGTAAACGGCGAAATGAGAAAAAAATTAAAATGCAATAACAGGCGATCAAAACATTGTATCTAACCCAAAATAGTATCAGTAGAAACGTCAGCTTGGCACGCAAGCAATGAGCCCTCACCCGGGTCCAGATCCCGAATAATGGAGACACTACAGGTCTCGGAAAAATTTTTTAAATTGTTTTTTTCACCACTTAAATAAATAAGAATGCACACATGTTTGGTATCTTCAAGCTCGTAATGACCCGGATAATCTTAATGTCAGGTTAGTTTTACCATTCAGTGAACATGGTAGAGAAAAAAGCCCAAAACATTTGTGGAATTGCACTTTTTTGCAGTTTCACTATACTTGGAAGTTTTTCCCTGTTTTCCAGTACATTATATGGTTAGTGATGGGTGAACCTGTCAGTGTTAAGAGTTCGGCTAATATAGTCAAACACCGAACAGTTTTTTTAAAGTTCGGGTACCAGAACAGTACCCAGACCCCAAACACGGACCCCATTCATGTGAATGGGGGATCCGAATTTACCTGGTATCCAGCACTGTCATTTGCGTGGCAGCACAGGAGACACAGGCTCTGATCGGCGGTAATTGCAGAGCGCTGTGGCAGTGACCCGGCGGTAAAAAGCTTACCGCGGGTCATAGGTGCCAGCTGATGGTACTACCACCATTAGCTGGCACCTCCTGCCATAGGAAGCAGCAGATACAGACGCCGCTGGATGGGAGCAGTAGTCTCCAATCCACTGGCGCCTGTGCTCTGCTGTAAGTAAAAAAAAAATTAAATTATTAAAAAAAATATTATAATAAAAATAAAACACATTATACTTACCTACACCTTTATTCCCGTTCAACTCATTGCACGCGTGGGAAAATACTCACTGCGCATGTGGTGACCTGTTTTGCCGGGAATACACTGAGTCAGTGTATTGCCGGCAAATGAACAGAGCAGTCACATACTATGTGGCTGCTCTGTTCATGGAATCTTCGTGGGACACTTGTTGTTTGGACTGCGTCGGAAATGTAAGGATGAGGTTGGTTTATTTTATTTTGTTACAGGGGACGTTGGCTTCAGCTGGAATGGCCAAGATGGTAAGTATGGTTTAATTTAGAATATTACAGGAATCCTGTCTTTATTTCAAATAAAATATTTTATTCTGGTTGTGAGTGTTTTTATTTTACATTTTACCTTCACTATGGGGTTAGTAATGGGGGGGCCTCTGCAATACTAACCTGGGTTTGATGTCAGCTGGCATTATAAGCTGATATCAACCCCAACCCTATAACCCCACCGCCACCGCTACAGGGCAGTGGGTAGAGCGAGGCTAAGTGCCAGAATTCTGGGACGGCTGAGGGCTTCTCTTTCTAGCCTCGGAGGGGGCCAATATTCATGGTCCCTTCCTAGGCTTTTAATATCAGTCCACAGATGTCTGCATAGCCTTTGCTAGCTGTTAAAATAGGGGGACCCCGTGTCATTATCTATCTGTATATCTATCTATTATATATTATCAACACACATAGTCAAAATTGTTGGTACCTCTCGTTTAATGAAAGAGAAACCCACAATGGTCACAGAAATAACTTGAATCTGACAAAAGTAATAATAAATTAAAAATCTATGAAAATGAAAAAATGAAAGTCAAACATTGCTTTTCAACTCTGCTTCCACGGAATTTTTTTAAAACTTAAACTCATGAAATAGGCCTAGACAGAAATGATGGTACCCCTGAAAATAATGTGACAAAAGGGATATGTTAAATGAAGTTGTGTCCACTAATTAGCATCACAGGTGCCTACAATCTTGTAATCAGTCAGTGGGCCTGTATTTAGGCCTACTCACTGTGCTGTTTGGTGACATGGTGTGTACCACACTCAACATGGACCAGAGGAAACAAATGATAGAGTTGTCTCAGGAGATTAGAAAAAAAATTATAGACAAGCATGTTAAAGGTAAAGGTTATAAGACCATCTCCAAACAGCTTGATGTTCCTATGACTATAGTTGCACATATTATTCACAAATTTAAGATCCATGGGACTGTAGCCAACCTCCCAGGACGTGGCCGCAGGAGGAAAATTGATGACAAATCAAAGAGACGGATGATACGAATGGTAACAAAAGAGCCCAGGAAAACTTCTAAAGAGATTAAAGGTGAACTTCAAGCTCAAGGAACATCAGTGTCAGTTCGCACCATCCTTCGTTGTTTGACCCAAAGTGGACTTCATGGGAGACGACCAAGGCGAACACCATTGTTGAAAAAAAATCAAAAAAGCCAGACTGGAATTTGCCAAACTACATGTTGACAAGCCACAAAGCTTCTGGGAGAATGTCCTATGGACAGATGAGACAAAAATGGAAGTTTTTGGCAAGGCACATCAGCTCTATGTTCACAGATGGAAAAATGAAGCATATTAAGAAAAGAACACTGTCCCTACTGTGAAACATGGAGGAGGCTCTGTTATGTTCTGGGGCTGCTTTGTTGCATTTGGCACAGGGTATCTTGAATCTGTTTAGGCTACAATGAAATCTCAAGACTATAAAGGGATTCTAGAGAGAAATGTGCTGCCCAGTGTCAGAAAGATTTGTCTCAGCTGCAGGTCATGGGTCTTGCAACAGGATAATGACCCAAAACACACAGCTAAAAACACGCAAAAATGGCTAAGAGTAAAACATTGGACTGTTCTGAAGTGGCCTTCTATGAGCCCTGATCTAAATCCCATTGAGCATCTTTGGAAAGAGCTGAAACATGACGTCTGGAAAAATCAACCTTCAAACACGAAACAACTGGAGCAGTTTGCTCATGAGGAGTGGGCCAAAATACCTGTTGAGAGGGGCAGAAGTCTCATTGACCGTTACAGGAATCGTTTGATTGCAGTGATTCCCTCAAAAGGTTGTTCAACAAAATATTAAGTTAAGGGTACCATCATTTCTGTCCAGGCCTATTTCAGGAGTTTAATTTTTTTAAAACTTCTGTGTAAACAGGGTTGAGAAGCAATTTCTGACTTTCATTTGTTCATTTTCATAGATTTTTAATTTATTATTACTTTTGTCAGATTCAAGTTATTTCTGTGACTATTGTGGGTTTTTCTTTCATTAAACGAGGGGTACCAACAATTTTGACCATGTGTGTATATATCTAGCTATCCATATATCTATGGATCTATTATCTATTTATTTATCTATCCATATATGTATTTATTATCTGTTGACCTATCTAATTATCTAAGATAGATAATAGATAGATATATGGATATATAGATATACTGATATCTAGATAGATAATAGATCGATAAATAGATATGTAGATAAATAGATTTATAGATAGATAATAGTTAGATATATGGATATATTGCTAGATAATAGATATATGGATAGATACACAAATAGATTAATAGATATACGGATAGATAGATATATGGATAGATACATAGGTAAATAATAGATATATGGATAGATATAAAGATAGATAAATAGATTCATAGATAGATAGAGAAATATTTAGATTTGAGAGTCCTCAGTGGTTGATACCTTTTAACCCCTTTCCGACGAGGTCAGTAATAGTACGTAGCTGCGCCCTGGGACTTATGGACCAGATACATACTATTACGCATGCGCCGATTGCACCCGCACCGCTCCCTGCATATTAAGCCCCGCAATGCTGCTATCGAAATTGATCCCAGCATTGCAGGGGCAAGGGGGGAGGTGATCGCTATACTCATCTCCTGCCGGCATCCACCGATGTCTGCGGCAGCTTCTGGATGTTGTCATGACGACCCGATGCAGTTATGACAACATCGGGGTCACCCGGAGGCAGGACGTTACCTTGGTCATGCGCAGTGCATGAGCCCTGTGTGCAGCGCTGACAGGCTGCATGGCATAGGGAGCTGCTGCTCTCTATAGTCCCATAGTGGGACAATGTGTAAAAGTAAAAAAAAGTGCAAGAAAGTGAAAAAAAAAAAAATATAAAAAATATTTAAAAAAATGAAAAAAAAATCCCCAAAAAATAAAAATATATTGAACCCATAATATTTATTTATTATGAAGAAAAAAACAACCAATAAAAGTACACATATTTGGAATCGCCACGTCCGGAACGACCTGACCTATAAAACTGTGCCACTAGTTAACCCCTTTAGTAAACACAGTAAAAAATAAAAATAAAAAATGAAGCAAAAAACAATGCTTTATCATCATACCGCCAAACAAAAAATGGAATAACTTGCGATCAAAAAGACCAATGTAAATAAAAATGGTACCGCTGAAAATGTCATCTTGTCCCACAAAAAACAAGCCACTGTACAGCTCCATCATCCATAAAATAAAAAAGTTATAGCTCTCAGAATAAAGCGATACAAACATTTTTTTTTTTCTAGAAAATAGTTTTTATTGTGTAAAAGTGCCAAAACATTAAAAAATTATATAAATTTGGTACCACTGACCTGAAGAATGAAGCTGCCTTATCAATTTTACCACACACGGAGATGCATAAAAAAAAAACCCATAAAAACAATTCCTGAATTTTGTTTATTCTGCCTCCCAAAAATCGGAATAGAAAGCGATCAAAAAATGTCACATGCCCGAAAATGGTGCCAATAAAAATGTCAACTTCTCCCGCAATAAACAAGCTGTCACATGACTCTATCGGCCAAAGTATGGAAAATTTATAGCTCTCAAAATATGGTGATGCAAATACTAGTCTTCGCAAAAAAAAAAAAAAGGGCTTTTTAGTATGTGACAGACGTCAATCATAAAAACCTGATATGAATCTGTTATCGCTGTAATCGCAACGACCTGAAGAATGAAGTAGTCTAATCACTTATACCACACGAGGAACGGTGTAAAAAAATAAACTTTAGGGTTAGGGTTGTGCTAGGGTTAGGGTTGTATTAGGGTTGGGGCTAGGGTTGTGCTAGGGTTAGGGTTGGGCTAGTGTTAGGGTTGAGCTAGGGTTAGGGTTGGGCTAGGGTTAGGGTTGAGCTAGGGTTAGGGTTGGGCTAGGGTTGGGGTTATGGTTGGGCTAGGGTTGGGGTTGTATTTTGGTTGGGGTTAAATTTTGGATTTTTTCAAAAGTAAAGAAAAAAAAAATGATGTCGATATGGCGACCAGTGTTGAGCGCAAGTGCTCGCTACTTGAGTTTGCATCGGGTGCTCGGGTATGCACTGAGTATCGCAGGTGTTTGAGTGACATGCTCGAGTCTCTGCCCCATATGCTTTGCGGCCAAAAAAAACATTGCTGGGATCCCCTGCCATGCATGAGCGATCCCCGAATGTTTTTTCTTGGGTGTCTAACAACCGTGAAACATGCAGGTACTCGAGCATGTCACTCGAGCACCCGTGATACATGGTGCATACCCGAGTACCCGATGCAAACTCAAGTAGCGAGCACTTACGCTCAAGACTAATGACTTATTCAATATGATGACCTAATGTTATCAAATTCTGTCTTACCTCTGGGTTCAAAATGTACACTATACCCCTTGATAAAATCCTTGACGGGTCTAGTTTCCAAAATGGAGTCAGTTGTGGGGGGGGGGGGGGGTTTCCACTATTTAGGCACATCAGAGACTCCTGAAATGCAACATGGCGTCCACTCTTGATTCCAGCCAATTTTGCGTTCAAAAAGTCACACAGTGCTCCTTTCCCTTTTGAACCCTGATGTGCGCCCAAACAGTGTATTTTCCCCACATATGGAGTATTGGCGTACTCAGGAGAAATTGCACAACAGTTTTTAGGTCCTATTTTCTCCTCTTACCCTTGTGAAAATAAAAAATTTGGGGCTAAAAGATCATTTTTGTGGAAAAAGTTAGATTTTTTTATTTTCACGGCTCCATGTGATAAACTTCTGTGAAGCACCTGGTGGTTAAGGGTGCTCGCCACACATCTAGATAAGTTCCCTGAGGGGTCTAGTTTCCAAAATCGTATGACTTGTGGGGGTTATCCACTGTTTAGGCACATCAGGGGCACATCCGCTAATTATTCAAGCAAATTTTACATTCAAAAAGTTAAATGGCGCTCCTTTCCTTCCGAACCCTGCCGTACGCCAAAGCAGTGGTTTTCCCCCACTTATGGGGTATTGACTTACTCAAGAGAGATTGCACAACAAATTGAATGGTGCCATTTCTCCTGTTACCCTTATGAAAATGCGAAACTGGGAGCTGAAAAACATTTTTGTGGGAAAAATGTGAAAATTTTATTTTCATGGCTCCATGTTATAAATTTCTGTGAAGCACCTGGGGGTTCAATGTGCTCACCACACATCTAGATAAATTCCCTGAGGGGTCTAGTTTCCAAAATGGTGTCACTTATGTGGTGTTTCCACTGTTTAGGCACATCAGGGGCTCTCCAAACGCAACATGACGTCCGCTAATTATTCAGCAAATTTTACTTTCAAAAAGTCAAATGGCGCTCCTTCCCTTCCGAACCCTGCTGTACGCCAAAGCAGTAGTTTTCCCTCACATATGGGGTATCGGCTTACTCAGGAGAGATTGCACAACAAGTTGCATGGTGCAATTTCTCCTGTTACCCTTATGAAAATGCAAAACTGGGGGCTGAAAAACATTTTTGTGGGAAAAATGTGGACATTTTATTTTCACGGCTCCATGTTATAAGCTTCTGTGAAGCACCTGGGGGTTCAAGGTGCTCACCACACATCTAGATAAGTTTCCTCATGGGTCTAGTTTCCAAAATGGTATCACTTATTGGGGTTTTTCACTGTTTAGGCACATCAGGGGCTCTCTAAACGCATCATGGCGTCCGCTAATTATTCAAGCAAATTTTACATTCAAAAAGTCAAATGGCTCCTTCCCTTCTGAGCCCCGCTGTGCGCCCAAACAGTGTTTTTTCCCCACGTAACGGGTATCTGCGTGCTCAGGGGAATTTTGACATAAAATTTTGGGGTCCATTTTTTCTGTTACCCCTGCAAAAATAAAAACATTTGGGTCTAAAGTAACATTTTTGTGAAAAAAGTTAAATCTTCATTTTTTTCTTCCACATTCCAAAAATTCCTGTGAAGCACCTGAAGAGTTAATAAACTACTTAAATGTGGTTTTGAGCACCTTCAGAGGTGCAGTTTTTAGAATGGTGTCACTTTTGGGTATTTTCTGTCATAAAGGCCCCTCAAAGTCACTTCAAATGTGATGTGGTCCCTAAAAAAATGGTTTTGCAAACTTTGTTGTAAGAATGAGAAATCGCTGGTCAACTTTTAATACTTTTAACTCCCTAACTGCTGATGTAAAGTAGACATGTGGGAAATGTTATTTATCAACTATTTTGTGTGATATATTTCTCTGATTTAAAGCCATAAAAATTCAAATTTTGAAAATTGTGAAATTTTCAAAATTTTCGGCAAATTTCAGATTTTTTCACCAATAAATGCAAGTGATATAAAAGAAATTTTACCACTATCATGAAGTACAGTATGTCACGAAAAAACAGTCTCAGAATCAGCAGGATCCATTGAAGGGTTCCAGAGGTATTGCCTCATAAAGTGACAGTGGTCAGATTTGTAAAAATTGGCCCGGTCATTAACGTGCAAACCACCCTCGGGGGTAAAGGGGTTATTGGCTAACTGAAAAGATGGTAACAAGTTGCAAGCTTTTGAGACTGCTCAGTTCTCTTCATCAGGCTAGTATACCCCAAAATATGAAGTCAAATATTTATACACAATAGGACACAGAAATAATGCAGTAGATGAGAAAGGTGATGAAAAGCAGAGCTATTACTAACAGTTCTGCGTGTAAATATTTTAGCAGTTCATAGATGAGGAGTGTGAAGGTTTTATTGTCCTGTGACTGGGTCTAGTGTTGTGATGACCCCACAAGTCTAATGGGCACATTCCTTAGTTGATGTAGAATGACATAAATCCATACAACACATTCATTCCTGCTCTGAAGGTGTCAAAGGTCACCATTAGTTTATATTCCCAGACTCTTCTGTCTCTCTGAGATTTGAAATTACCTTTTAATACCAGTAATTTCATGTCCTTGATGCTGTGATCAGGGAGACAAAAATGCTTGGACACAGGCAGATCTATTCTTTTTTCTTTTATTGTGTGGCGATGATTTATCCTTGTGCTAAGTTTTTGCCCTGTCTCGCCTACATACAGACCCCAGTTGGTACATATAATTAAGTACACTACATTAGATGTGATACAGCTGAAAGTACCTGGGATATTGCAGTTCTGATGTGAATTGGGGATTTTATCTTGTCTATGGTCATTATAAACGGACAGATTTTACATTTTTTATGGTTGCAGGGAAAGGTACCTGTAGCTGGTGGAGATACAGGGAGCTTCTGACAATGATGCTTCTTTGATTTGGGGGCTGCCTGAAACACAAAAGTGGGGGGTCTGGAAATATGGATTGTAATCGGGCATCTTTTTGTAATAAGGGTTGTAGTTTCCATGCATATCTCCTTAGTGCCTCCAGATTGGGATTGTAGGTGACTACTAGAGGAACCTGGTTGCTTTTTTGTTTAGTTTTGTAATGTAGGAGGTGATTCCTTGATATTCTGGTGGCTCTTGTAATCTGGTTCTCAATTTTTTTGGATGGTAGCCCTGATTCAAAAAAGTCTTTGAGGCCACCAAGGTGTTTGTCTCTATCCATAGGGTTGGAACATACCCGATTGCATCTGATGGCTTGGCTGTAGACATTAGATTTATAATTTTTTTATGTGTTTTGGATGGAAACTGTCCCATTTAAAGTATGTTGGACGGTCCCCTTTAATAAAAATAAAATAATAAACCAACCTCATCTTTACCTTGCCAACCCAGTCCAAATAACGAAGGTCCCACAAAGATTGTATAAACAGAGCAGCCACATAGTATGTGACTGCCCTTATCATTTGCCGGCAATACAATCACTCAGTGTATTCCCTGCAAAACAGGTCACCGCATGCACAGTGAGTATTTTCACACGCATACAATTAATTGAACTGAGTTCACCTCATTGCAAGCGTGGGAGAATACTCATTGCGCGTGCACTGACCTCATTTGCCGGGAATACACTGAGTCAGTGTATTGCCGGCAAATGATCAGGGCAGTCACATACTATGTGGATGCTGTGTTCATGCAATCTTTGTGGGACCTTTGTTATTTGGACTGCGTCAGCAAGGTAAGGATGAGGTTGGTTTATTATTTTATTTTTATTACAGGTATGCAATTACCGCCTATTAGAGCCTGTGTTTCCTGCGCTGTCATGCCTGAACCCGAACAGTAACACAGACTTCCATAGGAAGTCTGTGTTCGGAGTCCGGGACCGAACAGTAGATGTTTGGTACGGACACCGAACTTTACTGTTCGGGGTTGCCCAACACTGTATATGGTAAAATCAATGGTGTTGTTCAAAAGTACAACTCGCCCGGCAAAAAACAAGCCCTTACACATCCATATTGACAGAAAAATAAAAAAAATTATGGCTCTGGAAGAAGGGGAACAAAACAACGGAAGTGCAAAAGCAGAAAATGGCCAGTGGGTGAAGGTTAATTTCCATAAAAAACACTAATCAAAAACGCAATGTGTGAACATAGCTTAATACTGACAGGTATAATGCATTGCAGTGTTGGTGCATTTAAATGCATTGTACCAGTAATCAGAGTAATAAAAGTTAAAGTCCCATAGAAGGACTAAGTAAAAAAGTGGAAAAAAAAGTAAATTGTTAAAATATAAAAAAAAAATTAGAATGATAAAAATAAAAAAAAATACAAATAAATAGGTATATTTATATATAAACAAAAATAAAAGAAGTACACATATTTGTTATCGTCTCATTCGAAATAAACTGATTTATAAAATTGAAGTTAATGCCTTCAGTGAACAACATAAAAAAATAAATTAAAAACTTTGCAAAAATATGGAAAAGTAAAATTCAGTGAGCTGTTCCCTTTTACACAGAAGGCCACAGCAAAGAAACGTATACTGTACAGTATAGGTTTTCCTTACAGTGCGCCCCTATAGCGGACAGATGCCTTGACACCCATCCTGACTGTGGCCAATTATTATTTATTTATATAGCACCATTGATTCCATGGTACTGTACATAAGAAGGGGTTACATACCAAATACAAACATCACTTACAGTAACAAACAATGATATACTGGTACAGAGGGAAGAGGACCCTGCCCTTGCGGGCTTACATTCTACAGGAATGGGGAAGGCGACAGTAGTTTTGGGGGGTTGCGGTAGCTCCAGTGTTGAGGTGGCAGCAAGCAAGGTCATGGCGGACTGTAAGCTTGTTTGAAGAGGTAGGTTTTCAGGTTCAGTCTCAAGGATCCAAATGTGGAGGCTAATCTGATGTGTTGAGGCACAGAATTCCATAGCATGGGAGATATTCGGGAGAAATCTTGGAGGCGGTTGGGTGAGGAACGAAGAAGTGTGGAGAATAGAAAGAGGTCTTGGGAGGACCGGAGATTACGTAAGGCAATATATTAGAAGATTAGTTCAGAGATGTACGAAGGAGAAAGGATATGGATGGCTTTGTAGGTCAGTGTTAGTACTTTGAACTGGATATGCAGGGCAAATGGGAGCCAGTGAAGGTATTTGCAAAGGTGGGTAAGCAGAGGAGTAGTGAGGCGAGAGGTGAACTAGTCGCGCAGCAGAGTTAAGGATGGACTGGAGGGGTGCGAGAGTCTTAGCAGGTAGGCCACAGAGGAGAGTGTTGCAGTAGTTGAGGCAGGAGATGATGAGGGCATACACAAGCAGTTTAGTAGATTGAGGGTTGATGAAAGGACGGATTCTGGAAATATTTTTGAGCTGTAGGCGACAGAAGGTGGCGAGAGCTTGGATGTGGGGCTTGAAGGACAGGGCAGAGTCAAGGGTTACTCCGAAGCAGCAGATTGCCGGTACAGGGGAAAGTGTGATGTCATTTATTGTGATAGATAGATCAGGTGGGGAAGATATGTGTGATGAGGGAAAGATGATGAATTCACCTTTGTCCACATTGAGCTTGGGAAATTGACATCGTGGACAAGGAGGATGTGACTGATAGACATTCTGGGATTAAGGACCGCAGAGAGGTGACATCTGGGCCAGAGATGTAGATATGGGTGTCATCAGCGTACAGATGGTACTGGAAGCCATGGGATTTTATGAGCTGTCCCAGCCTAAGGGTATAGATTGAAAAGAGTAGGGGTCCTAGGACAGAGCCTTGAGGGACTAAAACTGAGAGGGGGCGGAATGAGGAGGTAGTGTGGGAGAGGGTGACGCTAAGTGCGGTTAGAAAGGTATGAGGATATCCAAGATAGGGCAAGGTCTTTGACCCAAAGAAAGAGAGGATCTGTAGTAGGAGGCAGTGATCAACTGTGTCGAAGGCAGAGGACAGGTCAAGAAGAAGGAGTACAGGGAATTGTCTATTTGCTCTGGCTGTAAGTAAGTCATTAGTAATTTTGGTTAATAATTTTGGTAAGTGCAGATTTGGTGGAATGGTGGGGGCGGAAGCCAGATTGTCAGTTGTCGAAGAGAGAGATGAGAGGTGAGAGGAAAGTTCAGCGTGAACTGAATTGAAAAGGGATGGCCCCCCTCATCCCTCTTCCTGGTATGCATGGCACCCCTCATCCCCTTTCTTGGTATGCATGGCACCCTTCATCCCTCATCCTGGTATGCATGGCCCCCCTCATCCCTCTTCCTGGTTTGTATGTCATCCTTCATCCCTCATCCTGTTATGTATGGCACCCTTCATCCCTCATCCTGGCATGTATGGCACCCCTCATCCTGGTATGAATCTTATCCTTCATCCTGGTATGCATGTCACCCCTCATCCCTCATCCTGGTATGCATGACCCCCCTCATCCTGGTATGCATGGCCCCCCTCATCCTGGTATGCATGGCCCCCCTCATCCCGGTATGTATGCTCTCCCTAATCTTGGTATGCATGGCACCCTTCATCCTGGTATGCATGACACCCTTCATCCCTTCATCCCTCATCCTGGTATGCATGGCCCCCCTCATTCCTCTTTTTCTCCCCTTGTGTGCAAGTATGTCTTCTAATCTAAACCCAAATGAAACACCTATGGGGAATTCTGAAGAGATAAGTTGAGCATCACGCTGCATCCAGCATCCAGGCTCTATAAAGGTCGGTTTATGTCGCCAAGTTGTTTATTCCACTCCTAGATGACTTTCTGTCTTTAGAAACCATGAAAGTCAGGCAAAATACTAGATGTAGTGTTTTTTTATGTGGGGTGTATTCATGTTTGCATCAACTAATTTGAGTGCAACTGAAGATTTTTTATAATATTAATCTTACTTGCTTGTTTTGGGTTACAAAAATGTTCTGTGTAACTTAGTCTTGTCAAAATGTTTGAAATTGTTGTGTCCAATGACTTTTCAAATGGTGTCTACTCATTTATGGTGAGCATGGAATATATATGTATATACAGTATGTATATATCATATACATATACAGGTGCATCTCACTAAATTAGAATATCATCAAAAAGTTAATTTATTTCAGTTTTTCAATACAAAAAGTGAAACTCATATTATATAGAGTCATTACAAACAGCGTGATCTATTTCAAGTGTTTATTTCTGTTAATGTTGTTGATTATGGCTTACAGCCAATGAAAACACAGAAGTCATTATCTCAGTAAATTAGAATACTTTATAACAACAGCTTGAAAAATGTTTGTAAAATCCAAAATGTTGGCCTACTGAAATGTATGTTCAGTAAATGCACTCAATACTTGGTCGGGGCTCTTTTTGCATCAATTACTGCTCAGTGCGGCAATGTGGCATGGAGGCGATCAGCCTGTGGCACTGCTGAGGTGTTATGGAAGCCCAGATTGCTTTAATAGCAGCCTTTAGCTCGTCTGTATTGCTGGGTCTGGAGTCTCTCATCTTCCTCCTGACAATATCTCATAGATTCTCTATGAGGTTAAGGTCAGGTGAGTTTGCTGGCCAATCAAGCACAGTGATACTGTTGTTTTTAAACCAGGTATTGGTACTTTTGGCAGTGTGGACAGGTGCCAAGTCCTGCTGGAGAATGAAATTTCCATCTCCAAAAAGCTTGTCGGCAGAGGGAAGCATGAAGTGCTATAAAATTACCTGGTAGATGGCTGTGCTGACTTTGGTCTTGATAAAACACAGTGGACCTAAACCAGCAGATGACATGGCTCCCCAAACCATCACTGATTGTGGAAACTTCACACTAGACCTCAAACAGCATTGGATTGTGGCCTCTCCACTCTTCCTTCAGACTCTGGGACCTTGATTTCCAAATGAAAATTGAAACTCTGGGACCTTGTGAATTGTGTTAATGACTGCCTTCTGGACATCTGTCAAGTCAGCAGTCTTCCCCATGATTGTGGAGCCTACTGAAACAGACTAAGGGACCTTTTTAAACGCTTAGGAAGCCTTTGCTGGTGTTTTTTGTTAATTATTTTAATTTACTGAGATAATGACTTTTGTATTTTCCTTGGCTGTAATGCATAATCAACATTAACAGAAATAAACACTTGAAATAGATCACTCTGTTTGTAATGACTCTATATAATATATGAGTTTCACTTTTTGTATTGGAGAACTGAAATAAATTAACTTTTTGATGATATTCTAATTTAGTGAGATGCACCTGTTAACTTTTTGATGATATTCTAATTTAGTGAGATGCACCTGTATATATATATATATATATATATATATATATATATATATATATATATATTTATCACCCTGACTAATAAGTGTTTCATTACTTTACAGAGGAAGAGGAAGAGGACCCTTCACCAATTGGTATGTACTGCACATTATCATTCCATGTTTCTTAACCCTGTCTTGTAATCAGCATTAACCTGACAGCCACATTTTTAAGCATGACATGTCATTTTATGTGGTAATAACTTTAAGGCTAAGTTCACACGATGCGTTTTTCATGCGTTTCCGCGGCGTTTTTGCAGTTGCGTAAACGCCGCGGAAACGCATGAAAAACGCATGGTAGAAGGGCAGCAATGTTCCCCAATGGAAATCCGCATGTGCTGTGCCCATGATGCGGATTTTTCCGCAGCGTAAACGCTGCGGTCAAAAATCCGCAGCATGTCAATTAATTTTACGGAAACGCTGCTCTTTTGCCGCCATTGACTTGCATTAGACCGCATGGAATCCACATCACTGTATATGTTGATGCGCTTTTAATGCGGTCTAATGTGCGGATGGTACCCGGGTGTGGATGAGAGGACTCTCATCCAGACCCAGGTACCATTAAAAAAAAAAGAATAAAATAAAAAATATATATATTCTCACCTTCTGACGGCCCGCGCTGCGTCCTGCTGGCTTCCCGGGCACTTCGCGGTTGAATGAAGGACCTTCGCTGACGTCAGAGTCATGTGACGGGTCACGTGACGCTGACGTCGGAAGGTCCTAAAGTCTTCACTGCCGGCAGCCGGGACCGAGCGAAGCAGGACACCGGGGGCCATCAGAGGGTAAAGTATAGATTTATTTTTTATTTTTTGACATTCACACACTATATAAATCCATGCCGGTTGCATGGATTTATATAGTGTGAAGTTGACAAGCACTTTCCAAGTGATGCTAAAATCTCTTGGGAAGCGCTTGTCAACCCGCATGCGGAAATGCATGTGAAGAACGCTTCATTTCCGCATGTCCCTGGCAGGAAACCGCATGTACAATCCGCATGCGTTTTTTCCTGCCAGAGAGATGCAGAAACGCTCAGGAAAAAATCCTGAGCATTTCTGCATCGTGTGCACATACCCTTAAATGCTTCTTCTTCTGCCAGTGATTCTGAGATTGTAATTTTGTTTTTGTAAAACATTGCACCTGTTCGTACTGGATCAGTTGTTTAGTCGTTATTTATGAAAGTATTCCAAATTTTCTGAAAATTTAGAAAAAATTTGCAATTTTTAAACTTAATTGTATACCCTTAATGAGATGTATATAGCTATAAAATATAAGTGTCTGCTCTATATGGGGTGATCCTGCGTTCAGGAGAAATTGCATAATACATTGTGCAGGCTAAAATTTGAGTCTGAAGTAACATTTTAGCTTAACCGCTTTAGGTTGTGTGCCCACGATGCGTTTTTTAAGCATTTCCGCAGCGGCAAAAACGCTGCAGAAACACTTAAAAAACGCATGGTAGAAGGCCTGCCATGTTCCCCAATGATAATCCGCATGTGCTGTGTACATGCTGCGGAAATTGCCGCTGCGGATTATCATTGCAGAAAAAAACGCAGCACTACCAATTATTTTACGGAAGTGCTGCGTTTTCGCCGCCATGGATTTGCATTAGAACGAATGGATTACGCTTCAATAGATAAGCACATGCGGAATATATGCGTTCAATGTGCGGATGGTACCCGGGTGTGGAGGAGAGGAGACTCTCCTCTGGACCTGGGTACCATAGAAAATTGTAAAAAAAACAATAAAATAAAAAATAAATATGATACTTACCTTCTGGTGGCCCCCGGTGCGCTCGTCCTCTCATGCCGGCAGATCGCGATGGACTGGAGGACCTGCGCTGATGTCATAGTCATGTGACTGGTCACGTGACGCTGACGTCGGCAGGTCCTTCAGTGTACCGCGATCTGCTGGCATGAGAGGACGAAGTGAAGCAAGACTGCGGGGGCCATCGGAAGGTAAGTATAGATTTATTTTTAAACATTCTTTCGGTCACACTATATAAAGTTGACAAGCACTTTCTAAGTGATGCTAAAATCGCTTGGAAAGCGCTTGTCAACCCGCATGCAGAAATGCATGTGAAGAACGCTTCACATCCGCATGTACCTGGCAAGAAAAACGCATGTACAATCCGCATGCGTTTTTTTCTGCCAGGGAGATGCAGAAACGCTCAGGAAAAATTCGGAGCATTTCTGCATCGTGGGCACATAGCCTTACTCCCCCCCCCCCAGGGTGGTTTGCACGTTAATGACCAACCAATTTTTACAATTCTGACCACTGTCACTTTATGAGGTAATTACTCTGAAACGCTTCAACGGATCCCCCTGATTCAGAGATTGTTTTTTCGTGACATATTGTACTTCATGACAGTGGTAAAATTTATTCGATATCACTTGCATTTATTCGTGAAAAAATTGGAAATTTGGTGAAAATGTTGAAAATTTCACAATTTTCAAAATTTAAATTTTTATTTCGTTAAATCAGAGAGATATGTTACACAAAATAGTTAATAAATAACATTTCCCACATGTCTACTTTACATCAGCACAATTTTGGAATCCAACATTTTTTTCATTAGTGCGCTATAAGGGTTAAAAGTTGATCAGCGATTTCTCATTTTTCAAACACAATTTACAAAACCATTTTTTTAGGGACCACATCACATTTGAAGTGACTTTGAGGAGCCTTTATTACAGAAAATACCCCAAATTGACACCATTCTAAAAACTGCACCCCTCAAGGTGCTGAAAACCACAATCAAGAAATTTGTTAACCCTTCAGATGCTTCACAGGAATTTTTGGAATGGGGACGAAAAAAGTGAACATTTAACTTTTTTCACAAAAATTTTACTTTAGACCCCATTTTTTTTATTTTTGCAGGGGTAACAGGAAAAAATGGACCCCAAAATTTGTTGTGCAATTACCCCTGAGCACGCAGATACCTCATACGTGATTAAAAAACACTGTTTGGGCGCACAGCAGGGCTCAGAAGGGAAAAGGCGCCATTTGACTTTTTGAATGTAAAATTTGCTTGAATAATTAGCGGATGCCATGTTGCGTTTAGAGAGCCTCTGATGTTCCTAACCAGTGGAAACCCCCCATAAGTGATACCATTTTTGAAACTAGACCCCTCAGGGAACTTATCTAGATGTGTGGTGAGCACCTTGAACCCCCCACAGAAGCTTATAACATGTAGCCGTGAAAATAAAATTTTCACATTTTTCCCACAAAAATGTTTTTCAGCCCCCAGTTTTGCATTTTCATAAGGGTAGCAGGAGAAATTGCACCATGCAACTTGTTGTGCAATCTCTCCTGAGTAAGTCAATACCCCATTTGTGGGGAAAACCACTGCTTGGGCGTACAGCAGGGTTCGGAAGGGAAGGAGCGCCATTTGACTTTTTGAATGTAAAATTTGCTTGAATAATTAGCGGACGCCATGTTGCATTTGGAGAGCCCCTGATGTGTCTAAACAGTGTAAAACCCCCACAAGTGACACCATTTTGGAAACTAGACCCCTGAGGGAACTTATCTTGATGTGTGGTGAGAACCTTTAACCCCAGGTGCTTCACAGAAGTTTAAAACATGAAGCCGTGAAAATAAAAAAATCTAACTTTTTCCACAAAAATGATCTTTTAGCCCCAAATTTTTTACTTTCACAAGGGTAAGAGGAGAAATTGGAACCTAAAAACTGTTTTGCAATTTCTCCTGAGTACGCCAATACCCCATATGTGGGCAAAATACACTGTTTGGGCGCATGTCGGGGTTCAGAAGGGAAGGAGCACTGTGTGACTTTTTGAACGCAAAATTGTCTGGAATCAAGAGCGGATGCCATGTCGCAATTCGGGAGCCCCTGATGTGCCTAAATAGTGGAAACCCCCCACAATTGACTCCATTTTGGAAACTAGACCCCTCAAGGATTTTATCAAGGGGTATAGTGTATATTTTGAACCCAGAGGTATGACAGAATTTGATAACATTAGGTCATCATATTGAATAAATTGTCATTAGTCTTGAGCGCAAGTGCTCGCTACTTGAGTTTGCATTGTGTACTCGGGTATGCACCATATATCACGGGTGCTCGAGTAACATGCTTGAGTCCCTGCCCTGCATGTTTCACGGTTGTTAGACACCCAAAAAAAAACATGCGGGGATCGCTCCTGCATGGCAGGCGATCCCAGCAATGTTTTTTTTGGCTGCGAAGCATATGGTGCAGAGACTCGAGCATGTCACTCGAACACCTGCGATACTCAGTGCATACCCGAGCACCCGATGCAAACTCAAGTAGCGAGCACTTGCGCTCAACACGGGTCGCCATATTGTCATCATTTTTTTTTTCTTTACTTTTGATAAAATCCCAAATCTAACCCCAACCCTAACCCTAGCCCAACCCTAACCGTAGCCCAACCCTAACCCTAACCCTAGCCCCAACCCTAACCCTACCCCAACCCTAACCACAAACCTAACCCTAGCCCAACCCTAACCCTAGCACAACCCTAACCCTAGAGTTTATTTTTTTACACCATTCCTCGTGTGGTATAAGTGATTAGACGACTTTATTCTTCAGGTCGGTTCGATTACAGCAGTTCAAGATTCATATTGGGTTTTTATGATTGATAGCTGTCACACACTAAAAGATGCTTTTTTGCAAAGACTAGTTTTTGCATCTCCATATTTTGAGAGCTATAATTTTTCCATATTTTGGCCAACAGAGTCATGTGATGGCTTGTTTTTTGCAGGACAAGTTGAAGTTTTTATTGCTACCATTTTCGGGCATGTGACTTTTTTTTATCGCTTTCTATTCCGATTTTTGGGAGGCAGAATAAACAAAAACCAGCAATTCAGGAATTTTTTTTTTTTGCCGTTCCACGTTTGGTAAATTTGATAAGACAGCTTTATTCTTCAGGTCAGTACCTTTACAGCGGTTCCGTATTTATGTTGTTTTTTATATTTTGGCGCTTTTACACAATAAAAACTTTTCTAGAAAAAATAATTTTTTTGTATCGCTTTATTTTGAGATGGAGCTGAATGGCGGCTTGTTTTTTGTGGGACAAGATGACCATTTCAGCGGTACCATTTTTATTTACATTCGTCTTTTTGATCGCGTGTTATTCCATTTTTTTGTTTGGCGGTATGATGATAAAGCATTGTTTTTTGCTTAGTTTTTTTTTTTTTTGATGTGACATCAGCGGATGTCAGAGCAGGCTGCAGCCGGGGGTCACGTGATGTCTAAATGGCTAAATCCCCTGTGGGAGAGAGGAGACCCCCTGGTGTCCGACCTGTCGTCTTTCCTCATGGCATTCCGGAAAGTCTTCGATGAACCAGGACGTAAGACCTCATCAGCCTCCTCTCTGCTATGTCTCCGCCAAGGGAGTCTCACCGTGGGCCAATATGCCATACGGTTCCACACCCTCGCTTCTGAGCTTGCCTGGGATAACGAGGCCCTAGTGTCCATCTTCTGGGAAGGCCTTTCTGGCCGGATTAAAGACGAGCTCGCCGGTCGGGACATTCCTACTACGATGGATGACCTGGTGTCGCTGGCTACCCGGACATCCGGTTTCAAGAGCACACCAAAGAGACCACCTGTGAGAGAAGATTTCCCTGCCTTGCTCCTACTTTCCAGAGACCTGTCTCCTCATCTGTTACTCCTCGGGCGCACTCACCTGAGCCCATGCAGATCGACCAGACCAAGATGGTCAAATCTCGCCAGGAGTCACGCCGAGCCGAGGGGAGCTGTTTCTATTGCGGCAGTAAGGAGCACCTGATCCGTTCCTGCCCAGAGAGGCCGGGAAACTCCAGTGTCTAGGACCGCTCGGAGAGGTCGCCCTATACAAAAGTAAACCCTCTCCATCCCTGACTATGTCTGTCTCTATCTCCTGGGGAGAGAGCCGTCACTTTGAACTCGCTCACCTGGATTCTGGAGCTGCTGGAAACCTCATTTCCCAGTCCCTGGTTGAGAAATATCATATCCCCACCAAGTCTCTGGCTGAACCATTGTCAGTCGCCTCCGTGGATGGAAGACTTCTTCCGGTGACCATCCTGCTCGTCACGGAACCCATAACCCTGCAGGTGGGAATGCTGCTCTCAGAAAATTTCCTTCCATGTGCTACCTGGACTCTCTCACTCCCTATTGCTAGGCCTACCTTGGCTCCAGACACATGAACCCGTGTTGAACTGGCAATCCGATGAAGTACTCCGGTGGGGGCCGGACTGCCACAAGACCTTCCTGGTTCCGGTTCATCCGATTCGTCCACCACCTACCCCAGCTAATTTACCCGGTCTTCCGGCTCCTTATTGGTCCTATGCTGACGTCTTCGGTAAAAAAGAAGCAGAAACTTTGCCACCTCATAGGCCATATGATTCCCCACTCGACCTGGTACCTGGCGCCACTCCACCCCTTGGCCGTATTTACCCGTTGTCCGCGGCCGAAACCCCGGCCATGTCTGAGTACATTGAAGAGAATCTGTCTAGGGGATTCATCCGGAAGTCTACCTCCTCGGCCGGCGCCAGATTCTTCTTTGTCAAAAAAAAGGATGGCTCGCTACGCCCCTGTATTAACTATAGAGGACCCAATCAGATCACGGTAAAGAATAAATACCCCCTGCCACTCATCTCCGAGTTGTTTGATCGCCTTAAAGGCGCCAGGATCTTTTCCAAGCTGGATCTACGTGGAGCATATAACCTGGTCCGTATCTGGCAAGGAGACGAGTGGAAGACGGCATTCAATACTCGGGACGGTCACTATGAATACCGTGTGATGCCCTTAGGTCTCTGCAATGCTCCCGTCGTCTTCCAAGAACTGGTCAACGACATCTTCCGTGATCTTCTTTATTCCTGCGTGGTGGTATACCTGGACGACATCTTGGTCTTCTCTCTCCGGATCTTCCCACACACCGGAGAGATGTTCGTCAGGTCCTGCTTAGGCTCAGGCAGAACCACCTCTATGCTAAATACGAGAAGTGCCTCTTAGAACAGACCTCTCTTCCATTCCTAGGCTATGTTATCTCCCAGACAGGCTTGCGAATGGATCCCGAGAAACTCTCTGCTGTCATAAAGTGGCCCCGTCCTAAGGGGTTGAAGGCGATTCCTGGGCTTCGCCAATTACTATCGTCTCTTCATTCCACACTTCTCGTCTCGGACGGCTCCCATATCTGCGCTCACCCGTAAGGGAGCAAATCCCAAGCAATGGTCACCCGAAGCTGAGGAGGCCTTCCTTTCCTTAAAGCAAGCCTTCTCCTCTGCCCCTGTACTGCACCGTCCGGATTGTAATAAACAATTCTACCTGGAGGTTGATGCTTCCTCCTCCGGAGCCGGGGCGGTGCTCACACAAAAATCTTCTTCCGGGAGAATGGTAACCTGCAGCTTCTTCTCCAAAATCTTCTCCTCATCTGAGCGCAACTACTCCATAGGAGACCGAGAATTGCTAGCCGTCAAATTGGCGCTGGAGGAGTGGCGCTATCTGCTTGAAGGGGCTCTATACCCGGTGATCATCTACACAGATCACAAAAATCTGGCATATCTCCAAAATGCCCAGAGACTTAATCCGCGTCAGGCCTAGTGGTCTTTGTTCTTCGCCCGCTTCGACTTCATCCTTCATTTCCGCCCGGCGGACAAGAATGTCAAAACTGATGGCTTGTCCCGATCCTTCCTGTCCTCCGATCAAGAGGAGGAGCCTATGCACATCATCGACCCCTCCAAGGTGATGAATGTGGCCCCCTTGGATTTGACTCGTCTTCCACCCGGTAAGACGTTCGTAGCGGTACCAGACCGTGAGAAGGTTCTTCGCTGGGGTCATTCTTCTAAACTAGCTGGCCATGCTGGCCAAAAGAAGACCTTCCTGCTCATTTCCCGGCATTACTGGTGGCCTACCCTGCGTAAGGATGTGGTAGACTTCGTCTCAGCCTGTTCATCTTGTGCCCGCAACAAAGTTCCCAGACACTTACCAGCCGGTCATCTCCTGCCGCTTCCCGTACCTGTTGCCCCGTGGCAACACATCGCTATGGACTTCATTACCGACCTCCCTGTTTCTGCCGGGTGTACTGTCATTTGGGTGGTCGCGGACCGCTTCTCCAAAATGGCCCACTTCATTCCCCTGCCTGGTCTCCCGTCTGCACCTGAGCTGGCTAAAGACTTTATCCGCCATATCTTCCATCTCCATGGTCTCCACATCGTGTCGGATCGAGGGGTTCAGTTCACCTCACGCTTCTGGAGAGCGACATGTAAACTCCTGGTTGTCACCTTGGATTTCTCCTCCGCTTACCATCCTCAGTCCAATGGTCAAGTGGAGCGGATCAATCAGATCCTTACCAGCTACCTCTGGCACTTTGTTAATGTCCACCATTCTGATTGGGTAGACCTCCTTCCTTGGGCCGAATTCTCTTATAATAATCACGAGAGTGAATCCTCTTCCAAATCCCTGTTCTTTATAGTCTATGGCCAACTTCCCCGGATTCCGTTTCCCGTCTCCGCCTCTGTGGACAACCCTGCCGCAAAGTCTCTTGTCAGCGAGTTTTCCACCATTTGGGAGAGTACTAGGTCTGCACTTTTTCAGTCCTCTGGGCGGATGAAGAGATATGCTGATAAGAGACGTCTGGATCCGCCTCAATTCCGTCTGGGAGAGAAGGTTTGGCTCTCCTCCAAACATGTGCGGCTCAAGATACCCTCCTACAAGTTAGGTCCTCGCTTCATCGGCCCTTTCGAAATCCTCAAGCAAATTAATCCAGTGGCCTACAAATTAAAACTCCCGGCCACCTTACGGATTCCCAACTCCTTCCACGTATCTCTCCTCAAACCCATTGTCTTTAACTCTTTTTCCAACAATCCAGGTACTCCCCCTGCTCTGGTTTCCGCTGAGGACGTCTTTGAGGTAGAGCGTATTCTGGCCACCAAGAGGGTAAGAGGAAAGACCTTTTTCTGGTAGATTGGAAGGGGTTTGGTCCTGAGGAGAGAACTTGGGAACCCAGGGAGAACAAGAACGCCCCGCTTCTCCTTGAAAAATTTCTTTCAGGCCAAAAAAAGAGGGGGCCTAAAGGGGGGGTACTGTAGTATCAGCGTCTCTGCCCCTTGCTAGGCAGAGACTCCGTCACTCACACCTTCCCGCTCCTGGCTCGGCGTCCTCCAGCGCTTCTCTCCCCGCTGCTGCCGGCGTGCGCTCCTTCCATGGCACTGTGATTAGGGCGCGAGCGCTCCCCCTCTCTTAAAGGGACTGCGCGCGCTGTCCTAAGGAGTCCCCGGCCAATTGCCGGAGGACCTCCCATATATAAGGCACCTCCTCCAAAATGGAGTTGCCCAAGCAAAGTTGTTGCACAGTTTCTGATCTCTGCTTTAGCCCTCAGGTCCCGTTGCTAGCCTGACTCCTCGCCCTGCCTGCCAGCCTGTTATCTGCCCGTTACCTGCCAAGCCTGCCAGCCTGCTCACCTGGAGCGCTCACCTGTTACCTGCCTGTTACCTGCCCTGTCGGTCAGCCCGCTCACCTGGGAGCATCCGCCTGTTACCTGCCCTGTCTGTCAGTCCGCTCACCTGGGAGCATCCGTCTGTTACCTGCTGTGTCCGTCAGCCCGCTCACCTGGGAGCGCCCACCTGTTACCTGCCTGTTACCTGCTTTGTCTGTCTGCCCGCTCACCTGGGGGCACCCGCCTGTTTCCTGCCAGCCTGCCTGGAGACTCTGCCGTCACTTGCTGTGACCACCTGCCTGGTAAACCTAGAGACTACTACTTGCTCTGCTGTCACGAACCGTGATCACCTGTCAGCTACCAGAGACTTCTGCCTGCTTGCCGTGTCCATCCATCTTACTGGTCAGTCCCAGCCATCTGTCCCGTGGGAGCCACCTGCTGTCTTACAAGGTCGTCCCCAGAGTAGCACCTGGTCCCTCTGCCCGGATCCTCCCTGGTCACGGAGTCGCAAGGTCGCCGTCCGACCAGGGTCGGTTCGGGTTGATACTTAGTCACACCCCTCTGGGTCCCTCTTTGCACCTCGGCACAGAGGTTCCTCCACCCGGACCCGTAACAATAGTATTTCCTGCAGAGGGTTTTCTGAAGGTTTTTGTGTGGATGGGAGCCTTGTGTTCTCCTATTAATTCCAAATCCAGGAATGTTATTTTAGTTCTGTCTATGGTATGTCTATGGTATGGGTGAACCACAAATTAAACTCATTGTTGTTTAAATAAGTTAAAACTCTGTAATATCATTAGTTTCACCACCCCAGATGATTAATCATCAATAAATCTGGTATAGATGATAATAGAAGAACAAAAAGGATTGTGGACACTATTTATAAAACCTGAAGGTAACTGAAGGTAACTGGATCCTTAGTCACAGTAAACAATGTTCCTGTTTGTTGTCACTCTCTCCTCTGTAGTCCTTCACTTTCTACTAACCCCTATAATCCCTACTCCTAGTAAGGAATTGGTCATCTGTCTCTCCATTCTCCCCATCCATCTCACCTCCTCCTCAGAACTGATCCTCAACATACAATCCTGTGTCTCTAAGCCCAGACAACCACCTTATGCTCTCTCCTGCTCTCACCTACTAACACTTTCTCTACTCCTCCTCACTGCTGGTGATATCTCCCCAAATCCTGCCCCCCCCCCCACCCACCACATCCCCACAGTCACATCTACCTCTCATCCTTGATCGATCACACATTTCCGCAACCTTTCTAACCTTATACCCATCCGCCCAGCCCCACTAACAGAAGCTCTATGGAACGCACACTCTGTCTGCAACAAACTTTCCTACATCCATGATCTTTTCATTACTAACAAACTTTCCTTCCTCGGCATCACTGAAATCTGGCTCACCCCCTTCTGACACAACCTCTTCATTTGCACTTTCTTATGGCGGTTTCCACCTCTCCCACACACCCCGCCCCAGCAGCAAGTATGGTGGAGGAGTTGGCTTTCTTCTGTCAGATAACTGCTCCTTCTCACATATCCCATTGCCATCCTGCATTACCCTCCCCTCTTTTGAAGTGCACTGTGTGCACAACTACTCACCCTTCAACCTCCAACTGGCTGTCATTTACCACCCCCCAGGGCCAGCTACCACCTTCTTAGACCACTTCACCACCTGGCTACTCCATTTCCTTTCTGCTGATATCCCCACTATCATCATGGGTAACTTCAACATCCCCATTGACACTTCCCAATCATCTGACTCTAAGCTTCTATCCCTCACTTCCTCCTTCTGCCTCGCTCAATAGTGTTCCGCAGCCACTCACAAAGATGGACACACATTGGACCTCATCTTCACCAGCCTCTGTTCCCTATCTAACTTCTCTAACTCACCTCTCCCTCTTTCTGACCACAACTTACTCATATTCTTTCCCCTCTCCTCTCCAGGTCTGCAATCCCCCATCCAGAAACTTGCACACGCTCGCAGAAATCTCAAACTCCTTGACCAACACTCATTCTCTGAATCCCTTCTCCCTCTTACATAAATTACTTACACGATGCAGATGCTGCTGCTGCTTTATATAACACCACAACAGCTGCAGCTCTCAATTTGGTCGCCCCCCTCACACATACCAAAGCTTGCACCATCAACAGGCTACCCTGGCACACCAGCCTGACTAAAGAACTGAGACGGGTTTCCAGAGTTGCTGAACGAAGATGGAAAAGGTCTCACTCCAACGAGCACTTCATCACATTCAAACAGTCCCTCACTACTTTCAAGTCCACACTAACTGCAGCAAAACAAGCCTACTTCTCATTGCTCATATCCTCCCTGTCTCACAACCCTAAACAGCTATTCAGTACTTTCAATTCTCTCTTCCATCCTCCAGCTCCTCCTCCTCGCTTATTTTAGCTGAAGACTTTGATCATTCTTCAAGCAGAAGATTGACAACGTAAGGCAAAGCTTTGGCCATTAGTCCCCATAGCCTCTTCTCATAACTACTCGACTCTCCGCCTCCAAAATAAGCTTCTTTGCCATTACGTAAGATCAACTTTCCTCTTTACTCTCCAAGTCACATCTTACCACCTGTGAACTTGACCCAATTCCGTCTCACCTCATCCCAAACCTCACCGCAGTCTTCATCCCAACCCTAACCCACCTCTTCAACCTGTCACTAACAACTGTCGTCTTCCCCTCATGCTTCAAACATCCTCAAAAAGCCCTCCCTTGACCAATCCACTCTGTCTAGCTATCGCCCCATCTCACTTCTCCCTTATGCCTCAAAACTACTGGAACAACACGTCCATTTTGAACTCTCCTCCCACCTGTCCTCCTACTCCCTCTTTGACCGCTTACAATCTGGCTTTCAATTGCATCGCTCCACTGAAACTGCCATGACTAAAGTCACCAACGACGTACTGACTGCCAAATCCAAGCGACACTACTCTGTTCTCCTCCTCCTGGACCTGTCCTCTGCTTTTGACACACTGGACCATTCCCTCTTACTACAGACTTGGATCTCCTCATACCTAACAGACCGGACATTCAGCGTCTCCCACTCACACACCACCTCCTCATCTCGCCCCCTATCTGTTGGTGTCCCCTAAGGCTCAGTTCTAGGACCCTTGCTCTTCTCCATCTACACCTTTGGCCTGGGGCCGCTCATAGAGTGTCACGACTTTCAGTATCACCTCTATGCTGATGACACACAGATCTACCTCTCTGGACCTGATATCACCTCCTTACTAACCAGAATCCCGCAATGTCTGTCCGCTATTTCATCTTTCTTCTCTGCTAGATTCCTAAAACTTAATATGTATAAAACTGAATTCATCATCTTTCCACCATCTCACTCAACCCCCCACCTAACCAATCTATAAAAGTCAATGGCTGTCCACTCTCCCCACTCCTGCAAGCTCTCTGCCTCGGGGTAATCCTTAACTGATCTCTCCTTCAAACCTCATATCCATGCCCTTTCCACGTCATGCTGGCTCCAACTCAAAAATATTTCCAAGATCCGTACATTCCTCAACCATGAATCTGCAAAAACACTAGTGCATGCCCTCATCATCTCTCGCCTCGACTAGTGCAACCTCCTGCTCTGTGGCCTCCCTTCTACTGCTCTCGCACCCCTGCAATCTATCTTTAGCTCTGCTGCCCGACTAATCCACCTGTCCCCCACTATTCCCCGACCTCTCCCCTCTGTCAATCCCTTCACTGGCTCCCCATTGCCCAGAGACTCCAGTAGAAAACCCTAACCTTGGCATACAAAGCCTTCCACAAACTGTCTCCTCCATACATCTGTGATCTAGTCTCCTGGTACCTACCTGCAAGCTCCGATCCTCACAGGATCTCCTTCTCTACTCCCCTCTTTTCTCCTCTTCCCACAATCGCATACAAGGTTTCTTCCATGCATCCCCCCTACTCTGGAACTCTCTACCCCAACATTTCAGACTCTCGCCCTAACGTGGAAACCTTCAAAAAGAACCTGCAGACCACCACTTCCGACAAGCCTACAACCTGCAGTAACCCTCGCTGCACGACCAGCTGTTCCCTCACCTACTGTATCCTAACCCCCCATCCTTCTAGATTGTGAGCCCTAGCAGGCAAGGTCCTCTCTCCTCCTGTACCAGTCGGCGACTTGTATTTGTTCGAACTATTGTACTTGTTGTTTGCTATGTATACCCCTTTTTCACATGTAAAGCGCCATGGAATTAATGGCGCTATAATAATAAAACACTCCTCCCACCATGCCATTCCGATGTTCGCTACTGATGGGGAGAATTTAGCCCCCATGGAAACTCCGCTGTTTTGGAGAAAAAATATTTTATTGAACAGATTTAATGAATGACTGTAGATCAGGAGAGTAAGAACTAAATTTGGACAGGTGATGATCAACTGCAGAAATAGCAACGTGGTGCGGGATGCTTGTATATAGTTCCACTCCAGCTCAAAACATCACAGCAATCTTGAATGGAACCTGGGATACGTAGGACAAGTAGTTGGAGAGCTGAATCCAGCCACTGTCCAAGGCGTTCGCTAAAGGAGCCTATGCCTGCAGCAATTGGATGCATCAGTGGTAGTTTTTCTTTTTTGTGTGTTTTGGGTAATGCATGAATAATAAGTATAGTTGGATGATTTACAATAATGAATTCAGATTCTTTTTTTGTTAAAATACCCAATGCTATTCCCTCCTGAACCAAGTGTTTTAGTTTTTCTTGGAAAAATGACCGCCGCCAGGGACCAGGGGGAGACGGACAGGTGAGTATACTTTTTTTGTATTATTTTTACTTTTTTTGTCTTTTTTTTTTACTGTGGGCTGGGCACAGCCGACTACTGCTCTCCCCAGACGTACCGCTCTCAATGTTATTAGTGGGAGCGGCGATCGGATGAGAGAAGTAGTAGTCCTCCTCTCCGGACCTGGGTACCACCCGCAGCGCGTTTCCTGCGCAAATTTGCGTCCATTGGCTTTAATTGAAACAGCAAATCCGCAGGTATAGATATTATACTTGCGGGCTTGCTGCGGTTCAATGCTGTGTTTTTTTCTGCAATTGTAATCCTGAGCGGAAATTTCCACATCATGTGCACAGCACATCAGGATTACCATTGCTATAGCTGGCAGACCTATTAACAAGCGTTTTCCCAGCGGGAAAACCGACGTGAAAAGGCATCAAAAACGCTTCGTGTGCACATAGCCTTAATCATGCGAAGAGCATTGTGGATAATAAAAATAGAGAGGATCTAATCTCCAAAAAAAATAATTCTGGTTGAAATAAAAATATATAAAAAATGAATACGCAGATTCCAACATTAGTCCTCACCTACAATACCCATTATCCAGCTATTTCGGACATAGTAAAAAGAAATATTGATATCCTGAGAGAGGACAGTACTATGGACTTTTTTTTTTTTTTTAAAGTATCAGAGTGGTGCCTCGTAGAGCACCCACAATCGGAAATAAACTGTCCCCCAGTCTTTTTAATCCCAGTCCCTCTATAAAAAACACATGGTTATCAGTGAGTGGTTTTCACAAATGTGTCTTGCTTTCATGCAGCACATGTCCATTTGCCTCTAAAAAAATTATTTTTTCTAATAACAACAAGTCTAAAATATTTTCAATTAAAAGTTTTGTAAACTGCAATTTAGAGCATGTGGTTTATGTGATTGAGTGCACTGCTTGTAAGCTCAAATACGTTGGTTCCACCACCAGAAAGTTTAAAACAAGACTGAGAGAACATTTGTACAACATTTTATTAACCACTGCTGGCCGCTCCCAGGCATAATGTGACCCCGCCGCTAATGTCATGTCAAGCGAGGCGTGACATCAGTGACACGGTCCCGCGGTGGCTACTGGATTGTGGGCGGGGTTACCCCCCGCGTCACACCCTGCATCTACTGCGCGCTTTCCCAATGAATGGTGAGAGGGAGAACGCGCTGTGGATGCTGGGTGTGACGTGCGGGGTAACCCCACCCACAGCCGAGCATCCACCATGCAACGCAGTACTGAGTCACACCCGGCTACAGTCGGAACTAGATGTGACATCAGCGGATGTCAGAGCCCGCTGCAGCCGGGGGCCACGTGATGCCTGTCAGCGGCCAGCGATAGCGCCGCTCACAGGCAGTATCACTCAAGGTATTTACAAAGAAACTTATTTTCATCATAAAAATACATTGGCCTATTTTCAACAGTAGTGGACAACCCCTTTAAAGTCCCATAGAAGGACTAGGTAAAAAAGGAGGGGAGGGGTACAAAATTGTAAAAATATTTTAAAAAAAATTACAAAGATCAAAAGAATAAAAAAAAACAATACATGCGTAAATTTATGTAAAAACAAGAATAAAAGAAGTAAACGCATTTGTTATCATCTCATCCGAAATAACCTGATTTGTAAAATTGAAGTTAATGTCTTCAGTGAACACCATAAAAAAACTAAATTAAAAACTTAGCAAAAAAAATGGAAAAAGAAATTTCAGTGGGCTGTGCCTTCCTACACAAAAGCCACAGCAAAGAAACGTATACTGTACAGTATAGGTTTTCCTTATAGTGCGCCCCTATAGCGGACAGATGCCTTGACACCCATCCTGACTGTGGCCAATGTCAGACATATATCTCTTGAGGGCATGCATCAGCCAGTGGGCACAAACACTGTGTACCTAGCCTTACAAGTTATCTCTGTTCACATCAGTTTTACTTCTTTAATCTCTTGAGGTCAGAGTCACTTTGTAGGTTCATGACCAGGCCTTATTTTTTAAATCTGACCACTGTCACTTTATGAGGTAACTCTAGAACTCTTCAACGGATCCCACTGTTTCTGAGATTAATATTTCGTTACATATTGTACTTTATGATTGTGGTAAAATTTCTTCGATATCATTTGCGTTTATTTGTGAAAAAAATGGAAATTTGGTGAAAATTTTGAAAATGTTGCAATTTTCAAACTTGGAATTGTTATGCCGTTAAATCAGAGAGATATGTCACACAATATAGTTAATAAATAACATTTCTTACATGTCTACTTTACATCAGAACAATTTTGGAAACAAAATTTTTCCTTGTTAGGAAGTTATAAGGGTTAAAAGTTGACCAGCAATTTCTCATTTTCCCAACAAAATTTACAAAACCATTTTTTTAGGGACCACATCACATTTGAAGTGACTTTGAGGGGCCTTTATGACAGAAAATACCCCAAAGTGACACCATTCTAAAATCTGCACCCCTCAAGGGGCTCAAAACCACATTCAAGAAGTTTATTAACCCTTCAGGTGATTCACAGGAACTGAAGCAATGAAGAAGAAAAAAAATTAACATTTAACTTTTTTTTCACAATTTAATTTAGACCCAATTTTTTTATTTTCACAAGGGTAACAGATAAAAATGGACCCCAAAATGTACTGTGCAATTTCTCCTGATCATGCCGATACCCCATATGTGGGGGAAAACCACTGTTTGGGCACACGGCAGGCCTCGGAAGGGAAGGAGCGCAGTTGGACTTTTTGAATTCAAAATTTGCTGGAATAATTAGCTGACGCCATGTATCATTTGGAGACCCTGTAATGTGCTTAAACAGTGCAAACTCCCCACAAGTGACATCACTTATCTAGATGTGTGGTGAGCACTTTGAACCCCCAGGTGCTTCACAAAAGTTTATAACGTAGAGCCATGAAAATAAAAAATCTATTTTTTCCACAAAAATTTTCTTTTAGCTCCAAATTTTTTATTTGCACAAGACCTCTCATTTTGTTGTGCAATTTGTTCTGAGTATGCCAGAACATACCCTACATGTAATTGGTAACTACTTTTGAGGCATAGTGCAAAGGTCAGAAGGGAAGGAGCGCTATATTATGCACATTTTACTGTTATTGTTTGAGGGTGCCATCATCCACTGGGAGATCCCCTGAGGTGCCATAGCAGCCTGAGGACCCCATTTTACAAACTACACCTCTCAATGAACTCATCTAGGGGTGAAATGATCATATTGACATCATGAGTGTGTCACAGAATTTTATACCATTGGGCAGTGAAGAAAAAATAATTACGTTTTTATCTCAAAAATTTTGTTTTAGCCCCAGATTTTACATTTTTCAATGGGGTTAATGGATAAAACTGGCCCCTAAAATGTGTCCCACAATTTCTGCTGAATGTAGCAATACCTCATATGTGACTGTACAGTACTGCTTAGCCACACGGCGACACTCGGGAAGGACGGAGCGCTATTTCACTGCTGGAGTGCAGGTTTTCCTAGAATAGTTTACGGACTCCATATGCACAGAACCTAAATGCTAAAAAAGAGCAGAATACCCCCTCAAGTGACCCCATTTTGTAAGTTATACCCCTGCCAAACATGTGGATGGTAAATCTGATGTAGGCACACACTGGAGCTCTGGAGGGCGGGGGTGGGGTGGGGGAGGGGGGTAGCATTAAAACTTCGGAGCGCAGAATTTGCTTTATTTCTTTTGGGGGCGAGGAGCCATTTCACTTTTCCAGTGCCCTTGTGCTACCAGTAACGTGGAAGCCCCCTATATTTACATTGACAGATGATGGATCGGAGTGTTCTGTTTTTTTTGTGGATAGATTTGAAGCTTTTATTGGGAACATTTTACATAACATTTTGGATCATATTTATCCGGTGCTCTATGCTGAGCACTTATTTTGGGGTTTCCATCTAAATCTCTGGGTGACGTGATTCAGGTGACACCCCCCAGGGGATCCATTCATTATAATGAGGCAGCAGAGTTACTCTTCTGGGCTCCATCTGACCTCTGTTCAGCTTTGTCCTACTTTTCAGAGGTGCCCAAAACTGCGGCCGATCGCGCATTTATGCACACCTAAAAAGACGGACAACGCTGAATCACAGGCCAGACGGCGTCCAGTGTTGCCATCTGCCTTGTTTTAGGGAATCTTCCTCTGGGACTGTCATGTAAGGGCTTGTTTTTTGCGAAACGATTTGACGTTTTTATTGGTACCATTTTTGGTCACATGACATATTTTGATCGCTTTCTATTCTAATTTTTGGGGAAGGAAAATGACCAAAAACTGGCAATTCAGGAATTGTGTTTTTTTTTTATGCATGTGGTAAAATTGATAAGGCAGAGTTATTCTTCAGGTCTGTACGTTTACAGCGGTACCACATTAACCGTTTCCCGACCGCCCACTGTAGATAAACGTCGGCGCTTGCTGGGCTCTGTGCAGCGCCGACGTTTAAAAACGGTGGGCGGTCCCGCAGCGCTCAGGACCCCCAGGGTCCTGCAAGCGCTGCGATTCTGGTGCAGAGCGTTAGCTCTGACAGGGGACATCATCGGGACCTGATTGGATCAGGTCCCAATGATGTTAACCCTTTGCTATGTTCTATATGCCGCGATCTATAGTGATCGCGGCATATAGAAGATAGACAGAGGAGAGGTGGTCGTCTTACTTACCTCTCCGACGACCCCTGATACCTTCCAGGACCTGGCGTTGCTATGGCAGCTGGAGGTCACATGACCGCCTCCAGATCTGCCATATATGGTGTCCTGCCAGGGTCAACCTGCAGCTGAAGCCTGGCAGGACACACTGACTGTGAAACAGTCAGAAAAGATCTCATGTAATGTAATACATGTCTATTACATTACATGAGATCAGTGAGCAGAAAAATAAAAATTAATGTCCCATACAGGGACTAAGTAAAAATGTAAAAAAAAAGAGTAAAAAAAATGTTTTTAAACTGTTAAAAAAAAATCACAAAATAAATAAAAATAAATAAATAAAATATTAAACCAATAAATCCATATATTTATGCAAAACCAAAAAAAGTACACATATTTGGTATCGCCGCGTCCGAAACTACCCAATCTATAAAACTGTCACACTAATTAACTCCTTCTGTGCACACCGTAATAAAAATAAATAAAAAACGGAGCAAAAAAATATGCTTTTTCATCATATCGCCAAACAAAAAGTGGAAAAAAATGCGATCAGAAAGCAAAATGGAAATAAAAATGGTACCGCTGAAAACGTCATCTTGTTCGGGAAAAAAAAGCCACCATACAGCTCTATCAGCCGAAAAATAAAAAAGTTATACCTCTCAGAATAAAGCAATGCAAAAAAAATATTTTTTCTATAAAATTGTGTTATTGTGTAAAAGCGCCAAAACATAAAAAAAAATATACAGTAAGTGTAGTATCGCTGTAAATGTACTGACCCGAAGAATAATTCTGCCTTATCACTTTTACCACACGCAGAACGGCATAAAAAAAAACACCTCAAAAAACAATTCCTGAAGTGTTTGTTTTTGTTAATTTTACCTCCCAAAAAACGGAATAGAAAGCGATCAAAAAATGTCACGTACCCAAAAATGGTACCAATAAAAATGTCAACTCGTCCCGCAAAAAACAAGCCGTCACATGACTCTGTCGGCCGAAATATGGAAAAATTATAGGTCTCAAAATATGGCGATGCGAAAACTAGATTTTGCAAAAAAGGCGTCTCTTAGTGTGTGACAGCTGTCAGTCATAAAAACCCGATATAAATCTGGTATCTCTGTAATCGCACCGACCAGAAGAATAAAGTAATCTAATCAGTTATATCACACGAGGAACGGCGTAAAAAATAAATAAAACCAATTCTTCACCTGCTACTGATTTGTTTATTATGTCTCCCAAAGATCGCAGTAAGGCTCTGCTCACATTTATCTTGCGTTCTGCGCTGAGCACTTACACCAGAGTTTCCGTGTAAATCTCTGAAATACGTTATTCAGACGGAACCCATGACGGAAGATTCCCTGTAATGAGGCAAATATATGCCACTGTGGATGCCGTCTGGCCTGTGATCCCACGGTGTCATTTGTTTTAGGCGTTAGTAAAAGTGCGGTTGGCCACAGTTTTGTGCACTTCTGAAAAAAAGGACACCGCTAAACAGAGACCAGACGGAGTCCAGAGTAACTCTGCTGCCTCATTACAGTGAATGGATCCCGCAGGGGTTTCATCTGAATTACATCACTTGGAAATATAGATGGAAACCCCGATGTAAGTGCTCAGCCTAGAGCGCTGGATAAATGTTACGTAAAATGTTCCCAATAAAAGCTTCAACTCAGTCCTCAAAAAAAGCTAGTCCCCACTCAGGTCCGTCATCTGTTAAAAATATTGCAAGTTACTGGTAGCAGAAAGGCTCTGGAAAAGCGAAATGGCCCTTGCCCCCCAAAAGAAATTTAGAAATTTTTGTGCTCCCAAATCCAAATACCTATTCTACAATAATTTGTTCTCCAATTGTCAAATAGCACTCCGTCCCCCCCAGATCTCACCGTATGGCTGAGCGGTACAATACAGCCACATATGGGGTATTGACACTTTTAGAAGAAATTGTGTGACACATTTCGGCACCAATTTTACCCATTGCCCTGTGTGAAAATGTAAAATCTGAGGGTAAAACATTTTTTTGTGGTAAAAATATAATTATGCTTTTTTCACTGCCCAATGGTATAAATTTAAGAATTAAAAAATACTCACTACTTCCCTAGATGAATTCCTTGAGGTGTAGTTTACAAAATGGGGTCACTTGTGGGGGTTTCTGCTGTTTCGGCATGTCAGCGACTCTTCAAATGTGACATGGTGTCTGCTGCCTATCCCAGCCAACATAGCGCTCCTTTCTCTTCCGAACCCTGCCGTACACCAAAGCAGTGGTTTTCCCCCACATATGGGGTATCGGCGTACTCAGGAGAAATTGCACAACAAATTTCATGGTGCAATTTATCCTGTTACCCTTATGATAATGCAAAATTAGGGAATGAAAAACATTTTTTGTGGGAAAAATATGAAAATTTTATTTTTATGGCTCAATATTATAAACTTCTGTGAAGCAGCTGGGGGTGCAAGGTGCTCACCACACATCTAGATAAGTTCCCTAAGGGGTCTAGTTTCCAAAATGGTGGCACTTGTGGGGGGTTTCCACTGTTTAGGCACATTAGGGGCTCCCCAAATGCGATATGGCATCTGCTAATTATTCCAAAAAATTTACATTCAAAAAGTCAAATGGCGCTCCTTCCCTTTCAAACCCTGCCGTGCACCAAAGCAGTGGTTTTCCCCCACATATGGGGTATTGGCGTGTTCAGGAGAAATTGCACAACAAATTTCATGGTGCAATTTATCCTATTACCCTCATGATAATGCAAAATTAAGGGATGAAAAACGTTTTTGTGGGAAAAATGTGAAAATTTTATTTTTACAGCTCAATACAGGGGTTTCCACTGTTTAGGAACATCAGGGGCTCTCCAAACGCAACATGGCGTCTGCTAATTATTCAGACAAATTTTACATTCAAAAAGTCTAATGGCGCTCCTTCCCTTCCGAACCCTTCCCTTCCGAACCAAACAGTGGTTTTCCCTCACATATGGGGTATGAGCGCGCTCAAGAGAAATTGCACAAAAAATTTTGGGGTCCATTTTTTTCTGTTACCCCTGTGAAAATAAAAAAAATTGGGTCTGAAGTAACATTTTTGTGAAAAAACTTAAATGTTAATTTTTTTCTTCCACATTCAAAAAATTCCTGTGAAGCACCTGAAGGGTTAATAAAGTTCTTGAATGTGGTTTTGAGCACCTTGAAGGGTGCAGTTTTTAGAATGGTGTCACTTTTGGGTATTTTCTGTCATAAAGACCTCTCCAAGTGACTTCAAATATGATGTAGTCCCTAAAAAAATGTTTTTGTAAATTTTGTTGGAAAAATGAGAAATCGCTGGTCAACTTTTAACCCTTATAGCTCCCTAACAAAAAAAAATGTTGGTTCCAAAATTGTGCTGATGTAAAGTAGACATGTGGGAAATGTTATTTATTAACTCTTTTGTGTGACATATCGCTCTGATTTCAGGGCTTAAAAATTCAAATTTTGAAAATTGCAAAATTTTCTAAATTTTTGCCAAATTTCCGTTTTTTTCACAAATAAACGCAAGTGATATTGAAGAAATTTTTCCACAATCATGAAGTACAATATGTCACGAAAAAACAATCTCAGAATCAGGGGGATCAGTTGAAGCGTTCCAGAGTAATTACCTCATAAAGTGACAGTGGTCAGAATTATAAAAATTGGCCCGGTCATTAACGTGCAAACCACCCGCGGGGCTTAAGGGGTTAAAGCCATAACGGACTATGCACGGCAAGGAGCATTAACTTACACCTGCTCATGCCGTGCAGTGTCCGTCATTGGGCGTTATGGGGTTAATACCGCTGTCAAGTGTGATGGTGACATGTAACAGACTTTAACATAATGGCCATCAGTTCTAATGAACATGGGGCCACCGTGCAGTATGAATGCACATTGACGAAGGGTTACCTTGACTGCCGGATGACCACTTTAAAAAAATATATATATGGCTCTCAGAATATGGTGACAAAAGCCAAATTGTTTTTGTAAATGTTTTTATTTTATTTTTAATTAGTAAATCATGAATAGAAATATATAGATTTGGGATCCCGTAACCATACTGACCCATAGAGCAAAGGTAACAGATCACCACCTGATTACCACAAAGTAAGCGGCGCTAGTACAAAACCTTGAAAAAGAAAATGTGGAATTACAGTTTTTTTCCTCACCGTTTCCACTTATTTCATAGAATAAGTGGTGTTCTGCAAAAAACAAGCCCTCTTGCGGCTATGTCGAAATATTAGAAAGGTTATGGTTCTTGTTACAAGGAGAGGAAAAACTAAGTTACAATATCCTGGGGAAAAGCTCTGTGTCTGCCTCCTGAAAACCTCCAGCTCAGGGTTTGTTACCCGACCGACGACATGTTTAACAGATTCCTTTGACTAAACCACCCTTCACATGTCCATATAATACCGGTACTGGAAAAATGGTACCGGTGTCATAAGTATTTTGGATCAGTGTGTCATCCGTGTGCCATCAGTGTTCTATCCGTGTGCAATTCATTTTTTTTCCACCATGACTTAAATATCAATTCCAAAGCTTCTCCTATACTTTGCAGTGTTAAACATGTACAGCACACGGTTGTCACAAGGATGTTTCACACGGAGCCAGAAATGTGTATTGGCCCTTGTAATCCATGCGGACGAGTCTCATGCAAAGATCACCATAGATTATGATAGGTATGTGTGGATACGTGTCTTCAATGCATGTGAAAGCGAATGCCACACGTGCTGAAAACATGTACATGTGAAGGAAGCTTTACACACTGTGTGAACAAGTATGAAAAGTCACCTCTTAATCATTGAATTAAGGTTTTCTCTTTTGGTTCCATTGCCATGGGTATAAAATCCAGCATCTAAGCATGTAGTCTGCCTGTGCGAACAGTTGTGATAAAATGGCTCGTTCTAAAGAGCTCCCTGAATTCAGCATCTTGCTGTCATATGTTGTCACAAGTCAGTTCATGAAAGTTCAAATAAGACATGGCTGGGTGAGTTTGGTGTGGAAGAACATGACTGACCCTTCAAGAGACCTAACCTCAACTCCATCAGATAGATACCTTTTGGATTAACCAGAGATTACAAGCCAGGTCCCCTTGTCCAACATCAGTGTCTGACCTGATAACTGCTCTTCTGGAAGAATGGACAACAAATTGCACAGAAATGTCCCCCAATTTTTTTTTTAGAGTGGAAGCTTTATTAGCTGCAAAGGGAGATCAACTCCATGTTAATGACCCTGGATTTAAAAAGGAATGTCATAAAATTTCCTCCAGGAGTAATGTGTATGTGTCCCAATAATTTTATCCCTACAGTGTGTAATAGGTTCTGCTTCTTCCATGGTGAGAGGTGGAGACTGCTTCTCTGATGATGTGTAAATCTGGAGGTGAATGAGAATCATAATCAGTTTTGTTATATATTTTAGGAAGGACGTCCAGAATAAAAGGCTTAAAGCACCCAATAATTGAAGACAGTGAGGATGAGGAGGTGCAGCCAACGTAAGCACTAAATACGACTATCATTCGTTACATTGTATTGTAAGGCTATGTTCACATGTCTGGTAGTTATACCTGTTTTTGGATTTGTTAGGGGTGATAAAAAATGAAAAGATACAATGCAAAATTAGTTCATTCAAATAAGGACGGGAATGTCTTAAATTGTTTTCTTTTTTACTGCAATCTGTTTTTTAGCAGGATCATGTGCCGATTTGCCATGAGCGTTACCCGTTGGCCATCGCTCATAGCAGATGATCATTTTAACCATGTGTAGCACAAGTGATCGGATGAAAGCACCTTCAAGTCTTCTAAGGAAACTATTAAGGCCAGAAAAAAGTAAAAAAAAAATGTTTTTTTTTTTTAAAAATATAAACGTTCAAATCACCCCCCTTTTGCCCCATTCAAAATAAATGAATAATAAAACTAAAATATACATACAGTTATATGAAAAAGTTTGGGCACCCCTATTAATCTTAAGCTTAGTATTTTATAAAAATTGGTGTTTTTGCAACAGCTATTTCAGTTTGATATATGTAATAACTGTTGGACACAGTAATGTTTCTGCCTTGAAATGAGGTTTATTGTACTAACAGAAAATGTGCAATCTGCATTCAAACAAAATTTGACAGGTGCATAAGTATGGGCACCCTTATCATTTTCTTGTTTTAAATACTCCTACCTATTTTTTACTGACTTACTAAAGCACTCTTTTTGTTTTTGTAACCTCATTGAGCTTTGAACTTCATTGCCAGGTGTATGCAATCATGAGAAAAGCTACTTAAAGTGGCCACTTGCAAGTTGTTCTCCTGTTTGAATCTCCTCTGAAGAGTGGCATCATGGGCTCCTCAAAACAACTGTCAAATGATCTGAAAACAAAGATTATTCAACATAGTTGTTCAGGGGAAGGATACAAAAAGCTGTCTCAGAGATTTAACCTGTCAGTTTCCACTGTGAGGAACATAGTAAGGAAATGGAAGAACACAGGGACAGTTCTTGCTAAGGCCAGAAGTGGCAGGCCAAGAAAAACATCAGAAAGGCAGAGAAGTAGAATGGTGAGATCAGTCAAGGACAATCCTCAGACCACCTCCAGAGAGCTGCAGCATCAACTTGCTGCAGATGGTGTCACTGTGCATCGGTCAACTATACAACGCACTTTGCACAAGGAGAAGCTGTATGGGAGAGTGATGCGAAAGAAGCCGTTTCTGCAAGCACGCCACAAACAGAGTCGGCTGAGGTATGCAAAAGCACATTTGGAGAAGCCAATTTCTTTTTGGAAGAAGGTCCTGTGGACTGATGAAACCAAGATTGAGTTGTTTGGTCATACAAAAAGGCGTTATGCATGGCGGCAAAAAAACACAGCATTCCAAGAAAAACACTTGCTACCCACAGTAAAATTTGGTGGAGGTTCCATCATGCTTTGGGGCTGTGTGGCCAATGCCGGCACCGGGAATCTTGTTAAAGTTGAGGGGCGCATGGATTCCACTCAGTATCAGCAGATTCTTGACAATAATGTTCAAGAATCAGTGATTAAGTTGAAGTTAAGCAGGGGATGGATCTTTCAGCAAGACAATGATCCAAAACACCGCTCCAAATCTACTCAGGCATTCATGCAGAGGAGCGATTACAATGTTATGGAATGGCCATCCCAGTCCCCAGACCTGAATATCATTGAACATCTGTGGGATCATTTGAAGAGGGCTGTCCATGCTCGGCGACCATCAAACTTAACTGAACTGGAATTGTTTTGTAAAGAGGAATGGTCAAACATACCTTCATCCAGGATCTAGGAACTCATTAAAAGCTACAGGAAGCGACTAGAGGCTGTTATTTTTGCAAAAGGAGGATCTACTAAATATTAATGTCACTTTTCTGGTGAGGTGCCCATACTTATGCACCTGTCAAATTTTGTTTGAATGCAGATTGCACATTTTCTGTTAGTACAATAAACCTCATTTCAAGGCAGAAACATTACTGTGTCCAACAGTTATTACATATATCAAACTGAAATAGCTGTTGCAAAAACACCAATTTTTATAAAACATTAAGCTTAAGATTAATAGGGGTGCCCAAACTTTTTCATATAACTGTATATTGCTGCATTCTGAATCGCCCGATCTATCAAGGTATAAAAAGAATTAATCCAAATGGTAAACGGTGTAACGAGAAAAAAAATCAAAACACCAGAATTAAGTTTTTTTGGTCGCTGCAACATCGCAATAAAACGCAATCACAAGCGATTAAAACATATATATATATATATCTACCTAAAAATATTATCAATAAAACCTTCAGCTCAGCGTGCGAAAAATAAGCCCTCACCCAGCCCCAGATCCTGAAAAAGGGAGACGCTACGGGTCTCGGAATATGGCGCCATTATAATTTTTTTTACAAACTTTAGAATTTATTTCACCACTTTAAAAAAAATAACCTATTCATGTTTGGTATCTGCAAACACATAATGACCTGGAGAATCATAATTGCAGGTCAGTTTTAGCATTTAGTGAACATGGTAAAAAAAAAAAACAACCAAGAGACAAGTGTAGAATTATACTTTTTTTGCAATTTTGACGCACTTTTGAATTTTTTCCTTTTTCTCCAGTACACGACATTGTAAAACCAATGATGTCGTTCAAAATTACTATTCGTCCCAGAAAAAATAAACCATCACAGGGACATATTAAAAAATAAAAAAGTTATGCCTCTGGGAAAAAGGGGAGCGAAAAACGGAAAATCCCAACGTCGTGAAAGGGTTAAAGGACAGAAATCCTCAACTATACTGATTGTATTGATTGAACAGTACCACCATATACCACCATAGCATTACTGAATCTCTCTATACCATGTGTGGTTAATACCGTAACTAATACTGCCATATAGTTACTAAATTATACTTTTATAACATGATTTTAGAACCACCATACTGTAACTGAAAAACAGCATCATATTGTGACTTTATCACTTGGGGTCTGAGCTGTTTTGATGCCCAGCGATCAAAAAGTTATTTAATTCTAAATGCCCTCAGACTCATGAGATAGAAGTTGGCTAAACCCGGTGATTTTGGCTTGAATCGGTTAGCTTCCTAACATCTGTGGGGACAGGCCTGATTCTAGCTTTTTTTTTTGGTGCCCAAGGCGAAAATTCAAGTGGCACCCCTCCCAGCAGTTCATGGTATACCTGCAGTGAATAAACACAATCCCATCATTGTTTTTTAGGTTTTGCTTTTAAGATATTCATTATGTGGTAAAAGTGACGTGTGAACATGATTCTCCAGGTCTTTGTGATTACAGTAATCCCAAACTTTCAGAGATTCTTATTTTTGTAAAAAAAAAACCAACATTTAGCTTGTGATGCTTTTTTAAGGACCTGTTAGAACAATAAAAATATATCTATGAAGCTATGTGAGGGCTGTTTTTTGCACAGTAAGTTGAAATATTTATTGCTATCAATTCAGGGTGCATACATTTGGATGGCTTTTTGCTGTAAGAGGTGTGGTGACAAAAAAAAGTAGTTCTTCTATTTTTTTTTCTCTTTACTGCATATGTTAGTTCTTTTTATATTTTGATAGATCAGACTTTTAAGGATGTGGACATACCAAATTTTCTTTAATTGTTTAATTTGTGTTTAATGAGGGAAGACCGCACCAGATCCATGATCATTAAATGAATACATCACCAGAACATTCCATCAGTACATGAATGGCACCAGCATCCTCATCAGTACTTAGATACAGCACCAAAATAACCATTAATACACTAATTCATTATTAGAACCATAATCGGTAATTGAATATAGCACTGGGACCATCATTATTAATTGAATACATCGCCAGAACCACCAACTGCACATGAATACAGTGAAGAGCAAAAGAGTATCAATCTTTTGAACTTTTGACTTTCAGGCTCCATATCTCACCATCCACTACTTATTTTATTGTGAGACTACCCTCATTTTATAGACAATCATCTTGTCTATCTCATATATAAACTTGAGTTGCAACTATTTGGCATATGATTAATTATGCAGATTCTTGTCATGTCACTGCACTGTTACTGTTTTGCTCCTAAAAATCTAAATACAATTTTTTATTATTTTATTAGTATTTTGTAAATCCACCTTTAGCTTTCAACACTGCCTGAATCCTTCTGGGCATGCTCTCGATCAGATTCAAACATGTCTTGACCGACATCTAATTCCGGGTCTCTTTTACATGTTCCCAGTTGGTGCATGCTCTTCGACTCGCTTGGATATGTATATAGTTTTTTATTCCATTCTACCCACAAGTGTTAAATTGGATTAAGGTCTGAGGTCTGTGGGGGCCAATCCAGCACTTCGACTTCATTGTCATTGAACCATTTATTTGCCAATCTCAACATATGCTTTGGGTCGTTGTCCTGCTGGAACACTATGTTGTCCTTTTCATACCGATGGTACTCGAGTGTACAAAGTAATTTGTCTTGTAGGATACTCACATATAGCTCAGCATTGAGACCACCATCGATTCTGGTAAAGTATCCAACGCCTTTAGCTGTGAAACAACCCCATATCATCAGGCTTCCTTCACCGAACTTGACAGTTCCTTCAATTTCTCCATCCTTTAGCCCCATTTTCCTTTGTTTCTTCCAGACCCATTTTCATCCATCATAGCCTAGTCTATTGACTTTTGTCCCATAGCTCCAAACCACCCGTTTCCTATCTTCTACAGTTCACTTTTCATACCTTTTTGCAAACTTGTGTCGACGCTTCTTATGATGATATTGAAGTCGATGCTTCTTCATCTTTTTTTGAGCTACCATTCAAGACTTGTGTAACATGCTTTACACGGTGCTTCCACAGACATCTGTGATCTCACTATTACGAAACTTACAAGTCACTCCAGCCCGTGATATTGGAAGCAGACTTTGCATCCGTAAGTATGGCAAAAGAGGTGACGGGGAATGCATGATTGGAGCAGTAGGCTGGTACTCAAAAGGAGTTGGATATGATAGAGACCTTGAAATGGTCTGGGAAGAAGTGCTCCCTGAAGGACGATACATTGCATACCGCATAGACTGCTCTTATCTAGGAGCGTCATCTGAGGTATCAGTGAGGAAGTGGTGGGTGCTGCCTTTCATGGTAATTGTAGGGTCTTGTGATGGTGTAGGTGTCTATCTGCCCTTTTTGACACCCTCCTGGTTAGGTAAAATGCAATATCCAAGTAGTTGTTGGTGAATTAAGACCCATGAGAACAATGAACATTTCTTCACTCCACATTTGCAAGTACAACTCCCTCTACCTTGATGGTTTTATCATTTAAAATAGTATTTTTCTTTTCACTTTGACTCTTAACACAGACCTTGATTTGTATGTTTCTACAGAAAGAAATTCATAAGAAATGAGGAAACCCCTCCGTCGTCTTTTGTGGCTTTTGAAAGTGACGTTTTATGAGTAATTTTGACAACATATAATAAGTTCAAGTTAAACTTCACTTAAAAGCTATGTTCACACATGTTGTGTTTTTTTAGCATTTTTTGCTGCAGATTTTTATGCAAATTTTCAGTTGTGTTTTGCAGTACCAGCAAAGTCTATGAGAAACCAGAATTCTCTGTTCACACATCATGCTTTTTTGTTGTTGTGTATTTTGTGCCTTGGTTGGGTTTTTGGAAAATAGAGCATGTCACTTCTTTCAGCATTTTTGTCAGTGTTTTTTCACCCATGGGAAATAATGGGTGGTTGTAAAGGGAAGTGTCCCAGGTTGTACATGTATATACGTATCTGCATGCTAGCCATGCTTGCAGATAAGTATACATGTATATATTGGCCCCACATCTCCCCATGTGTTTCAGTCTGTTTGCTGCTGGAGGAGGTTTCAATAGAATGTCCAGCCATGTGCTAAATCAGGTTTTGCGAGTATGGTTGGACATGAACAAAGATCTTAGCCAGTGGGCGGGGAATAATACATCATTTCCTGTGACATGAAGCTGGACACTGGCTGGACTTAAAAACCCAGAATGCACATGTGCTAAGGCCCCTTAGACTCTTGAAGATGGACATAACAACACATGGCTGAGTATCTCTCTTCCCCTGTAACTTCTTTACTTACTAGCCCTACATACCCTGTACTAACCCTCCTAGATATTGATAGATATATATAGGCAAAGTTGGTATATTTGGGTGGGCCGATATTGCATGAGTGATTAGCAAACGTGGGTGGAAAATATATTAGGTAATTGGGAATTGTGAATCCGTTTTGTGTACTGTGTTAGTGTGATACCTAGTAGTATATTAACTGTAGACTTTTGTGTAATAAATACCTTTTATTAGCACACGGTTTTGTCTCAGTTGGTATATAGTATAAGGCACAGATAACGTTAGTGGAAATTAATTATTAATAGTCAAGTTTGATGTTAATAGTTAATATCGGACCTCAGTAGAGGTGTAGGAGAGTGCCCCCATTAATTACTGATATTTTGGAGGAAAATCACATCCTTATACAGTGGTGAAAAAAACGCTGAAAAAATGCACCAAAATTTGCAGCAGCGTTTTTGATGGTGAAATAGAATGGGGTTCTTTTTTAACAGAACTTTATGTACATGCATAAATAGAGACAGGACAGTGAAAAAAATCGCTGAAAAAACTCACAAAAAATGCATCAAAAAACGCAGCAAAACGTTTTTGACGCAGCTAATTTCCTGCCAGAGATTGTGCTTTGATGCAGTTTTCTGAAGCTGAAAAACACAACATGTGTGAACACAGCCAAAGTAAAACTTAAAGGGTTTACCCGCAAAGTTCATTTTAATCAATAGATCTTGATAATAATAAATTCCACAATTGGATGTGTTTAAATAAAATGTTCCTGTGCTGAGATAATCTTATAAATGGGCCCCTGCTGTGTACTGTGTAATGGCTTTGTCTGACGGTGCAGGGACATGGACAGATAATTCCACAGCTCCTGGGAAGGGGGAGACGCAAAAGAGTCTACAGACATTACAGGACTGGATCACAAAAAATTCTTTCTTTGAGGTAAAACATTTTTTAAAAACAGGCAGGGAAATGTTTTATCTCACATTCATTTTCAAGGAAAACGAACGAGTGCAATCCGATAAAAAATTGGATTCTACTTTGACCAATATTAATCTATGAGTTACCGCTCATCTGTAATTTTTTTCACAGCTGAAATCGGACTTAGAAAAAAAATCGCAAGTCAATGGGTGCGAGAAAAATAAAATCACACGGCTCTCGGACCTTGCGAGTGCCGTTCAATTTTTAAATACCCAGAATCAGTTAATTTATTTGAAAGAAACACACAGACTCCTTTAATAAATCTAAATTTAACTAATAACATAACACCCATTCCATTGAAGCCGATGTCAATTGAAATAAAATAATAAAGCATCATCATCCTCACCTGTCCCTGACGTGAATAAAATCATCCATTTGTTGCGCGACAGGTCTAGGTCTGCTACATCAAGATGGCAGGCTGTATTGTCGCAAGATACGACTATACAGTCTGCCATCCTGCAGAGACAATTAGCTGTGCAAGCTTGCGCACCTCAGTGTGCTGGCAGAAAGGTCATCGGAGTCCTTATCCAATGAACTCTGTTCACCTCACTGACATTAACGCATGTGCGGTGAGAACTTTCCCACAGCACTGCAGTAAAAAAAGAACACACTTTGTAACGTGTGTTTTCACAGCGCAAATGCACCCAAAAACACATGCATATAAAAAAAATGATGTGGGTTCCCCCCTACTTTTTATAACCAGCCTTTGTAAAGAACAGAGGTGTGCTCTTGTATTAACAAGATAGGAAGGTCCATAGATATTGGCCCTTTCCCAGCCTAAAAATAAAAGCCTGCAGTTACCCCAGAATTGGCGCATCAATGAGATGCGCCAACTCAGGCTCTTTGCTGGCTTTTCCTGATTGCGATGGTGCAGTGGCAATTGGGGTAGTAGTTTTATCAGGTTGATGTCAGCTTTGTAATGTAATGATTGACAAAAGTCTGGGATGGGCTGAAATGTTTTGTATGTGGACCTCCATTAAAAAGAACTTTTCATCAACCACGTGAGTGACGGGATTCGTCATTTTAAGCCTTGTAATGTCAGCTGGCATCAAAACCAAGGGTTAGTAATGGAGTGGTGTCTATCAGACATCCCCATTACTAACCCAGTAATAAAAAAACAACAAAAGCACACACACACACACACAGGAAAACATAGTTTATTTTAAAGAACACTCCCCCACACCTCGTTCACCTATTTATTAAAAAGCAAAAAAAAACCCATGAAGATCCAACGTAATCCAGCCAATCAGAAGAAGTCCAAAAATGGGAACCTGAAAGACATAAAAGGAAAGTTAAATAAATAAAAGGAAGAAACTCTCGCTCATTCGCCAATTTATTTTTAAATTACAATCTCTGCACCTGCGACGTGACCCATTGGGGTTCCCACGACATCTAACGATTCTGTACAGCAAGCTATGGAGCGTCGTTTTGAGAACCATGCTTCATAGGTCACTCCCGGTTATGTCTCACAACCGATAACGTCAGTAACTTAGTAATGTCATCGCTCATGAGTAGTGTTGAGTGATACCTTCCGATATCAGGAAATATCGGATCGGATTGGATCGGGCCGATACTCAAAAAGTATCGGATATCGCCGATTCCGAATCCGGAAACCAATGCAAGTCAATGGGACACAAATATCGGAATGAAAATAAACCCTTTCTTTCCTTGTAGGTTAATTCCACATGAAGGAAAACAACTAACAATAATGTAGAATGTATTGGGGGAGGGGGTTGCCCAAATCGATGGGAACAGTGCTCACAGTGAAACATGAAAAGCCGGCAATTCAGCAGCGGCATACACCGGTACCCGACAATTTATAATAGAAAGAATAGAGCTTCACACATAGATTAGATAGATAGAAACATGTCAGTCACATATGTAAGAAGTACAGTGACAGTGTTGCTTACTGTACTTGTCATTTAGTGTAAAGGATTTATTTAAAAAGATAATAGTGTTTTCATGCACGGTCTCTTTAAAAAAGCCGGCCGGCAATTCAGCAGCGGTACCCGACAATTTAGAACAGAAAGATAGAGCATTACACATAGATTAGATAGATATTATGTATGTGACTGACATGTTTCTAAGTACAGAGACAGTGTTGGTTACTGTACTTGTCATTTAGTGTTAAAATAAAGGATTTATTAAAAAAAAAATTGGCTTGGGGTTCCCTGTAATTTTAGGCTCTAGCGGAGGTTAAGCAGACGGCTGGGGCAGATGTTTGAAGTCTGGGAAGGGGGTAATACCCATGGAGCTTCCCAGGCTACTAATATCAGCCCCCAGCTGAATACCTAGCCTTTACTAGCTATTAAAATGGGGACCCCCCCAAAAAAATGACGTGGGGTCCCCCTTATTTTAATAACTAGCAAAGGCTAGGCAGACAGCTGGGGGCTGATATTAATAGCCCAGGAAGGGTGCCATGAATATTGGCACCCTCCCAGGCTAGAAACACCAGCCGTCAGCCGCCCCCAGAAATGGCGCATCCATAGGATGCGCCAATTCTGACACTTAGCCTCGCTCTTCCCACTGCCCTGTAGCGGTGGCAGTGGGGTAATAGGGCTGGGGTTGATGTCAGCTTATAATGCCAGCTGACATCAAGCCCAGGTTAGTAATGGAGAGGCGTCTATAAGACACCCCCATTGCTAACCCCATAGTCAAAGTTACAAAAAAACACAAACACCCAGAATAAAGTCCTTTAATTGAAATAAACACACAATTCTTTATTGTTCTAAATTAAACCATACTTACCATCACGCCCATTCCAGCTGAAGCCAACGATCTCCTGCAATAAAAGAAAAATAATAATGCAACATCATCCTTACTTTTCCATGGTTCCCAGGACAGCTCCAGCTCTGCTACATCGAGATGACGGGCTGGACCGCAGCAGAAAGCTGCCATCCAGCCTGACATACCGCAGACACTGAGAAGCGCAAGTATGCTTGCGCTCCTCAGTTTCTGGCTGTGACGGCATCCAGATGAGCCGACAATGAACTCAGCTCACCTCATGCACGTTACTGACAGCGTGGGAGAATTCTCCTGCGCATGCGGTGAGCATGAGAGAATTCTCACGCTGAAGCGCATAGCGCAGCAGAATTTTCCCACGCTGTCAGTGACGTGCATGAGGTGAGCTGAGTTCATTGGACATGACCTCGGCTCATCTGGATGCCGTCACAGCCAGACACTGCAGAGCGCAAGCATGCCTGCTCTTCTCAGTGTCTGCGGGATGACAGGCTTGATGGCAGCTTTCTGCTGCGGTCCAGCCTGTCATCTCGATGTAGCAGAGCTGAAGCTGTCGTGGGAACCATGGAAAGGTAAGGATGATGTTGCTTTATTATTTTTCTTTTATTGCAGGAGATCGTTGGCTTCAGCTGGAATGGGCGTGATGGTATGTATGGCTTAATGTAGAACAATAAAGAATTGTGTGTTTATTTCAATTAAAGGACTTTTTTCTGGGTGTTGTGTTTTTTTTAAATACTTTACTAGAAATTCATGGCGGTCATGTCTAATAGTGGCGTGACCCCATGAATTTCGGGCTTAGGGCCAACTGATAATGCCAAACTGGCCCTAACTCCTTTATTACCCAGTGAGCCACCGCACCAGGGCCCTGGATGAGTTGAGTACAGCGCCAGAAGATGGCGCTTCTATGAACGCGCCATTTTCCGAGGTGACTGTGAACTGCAATTTGCAGTGGGGGGGGAGGGGGCAGAAAGATTGGGCCTCCCAGCGCTGCGGATACCAGCCCCCAGCTGCCTAGTTGTACCTGGCTGGACACAAAAATAGGGCGAAGCCCCACGTATTTTTTTGTTTAAATTATTTCATGAATTTCCTGAAATAATTTTTTCAAAATTGACATGGGGCTTCGCACTATATTTGTGTCCAGCCAGGTACAGCAGGCAGGAACGGGCTGCCCCCAACCACCAGCTGCCTATTTGTACCTGGCCGGACACAACAATATAGTTAAGCCCTTTTTTTCTTAATTGTTTCATGAATTTCATGAAATAATTAAAAAAAAAATATGTGGTGCTTCGCACTATTTTTGTGTCCAGCCAGGTACAACTAGGCAGCTGGGGGCTGGAATCTGCAGTGCAGGGAGGCCCAAGCTTTCTGCCCCCCCCCCCCCCCGCTGCAAATTGCAGTCCGCAGCCACCCCCGGAAAATGGCGCGTTCATAGAAGCGTCATCTTCTGGCGCTGTACCCAACTCATCCAGGGCCCTGGTGCGGTGGCTCACTGGGTAATAAAGGGGTTAGGGCCAGCTTGGTATTATCAGCTGGCCCTAAGCCTGAAATTCATGGGGTCATGCCAATATTAGACATGACCGCCATGAATTTCTAGTAAAGTATTTCAAAAAACACAACACCCAGAATAAAGTCCTTTAATTGAAATAAACACACAATTCTTTATTGTTCTAAATTAAACCATACTTACCATCACGCCCATTCCAGCTGAAGCCAACGATCTCCTGCAATAAAAGTAAAATAATAAAGCAACATCACCGTTACCTTTCCATGGTTCCCAGGACAGCTTCAGCTCTGCTACATTCACATGACAGGCTGGATCGCAGCCGAAAGCTGCCATCCAGCTTGCCATGACGCAGACACTGAGAAGCTCAGGCATGCTTGCGCTCGTCAGTGTCTGGCTGTGACGGCATAAAGATGAGCCGAGGTCATGTCCAATGAACTCAGCTCACCTCATGCACGTCACTGACGGCGTGGGAAAATTCTCATGCACTCAGCGCTTCAGCGTCAGAATTCTCCCACGCTGCATGAGTTGAGCTGAGTTCATTGGACATGCACGTCACTGACAGCGTGGGAAAATTCTCACTCTGAAGCGCTGAGTGCAGGAGAATTTTCCCACGCTGTCAGTGACGTGCATGAGGTGAGCTCATGTCCAATGAACTCTGCTCACGTCATGCACGTCACTGATAGCGTGGGAAAATTCTCCTGCACTCAGCGCTTCAGCAGGAGAATTCTCCCACGCTGTCGGTGACGTGCATGAGATGAGCTGAGTTCATTGGACATGAACTCGGCTCATCTGGATGCCGTCACAGCCAGACACTGAGGAGCGCAAGCATGCCTGCGCTTCTCAGTGTCTGCTGCATGGTAAGCTGGATGGCAGCTTTCTGCAGCGATCCAGCCTGTCATGTGAATGTAGCAGAGCTGAAGCTGTCGTGGGAACCATGGAAAGGTAAGGATGATGTGCTTTATTATTTTACTTTTATTGCAGGAGATCGTTGGCTTCAGCCGGAATGGGCGTGATGGTAAGTATGGTTTAATTTAGAACAATAAAGAATTGCATCTTTATTTCAATTAAAGGACTTTATTCAGGGTGTTTGTGGTTTTTTTTTTACTTTGACTATGCTCCATTACTAACCTGGGCTTGATGTCAGCTGGCATTATAAGCTGACATCAACCCCAGCCCTATTACCCCACTGCCACCGCTACAGGGCAGTGGGAAGAGCGAGGCTAAGTGCCAGAATTGGCGCATCCTATGGATGCGCCATTTCTGAGGCGGCTGACGGCTGGTGTTTCTAGCCTGGGAGGGGGCCAATATTCATGGCACCCTTCCTGAGCTATTAATATCAGCCCCCAGCTGTCTGCCTAGCCTTTGCTAGCTATTAAAATAGGGGGGAACCCAAGTCATTTTTTTGGGGGGTCCCCCATTTTAATAGCTAGTAAAGGCTAGGTATTCAGCTGGGGGCTGATATTAGTAGCCTGGGAAGCTCCGTGGGTATTACCCCCTTCCCAGGCTTCAAACATCTGCCCCAGCTGTCTGCTTAACCTCCGCTAGAGCCTAAAATTACGGGGAACCCCACCCCAATTTTTTTTTAAATAAATCCTTTATTTTAACACTAAATGACAAGTACAGTAAGCAACACTGTCGCTGTACTTCTTATATATGTGACTGACATGTTTCTATCTCTCTAATCTATGTGTGATGCTCTATTCTTTCTGTTGTAAATTGTCGGGTACCGCTGCTGAATTGCCGGCCGGCTTTTTTAAAGAGACGGTGCATGAAAACACTATTATTTTTTTTAAATAAATCCTTTACACTAAATGACAAGTACAGTAAGCAACACTGTCACTGTACTTCTTATATATGTGACTGACATGTTTCTATGTATCTAATCTATGTGTGATGCTCTATTCTTTCTATTTTAAATTGTCGAGTACAGATGCTGAATTGCCGGCCGGCTTTTTTAAAGAGACGGTGCATGAAAACACTATTATTTTTTTAAATAAATCCTTTACACTAAATGACAAGTACAGTAAGCAACACTGTCACTGTACTTCTTATATATGTGACTGACATGTTTCTATGTATCTAATCTATGTGTGATGCTCTATTCTTTCTATTCTAAATTGTCGGGTACCGCTGCTGAATTGCCGGCCGGCTTTTTTTAAGAGACGGTGCATGAAAACACTATTATTTTTTTTAATAAATCCTTTACACTAAATGACAAGTACAGTAAGCTGAACGCTGCCATCCAGCTTGTCATCCTTCAGACACACTGCAGAGCGCAGGCATTATGGGAACTTCCAATTCCGGTATTCGATATTCTAAAAGTATCGGAACTCAGTATCGGAACTCCGATACCGCGAATATCGGTCTATACCCGATTTTTCAGTATCGGAATGCTCAACACTACTCATGAGACATGACCGGGAGTGACCCGTGAATCGACCTATGAGCCCATTCCAATAAAATGAAGGTAAACTATTTCATCAACTGTTGTGTTCAAACTTTTTATTGGTACTGTACATGAGCATCCCTTTATAGTGAACCCCTTCAGTGCTGTTACTTTTTCTTCTCTTTGTAATTTATTACTCAAGAAGCTGTCCTCTTTTCTCATATATCCTGAAGTTCTAAATGTTGCAGGGGTTGTCCGGTCAAAATGGATAAGTCTGCAGTCACACTGTGTGACTGCAGACTCATGAATCCCCCTAGCACAGGCACTTTGCGCTATGGGGATTTGCCGATATGAGACCCGGGACCGGAGGCTATGTATGTGTTACACATACCCCTGGCCAGTCAGCGCCGCCTCGCTTCGTTCACTTGTATGGAGCGAGGTCAGGCCCTGTCTAGTGCCGTGGATTGCCAGTAGGAGCTTCGACTAGAAGACGCAGCCTCGCTCAATACAAGTGTATGGAGAGTGAGGCCTGTCCACTGGCCAAGGGTATGTATAACACATGCATACCCTCCATTACCAGGTCTCATACTGGCAAATCCCCGCATCGCACAGTGCCTGTGCTGGGGGTTGGGATTCATAAGTCTGAAGTCACATAGAGTGACTGCAGACTTATCACTTTTGACCAGACAACCCCTTTAAATTTACTTGGTTTCATGTATGTGTATGTGAATGGTTAAAGTGGATCTGTCTCCAGATTTCACAATCCTTCCTCTTCTGCTACTGGTGACATCTCTCACTGCTAAGTGCAAACAAATACCGTGGGTATGGAAAGTATTCAGACCCCTTTAAATTTGTCACTTTTTTTCATTGTAGCCATTTGGTAAATTCTAAAATGTTCATTTTTTTTCTCATTAAAGTACACTCTGCACCCCATCTTGATTGAAAAAAAACAGAAATATAGATGACTCGCCCCCTGGGCCGTGGGGCACGCGGATCCGGGCGATAGGGAGACGATGGGGGTAGTAGTGGCGGCCCGGTCCCGCGGCTCAGGGTGGTCAGACCAATGGTAGTCTGCTACGTGCTTCAGATGATGTCCGACTACGCCACCCGTGGATTTGCGGTCATTAGGTACCGCCGCTGCAAGGCAGACCGCTGGGGCTGATGATGTGTGCAGCTGGGATGGTGTGACTCCCCACGGGAAGAGTGCGGCCCCAGGGCAGTGTAGTGGATGTAGGGGGTGATGGTGGTGAGAGTCCCAGTACCGGTAGTGCCGGAGGAGCGAAGGAGCACACGGACAACAAGTTACAGTCCAGGGTCTTTACTCACAGTTCGTTTGTTCCGGGTCACTTCCGTCGGCAGTGACTACCCGAGCCGTGCTGCGTCCACCAGGTGAGGGGCTCGGTCAACTCCCAGGCAGTTCAGGAGCATGGCACAGGACCCCCTTTAATCTTTTCTCTGGCCTGCCTCACCAGTGACTCGCTTTTGTCCAGCTGCCGTGGATCTGTGCGGTTAAACGTGGGCCCCGTCCTCCGCTGTCCTATATGGTGCCTTCCTAGCAGGTTTGATGAGGTGTCGCACCAATAAATGATCACGACGACCGGTCTTTGGCTGAGGGTAGTTTCTCCTCCACCAACTTGGGATCCGGTACCCTTAATCTGCCTGACCCTTCACCCTGGATTCTCGTGGGTTCTTAGGGTCCCTTCCACCTTCTTGTTCCTGAGCCCTTCTGTTTCTCTCTCTCTTCTTCTCTTTCTCTGTTCCTTTCTGTTCCTTTCTCGTGGAGCTGGGATGAGACTTAATCACAGCTCCCTTTCACCTCCTCTCTCTCTCTCCCTCGGCCTCTCTCTAGGCCCGCTCCAGAGTGGAGCTCCTACAGAGCCTCCACTCCCGGTCTTCTCCTCTGGCTGAACGAACCTAGATCTAAGATGGTGCCCACCTTTTATACCTCCCTCTGACCATGAGCCCAGGTGACCAGCAACCAATGAGCTCCTTCCTACGCTCAGGAACCAACCCCTATCTGCCCCTACAGCACTGGGTGTTCCACCCCCCTCCCCACTCCAGGCAGGGACATAGTCGGTCGTGCCTGCACTTCTGTCTAGTGGGAGCACCGTTGAGCTGTCCCTCGGAAATGGGGTGTGTGTGCTGTATGCAGCTAACTGATCCCTGGTCCATACTCCATCCTTACCTGGGAGTGGAATATCACACCTCTGGTCTGAGGTGCAATACCCCTGTAGCGGCTGAACCCTCGGGTCGCTACATTCCCCCCTGGTAAAGCACAGCACGTCCTCGGGCTGGAAAAGAGCAAAAACAGTTGATTACAGGACATGCAAAACTTTTTTAATAACTTTTTACATTTAGAAACGGACGACATTGTTCAACTTCCTTTATGGGACACACTTTTCTTTTCTTGTCACACTATTATACTATTATAAAACACATGCTAATACTTCTGGAACTCTTTTGTCACTTATCATATAAAACGGTTTCAAGATTATGTAAAACATTTTCTAGCAGCATATTAAACTCTTCATATAAAACATTTTTAAGTAAAGCACATTCTTGAATTCTTGGTTCATGGTCGCGGTGCAACTTGCGACCAGGTGTTCTTTCTTCTTAAAGGTGCAACAGTCCAGTAAACTTGTCTTGAGGTAGACGTTGCAGTCTTTTTATAAAACCAGTAGGGGGCGCTTTAGGAAGCGCAACTATATACAAGGGGATTGGCCGCTCTCAGTCCTCGGCCAGTTTTGGGAAGGGAAATGGCTACTCACAGTCTTCAGCCTGGTAAAGGGAAGAGGGATGGCTGTTCTCAGTCCTCAGCCTGGTTACTTAGGGGATAGGGTAACAGTCAAACAGTCCTATATCAGTCCCAACGGGGACCACACTCAATTTAAAACAGTCCCACACAGTTCCTTTGTACCCTGACGGGTAACTATTTACATTGGCGCTTCTTCTTACTTTCTATCGTCGTCCTCCATATGCGCCTTGCTCCTCCTCGTTGTCTTCAGGCCCATCCGGGTCCTCTGGGTACTCAGCGTCCGAGTAGTGCTGTTCCTCCTCCTCTACTACTCTGTGGACGTGGAGGGCGTACCATCCCTTCACGCCTTGGTGTCGGGTGTAAGACACCACATCACCTGGAAATAGATCCCGCCCACGATGGCCTTCCGGCAGGTGACTCTCCACATCCCTCCTTGTCACAAATACATCGCTGATGGTCTCAGGGTCTCGGATGAAACCCCAGCCGCGCTCCATCTGGAACTTCACAACAGTCCCGGTGACTCGGGGACTGCGGGCAGTTCGGGGATCTCGCCGGGCCTTCATTTTCTGCTCCGCGCTCTGGACCTGCAGCTTCTCTTGCTTCACCCGCCGCTCTCGCTGCTCCTTCTCAAACATTTCCAGCTGTTGGCGGCAGGCCTCCCGCCGTTCGGCTGCGCCCGCTCGTGTCTCCCTTGTGAACCCCATTAGGTCCTCCCCGGTGGGGTCCCATTCAAACTGGGCGTCCTCCAATGGTAGCTGGGGGATTTCCTGAGGCGCCGGAGCAGGTATAAGGGGCTCAGATGGTACTTCAACCTCCGCGGGCGGGCTCCTCCGAAAGCGGGGGTTGACAAATTCGGGGGGCCAGATGAAAGACAGCCCATCCGGACTGGTGTGTTGGGCGAAGAGATCTGCGCCCAGTGGTGGTACTGCAGCAGCAGGGGGTGCAAGCGGGTTGGCGGCGCCCGGGGGCACGTGGCCTTGCGACCAGGCCCGTGCTGGTTGTTTCCTTGTTGCTCCCAGGGGTGGTACAGCGGGTGCAGGGGGTTCCGTCAGGGCAGCGGCGCCCGGGGGCGCTGGGCCTTGCGGCCGGGCCTGCGATGGCGGTTGGCCGAGCACGCCCGGGGTCAGAGGGCACGGCGTGGGGCGGGGCTCACTGGCAGTGTCGACGGCCTGGAGGCCGGTTGATGGCGGTGGAGGCACAGTGTCGACGGCGGGTCCAGGTGTGTTGGGCTCCGCAGCGGGGTGCAGGGGCAGATCAGCGGCCCCAGGGTTCGGGGTAGGGGCGTCTCCGTTACCTGCCTCTGCTGTCGCGGCTTCCTCCGCGGCGTCGTCTTCAGCCTCCGCTCTGTCTTCACTGCCCTCGGTGGCTGGTGTACCGCTGGATGTCGCTGGCGCCTCCTGCTGCAGGGCCACAGCCCGCCGAGCCACTTCCTCTTTCCACCCGGCGATCACGTCCTGCTGCGCCCGGACCATCCTCCGGTCCAGCTCCTCCAGCGTATATTCGGGGTCCTCCTTGGGGAGATGGGCTAGCAGCTCGGTGAGGCTGCATGGTGGTGTAGCTTGCAGCAGGCCCCTAGCCAAAGTACTGGAGCTGATTTCTTTCTCCATCTCTGGGTGTGGCCTGGCCAAACTGATCCAGACCACCCCCTGCCCCGCAGTTTTCTTCTCTTTCCGCCCCCATGGGGGGTGGTCCTGGGGTATTCTGCTGACAATCACTCTCAGGGGCAGCCCCTTCCTCTTTGGCGCCATTCTGGGACTCGGCCCACGATGGGAGGCGGCCTCCTGTGGTCTTTTGGCGCGCACATTATGGCGCTCGTTCTTCTAGGGCGGGCGCCATCTTTAGTACAACTAAACAGTCTCTTTTCAGGCGCGCAGTACCCGTTGTTAGCGGGCACGAAATACACCAAAGCTGACTCGCCCCCTGGGCCGTGGGGCACGCGGATCCGGGCGATAGGGAGACGATGGGGGTAGTAGTGGCGGCCCGATCCCGCGGCTCAGGGTGGTCAGACCAATGGTAGTCTGCTACGTGCTTCAGATGATGTCCGACTACGCCACCCGTGGATTTGCGGTCATTAGGTACCGCCACTGCAAGGCAGACCGCTGGGGCTGATGATGTGTGCAGCTGGGATGGTGTGATTCCCCACGGGAAGAGTGCGGCCCCAGGGCAGTGTAGTGGATGTAGGGGGTGATGGTGGTGAGAGTCCCAGTACCGGTAGTGCCGGAGGAGCGAAGGAGCACACGGACAACAAGTTACAGTCCAGGGTCTTTACTCACAGTTCGTTTGTTTCGGGTCACTTCCTTCGGCACTGACCGCCCGAGCCGTGCTGCGTCCACCAGGTGAGGGGCTCGGTCAACTCCCAGGCAGTTCAGGAGCATGGCACAGGACCCCCTTTAATCCTTTCTCTGGCCTGCCTCACCAGTGACCCGCTTTTGTCCAGCTGCCGTGGACCTGTGCGGTTAAACGTGGCCCCGTCCTCCGCTGTCCTATATGGTGCCTTCCTAGCAGGTTTGATGAGGTGTAGCACCAATAAATGATCACGACGACCGGTCTTTGGCTGAGGGTAGTTTCTCCTCCACCAACTTGGGATCCAGTACCCTTAATCTGCCTGACCCTTCACCCTGGATTCTCGTGGGTTCTTAGGGTCCCTTCCACCTTCTTGTTCCTGAGCCCTTCTGTTTCTCTCTCTCTTCTTCTCTTTCTCTGTTCCTTTCTGTTCCTTTCTCATGGAGCTGGGATGAGACTTAATCACAGCTCCCTTTCACCTCCTCTCTCTCTCTCCCTCGGCCTCTCTCTAGGCCCGCTCCAGAGTGGAGCTCCTACAGAGCCTCCACTCCCGGTCTTCTCCTCTGGTTGAACGAACCTAGATCTAAGATGGTGCCCACCTTTTATACCTCCCTCTGACCATGAGCCCAGGTGACCAGCAACCAATGAGCTCCTTCCTACGCTCAGGAACCAACCCCTATCTGCCCCTACAGCACTGGGTGTTCCACCCCCCTCCCCACTCCAGGCAGGGACATAGTCGGGCGTGCCTGCACTTCTGTCTAGTGGGAGCACCGTTGAGCTGTCCCTCGGAAATGGTGTGTGTGTGCTGTATGCAGCTAACTGAGCCCTGGTCCATACTCCATCCTTACCTGGGAGTGGAATATCACACCTCTGGTCTGAGGTGCAATACCCCTGTAGCGGCCGAACCCTCGGGGCGCTACATAGACATTTTTGCAAATTTATTAAAAAATAAAAACTGAAATATCATATGGTCATAAGTATTCAGACCCTTTGCTCAGACACTCATATTTAAGTCACATGCTGTCCATTTCCTTGTGATCCTCCTTGAGATGGTTCTACTTCTTCATTGGAGTCCAGCTGTGTTTAATTAAACTGATAGGACTTGATTTGAAAAGGCACACACCTGTCTGTATAAGACCTCACAGCTCACAGTGCATGTCAGACCAAATGAGAATCATGAGCTCAAAGGAACTGCCCAAGGAGCTCAGAGACAGAATTGTGGCAAGACACAGATCTGGCTAAGGTTGCAAATGAATTTCTGCATTACCCAAGGTTCCTAAAAGCAAAGTGGCCTCCATAATCTTTAAATGGAAGAAGTTTGGAACCATCAGAAGTCTTCCTAGACCTGGCCGTCCAGCCAAACAGAGCAATCATGGGAGAAGAGCCTTGGTGAGAAAGGTAAAGAAGAACCCCAAAATCACTGTGGCTGAGCTCCAGAGATGCAGTAGGGAGATGGGAGAAAGTTCCACAAAGTCAACTATCACTGTAGCCCTCCACCAGTTGGGCCTTTTTGGCAGAATGGCCCGATGGAAGCCTCTCCTCAGTGCAAGAAATATGAAAGCCTGCATAGAGTTTGCTGAAAAACACATGAAGGACTCCAGACTATGAGAAATAAGATTCTCTGGACCGATGAGACGAAGATAGAACTTTTTGGTGATAATTCTAAGCGGTATGTGTGGAGAAAACCAGGCACTGCTCATCACCTGCCCAATACAATCCCAACAGTGAAACATGGTGGTGGCAGCATCATGCTATGGGGGTCTTTTTCAGCTGCAGGGACATGACGACTGGTTGCAATTGAAGGAAACATGAATGTGGCCAAGTACAGAGATATCCTGGATGAAAACCTCTACCAGAGTGCTTTGGACCTCAGACTTGGCCGAAGGTTCACCTTCGAACAAGACAATGACCCTAAGCACACAGCTATAATGACAAAGGCGTGGCTTCAGAACAACTCTGTGACCATTCTTGACTGGTCCAGCCAGAGCTCTGGCCTAAACCCAATTGAGCATCTCTGGAGAGACCTGAAAATGGCTGTCTACTAACGTTCACCATCCAACCTGACAGAACTGGAGAAAGGAAGAATGGCAGAGGATCCCCAAATCCAGGTGTGAAAAACTTGTTGCATCATTCCCAAGAAGACTCATGGCTGTACTAGCTCAAAAGGGTGCTTCTACTCAATACCGAGCAAAGGGGCTGAATATTTATGACCATGTGATATTTCAGTTTTTCTTGTTTAATAAATTTGCAAAAATTTCTACATTTCTGTTTTTTTTTCAGTCAAGATGGAATGCAGAGTGCACTTTAATGAGAAAAAAAGGAACTTTTTAGAATTTACCAAATGGCTGCAATGAAACAAAGAGTGAAAAATTTAAAGGGGTCTGAATACTTTCTGTACCTACTGTATATTGTCCTCTATTTGGTTCTTCCTGAACCTTGGTATTTGGTGATTCTTCCTATGGTCAGAATGCACCTAGGTCTTTCTAGGGTCTCAACTGATGTAATATTACTTTTTCTTTCCTTAAAGGGAACCTGTGACATGAAAGAAGCTATTTTTCTGCATATATGGGGTTAATCTGCAGATTAATAGCGTTCTCAACCTGCCCAGCACTTAGACCCCTACTGTCATGAGGAAATGATCTTTATTCCTCCTTTTAGCATTCTGGTTTCAGTCACGGGCGGCGCCGGCGCGGGTTCAGTCACCGTTCTCTGTATAGAGAGCGGCGGCTGTAACCTCGTCCCCGGCAGTGATTGACAGCCGGCCCTACTGCTGAGCTGCTGTAAGTCAGTGCAGGGGGAGTGTTTGCTGCCACTTCTCACTATACACAGAGCGGTGACTGAATCCAATGGATGCCGGGAGAAATAAAGTTCAGAGCAGGGTTAATCTGGAGATTATCCCCATATCTGCAGTCTGATTGTGTTTTTTTCAGGTGACAGGTTCCCTTTAAGGAAAGAACCATTTTTTATTGTAGTTAATAATTCTTACATGCATGTAGTAATGTCTTTTTTTTTCTTAAATCTGCAGTGCAAGTGGGCCTAGCGAACAACTCTACGAGCATTCAGAAGGTATAATGAAATCTATGACTTTATATTTTATTGATTCCAAACTTTTTATAGGTTTTATAAAATGTACATATAAATAATAGCTTGACACCGGCAATAAAATCTAAAAGGGAATTTGTCGGCAGGTTTTACTACTCATCTGAGAGGAGCGTAATGTAGACAAATAGAAGCTGAATCCAACAATGTATCACTTAGATTACTGGGTGCAGCAGTTCTGACCCAATCAGAGCTTTTAGATTTAGAATGAAGCAGAGCTGAGAAAGCTGTCCCCACCCACACCAGGCTCTCCATGTTCAAAGTCCATAGACGGTGTGCTGCTTATCACAGCAGGGGGCGTTGCTGGACTAGTGTTGTCCAGCAATGTTAATCTCTTCATGATAAATCCTTGACAATTACTAAGCACGCACTTTGACAAATGACCAATCAGGCGGTGGCTGGTCACCGGGTCAGGTGAGTGCCAACCCACCAATCATGATCCGCCAGGTCACGGACATGCTCAGTTCGGCAAATCCTGGACTTAGATTCCACAAGCCTTGTCTCCTTCTGCAACCCAGGCTTAACATTGCTAGGCACAACTACCTGGGAGATAAACAGTGCTCGCGGACCAGCTAGTCGTTGGGGCTGATGGCGATTCTGAGACCATAGAAGGTCCTGGACCCATTTCGAATCCAGCACCAGACCGACACCTAACAGTAGTGTTATACATCAGTTGTGTAGGACAACCTGACAAACACTACACAACTGACGTATGACAACCTGACGAACACTACGTCAGTTGTGTAGTGTTTGTCAGGTTCTCATACGTCAGAAATTAATTTAATAGTCCATCGAAGTATGGTACCTTTTGAAGCAGTCTTTCATACACAGGCCAGGTTTGTCAGGGCAGTTGTCACATTGATAAATGGTGTCCTTGCGTATTCCACTTTTATAACACACTCGGCACCTCTTTTGTGACTTTCCTTTTTTTCCGCTGTGAGGGATCTGCCCTGGGAAATGCTGGCCTGGTACAATTCTCAGTCCTTCAATTCCGGAACTACTAGGGCCTGCTCCGTCACCGCTGCCAAATATCAGGGCCTTGATAACAGTCTCCTGGAAGTGAAGGTACGACGTAGAAGTCTGGCTTGCAAGTTGTGACAGAAGGAAAGCGTTGTGCATTGCCATCTGTACAATGTGCACGGCCAGCTTCTTATACCATACCTTGGCCTTTCTGAAAGCACTGTAGGGCTGGAGGACTTGATCTGAGAGATCAACTCCCCCCATGTACTTGTTGTACCCCACTACACAGTCTGGTTTGGCGACCTGTGTAGTGGAACCTCTTACAGAGCTGAGGGTGCTGCCATCACCATGTATGGTGGTCAACAAAAGGACATGCCTCTTGTCCTTGTACTTGACCATCAGCAGGTTGTCGCTACATTGGGCTATGCTCTCACTGTTATGATCTGCTACAGAGACTAAGGAAAGAGAGGAGATCTGTCCCTGCAATAGAACTAAACTAGATCCCTACGATGTAACGGGGAACCTGATCCTGCGATCAGACCCGCTAAAGTCCTAGGCTAGTCTGAACGCAGACCTATAGATGTGAGGGAGGGATCCCTACAAGATCTAGGGACTGGGAAAAGTTGGACACCCCCTAGCAGAAATAGTAGCAGTCAAAGACAAACACACAACAAAAAGCAAAGGGGTCAAAAGACCTAAACTAACAGAGAACGGCAACAGAGCAACAAGCTAGCTCAGCAGTAGTAAATACAAATGAAGTCCAGCAAAGCCAGGAGGGCGGAGCCGGTTTAAATAGGCAAAAATGGTCATGTGACCAGCAAACTAAAAAAAACCTAACAGGAGAGTTGTAACAGTACCCCCTCTTCTAAGAGGATCCTCCGGATACCCTAGGCCCAGGCTTACCAGGAAACCTCCTGTGAAACGCTCGGACAAGTCTGGGGGCAGAAACATCATCCGCCCTCACCCATGAGTTATCCTCAGGTCCGACACCCTTCCAAGCGACGAGATACTGCAAACTCCCTCTATACCGTCTAGAATTTAGGATGCGGGAAATTTCATATTCCCTGTCCTCCACCACCGGAGGAACAGTGGCAGAGGCGTCACCATCCGACACATCAGCTTTTTTCAACAGAGAAACATGAAACACCGGATTAATCCTCCAGGACGTAGGAACCTCCAGCCTAACAGCAGATTGGTTAACTATCTGAAGTACCTTAAAGGGCCCTACGAACTTGGGACCCAATTTTTTAGAAGGAATCCTCAATCGCAGATTCTTAGAGGACAACCAAACCATGTCACCAACAGCAAACAAAACCTCTTGCCGTTTCCTATCAAAGTACCTCTTAAATTTTTTGTTAGCCTCCTGAAGATTACCACGCACATCCGTCCAAACTCTCTCCAAATCACCAGAAAAACTCTCCTCCTCAGGCACAGCCGAAACCAATTTGGAAAATGACCCAAAAGACGGATGTCTCCCAGAACAACAAAAAAAAGGCGAACACCCAGCAGAAGAGGATGTATGGTTGTTAAGAGCAAATTCAGCAAGTGGCAGAAACTCAGACCACCCCTCTTGATTGTCTGCCACAAAACAACGCAAGAACTGCTCAACTTCCTGGTTCTTCCTTTCTGTCTGACCATTAGACTCAGGATGATATCCGGATGAAAACGACAAATGAACTCCCAACCTGTCACAAAAGGCACGCCAAAAACGAGCCACGAACTGAGGTCCCCTATCAGAAACAATGTCAGTAGGAACACCATGTAGTCTGACAATCTCCTTGACAAAGGCCTTAGCGAGTGTCTTAGCGCAAGGCAGTTTGATGAAGGGAACCAAGTGACACATCTTGCTAAAACGGTCCACGACCACCCAGATGACCGTGAAACCTTCAGAGGGAGGAAGGTCAGTAATAAAGTCCATAGCCAGATGTGTCCAAGGTGCACTAGGAACCTCCAGAGGGCAAAGCAACCCCGCAGCAGGAGCATGCGAAGACTTGGATCTTGCACACACAGTACATTGGCGCACCCACTTAATGACTTCCTTCTGCCATCCAGGCCACCAAAAACTGCGACCCACAAGTCTCTTGGTCTCAGAAATTCCTGGATGACCTGCCAACCGAGACTCATGACACTCAACAAACAAATCTCTCCTAAAGGTCCTAGGCACAAACCACCTCCCATGGGGAGTGTTAGATGGGGCATTCTCCTGTGCTTTAAGAATCTCATCCTCCAAAACGGAGTCCAAAGCAGCAATCACAACACCTTCTTGTAAAATGGTCTCCTCCTCCTCAACACCAACCATGGGAGAAAAGCTGCGAGACAAAGCATCCGCTTTAACATTCTTGGTACCCGGGATGTAAGTAACGGAAAAATTAAACCGCGAGAAAAAAAGTGCCCACCTAGCCTGACGGGCATTCAAGCGCTTGGCAGCATCAAGATAGATCAGATTTTTATGATCAGTGAAAACCTGAACGGGAAATTCAGCACCTTCCAAGAGGTGACGCCAGTGTTCAAATGCGAGTTTAATCGCCAGCAATTCCCGATTACCAATATCGTAATTAAGTTCAGTCTCGGAAAATTTTTTTGAAAAAAAGGCACAGGGATGTACTCCATCCTTGTTTTCCTGAGACAACACCGCACCAACCCCCACCGAAGAAGCATCAACCTCAACCAAAAACGGCTTAGTCACATCAGGCTGCATAAGGATGGGAGCAGAGGTGAACCTCTCCTTTAAAAGCACAAAAGCTTCAATGGCCTCAGAAGTCCACTGAACCGCATTAGCACCTTTCCTGGTGAGATCGGTCAGCGGTTTGACAATAATAGAAAAATTTTTTATGAATTTTCTGTAATAATTGGCGAAACCCAAAAACCTCTGTATCGATTTCAAACCAATAGGCCTAGGCCATTCCTGTACAGCCTGAACTTTAACCGGGTCCATCTCAAAACCTTCACTGGAGACAATGTAGCCCAAAAAACTAATTCTCTGTACAGCGAACTCACATTTCTCCAGCTTAGCAAAAAACGAATTGTCCATTAATAACTGTAATACCTCACGTACGCTCCGCCAATGAGACTCCAGATCCGGTGAATAAATCAAAATGTCATCCAAATACACAACCACATCTTTGCTGATTAAAGGTCTAAGGATGTCATTAATAAGATTCTGAAAAAATGCTGGAGCATTGGTGAGACCAAAAGGCATAACCAGATTCTCAAAATGACCCACAGGAGTGTTAAAAGCAGTCTTCCATTCATCACCCTCCTTCATGCGCAACAAATTGTATGCCCCCCGGAGATCAATTTTAGAGAACCACTTGGCCCCCACTAACTGGTTAAATAAATCGGGAATCAATGGCAGTGGGTAAGGATTGCGTACAGTAAATTTATTAATCTCACGAAAGTCCAGACAAGGACGTAAACCGCCATCTTTTTTTTTCACAAAAAAAAAACCAACAGCCACAGGAGACTTGGAAGGCCTAATGTGACCAGCGGCGAAGCTTGTCTGTATGTATTCCTCCAAAGCCTTTCTCTCAGGAATAGCAAGATTAAATAAACGACTCTTAGGAAGAGTCGCTCCAGGGACAAATTCAATAGTACAATCATAGTCTCTATGGGGAGGCAAAACCTGCGACTCCTCCTTAGAAAAAACTCTCCAAAAATCCTGAATAGGTACAGGCAATTCCCCTCTATCCACAGCAGGACTTAATTTCATTGGTAGACCAATCCAGTACAGGATTGTGCAATTTTAACCAGGGTAACCCCAATATTACTGGAGAAGGCAAATTATCCAATACCACCAAATCCAAATTCTCTTGATGAATACCATTAATAGTGAGGGGAAATTCACAGACCTTGTGAGTAACACTCTTCAAGGGAGAGCCATCGACAGAAACCACAGCAATAGGGGATGACAAAGTTTTAGGTTCTAATCTAAGTTTTTCCAAGAATCCCCCCATCAATCACATTCAGAGTAGATCCACAATCCACAAATACCCGAAATTCAATTAATTCATCCTGAGCAGCAGTAGTGGCAGATAGGAATACCCCCTTAGAATTTAAACAGGCAATACGAGCATGACTGACCATTTTTTTTCTTTCTTCTTACGAAGCACGCAGCTCTTAATAAGATGACCAGAATTTCCGCAATAGAAACACAAGCCTTCAGAAAGTCGGCGGTCTTTTTCCTGAGAGCGGGTTGTCATCGCCCCAATTTCCATCGGCTCTCCATTGTCAGCACAGAACCTCTCAGGACTCGAAGCTGACATAGCAGAGGATTTGCTCTCATTAACCCTTTCACGCAGTCTCCTGTCAACCCGTATAGCTAATTGCATTGCCTCCTGCAAGTTTCCAGGTGTGGGATAAGCAATCAGTAAATCCTTAACCCTTTCACCTAGGCCTGCCAGAAACAAGCTTTTCAAAGCTGAATCGTTCCTCCCCACCTGGGCAGACCACCGACGGAAGTGAGAACAATATTTTTCCACATTACCTGATCCCTGCCTCAAACGTCTTAATTCAGACTCAGCAGATGAGACACGATCAGGATTATCGTACAACAAACCCAAAGCAGAAAAAAAACTATCCACTGATCTAAAGCACGGATCACTAGGTTGGAGAGAGAAGGCCCATCCCTGAGGATCTTTGCGCAAAAGTGACATTATGATCCCTATGCGCTGTGATTCATCACCAGAGGATCCGGGTCTCAAACGAAAATATAATAGACAAGCATTTTTAAAAGAAAAAAAATCTTGTTGTTCGCCAAAAAATAGATCAGGCAGACGTACCTTTGGTTCCACAAAATGCGCTCCAGAACAGCTACTCACGTGTTGTTGGAGCTTGGTCACCTCCAGAGAGAGTCCCTGCAAGCGTTGAGCCAAATCTTGCACCAAGACCATGATGGAAAACTGGAGGTCTTTCCTTAGAAAAAATTTTTTTTTTTTTTTTATGGCTGGACTTACTGTTATGATCTGCTACAGAGACTAAGGAAAGAGAGGAGATTTGTCCCTACAATAGAACTAAACTAGATCCCTACGATGTAACGATCAGACCCGCTAAAGTCCTAGGCTAGTCTGAATGCAGACCTATAGATGTGAGGGAGGGATCCCTACAAGATCTAGGGACTGGGAAAAGTTGGACACCCATTAGCAGAAATAGTAGCAGTCAAAGACAAACACACAACAAAAAGCAAAGGTGTCAAAAGACCTAGCAAAACTAACAGAGAACGGCAACAGAGCAACAAGCTAGCGCAACAGTAGTAAATACAAATGAAGTCCAGCAAAGCCAGGAGGGCGGAGCCGAATTAAATAGGCAAAAATGGTCATGTGACCAGCAAACTAAAAAAAACCTAACAGGAGAGTTGTAACACTCACCCCTTCTGAGCAGCTGCCCAATTAGTGTCTTTGGGAGGCCTTTCTAATTTTTGCGGACAGTACCGCAGGCTGCAGTACGTCACGCAGAGAGGGACTTGAAGAGCGGGATACTTGTATATAAGTTATCCACAAAGAGGTGATAACCTTTATCCAGCAGTGGGTGCACCAAGTCCCACACAATTTTCCAACTCACTCCCAGAACGGGAGGCATTCAGGGGGTTCAATCCGGGAGTCCTTCCCTTCATAAACTCTAAACTTGTGAGTGTACCCTGAGGTACTCTGAAAAAGTTTATACAGCTTGATCCCGGACCTGGACCTCTTACTGGGCAGGTACTGCCGGAATCCAAGCCGCCTTTTAAAAGAGATTAAGGACTCATCCACGCAGATGTCCCTTTGGGGCACGTCCACTTCAGCAAACTTGTTGTTGAAGTGTTCGATGACCGGCCGAACTTTGAAAAGACGATCAAAGTTCGGGTCATCGTGTGCAGGACACCTTGCATTATCTTGGTAATGCAAGAACATGTGGATGGCCTGAAAGCGTCTCCAGATTATGGCCATTCGGAACACTGGAGTGTTATACAAAACGTCAGCACTCCAGTATTGCCGAAGCTCGGGCTTGTTCAGGATCCCCATAAGAAGGACCAGGCCCCAAAACTTCAGAGATGGGGGAGTGGGAAGAGGGGGATTGGGGTGGACGAGGGGAGATCAGAGATGGACTTACCAAAGGGTCAGCAGGACTGGAACAGAAGACCCGGAGCAGGAGACCGGGAGCCCGGAGCAGGAGACTGGGAGCACGACGCTGGAGACCGGGAGCGCGGAGCAGGAGACCGGGAGCCCAGAGCAGGAGTCCGGTACTGGAGCTGGAGACCAGAAACGAGAGAATTAACAGGGACACTGAAGTGAGGGAGATTGAGGTGGGAAGGGGGGTAAAAAGATGGGGGAGTGGGGAGAGGGGGATTGGGGTGGATGAGGGGAGATCAGAGATGGACTTACCAAGGGGTCAACAGGATCAGCAGCAGGACCGGAACAGGAGACGGAGCCCGGAGCAGGAGACCGGTGCTGTTGACCGGGAGCCCGGAACGAGAGCCCGGCGCTGGGAGCGGAGCTGGAGACTCGGACCGGAGCAGGAGACCGCTGCAGGACGCAGAAAAATAAATGGTGGTAAGGGGGGGTAAAAAGAGGGGGGAGGGGGGATTGGGGTGGATGAGTGGAGAACAGACTTACCAAAGTCTTCTCTGCAGGATCAGCAGCAGGATCGGCAGCAGGCTCTGGAGCAGGATACCCAGGACGCTGGAGCAGAAGATCCAGGAGCAGCAGCAGCAGCGACTGAAACAGGTGAGAAGATGGTCTTGTGGTGTCACAGAATATTCTGTGGCACTACAAGGCTCAGCACACACACATCAGATGTGACCGCTTTGTAGAAATCCTCACCAAGTGTGAGGGTCTGCAGGGTGGTCACAGGGTGATGATGGGGTGGTGACAGGTGGAGGTAGTCAGGTAATCTGATTGGAGCAATCAATGTCATCAATGATTGCTCCAATCAGAGTTCCTGAATACAGGTGACCGGGCGGTCACAGGGAGGTGTCACCTCTCTGTGACCCCCTGTGGTGCATGCTGTGCCCCAGCCATCTGATTGGTGACATTGATTGCACCAATCAGACATGGCTGTAGCAGAGAACGCACCACAGGGGGTCACAGAGAGGTGACACCTCCCTATGACAGCCTGTATTCAGGAGCTCTGATTGGAGCGATCGATGTCATCATCGATCGCTCCAATCACAGCAGTCTGGGGACTTTGATTACATTACAGGGGGTCATGGGGCAGTGACAGGCAGGTCACAAGCCGGTCACCGCCCCATGACCGCCCTGTTATCGCGCTGCGATCGATGTGATCGGCGATCGCACCGATCATAGCAGTCTGGGGCCAGGGCTGTGGTGTACTAGCAATAGCCTAGGATCGGTGCTCTTTGATCTGCAGCCTAGGATCGGTGCTCCTCTGTTTCCGGCAATCACATTGCCGGAAACAGTGAGAGATTCTGTAAAGGGGTGTAAAGGGGTTAACAGAGCATGGATCGGGGGTCGGCAATTAGTTTTCTCAAGGGCTCACATGAAATACTGTGACTGTAGTGCAGGGCTAAACCAACACACTGAAATTAAGAATATTAGTGGAAATATTAAGCAAAGTTATATTAATTTATACTGCTTAGTATTGATGAGAATTAAGTATGTTGATCCACAGCCACTATTAGGCAATGTGCCCACAATGCAGAAACGCTCCGGATTTTTCCTGAGCGTTTCTGCATCTCCTTGGCAGAAAAAGCTCATGCGGATTTTACATGCGTATTTTCAGCCCGGGACAAGCGTTTGTCACGCGTTTAGCACATGCGATTTCCCATGCGGGTTGTCAAGCGTTTTCTAAAAGATTTTGGCTTGGAAAAGTGCTTGACAACTTGGTCACACTATATAAATCCATGCAACCGTGTGACTAAGTTAGTTAAAAAAAAATAATAAAAATGGTAAAAACTATAAAAAAAAACATTATACTCACCTTCCGATGGCCCACGGTCTCCTTCTCCGGTCTCCCTGGTGGCCCGTGGTGGTGTAAAAGGACCTTCCATGATGTAATTTAGTCAGGTGACAGGTCACATGACCGCTGACGTTGACGAGCCACCGGGGAGCCAAGACACACCGGAGAGAAGACCGCAGGCCATCAGAAGGTGAGTATAATGTTTTTTTTAATTTTAATTTTTTTTTTACAGGTACTATGGTACCCGGGTCTGGATGAGAGTCTCCTCTTCTCCATCCGCACATTGAATTGCTTAATTTCCGCATGTGTACATGTAGTCATGCAGATATTATGCGAATCAATGCAAGTCAATGGCGGCAAAAACGCTGCGCTTACGCAAAATAGTTGGTAGTGCTGCGCTTTTTTCTGTAATAATAATAATCCGCAGCGGATATTTCCGCAGCATGTGCACAGCACATGTGGATTATCATTGGGGAACATTGCAGACCTCCTACCAAGCGTTTTTTAAGCGTAATTGCCGCTGCGGAAATGCTTAAAAAACGCATAGTGGGCACACAGCCCACTAGAGCTTATTTTATTGTGTTCTTACTAGGAGCAGCCAATCAAAACCATATGATTTATGAATTATTATAACGTCTCAAGCAGGGGCGGGCACTGAGACCAAAGGGTCCCTGTGCAAGAATTGTGTATGATCCCCCCTTCTTAAAGGGGACTTTCATTTTAATTATTTTTGTGCTCATCGGCTTGCGCTAGGGAAAAAAAATAATAAAATCAGAGTTACTCATTTTCACCTAGTCTAAAAATAATAAAATCAGAGTTACTCATTCTCACCTAGTCTAAAAATAATAAAATCAGAGTTACTCATTTTCACCTAGTCTAAAAATAATAAAATCAGAGTTACTCATTCTCACCTAGTCTAAAAATAATAAAATCAGAGTTACTCATTTTCACCTAGTCTAAAAATAATAAAATCAGAGTTACTCATTTTCACCTAGTCTAAAAATAATAAAATCAGAGTTACTCATTTTCACCTAGTCTAAAAATAATAAAATCAGAGTTACTCATTTTCACCTAGTCTAAAAATAATAAAATCAGAGTTACTCATTTTCACCTAGTCTAACAATAATAAAATCAGAGTTACTCATTTTCACCTAGTCTAAAAATAATAAAATCAGAGTTACTCATTTTCACCTAGTCTAAAAATAATAAAATCAGAGTTACTCATTTTCACCTAGTCTAAAAATAATAAAATCAGAGTTACTCATTTTCACCTAGTCTAAAAATAATAAAATCAGCGTTACTCATTTTCACCTAGTCTAAAAATAATAAAATCAGAGTTACTCATTTTCACCTAGTCTAAAAATAATAAAATCAGAGTTACTCATTTTCACCTGGTCTAAAAATAATAAAATCAGCGTTACTCATTTTCACCTAGTCTAAAAATAATAAAATCAGAGTTACTCATTTTCACCTAGTCTAAAAATAATAAAATCAGAGTTACTCATTTTCACCTAGTCTAAAAATAATAAAATCAGAGTTACTCATTTTCACCTAGTCTAAAAATAATAAAATAAGAGTTACTCATTTTCACCTAGTCTAAAAATAATAAAATCAGAGTTACTCATTTTCACCTAGTCTAAAAATAATAAAATCAGAGTTACTCATTTTCACCTAGTCTAAAAATAATAAAATCAGCGTTACTCATTTTCACCTAGTCTAAAAATAATAAAATCAGCGTTACTCATTTTCACCTAGTCTAAAAATAATAAAATCAGAGTTACTCATTTTCACCTAGTCTAAAAATAATAAAATCAGTTACTCATTTTCACCTGGTCTAAAAATAATAAAATCAGAGTTACTCATTTTCACCTAGTCTAAAAATAATAAAATCAGAGTTACTCATTTTCACCTAGTCTAAAAATAATAAAATCAGAGTTACTCATTCTCACCTAGTCTAAAAATAATAAAATCAGAGTTACTCATTTTCACCTAGTCTAAAAATAATAAAATCAGAGTTACTCATTTTAACTTAGTCTAAAAATAATAAAATCAGAGTTACTCATTTTCACCTAGTCTAAAAATAATAAAATCAGAGTTACTCATTCTCATCTAGTCTAAAAAGAATAAAATCAGAGTTACTCATTTTCACCTGGTCTAAAAATAATAAAATCAGAGTTACTCATTTTCACCTAGTCTAAAAATAATAAAATCAGCGTTACTCATTTTCACCTAGTCTAAAAATAATAAAATCAGAGTTACTCATTTTCACCTGGTCTAAAAATAATAAAATCAGAGTTTCTCATTTTCACCTAGTCTAAAAATAATAAAATCAGCGTTACTCATTTTCACCTAGTCTAAAAATAATAAAATCAGATTTACTCATTTTCACCTGGTCTAAAAATAATAAAATCAGAGTTACTCATTTTCACCTAGTCTATTGATGTCTTTATGCTCCTGGCCTGTCCGTGTTTACAGGCTGCAGTGGTAATATCTCATGTGACCACTGTAGCCAATGATAGGGTCAGCAGCTTGTTCCATCTACCTTGGCATTACTGCTGAGCTCAGTCATTAAAAGGGTTTTCCTACAAACAAAAGTTAATTTTATAAATTGGCTGTGTCTGACCGTGTGCGGAACATGGTCTGATCATACCACAGCTCCTGGGCAGGGAAGGCTGCAAAAGACAATGCAGACATTCCAGCACGGGATCTCATAGGATTGATTCATTTTGTGAGGTAAAATATTTCACTGCCTGTGTTTAAACAATATTTTACCTCTCAAAATGAATCCTTTGTGATCCCCTGATGTAATGTCTGTATTGTCTTTGGCTTCCTCCTCCGCTCAGGAGCTGTGGTATTTTCCATACACGGTCAGACACAGACCATTTTTAAAATGAACTTTTGTTTCTGGGATAACCCCTTTAAGCTCCAGCAGTCACGTGTTTTAGTCAGGACATCACGGCTGCAGCCTGAAAACAAAGACCAGGGCAGTAGCGGAAGAGGAATTGCTGACCCTGAGAGTATCCCTGATTTTATTGTTTTTCTCTAGGGCAAGCCTAAGGACAGTAAAAGAATTAAAACAGAAATTCACTTTAAGTAACATTATTTGATGCAATAAAAACATGTTAGGCACACATCAAAAAATCACTTGTCACACACCAGACAAATCGCACAAGCACAGCGCAGACTTGAGAGATGTCACACAAGCACAGCTCTGACTTGAGAGATGTCACACAAGCACAGCTCTGACTTGAGAGATGTCACACAAGCACATCTCTGACTTGAGAGATGTCACACAAGCACAGCGCAGACTTGAGAGATGTCACACAAGCACAGCGCAGACTTGAGAGATGTCACACAAGCACAGCGCAGACTTGAGAGATGTCACACAAGCACAGCGCAGACTTGAGAGATGTCACACAAGCACAGCGCAGACTTGAGTGATGTCATACAAGCACAGCACAGACTTGAGAGATGTCACACAAGCACAGCGCAGACTTGAGAGATGTCACACAAGCACAGCTTAGACTTGAGAGATGTCACACAAGCACAGCACAGACTTGAGAGATGTCACACAAGCACAGCGCAGACTTGAGAGATGTCACACAAGCACAGCGTAGACTTGAGAGATGTCACACAAGCACAGCTTAGACTTGAGAGATGTCACACAAGCACAGCACAGACTTGAGAGATATCACACAAGCACAGCTTAGACTTGAGAGATGTCGCACAAGCACAGCTTAGACTTGAGAGATGTCACACAAGCACAGCACAGACTTAAGAGATGTCACACAAGCACAGCGCAGACTTGAGAGATGTCACACAAGCACAGCGTAGACTTGAGAGATGTCACACAAGCACAGTGCACAAATTACACAAGTAGATGTGCACATATCAGAAAGATCACAAGAATAAGCTGCACACATCTTACAAGTACTCCAACACGCATCACAGAAGTGCAGGACATACCGAGGAATTCTGAAGAGACAAGTTAGAAGGGCTCTACATTCAGGTTCTAAAATGGTCGTTCGGGAGGAATAGAAAGAGATAGATGTTACTTTATGTCACCAACTTATTCGTTCCATGTGTAGAAGACTTGGTGCTGTCCTTAACAATCATAGAGGTCATACAAAATACTAGATGTAGTAGTTTTGGTGTAGGGTGCATCACTGAATTTGGGTAAAACTGAAGATTTTGTAATGAAAGTTATGATATTAACATTACTTTCATGCTATGGGTGAAAAAAATGTTCTGTGAAACTCCGTCTTGTTAGTATTTTGGAAACTGTTCTTGTGTTCAGTGAGGTATTAACTAAAATCCTACTTCTTGTAGTCACTTTATGCTGGGCACTGAAAAAAAAATGATATTTATACATACCACACACCTACATGTTACATACATTGTTTTATCACCCTGACTAATCAGTATTTCCTTTTATTACTGGCATGATATGCCTGCACTTTTGAGCATAGGTATGTACTGCACATTACCATTTCATGTTTCTTAGCCCTGTCTCGTGGTAATCAGTATTAACCTTTCTGACAGCCCCATTTTTCATATCTGAAACGTCACTTTATTTGGTAATAACTTTGAAATGCTTCTGCTAGTCATTCTGATATTCTGATCTTCTTTTTGGAACAAATTGTACCTGTTGCAGCTGGAAAATTTTAAATTAATACGTTTTGTTGTTATTCATGAAAATATCCCAGATTTTCTAAAAATTTAGAAAAATGTGAAATTTTAAACTTAAAGCGGTTGTGCCACCATAAAGAATACAATTGACCAACCAGAAAAGGTGGAAATAAATCGTTTTGTAATTTATAGTGATTCAAAATTATGCTTCATTCAAAAGATACCAAGCTTTTATTTTTCAAATGCTGTTCTCTGGCGCCCCCTTGCATTATTCCATTACGTCTGGTAGTGGGTGATCAGCTGGTCGAGTTTGCGCAGTTCCTGGCGTAAGAGCTCCCTACTCGCAGCATGCAAAATGTATTCTCTGTCACAACTCTCCCTGCTGTAAGCACAGCCTGTGTGTGATTCACCCCCTCCCCCTGTGCTCATAGCTCACAGCTGATCTCCGGGTGAGATACCCCCTCCCAATGCGCTCACAGCTCACCTCTGGGTCAGAAAACCCCCTCCTCCTCTGCTCATAGCTCTCAGTTGATCTCCGGGTGAGATACCCCCTCCCCCTGAGCTCATAGCTAATCTCCGGGTGAGATACCCCTTCCCAATGCGCTCACAGTTGATCTCAGGGTGAGACACCCCCTCCCAATGCGCTCACAGCTCATCTCCGGGTGAGTTACCCCCTCCCCCTGCCCTCTCAGCTCATCTCCATGTGAGATACCCCCTCCCCTTGCCCTCTCAGCTCATCTCCAGGTGAGATACTCCCTCCTCCTGCACTCACAGCTGATCCCCGGGTGAGACACCTTCCTCCTGGGCTCACAGCTGATCTCCGGGTGAGACACCCCCCCCCCCCTGTGCTAACAGCTCATATTCGGGTGAGATACCCCCTCCTCATGCACTCACAGCTGATCTCCAGGTGAGATACCCCCTCCCCCTGCCCTCTCAGCTCATCTCCAGGTGAGATACCCCCTCCCCCTGAGCTCACTGCTGATCTCCGGGTGAGACACAGCCTCCCTCTGCACTCACAGCTCATCTCCTAGTGAGATACCCCCTCCCCCTGCGCTCACTTCTGATCTCTAGGTGAGATACTCCCCTGCCCTCACAGCTCATCTCCGAGTGAGATACTCCCCTGTCCTCACAGCTCATCTCCGAGTGAGATACTCCCCTGCCCTCACAGCTCATCTCCGAGTGAGATATTCCCCTGCCCTCACAGCTCATCTCCGAGTGAGGTACTCCCCTGCCCTCACAGCTCATCTCCGAGTGAGATACTCCCCTGCCCTCACAGCTTATCTCCGAGTGAGATACTCCCCAGCCCTCACAGCTCATCTCCGAGATACTTCCCTGCCCTCACAGCTCATCTCCAAGTGAGATACTCCCCTGCCCTCACAGCTCATCTGCGAGTGAGATACTCCCCTGCCCTCACAGCTCATCTCCGAGTGAGATACTTCCCTGCCCTCACAGCTCTTCTCCGAGTGAGATACTCCCCTGCCCTCACAGCTCATCTCCTAGTGAGATACTCCCCTGCCCTCACAGCTCATCTTCGAGTGAGATACTTCCCTGCCCTCACAGCTCTTCTCCGAGTGAGATACTCCCCTGCCCTCACAGCTCATCTCCGAGTGAGATACTCCCCTGCCCTCACAGCTCATCTCCGAGTGAGATACTACCCTGCCCTCACAGTTCATCTCCGAGTGAGATACTCCCCTGCCCTCACAGCTCATCTCCAGGTGAGATACCCCCTCCCCCTGCCCTCTCAGCTCATCTCCAGGTGAGATACCCCCTCCTCCTGCACTCACAGCTGATCCCCGGGTGAGACACCTTCCCCCTGGGCTCACAGCTGATCTCCGTGTGAGACACCCCCTCCCCCTGTGCTAACAGCTCATATTCCGGTGAGATACCCTCTCCTCCTGCACTCACAGCTGATCTCCAGGTGAGATACCCCCTCCCCCTGCCCTCTCAGCTCATCTCCAGGTGAGATACCCCCTCCCCTGAGCTCACTGCTGATCTCCGGGTGAGACACAGCCTCCCTCTGCACTCACAGCTCATCTCCTAGTGAGATACCCCCTCCCCCTGCGCTCACTGCTGATCTCTAGGTGAGATACTCCCCTGCCCTCACAGCTCATCTCCGAGTGAGATACTCCCCTGCCCTCACAGCTCATCTCCGAGTGAGATACTCCCCTGCCCTCACAGCTCATCTCCGAGTGAGATATTTCCCTGCCCTCACAGCTCATCTCCGAGTGAGGTACTCCCCTGCCCTCACAGCTCATCTCCGAGTGAGATACTCCCCTGCCCTCACAGCTCACCTCCGAGTGAGATACTCCCCAGCCCTCACAGCTCATCTCCGAGATACTTCCCTGCCCTCACAGCTCATCTCCGAGTGAGATACTCCCCTGCCCTCACAGCTCATCTCCGAGTGAGATACTCCCCTGCCCTCACAGCTCATCTCCGAGTGAGATACTCCCCTGCCCTCACAGCTCATCTCCGAGATACTTCCCTGCCCTCACAGCTCATCTCCGAGCGAGATACTCCCCTGCCCTCACAGCTCATCTCCGAGTGAGATACTCCCCTGCCCTCACAGCTCATCTTCGAGTGAGATACTTCCCTGCCCTCACAGCTCTTCTCCGAGTGAGATACTCCCCTGCCCTCACAGCTCATCTCCGAGTGAGATACTCCCCTGCCCTCACAGCTCATCTCCGAGTGAGATACTCCCCTGCCCTCACAGCTCATCTCCGAGTGAGATACTCCCCTGCCCTCACAGCTCATCTCCAGGTGAGATACCCCCTCCCCCTGCCCTCTCAGCTCATCTCCAGGTGAGATACCCCCTCCTCCTGCACTCACAGCTGATCCCCGGGTGAGACACCTTCCCCCTGGGCTCACAGCTGATCTCCGTGTGAGACACCCCCTCCCCCTGTGCTAACAGCTCATATTCCGGTGAGATACCCTCTCCTCCTGCACTCACAGCTGATCTCCAGGTGAGATACCCCCTCCCCCTGCCCTCTCAGCTCATCTCCAGGTGAGATACCCCCTCCCCCTGAGCTCACTGCTGATCTCCGGGTGAGACACAGCCTCCCTCTGCACTCACAGCTCATCTCCTAGTGAGATACCCCCTCCCCCTGCGCTCACTGCTGATCTCTAGGTGAGATACTCCCCTGCCCTCACAGCTCATCTCCGAGTGAGATACTCCCCTGCCCTCACAGCTCATCTCCGAGTGAGATACTCCCCTGCCCTCACAGCTCATCTCCGAGTGAGATATTCCCCTGCCCTCACAGCTCATCTCCGAGTGAGGTACTCCCCTGCCCTCACAGCTCATCTCCGAGTGAGATACTCCCCTGCCCTCACAGCTCACCTCCGAGTGAGATACTCCCCAGCCCTCACAGCTCATCTCCGAGATACTTCCCTGCCCTCACAGCTCATCTCCGAGTGAGATACTCCCCTGCCCTCACAGCTCATCTCCGAGTGAGATACTCCCCTGCCCTCACAGCTCATCTCCGAGTGAGATACTTCCCTGCCCTCACAGCTCTTCTCCGAGTGAGATACTCCCCTGCCCTAACAGCTCATCTCCGAGTGAGATACTCCCCTGCCCTCACAGCTCATCTCCGAGATACTTCCCTGCCCTCACAGCTCATCTCCGAGTGAGATACTCCCCTGCCCTCACAGCTCATCTCCGAGTGAGATACTCCCCTGCCCTCACAGCTCATCTCCGAGTGAGATACTCCCCTGCCCTCACAGCTCTTCTCCGAGTGAGATACTCCCTAGCCCTCACAGCTCATCTCCCAGTGAGATACTCCCCTGCCCTCACAGCTCATCTCCGAGTGAGATACTCCCCTGCCCTCACAGCTCATCTCCGAGTGAGATAAACCCTTTCCCTGTGCTCACTGCTGATCTCCGGGTGAGATACCCCCTCCCCCTGCACTCACAGATCATCTCCGGGTGAGATACCCCTTCTCCCTGCACTCACAGCTCATCTCCGGGTGAGATACCCCCTCTCCCTGCGCTCACTGCTGATCTCCGGGTGAGATACCCCCTCCCCCTGCACTCACAGATCATCTCCGGGTGTGATACCCCCTCCCCCTGCGCTCACTGCTGATCTCCGGGTAAGAAACAGCCTCCCCCTGCACTCACAGCTCCTCTCCGAGTGAGATACTTCCTCCCCCTGCGCTCACTGCTGATCTCCGGGTGAGATACTCCCCCTGCACTCACAGCTCATCTCCGAGTGAGATACCCCCTCCCCCTGCGCTCACTGCTGATCTCTGGGTGAGACACAGCCTCCCCCTGCACTCACAGATCATCTCCGAGTAAGATACCCCCTCCCCCTGCGCTCACAGCTGATCTCTGGGTGAGATACCCCCTCCCCCTGCGCTCACTGCTGATCTCTGGGTGAGATACCCCCTCTCCCTGCACTCACAGCTTATCTCCGAGTGAGATACCCCCCTCTCCCTGCGCTCACTGCTGATCTCCGGATGAGATACCCCCTCCCCTTGCACTCACAGCTCATCTCCGAGTGAGATACCCCCCTCTCCCTGCGCCCACTGCTGATCTCCGGGTGAGACACAGCCTCCCCCTGCACTCACAGCTCATCTCCGAGTGAGATACCCCCTCCCCCTGCGCTCACTGCTGATCTCCGGGTGAGATACTCCCCCTGCACTCACAGCTCATTTCCAAGTGAGATACCCCCTCCCCCTGCGCTCACTGCTTTTCTCCGAGTGAGATACCCCCTCCCCCTGCACTCACAGATCATCTCCGGGTGAGATACCCCCTCTCCCTGCGCTCACTGCTGATCTCCGGGTGACACACAGCCTCCCCCGGCACTCACAGATCATCTCCGAGTGAGATACCCCCCTCCCCCTGCGCTCACTGCTTTTCTCCGAGTGAGATACCCCCTCCCCCTGCACTCACAGATCATCTCCGGGTGAGATACCCCCTCTCCCTGCGCTCACTGCTGATCTCCGGGTGAGACACAGCCTCCCCCTGCATTCACAGATCATCTCCGGGTGAGATACCCCCTCTTCCTGCGCTCACTGCTGATCTCCGGGTGAGACACAGCCTCCCCCTGCACTCACAGCTCATCTCCGAGTGAGATACCCCCTCCCCCTGCGCTCACTGCTGATCTCCGGGTGAGACACAGCCTCCCGCTGCACTCACAACTCATCTCCGAGTGAGATACCCCCTCCCCCTGCGCTCACTGCTGATCTCCGGGTGAGACACAGCCTCCCGCTGCACTCACAACTCATCTCCGAGTGAGATACCCCCCTCTCCCTGCGCTCACTGCTGATCTCCGGGTGAGACACAGCCTCCCACTGCACTCACAGATCATCTCCGGGTGAGATACCCCCCTCTCCCTGCGCTCACTGCTGATCTCCGGGTGAGACACAGCCTCCCCCTGCACTCACAGCTCATCTCCAAGTGAGATATCCCCCTCTCCCTGCTCTCACTGCTGATCTCCGGGTGAGACACAGCCTCCCCCTGCACTCACAGCTCATCTCCGAGTGAGATACCCCCTCGCCCTGCACTCACTGCTGATCTCTAGGTGAGATACTCCCCCTGCACTCACAGCTCATCTCCGAGTGAGATACCCCCACCCCCTGCACTCACAGCTGATCTCTAGGTGAGATTCTCCCCCTGCACTCACAGCTCATCTCCGGGTGAGATACCCCCTCCCCTTGCACTCACAGCTCATCTCCGAGTGAGATACCCACCTCTCCCTGCGCTCACTGCTGATCTCCGTGTGAGACACAGCCTCCCCCTGCACTCACAGCTCATCTCCGAGTGAGATACCCCCTCCCCCTGCGCTCACTGCTGATCTCCGGGTGAGATACTCCCCCTGCACTCACAGCTCATCTCCGAGTGAGATACTTCCTCCCCCTGCGCTCACTGCTGATCTCCGGGTGAGATACTCCCCCTGCACTCACAGCTCATCTCCGAGTGAGATACCCCCTCCCCCTGCGCTCACTGCTGATCTCCGAGTGAGATACCCCCTCCCCCTGCACTCACAGATCATCTCCGGGTGAGATACCCCCTCTCCCTGCGCTCACTGCTGATCTCCGGGTGAGACACAGCCTCCCCCTGCACTCACAGATCATCTCCGGGTGAGATACCCCCCTCTCCCTGCGCTCACTGCTGATCTCCGGGTGAGACACAGCCTCCCCCTGCACTCACAGATCATCTCCGGGTGAGATACCCCCTCTCCCTGCGCTCACTGCTGATCTCCGGGTGAGACACAGCCTCCCCCTGCCCTCACAGCTCATCTCCGAGTGAGATATTCCCCTGCCCTCACAGCTCATCTCCGAGTGAGATACTCCCCTGCCCTCACAGCTCATCTCCGAGTGAGATACTCCCCAGCCCTCACAGCTCATCTCCGAGATACTTCCCTGCCCTCACAGCTCATCTCCGAGTGAGATACTCCCCTGCCCTCACAGTTCATCTCCGAGTGAGATACTCCCCTGCCCTCACAGCTCATCTCCGAGTGAGATACTTCCCTGCCCTCACAGCTCTTCTCCGAGTGAGATACTCCCCTGCCCTCACAGCTCATCTCCGAGTGAGATACTCCCCTGCCCTCACAGCTCATCTCCGAGTGAGATACTCCCCTGCCCTCACAGCTCATCTTCGAGTGAGATACTTCCCTGCCCTCACAGCTCTTCTCCGAGTGAGATACTCCCCTGCCCTCACAGCTCATCTCCGAGTGAGATACTCCCCTGCCCTCACAGCTCATCTCCGAGATACTTCCCTGCCCTCACAGCTCATCTCCGAGTGAGATACTCCCCTGCCCTCACAGCTCATCTCCAAGTGAGATACTCCCCTGCCCTCACAGCTCATCTCCGAGTGAGATACTCCCCTGCCCTCACAGCTCTTCTCCGAGTGAGATACTCCCTAGCCCTCACAGCTCATCTCCCAGTAAGATACTCCCCTGCCGTCACAGCTCATCTCCGAGTGAGATACTCCCCTGCCCTCACAGCTCATCTCCGAGTGAGATAAACCCTTTCCCTGTGCTCACTGCTGATCTCCGGGTGAGATACCCCCTCCCCCTGCACTCACAGATCATCTCCGGGTGAGATACCCCCTCCCCTTGCACTCACAGAGCATCTCGGGGTGTGATACCCCCTCCCCCTGCGCTCACTGCTGATCTCCGGGTAAGAAACAGCCTCCCCCTGCACTCACAGCTCATCTCCGAGTGAGATACCCCCTCCCCCTGCACTCACAGAGCATCTCGGGGTGTGATACCCCCTCCCCCTGCGCTCACTGCTGATCTCCGGGTAAGAAACAGCCTCCCCCTGCACTCACAGCTCATCTCCGAGTGAGATACCCCCTCCCCCTGCGCTCACTGCTGATCTCCGGGTGAGACACAGCCTCCCCCTGCACTCACAGCTCATCTCCGAGTAAGATACCCCCTCCCCCTGCGCTCACTGCTGATCTCCGGGTGAGATACCCCCTCCCCCTGCACTCACTGCTGATCTCTGGGTGAGATACCCCCTCTCCCTGCACTCACAGCTCATCTCCGAGTGAGATATCCCCCTCTCCCTGCGCTCACTGCTGATCTCCGGGTGAGATACCCCCTCCCCTTGCACTCACAGCTCATCTCCGAGTGAGATACCCCCCTCTCCCTGCGCTCACTGCTGATCTCCGGGTGAGACACAGCCTCCCCCTGCACTCACAGCTCATCTCCGAGTGAGATACCCCCTCCCCCTGCGCTCACTGCTGATCTCCGGGTGAGATACTCCCCCTGCACTCACAGCTCATCTCCAAGTGAGATACCCCCTCCCCCTGCGCTCACTGCTTTTCTCCGAGTGAGATACCCCCTCCCCCTGCACTCACAGATCATCTCCGGGTGAGATACCCCCTCTCCCTGCGCTCACTGCTGATCTCCAGGTGAGACACAGCCTCCCCCTGCATTCACAGATCATCTCCGGGTGAGATACCCCCTCTTCCTGCGCTCACTGCTGATCTCCGGGTGAGACACAGCCTCCCCCTGCACTCACAGCTCATCTCCGAGTGAGATACCCCCTCCCCCTGCGCTCACTGCTGATCTCCGGGTGAGACACAGCCTCCCCCTGCACTCACAGATCATCTCCGGGTGAGATACCCCCCTCTCCCTGCGCTCACTGCTGATCTCCGGGTGAGACACAGCCTCCCCCTGCACTCACAGATCATCTCCGGGTGAGATACCCCTCTCTCCCTGCGCTCACTGCTGATCTCCGGGTGAGACACAGCCTCCCCCTGCACTCACAGCTCATCTCCAAGTGAGATATCCCCCTCTCCCTGCTCTCAATGCTGATCTCCGTGTGAGACACAGCCTCCCCCTGCACTCACAGCTCATCTCCGAGTGAGATACCCCCTCCCCCTGCGCTCACTGCTGATCTCCAGGTGAGATACTCCCCCTGCACTCACAGCTCATCTCCGAGTGAGATACCCCCTCCCCCTGCGCTCACTGCTGATCTCCGGGTGAGATACTCCCCCTGCACTCACAGCTCATCTCCGAGTGAGATACCCCCTCCCCCTGCGCTCACTGCTGATCTCCGAGTGAGATACCCCCTCCCCCTGCACTCACAGATCATCTCCGGGTGAGAGACCCCCTCTCCCTGCGCTCACTGCTGATCTCCGGGTGAGAGACCCCCTCTCCCTGCGCTCACTGCTGATCTCCGGGTGAGACACAGCCTCCCCCTGCACTCACAGATCATCTCCGGGTGAGATACCCCCCTCTCCCTGCGCTCACTGCTGATCTCCGGGTGAGACACAGCCTCCCCCTGCACTCACAGATCATCTCCGGGTGAGATACCCCCTCTCCCTGCGCTCACTGCTGATCTCCGGGTGAGACACAGCCTCCCCCTGCACTCACAGCTCATCTCCGAGTGAGATATCCCCTCCCCCTGCGCTCACTGCTGATCTCCGGGTGAGACACAGCCTCCCCCTGCACTCACAGCTCATCTCCGAGTGAGATACCCCCTTCTCCCTGCGCTCACTGCTGATCTCCGGGTGAGACACAGCCTCCCCCTGCACTCACAGATCATCTCCGGGTGAGATACCCCCTCTCCCTGCGCTCACTGCTGATCTCCGGGTGAGACACAGCCTCCCCCTGCACTCACAGCTCATCTCAAAGTGAGATACCCCCTCCCCCTGCACTCACTGCTGATCTCTAGGTGAGATACTCCCTCTGCACTCACAGCTCATCTCCGAGTGAGATACCCCCTCCCCCTGTACTCACAGCTGATCTCTAGGTGAGATACTCCCCCTGCACTCACAGTTCATCTCCGAGTGAGATACCCCCTCCCCCTGCACTCACAGATCATCTCCGAGTGAGATATTGCCCTGCCCTCACAGCTCATCTCCGAGTGAGGTACTCCACTGCCCTCACAGCTCATCTCCGAGTGAGATACTCCCCTGCCCTCACAGCTCATCTCCGAGATACTTCCCTGCCCTCACAGCTCATCTCCGAGTGAGATACTACCCTGCCCTCACAGCTCATCTCCGAGTGAGATACTTCCCTGCCCTCACAGCTCTTCGAGTGAGATACTCCCCTGCCCTCACAGCTCATCTCCGAGTGAGATACTCCCCTGCCCTCACAGCTCATCTTCGAGTGAGATACTTCCCTGCCCTCACAGCTCTTCTCCGAGTGAGATACTCCCCTGCCCTCACAGCTCATCTCCGAGTGAGATACTCCCCTGCCCTCACAGCTCATCTCCGAGATACTTCCCTGCCCTCACAGCTCATCTCCGAGTGAGATACTCCCCTGCCCTCACAGCTCATCTCCGAGTGAGATACTCCCCTGCCCTCACAGCTCTTCTCCCAGTGAGATACTCCCTAACCCTCACAGCTCATCTCCCAGTAAGATACTCCCCTGCCCTCACAGCTCATCTCCGAGTGAGATACTCCCCTGCCCTCACAGCTCATCTCCGAGTGAGATAAACCCTTTCCCTGTGCTCACTGCTGATCTCCGGGTGAGATACCCCCTCCCCCTGCACTCACAGATCATCTCCGGGTGAGATACCCCCTCCCCCTGCACTCACAGATCATCTCCGGGTGTGATACCCCCTCCCCCTGCGCTCACTGCTGATCTCCGGGTAAGAAACAGCCTCCCCCTGCACTCACAGCTCATCTCCGAGTGAGATACCCCCTCCCCCTGCGATCACTGCTGATCTCCGGGTGAGACACAGCCTCCCCCTGCACTCACAGCTCATCTCCGAGTAAGATACCCCCTCCCCCTGCGCTCACTGCTGATCTCCGGGTGAGATACCCCCTCCCCCTGCACTCACTGCTGATCTCTGGGTGAGATACCCCCTCTCCCTGCACTCACAGCTCATCTCCGAGTGAGATATCCCCCTCTCCCTGCGTTCACTGCTGATCTCCGGGTGAGATACCCCCTCCCCTTGCACTCACAGCTCATCTCCGAGTGAGATACCCCCCTCTCCCTGCGCTCACTGCTGATCTCCGGGTGAGACACAGCCTCCCCCTGCACTCACAGCTCATCTCCGAGTGAGATACCCCCTCCCCCTGCGCTCACTGCTGATCTCCGGGTGAGATACTCCCCCTGCACTCACAGCTCATCTCCAAGTGAGATACCCCCTCCCCCTGCGCTCACTGCTTTTCTCCGAGTGAGATACCCCCTCCCCCTGCACTCACAGATCATCTCCGGGTGAGATACCCCCTCTCCCTGCGCTCACTGCTGATCTCCAGGTGAGACACAGCCTCCCCCTGCATTCACAGATCATCTCCGGGTGAGATACCCCCTCTTCCTGCGCTCACTGCTGATCTACGGGTGAGACACAGCCTCCCCCTGCACTCACAGCTCATCTCCGAGTGAGATACCCCCTCCCCCTGCGCTCACTGCTGATCTCCGGGTGAGACACAGCCTCCCCCTGCACTCACAGCTCATCTCCGAGTGAGATACCCCCTTCTCCCTGCGCTCACTGCTGATCTCCGGGTGAGACACAGCCTCCCCCTGACTCACAGATCATCTCCGGGTGAGATACCCCCCTCTCCCTGCGCTCACTGCTGATCTCCGGGTGAGACACAGCCTCCCCCTGCACTCACAGATCATCTCCGGGTGAGATACCCCCCTCTCCCTGCGCTCACTGCTGATCTCCGGGTGAGACACAGCCTCCCCCTGCACTCACAGCTCATCTCCAAGTGAGATATCCCCCTCTCCCTGCTCTCACTGCTGATCTCCGGGTGAGACACAGCCTCCCCCTGCACTCACAGCTCATCTCCGAGTGAGATACCCCCACCCCCTGCACTCACAGCTGATCTCTAGGTGAGATTCTCCCCCTGCAATCACAGCTCAACTCCGGGTGAGATACTCCCTCCCCCTGCACTCACAGCTCATCTCCGGGTGAGATACCCATCTCTCCCTCCGCTCACTGCTGATCTCCGTGTGAGACACAGCCTCCCCCTGCACTCACAGCTCATCTCCGAGTGAGATACCCCCTCCCCCTGCGCTCACTGCTGATTTCCGGGTGAGATACTCCCCCTGCACTCACAGCTCATCTCCGAGTGAGATACCCCCTCTCCCTGCGCTCACTGCTGATCTCCGGGTGAGACACAGCCTCCCCCTGCACTCACAGCTCATCTCCGAGTGAGATACCCCCTCCCCCTGCGCTCACTGCTGATCTCCGGGTGAGACACAGCCTCCCCCTGCACTCACAGCTCATATCCGAGTGAGATACCCCCTTCTCCCTGCGCTCACTGCTGATCTCCGGGTGAGACACAGCCTCCCCCTGCACTCACAGATCATCTCCGGGTGAGATACCCCCCTCTCCCTGCGCTCACTGCTGATCTCCGGGTGAGACACAGCCTCCCCCTGCACTCACAGCTCATCTCCAAGTGAGATACCCCCTCCCCCTGCACTCACTGCTGATCTCTAGGTGAGATACTCCCTCTGCACTCACAGCTCATCTCCGAGTGAGATACCCCCTCCCCCTGTACTCACAGCTGATCTCTAGGTGAGATACTCCCCCTGCACTCACAGTTCATCTCCGAGTGAGATACCCCCTCGCCCTGCACTCACAGATCATCTCCGAGTGAGATATTCCCCTGGCCTCACAGCTCATCTCCGAGTGAGGTACTCCCCTGCCCTCACAGCTCATCTCCGAGTGAGATACTCCCCTGCCCTCACAGCTCATCTCCGAGATACTTCCCTGCCCTCACAGCTCATCTCCGAGTGAGATACTCCCCTGCCCTCACAGCTCATCTCCGAGTGAGATATTTCCCTGCCCTCACAGCTCTTCAAGTGAGATACTCCCCTGCCCTCACAGCTCATCTCCGAGTGAGATACTCCCCTGCCCTCACAGCTCATCTTCGAGTGAGATACTTCCCTGCCCTCACAGCTCTTCTCCGAGTGAGATACTCCCCTGCCCTCACAGCTCATCTCCGAGTGAGATACTCCCCTGCCCTCACAGCTCATCTCCGAGATACTTCCCTGCCCTCACAGCTCATCTCCGAGTGAGATACTCCCCTGCCCTCACAGCTCATCTCCGAGTGAGATACTCCCCTGCCCTCACAGCTCATCTCCGAGTGAGATACTCCCCTGCCCTCACAGCTCTTCTCCGAGTGAGATACTCCCTAGCCTTCACAGCTCATCTCCCAGTGAGATACTCCCCTGCCCTCACAGCTCATCTCCGAGTGAGATACTCCCCTGCCCTCACAGCTCATCTCCGAGATACTTCCCTGCCCTCACAGCTCATCTCCGAGTGAGATACTCCCCTGCCCTCACAGCTCATCTCCAAGTGAGATACTCCCCTGCCCTCACAGCTCATCTCCGAGTGAGATACTCCCCTGCCCTCACAGCTCTTCTCCGAGTGAGATACTCCCTAGCCCTCACAGCTCATCTCCCAGTAAGATACTCCCCTGCCGTCACAGCTCATCTCCGAGTGAGATACTCCCCTGCCCTCACAGCTCATCTCCGAGTGAGATAAACCCTTTCCCTGTGCTCACTGCTGATCTCCGGGTGAGATACCCCCTCCCCCTGCACTCACAGATCATCTCCGGGTGAGATACCCCCTCCCCCTGCACTCACAGAGCATCTCGGGGTGTGATACCCCCTCCCCCTGCGCTCACTGCTGATCTCCGGGTAAGAAACAGCCTCCCCCTGCACTCACAGCTCATCTCCGAGTGAGATACCCCCTCCCCCTGCACTCACAGAGCATCTCGGGGTGTGATACCCCCTCCCCCTGCTCTCACTGCTGATCTCCGGGTAAGAAACAGCCTCCCCCTGCACTCACAGCTCATCTCCGAGTGAGATACCCCCTCCCCCTGCGCTCACTGCTGATCTCCGGGTGAGACACAGCCTCCCCCTGCACTCACAGCTCATCTCCGAGTAAGATACCCCCTCCCCCTGCGCTCACTGCTGATCTCCGGGTGAGATACCCCCTTCCCCTGCACTCACTGCTGATCTCTGGGTGAGATACCCCCTCTCCCTGCACTCACAGCTCATCTCCGAGTGAGATATCCCCCTCTCCCTGCGCTCACTGCTGATCTCCGGGTGAGATACCCCCTCCCCTTGCACTCACAGCTCATCTCCGAGTGAGATACCCCCCTCTCCCTGCGCTCACTGCTGATCTCCGGGTGAGACACAGCCTCCCCCTGCACTCACAGCTCATCTCCGAGTGAGATACCCCCTCCCCCTGCGCTCACTGCTGATCTCCGGGTGAGATACTCCCCCTGCACTCACAGCTCATCTCCAAGTGAGATACCCCCTCCCCCTGCGCTCACTGCTTTTCTCCGAGTGAGATACCCCCTCCCCCTGCACTCACAGATCATCTCCGAGTGAGATACCCCCTCTCCCTGCGCTCACTGCTGATCTCCAGGTGAGACACAGCCTCCCCCTGCATTCACAGATCATCTCCGGGTGAGATACCCCCTCTTCCTGCGCTCACTGCTGATCTCCGGGTGAGACACAGCCTCCCCCTGCACTCACAGCTCATCTCCGAGTGAGATACCCCCTCCCCCTGCGCTCACTGCTGATCTCCGGGTGAGACACAGCCTCCCCCTGCACTCACAGCTCATCTCCGAGTGAGATACCCCCTTCTCCCTGCGCTCACTGCTGATCTCCGGGTGAGACACAGCCTCCCCCTGCACTCACAGATCATCTCCGGGTGAGATACCCCCCTCTCCCTGCGCTCACTGCTGATCTCCGGGTGAGACACAGCCTCCCCCTGCACTCACAGATCATCTCCGGGTGAGATACCCCCCTCTCCCTGCGCTCACTGCTGATCTCCGGGTGAGACACAGCCTCCCCCTGCACTCACAGCTCATCTCCAAGTGAGATATCCCCCTCTCCCTGCTCTCAATGCTGATCTCCGTGTGAGACACAGCCTCCCCCTGCACTCACAGCTCATCTCCGAGTGAGATACCCCCTCCCCCTGCGCTCACTGCTGATCTCCAGGTGAGATACTCCCCCTGCACTCACAGCTCATCTCCGAGTGAGATACCCCCTCCCCCTGCGCTCACTGCTGATCTCCGGGTGAGATACTCCCCCTGCACTCACAGCTCATCTCCGAGTGAGATACCCCCTCCCCCTGCGCTCACTGCTCATCTCCGAGTGAGATACCCCCTCTCCCTGCACTCACAGATCATCTCCGGGTGAGAGACCCCCTCTCCCTGCGCTCACTGCTGATCTCCGGGTGAGACACAGCCTCCCCCTGCACTCACAGATCATCTCCGGGTGAGATACCCCCCTCTCCCTGCGCTCACTGCTGATCTCCGGGTGAGACACAGCCTCCCCCTGCACTCACAGATCATCTCCAAGTGAGATACCCCCTCCCCCTGCACTCACTGCTGATCTCTAGGTGAGATACTCCCTCTGCACTCACAGCTCATCTCCGAGTGAGATACCCCCTCCCCCTGCACTCACTGCTGATCTCTAGGTGAGATACTCCCTCTGCACTCACAGCTCATCTCCGAGTGAGATACCCCCTCCCCCTGTACTCACAGCTGATCTCTAGGTGAGATACTCCCCCTGCACTCACAGTTCATCTCCGAGTGAGATACCCCCTCCCCCTGCACTCACAGATCATCTCCGAGTGAGATATTGCCCTGCCCTCACAGCTCATCTCCGAGTGAGGTACTCCACTGCCCTCACAGCTCATCTCCGAGTGAGATACTCCCCTGCCCTCACAGCTCATCTCCGAGATACTTCCCTGCCCTCACAGCTCATCTCCGAGTGAGATACTACCCTGCCCTCACAGCTCATCTCCGAGTGAGATACTTCCCTGCCCTCACAGCTCTTCGAGTGAGATACTCCCCTGCCCTCACAGCTCATCTCCGAGTGAGATACTCCCCTGCCCTCACAGCTCATCTTCGAGTGAGATACTTCCCTGCCCTCACAGCTCTTCTCCGAGTGAGATACTCCCCTGCCCTCACAGCTCATCTCCGAGTGAGATACTCCCCTGCCCTCACAGCTCATCTCCGAGATACTTCCCTGCCCTCACAGCTCATCTCCGAGTGAGATACTCCCCTGCCCTCACAGCTCATCTCCGAGTGAGATACTCCCCTGCCCTCACAGCTCTTCTCCCAGTGAGATACTCCCTAGCCCTCACAGCTCATCTCCCAGTAAGATACTCCCCTGCCCTCACAGCTCATCTCCGAGTGAGATACTCCCCTGCCCTCACAGCTCATCTCCGAGTGAGATAAACCCTTTCCCTGTGCTCACTGCTGATCTCCGGGTGAGATACCCCCTCCCCCTGCACTCACAGATCATCTCCGGGTGAGATACCCCCTCCCCCTGCACTCACAGATCATCTCCGGGTGTGATACCCCCTCCCCCTGCGCTCACTGCTGATCTCCGGGTAAGAAACAGCCTCCCCCTGCACTCACAGCTCATCTCCGAGTGAGATACCCCCTCCCCCTGCGCTCACTGCTGATCTCCGGGTGAGACACAGCCTCCCCCTGCACTCACAGCTCATCTCCGAGTAAGATACCCCCTCCCCCTGCGCTCACTGCTGATCTCCGGGTGAGATACCCCCTCCCCCTGCACTCACTGCTGATCTCTGGGTGAGATACCCCCTCTCCCTGCACTCACAGCTCATCTCCGAGTGAGATATCCCCCTCTCCCTGCGCTCACTGCTGATCTCCGGGTGAGATACCCCCTCCCCTTGCACTCACAGCTCATCTCCGAGTGAGATACCCCCCTCTCCCTGCGCTCACTGCTGATCTCCGGGTGAGACACAGCCTCCCCCTGCACTCACAGCTCATCTCCGAGTGAGATACCCCCTCCCCCTGCGCTCACTGCTGATCTCCGGGTGAGATACTCCCCCTGCACTCACAGCTCATCTCCAAGTGAGATACCCCCTCCCCCTGCGCTCACTGCTTTTCTCCGAGTGAGATACCCCCTCCCCCTGCACTCACAGATCATCTCCGGGTGAGATACCCCCTCTCCCTGCGCTCACTGCTGATCTCCAGGTGAGACACAGCCTCCCCCTGCATTCACAGATCATCTCCGGGTGAGATACCCCCTCTTCCTGCGCTCACTGCTGATCTCCGGGTGAGACACAGCCTCCCCCTGCACTCACAGCTCATCTCCGAGTGAGATACCCCCTCCCCCTGCGCTCACTGCTGATCTCCGGGTGAGACACAGCCTCCCCCTGCACTCACAGCTCATCTCCGAGTGAGATACCCCCTTCTCCCTGCGCTCACTGCTGATCTCCGGGTGAGACACAGCCTCCCCCTGACTCACAGATCATCTCCGGGTGAGATACCCCCCTCTCCCTGCGCTCACTGCTGATCTCCGGGTGAGACACAGCCTCCCCCTGCACTCACAGATCATCTCCGGGTGAGATACCCCCCTCTCCCTGCGCTCACTGCTGATCTCCGGGTGAGACACAGCCTCCCCCTGCACTCACAGCTCATCTCCAAGTGAGATATCCCCCTCTCCCTGCTCTCACTGCTGATCTCCGGGTGAGACACAGCCTCCCCCTGCACTCACATCTCATCTCCGAGTGAGATACCCCCACCCCCTGCACTCACAGCTGATCTCTAGGTGAGATTCTCCCCCTGCAATCACAGCTCAACTCCGGGTGAGATACTCCCTCCCCCTGCACTCACAGCTCATCTCCGAGTGAGATACCCATCTCTCCCTCCGCTCACTGCTGATCTCCGTGTGAGACACAGCCTCCCCCTGCACTCACAGCTCATCTCCGAGTGAGATACCCCCTCCCCCTGCGCTCACTGCTGATTTCCGGGTGAGATACTCCCCCTGCACTCACAGCTCATCTCCGAGTGAGATACCCCCTCTCCCTGCGCTCACTGCTGATCTCCGGGTGAGACACAGCCTCCCCCTGCACTCACAGCTCATCTCCGAGTGAGATACCCCCTCCCCCTGCGCTCACTGCTGATCTCCGGGTGAGACACAGCCTCCCCCTGCACTCACAGCTCATATCCGAGTGAGATACCCCCTTCTCCCTGCGCTCACTGCTGATCTCCGGGTGAGACACAGCCTCCCCCTGCACTCACAGATCATCTCCGGGTGAGATACCCCCCTCTCCCTGCGCTCACTGCTGATCTCCGGGTGAGACACAGCCTCCCCCTGCACTCACAGCTCATCTCCAAGTGAGATACCCCCTCCCCCTGCACTCACTGCTGATCTCTAGGTGAGATACTCCCTCTGCACTCACAGCTCATCTCCGAGTGAGATACCCCCTCCCCCTGTACTCACAGCTGATCTCTAGGTGAGATACTCCCCCTGCACTCACAGTTCATCTCCGAGTGAGATACCCCCTCGCCCTGCACTCACAGATCATCTCCGAGTGAGATATTCCCCTGCCCTCACAGCTCATCTCCGAGTGAGGTACTCCCCTGCCCTCACAGCTCATCTCCGAGTGAGATACTCCCCTGCCCTCACAGCTCATCTCCGAGATACTTCCCTGCCCTCACAGCTCATCTCCGAGTGAGATACTCCCCTGCCCTCACAGCTCATCTCCGAGTGAGATATTTCCCTGCCCTCACAGCTCTTCGAGTGAGATACTCCCCTGCCCTCACAGCTCATCTCCGAGTGAGATACTCCCCTGCCCTCACAGCTCATCTTCGAGTGAGATACTTCCCTGCCCTCACAGCTCTTCTCCGAGTGAGATACTCCCCTGCCCTCACAGCTCATCTCCGAGTGAGATACTCCCCTGCCCTCACAGCTCATCTCCGAGATACTTCCCTGCCCTCACAGCTCATCTCCGAGTGAGATACTCCCCTGCCCTCACAGCTCATCTCCGAGTGAGATACTCCCCTGCCCTCACAGCTCATCTCCGAGTGAGATACTCCCCTGCCCTCACAGCTCTTCTCCGAGTGAGATACTCCCTAGCCTTCACAGCTCATCTCCCAGTGAGATACTCCCCTGCCCTCACAGCTCATCTCCGAGTGAGATACTCCCCTGCCCTCACAGCTCATCTCCGAGTGAGATAAACCCTTTCCCTGTGCTCACTGCTGATCTCCGGGTGAGATACCCCCTCCCCCTGCACTCACAGATCATCTCCGGGTGAGATACCCCCTCTCCCTGCGCTCACTGCTGATCTGCGGGTGAGATACCCCCTCCCCCTGCACTCACACATCATCTCCGGGTGTGATACCCCCTCCCCCTGCACTCACAGCTCATCTCTAAGTGAGATACTCCCCTGCCCTCACAGCTCATCTCCGAGATACTTCCCTGCCCTCACAGCTCATCTCCGAGTGAGATACTCCCCTGCCCTCACAGCTCATCTCCGAGTGTGATACTCCCCTGCCCTCACAGCTCATCTCCGAGATACTTCCCTGCCCTCACAGCTCATCTCCGAGTGAGATACTCCCCTGCCCTCACAGCTCATCTCCGAGTGAGATACTCCCCTGCCCTCACAGCTCATCTCCGAGTGAGATACTCCCCTGCCCTCACAGCTCTTCTCCGAGTGAGATACTCCCTAGCCCTCACAGCTCATCTCCCAGTGAGATACTCCCCTGCCCTCACAGCTCATCTCCGAGTGAGATACTCCCCTGCCCTCACAGCTCATCTCCGAGTGAGATAAACCCTTTCCCTGTGCTCACTGCTGGTCTCCGGGTGAGATACCCCCTCTCCCTGCACTCACAGATCATCTCCGGGTGAGATACCCCCTCTCCCTGCGCTCACTGCTGATCTCCGGGTGAGATACCCCCTCCCCCTGCACTCACAGATCATCTCCGGGTGTGATACCCCCTCCCCCTGCGCTCACTGCTGATCTCCGGGTAAGAAACAGCCTCCCCCTCCACTCACAGCTCATCTCCGAGTGAGATACCCCCTCCCCCTGCGCTCACTGCTGATCTCCGGGTGAGACACAGCCTCCCCCTGCACTTACAGCTCATCTCCGAGTAAGATACCCCCTCCCCCTGCGCTCACTGCTGATCTCCGGGTGAGAAACCCCCTCCCCCTGCGCTTACTGCTGATCTCTGGGTGAGATACCCCCTCTCCCTGCACTCACAGCTCATCTCCGAGTGAGATACCCCCCTCTCCCTGCGCTCACTGCTGATCTCCGGGTGAGATACCCCCTTCCCCTTGCACTCACAGCTCATCTCCGAGTGAGATATCCCCCTCTCCCTGCGCTCACTGCTGTTCTCCGGGTGAGACACAGCCTCCCCCTGCACTCACAGCTCATCTCCGAGTGAGATACCCCCTCCCCCTGCGCTCACTGCTGATCTCCGGGTGAGATACTCCCCCTGCACTCACAGCTCATCTCCAAGTGAGATACCCCCTCCCCCTGCGCTCACTGCTTTTCTCCGAGTGAGATACCCCCTCCCCCTGCACTCACAGATCATCTCCGAGTGAGATACCCCCTCTCCCTGCGCTCACTGCTGATCTCCGGGTGAGACACAGCCTCCCCCGGCACTCACAGATCATCTCCGAGTGAGATACCCCCCTCCCCCTGCGCTCACTGCTTTTCTCCGAGTGAGATACCCCCTCCCCCTGCACTCACAGATCATCTCCGGGTGAGATACCCCCTCTCCCTGCGCTCACTGCTGATCTCCGGGTGAGACACAGCGTCCCCCTGCATTCACAGATCATCTCCGGGTGAGATACCCCCTCGTCCTTCGCTCACTGCTGATCTCCGGGTGAGACACAGCCTCCCCCTGCACTCACAGCTCATCTCCGAGTGAGATACCCCCTCCCCCTGCGCTCATTGCTGATCTCCGGGTGAGACACAGCCTCCCCCTGCACTCACAGCTCATCTCCGAGTGAGATACCCCCTTCTCCCTGCGCTCACTGCTGATCTCCGGGTGAGACACAGCCTCCCCCTGCACTCACAGATCATCTCCGGGTGAGATACCCCCCTCTCCCTGCGCTCACTGCTGATCTCCGGGTGAGACACAGCCTCCCCCTGCACTCACAGATCATCTCCGGGTGAGATACCCCCCTCCCCCTGCGCTCACTGCTGATCTCCGGGTGAGATACTCCCCCTGCACTCACAGCTCATCTCCGAGTGAGATACCCCCTCCCCCTGCACTCACAGCTCATCTCCGAGTGAGATACCCCCTCCCCCTGCGCTCACTGCTGATCTCCGAGTGAGATACCCCCTCCCCCTGCACTCACAGATCATCTCCGGGTGAGAGACCCCCTCTCCCTGCGCTCACTGCTGATCTCCGGGTGAGACACAGCCTCCCCCTGCACTCACAGATCATCTCCGGGTGAGATACCCCCCTCTCCCTGCGCTCACTGCTGATCTCCGGGTGAGACACAGCCTCCCCCTGCACTCACAGATCATCTCCGGGTGAAATACCCCCTCTCCCTGCGCTCACTGCTGATCTCCGGGTGAGACACAGCCTCCCCCTGCACTCACAGCTCATCTCCGAGTGAGATACCCCCTCCCCCTGCGCTCACTGCTGATCTCCGGGTGAGACACAGCCTCCCCCTGCACTCACAGCTCATCTCCGAGTGAGATACCCCCTTCTCCCTGCGCTCACTGCTGATCTCCGGGTGATACACAGCCTCCCCCTGCCCTCACAGATCATCTCCGGTTGAGATACCCCCCTCTCCCTGCGCTCACTGCTGATCTCCGGGTGAGACACAGCCTCCCCCTGCACTCACAGCTCATCTCCAAGTGAGATACCCCCTCCCCCTGCACTCACTGCTGATCTCTAGGTGAGATACTCCCTCTGCACTCACAGCTCATCTCCGAGTGAGATACCCCCTCCCCCTGTACTCACAGCTGATCTCTAGGTGAGATACTCCCCCTGCACTCACAGTTCATCTCCGAGTGAAATACCCCCTCCCCCTGCACTCATAGATCATCTCCGAGTGAGATATTCCCCTGCCCTCACAGCTCATCTCCGAGTGAGGTACTCCCCTGCCCTCACAGCTCATCTCCGAGTGAGATACTCCCCTGCCCTCACAGCTCATCTCCGAGATACTTCCCTGCCCTCACAGCTCATCTCCGAGTGAGATACTCCCCTGCCCTCACAGCTCATCTCCGAGTGAGATACTTCCCTGCCCTCACAGCTCTTCGAGTGAGATACTCCCCTGCCCTCACAGCTCATCTCCGAGTTAGATACCCCCTGCCCTCACAGCTCATCTTCGAGTGAGATACTTCCCTGCCCTCACAGCTCTTCTCCGAGTGAGATACTCCCCTGCCCTCACAGCTCATCTCCGAGTGAGATACTCCCCTGCCCTCACAGCTCATCTCCGAGATACTTCCCTGCCCTCACAGCTCATCTCCGAGTGAGATACTCCCCTGCCCTCACAGCTCATCTCCGAGTGAGATACTCCCCTGCCCTCACAGCTCATCTCCGAGAGAGATACTCCCCTGCCCTCACAGCTCTTCTCCGAGTGAGATACTCCCTAGCCCTCACAGCTCATCTCCCAGTGAGATACTCCCCTGCCCTCACAGCTCATCTCCGAGTGAGATACTCCCCTGCCCTCACAGCTCATCTCCGAGTGAGATAAACCCTTTCCCTGTGCTCACTGCTGATCTCCGGGTGAGATACCCCCTCCCCCTGCACTCACAGATAATCTCCGGGTGAGATACCCCCTCTCCCTGCGCTCACTGCTGATCTCCGGGTGAGATACCCCCTCCCCCTGCACTCACACATCATCTCCGGGTGTGATACCCCCTCCCCCTGCGCTCACTGCTGATCTCCGGGTGAGATACCCCCTCCCCCTGCACTCACAGCTCATCTCCAAGTGAGATACTCCCCTGCCCTCACAGCTCATCTCCGAGATACTTCCCTGCCCTCACAGCTCATCTCCGAGTGAGATACTCCCCTGCCCTCACAGCTCATCTCCGAGTGAGATACTCCCCTGCCCTCACAGCTCATCTCCGAGATACTTCCCTGCCCTCACAGCTCATCTCCGAGATACTTCCCTGCCCTCACAGCTCATCTCCGAGTGAGATACTCCCCTGCCCTCACAGCTCATCTCCGAGTGAGATACTCCCCTGCCCTCACAGCTCATCTCCGAGTGAGATACTCCCCTGCCCTCACAGCTCTTCTCCGAGTGAGATACTCCCTAGCCCTCACAGCTCATCTCCCAGTGAGATACTCCCCTGCCCTCACAGCTCATCTCCGAGTGAGATACTCCCCTGCCCTCACAGCTCATCTCCGAGTGAGATAAACCCTTTCCCTGTGCTCACTGCTGATCTCCGGGTGAGATACCCCTCCCCCTGCACTCACAGATCATCTCCGGGTGAGATACCCCCTCTCCCTGCGCTCACTGCTGATCTCCGGGTGAGATACCCCCTCCCCCTGCACTCACAGATCATCTCCGGGTGTGATACCCCCTCCCCCTGCGCTCACTGCTGATCTCCGGGTAAGAAACAGCCTCCCCCTGCACTCACAGCTCATCTCCGAGTGAGATACCCCCTCCCCCTGCGCTCACTGCTGATCTCCGGGTGAGACACAGCCTCCCCCTGCACTCACAGCTCATCTCCGAGTAAGATACCCCCTCCCCCTGCGCTCACTGCTGATCTCCGGGTGAGATACCCCCTCCCCCTGCGCTCACTGGTGATCTCTGGGTGAGATACCCCCTCTCCCTGCACTCACAGCTCATCTCCGAGTGAGATACCCCCCTCTCCCTGCGCTCACTGCTGATCTCCGGGTGAGATACCCCCTCCCCTTGCACTCACAGCTCATCTCCGAGTGAGATACCCCCCTCTCCCTGCGCTCACTGCTGATCTCCGGGTGAGACACAGCCTCCCCCTGCACTCACAGCTCATCTCCGAGTGAGATTCTCCCTCCCCCTGCGCTCACTGCTGATCTCCGGGTGAGATACTCCCCCTGCACTCACAGCTCATCTCCAAGTGAGATACCCCCTCCCCCTGCGCTCACTGCTTTTCTCCGAGTGAGATACCCCCTCCCCCTGCACTCACAGATCATCTCCGGGTGAGATACCCCCTCTCCCTGCGCTCACTGCTGATCTCCGGGTGAGACACAGCCTCCCCCGGCACTCACAGATCATCTCCGAGTGAGATACCCCCCTCCCCCTGCGCTCACTGCTTTTCTCCGAGTGAGATACCCCCTCCACCTGCACTCACAGATCATCTCCGGGTGAGATACCCCCTCTCCCTGCGCTCACTGCTGATCTCCGGGTGAGACACAGCCTCCCCCTGCATTCACAGATCATCTCCGGGTGAGATACCCCCTCTTCCTGCGCTCACTGCTGATCTCCGGGTGAGACACAGCCTCCCCCTGCACTCACAGCTCATCTCCGAGTGAGATACCCCCTCCCCCTGCGCTCACTGCTGATCTCCGGGTGAGACACAGCCTCCCCCTGCACTCACAGCTCATCTCCGAGTGAGATACCCCCTTCTCCCTGCGCTCACTGCTGATCTCCGGGTGAGACACAGCCTCCCTCTGCACTCACAGATCATCTCCGGGTGAGATACCCCCCTCTCCCTGCGCTCACTGCTGAACTCCGGGTGAGACACAGCCTCCCCCTGCACTCACAGATCATCTCCAAGTGAGATATCCCCCTCTCCCTGCTCTCACTGCTGATCTCCGGGTGAGACACAGCCTCCCCCTGCACTCACAGCTCATCTCCGAGTGAGATACCCCCTCCCCCTGCACTCACTGCTGATCTCTAGGTGAGATACTCCCCCTGCACTCCCAGCTCATCTCCGAGTGAGATACCCCCACCCCCTGCACTCACAGCTGATCTCTAGGTGAGATTCTCCCCCTGCACTCACAGCTCATCTCCGGGTGAGATACCCCCTCCCCTTGCACTCACAGCTCATCTCCGAGTGAGATACCCCCTCCCCCTGCGCTCACTGCTGATCTCCGGGTGAGATACTCCCCCTGCGCTCACAGCTCATCTCCAAGTGAGATACCCCCTCCCCCTGCGCTCACTGCTTTTATCCGAGTGAGATACCCCCTCCCCCTGCACTCACAGATCATCTCCGGGTGAGATACCCTCTCTCCCTGCGCTCACTGCTGATCTCCGGGTGAGACACAGCCTCCCCCTGCATTCACAGATCATCTCCGCGTGAGATACCCCCTCTTCCTGCGCTCACTGCTGATCTCCGGGTGAGACACAGCCTCCCCCTGCACTCACAGCTCATCTCCGAGTGAGATACCCATCTCTCCCTGCGCTCACTGCTGATCTCCGTGTGAGACACAGCCTCCCCCTGCACTCACAGCTCATCTCCGAGTGAGATACCCCCTCCCCCTGCGCTCACTGCTGATCTCCGGGTGAGATACTCCCCCTGCACTCACAGCTCATCTCCGAGTGAGATACCCCCTCCCCCTGCGCTTACTGCTGATCTCTGGGTGAGATACTCCCCCTGCACTCACAGCTCATCTCCGAGTGAGATACCCCCTCCCCCTGCGCTCACTGCTGATCTCTGAGTGAGATACCCCCTCCCCCTGCACTCACAGATCATCTCCGGGTGAGATACCCCCTCTCCCTGCACTCACTGCTGATCTCCGGGTGAGACACAGCCTCCCCCTGCACTCACAGATCATCTCCGGGTGAGATACCCCCCTCTCCCTGCGCTCACTGCTGATCTCCGGGTGAGACACAGCCTCCCCCTGCACTCACAGCTCATCTCCGAGTAAGATACCCCCTCCCCCTGCGCTCACTGCTGATCTCCGGGTGAGATACCCCCTCCCCCTGCGCTCACTGGTGATCTCTGGGTGAGATACCCCCTCTCCCTGCACTCACAGCTCATCTCCGAGTGAGATACCCCCCTCTCCCTGCGCTCACTGCTGATCTCCGGGTGAGATACCCCCTCCCCTTGCACTCACAGCTCATCTCCGAGTGAGATACCCCCCTCTCCCTGCGCTCACTGCTGATCTCCGGGTGAGACACAGCCTCCCCCTGCACTCACAGCTCATCTCTGAGTGAGATTCCCCCTCCCCCTGCGCTCACTGCTGATCTCCGGGTGAGATACTCCCCCTGCACTCACAGCTCATCTCCAAGTGAGATACCCCCTCCCCCTGCGCTCACTGCTTTTCTCCGAGTGAGATACCCCCTCCCCCTGCACTCACAGATCATCTCCGGGTGAGATACCCCCTCTCCCTGCGCTCACTGCTGATCTCCGGGTGAGACACAGCCTCCCCCGGCACTCACAGATCATCTCCGAGTGAGATACCCCCCTCCCCCTGCGCTCACTGCTTTTCTCCGAGTGAGATACCCCCTCCCCCTGCACTCACAGATCATCTCCGGGTGAGATACCCCCTCTCCCTGCGCTCACTGCTGATCTCCGGGTGAGACACAGCCTCCCCCTGCACTCACAGCTCATCTCCGAGTGAGATACCCCCTCCCCCTGCGCTCACTGCTGATCTCCGGGTGAGACACAGCCTCCCCCTGCACTCACAGCTCATCTCCGAGTGAGATACCCCCTTCTCCCTGCGCTCACTGCTGATCTCCGGGTGAGACACAGCCTCCCTCTGCACTCACAGATCATCTCCGGGTGAGATACCCCCCTCTCCCTGCGCTCACTGCTGATCTCCGGGTGAGACACAGCCTCCCCCTGCACTCACAGATCATCTCCAAGTGAGATATCCCCCTCTCCCTGCTCTCACTGCTGATCTCCGGGTGAGACACAGCCTCCCCCTGCACTCACAGCTCATCTCCGAGTGAGATACCCCCTCCCCCTGCACTCACTGCTGATCTCTAGGTGAGATACTCCCCCTGCACTCCCAGCTCATCTCCGAGTGAGATACCCCCACCCCCTGCACTCACAGCTGATCTCTAGGTGAGATTCTCCCCCTGCACTCACAGCTCATCTCCGGGTGAGATACCCCCTCCCCTTGCACTCACAGCTCATCTCCGAGTGAGATACCCCCTCCCCCTGCGCTCACTGCTGATCTCCGGGTGAGATACTCCCCCTGCGCTCACAGCTCATCTCCAAGTGAGATACCCCCCTCTCCCTGCGCTCACTGCTGATCTCCGGGTGAGACACAGCCTCCCCCTGCACTCACAGCTCATCTCCGAGTGAGATTCCCCCTCCCCCTGCGCTCACTGCTGATCTCCGGGTGAGATACTCCCCCTGCACTCACAGCTCATCTCCAAGTGAGATACCCCCTCCCCCTGCGCTCACTGCTTTTCTCCGAGTGAGATACCCCCCTCTCCCTGCGCTCACTGCTGATCTCCGGGTGAGACACAGCCTCCCCCTGCACTCACAGCTCATCTCCGAGTGAGATTCCCCCTCCCCCTGCGCTCACTGCTGATCTCCGGGTGAGATACTCCCCCTGCACTCACAGCTCATCTCCAAGTGAGATACCCCCTCCCCCTGCGCTCACTGCTTTTCTCCGAGTGAGATACCCCCTCCCCCTGCACTCACAGATCATCTCCGGGTGAGATACCCCCTCTCCCTGCGCTCACTGCTGATCTCCGGGTGAGACACAGCCTCCCCCGGCACTCACAGATCATCTCCGAGTGAGATACCCCCCTCCCCCTGCGCTCACTGCTTTTCTCCGAGTGAGATACCCCCTCCCCCTGCACTCACAGATCATCTCCGGGTGAGATACCCCCTCTCCCTGCGCTCACTGCTGATCTCCGGGTGAGACACAGCCTCCCCCTGCATTCACAGATCATCTCCGGGTGAGATACCCCCTCTTCCTGCGCTCACTGCTGATCTCCGGGTGAGACACAGCCTCCCCCTGCACTCACAGCTCATCTCCGAGTGAGATACCCCCTCCCCCTGCGCTCACTGCTGATCTCCGGGTGAGACACAGCCTCCCCCTGCACTCACAGCTCATCTCCGAGTGAGATACCCCCTTCTCCCTGCGCTCACTGCTGATCTCCGGGTGAGACACAGCCTCCCTCTGCACTCACAGATCATCTCCGGGTGAGATACCCCCCTCTCCCTGCGCTCACTGCTGATCTCCGGGTGAGACACAGCCTCCCCCTGCACTCACAGATCATCTCCGGGTGAGATACCCCCCTCTCCCTGCGCTCACTGCTGATCTCCGGGTGAGAAACAGCCTCCCCCTGCACTCACAGCTCATCTCCAAGTGAGATATCCCCCTCTCCCTGCTCTCACTGCTGATCTCCGGGTGAGACACAGCCTCCCCCTGCACTCACAGCTCATCTCCGAGTGAGATACCCCCTCCCCCTGCACTCACTGCTGATCTCTAGGTGAGATACTCCCCCTGCACTCCCAGCTCATCTCCGAGTGAGATACCCCCACCCCCTGCACTCACAGCTGATCTCTAGGTGAGATTCTCCCCCTGCACTCACAGCTCATCTCCGGGTGAGATACCCCCTCCCCTTGCACTCACAGCTCATCTCCGAGTGAGATACCCCCTCCCCCTGCACTCACTGCTGATCTCCGGGTGAGATACTCCCCCTGCGCTCACAGCTCATCTCCAAGTGAGATACCCCCTCCCCCTGCGCTCACTGCTTTTATCCGAGTGAGATACCCCCTCCCCCTGCACTCACAGATCATCTCCGGGTGAGATACCCTCTCTCCCTGCGCTCACTGCTGATCTCCGGGTGAGACACAGCCTCCCCCTGCATTCACAGATCATCTCCGCGTGAGATACCCCCTCTTCCTGCGCTCACTGCTTATCTCCGGGTGAGACACAGCCTCCCCCTGCACTCACAGCTCATCTCCGAGTGAGATACCCATCTCTCCCTGCGCTCACTGCTGATCTCCGTGTGAGACACAGCCTCCCCCTGCACTCACAGCTCATCTCCGAGTGAGATACCCCCTCCCCCTGCGCTCACTGCTGATCTCCGGGTGAGATACTCCCCCTGCACTCACAGCTCATCTCCGAGTGAGATACCCCCTCCCCCTGCGCTTACTGCTGATCTCTGGGTGAGATACTCCCCCTGCACTCACAGCTCATCTCCGAGTGAGATACCCCCTCCCCCTGCGCTCACTGCTGATCTCTGAGTGAGATACCCCCTCCCCCTGCACTCACAGATCATCTCCGGGTGAGATACCCCCTCTCCCTGCACTCACTGCTGATCTCCGGGTGAGACACAGCCTCCCCCTGCACTCACAGATCATCTCCGGGTGAGATACCCCCCTCTCCCTGCGCTCACTGCTGATCTCCGGGTGAGACACAGCCTCCCCCTGCACTCACAGATCATCTCCGGGTGAGATACCCCCTCTCCCTGCGCTCACTGCTGATCTCCGGGTGAGACACAGCCTCCCCCTGCACTCACAGCTCATCTCCGAGTGAGATACCCCCTCCCCCTGCGCTCACTGCTGATCTCCGGGTGAGACACAGCCTCCCCCTGCACTCACAGCTCATCTCCAAGTGAGATACCCCCTCCCCCTGCACTCACTGCTGATCTCTAGGTGAGATACTCCCTCTGCACTCACAGCTCATCTCCGAGTGAGATACCCCCTCCCCCTGTACTCACAGCTGATCTCTAGGTGAGATACTCCCCCTGCACTCACAGTTCATCTCCGAGTGAGATACCCCCTCCCCCTGCACTCACAGATCATCTCCGGGTGAGACACCCCCATCTCCCTGCACTCACAGCTCACCTCCGTGTGAGATACTCCCCTGCCCTCACAGCTCTTCTCCGAGTGAGATACTCCGTAGCCCTCACAGCTCATCTCCCAGTGAGATACTCCCCTGCCCTCACAGCTCATCTCCGAGTGAGAAACTCCCCTGCCCTCACAGCTCATCTCTGAGTGAGATAAACCCTTTCCCTGTGCTCACTGCTGATCTCCGGGTGAGATACCCCCTCCCCCTGCACTCACAGATCATCTCCGGGTGAGATACCCCCTCTCCCTGCGCTCACTGCTGATCTCCGGGTGAGATACCCCCTCCCCCTGCACTCACAGATCATCTCCGGGTGTGATACCCCCTCCCCATGCGCTCACTGCTGATCTCCGGGTAAGAAACAGCCTCCTCCTGCACTCACAGCTCATCTCCGAGTGAGATACCCCCTCCTCCTGCGCTCACTGCTGATCTCCGGGTGAGACACAGCCTCCCCCTGCACTCACAGCTCATCTCCGAGTAAGATACCCCCTCCCCCTGCGCTCACTGCTGATCTCCGGGTGAGATACCCCCTCCCCCTGCGCTCACTGCTGATCTCTGGGTGAGATACCCCCTCTCCCTGCACTCACAGCTCATCTCCGAGTGAGATACCCCCCTCTCCCTGCGCTCACTGCTGATCTCCGGGTGAGATACCCCCTCCTCTTGCACTCACAGCTCATCTCCGAGTGAGATACCCCCCTCTCCCTGCGCTCACTGCTGATCTCCGGGTGAGACACAGCCTCCCCCTGCACTCACAGCTCATCTCCGAGTGAGATACCCCCTCCCCCTGCGCTCACTGCTGATCTCCGGGTGAGATACTCCCCCTGCACTCACAGCTCATCTCCAAGTGAGATAACCCCTCCCCCTGCCCTCACAGCTCATCTCCGAGTGAGAAACTCCCCTGCCCTCACAGCTCATCTCTGAGTGAGATAAACCCTTTCCCTGTGCTCACTGCTGATCTCCGGGTGAGATACCCCCTCCCCCTGCACTCACAGATCATCTCCGGGTGAGATACCCCCTCTCCCTGCGCTCACTGCTGATCTCCGGGTGAGATACCCCCTCCCCCTGCACTCACAGATCATCTCCGGGTGTGATACCCCCTCCCCATGCGCTCACTGCTGATCTCCGGGTAAGAAACAGCCTCCTCCTGCACTCACAGCTCATCTCCGAGTGAGATACCCCCTCCTCCTGCGCTCACTGCTGATCTCCGGGTGAGACACAACCTCCCCCTGCACTCACAGCTCATCTCCGAGTAAGATACCCCCTCCCCCTGCGCTCACTGCTGATCTCCGGGTGAGATACCCCCTCCCCCTGCGCTCACTGCTGATCTCTGGGTGAGATACCCCCTCTCCCTGCACTCACAGCTCATCTCCGAGTGAGATACCCCCCTCTCCCTGCGCTCACTGCTGATCTCCGGGTGAGATACCCCCTCCTCTTGCACTCACAGCTCATCTCCGAGTGAGATACCCCCCTCTCCCTGCGCTCACTGCTGATCTCCGGGTGAGACACAGCCTCCCCCTGCACTCACAGCTCATCTCCGAGTGAGATACCCCCTCCCCCTGCGCTCACTGCTGATCTCCGGGTGAGATACTCCCCCTGCACTCACAGCTCATCTCCAAGTGAGATAACCCCTCCCCCTGCGCTCACTGCTTTTCTCCGAGTGAGATACCCCCTCCCCCTGCACTCACAGATCATCTCCGGGTGAGATACCCCCTCTCCCTGCGCTCACTGCTGATCTCCGGGTGAGACACAGCCTCCCCCGGCACTCACAGATCATCTCCGAGTGAGATACCCCCCTCCCCCTGCGCTCACTGCTTTTCTCCGAGTAAGATACCCCCTCACCCTGCACTCACAGATCATCTCCGGGTGAGATACCCCCTCTCCCTGCGCTCACTGCTGATCTCCGGGTGAGACACAGCCTCCCCCTGCATTCACAGATCATCTCCGGGTGAGATACCCCCTCTTCCTGCGCTCACTGCTGATCTCCGGGTGAGACACAGCCTCCCCCTGCACTCACAGCTCATCTCCGAGTGAGATACCCCCTCCCCCTGCGCTCAATGCTGATCTCCGGGTGAGACACAGCCTCCCCCTGCACTCACAGCTCATCTCCGAGTAAGATACCCCCTCCCCCTGCGCTCACTGCTGATCTCCGGGTGAGATACCCCCTCCCCCTGCGCTGACTGCTGATCTCTGGGTGAGATACCCCCTCTCCCTGCACTCACAGCTCATCTCCGAGTGAGATACCCCCCTCTCCCTGCGCTCACTGCTGATCTCCGGGTGAGATACCCCCTCCCCTTGCACTCACAGCTCATCTCCGAGTGAGATACCCCCCTTTCCCTGCGCTCACTGCTGATCTCCGGGTGAGACACAGCTTCCCCCTGCACTCACAGCTCATCTCCGAGTGAGATACCCCCTCCCCCTGCGCTCACTGCTGATCTTCGGGTGAGATACTCCCCCTGCACTCACAGCTCATCTCCAAGTGAGATACCCCCTCCCCCTGCGCTCACTGCTTTTCTCCGAGTGAGATACCCCCTCCCCCTGCACTCACAGATCATCTCCGGGTGAGATACCCCCTCTCCCTGCGCTCACTGCTGATCTCCGGGTGAGACACAGCCTCCCCCGGCACTCACAGATCATCTCCGAGTGAGATACCCCCCTCCCCCTGCGCTCACTGCTTTTCTCCGAGTGAGATACCCCCTCCCCCTGCACTCACAGATCATCTCCGGGTGAGATACCCCCTCTCCCTGCGCTCACTGCTGATCTCCGGGTGAGACACAGCCTCCCCCTGCATTCACAGATCATCTCCGGGTGAGATACCCCCTCTTCCTGCGCTCACTGCTGATCTCCGGGTGAGACACAGCCTCCCCCTGCACTCACAGCTCATCTCCGAGTGAGATACCCCCTCCCCCTGCGCTCACTGCTGATCTCCGGGTGAGACACAGCCTCCCCCTGCACTCACAGCTCATCTCCAAGTGAGATATCCCCCTCTCCCTGCTCTCACTGCTGATCTCCGGGTGAGACACAGCCTCGCCTCCCCCTGCACTCACAGCTCATCTCCGAGTGAGATACCCCCTCCCCCTGCACTCACTGCTGATCTCTAGGTGAGATACTCCCCCTGCACTCACAGCTCATCTCCGAGTGAGATACCCCCACCCCCTGCACTCACAGCTGATCTCCGGGTGAGATACTCCCCCTGCACTCACAGCTCATCTCCGGGTGAGATACCCCCTCCCCTTGCACTCACAGCTCATCTCCGAGTGAGATACCCCCTCCCCCTGCGCTCACTGCTGATCTCCGGGTGAGATACTCCCCCTGCACTCACAGCTCATCTCCAAGTGAGATACCCCCTCCCCCTGCGCTCACTGCTTTTCTCCGAGTGAGATACCCCCTCCCCCTGCACTCACAGATCATCTCCGGGTGAGATACCCCCTCTCCCTGCGCTCACTGCTGATCTCCGGGTGAGACACAGCCTCCCCCTGCATTCACAGATCATCTCCGGGTGAGATACCCCCTCCCCCTGCGCTCACTGCTGATCTCTAGGTGAGATACTCCCCCTGCACTCACAGCTCATCTCCGAGTGAGATACCCTCTCCCCCTGCACTCACAGCTGATCTCTGGGTGAGATACCCCCTCCCCCTGCACTCACAGCTGATCTCTGGGTGAGATACCCCCTCCCCCTGCACTCACAGATCATCTCTGAGTGAGATACCCCCTCCCCCTGCGCTCACTGCTGATCTCTAGGTGAGATACTCCCCCTGCACTCACTGCTGATCTCTAGGTGAGATACCCCCTCCCCCTGCGCTCACTGCTGATCTCTAGGTGAGATACTCCCCCTGCACTCACTGCTGATCTCTAGGTGAGATACCCCCTCCCCCTGCGCTCACTGCTGATCTCTAGGTGAGATACTCCCCCTGCGCTCACTGCTGATCTCCGAGTGAGATACCCCCTCCCCCTGTGCTCACAGCTCAGCTCTGGGTGAGATCATCTGCTTCGCAGACTAAGTATGGGAAGTGTTTCCCTGCTATCGGGCTCTCAAGTCTGTGAAGCAGATGATCTCACCCGGAGATGAGCTGTGAGCGCAGGGGGAGAGGGTGTCTAACCTGGAGATGAGCTATGAGCTGTGAGCACAATGGGAGGGAGTATCTCACCTGGAGATCATCTGTGAACACAGGGGGGAGGTATCTCACCCGGAGATCAGCTATGAGCACAGGGGGAGAGGGTGTCTAACCTGGAGATGAGCTATGAGCTGTGAGCACAATGGGAGGGAGTATCTCACCTGGAGATCATCTGTGAACACAGGGGGGAGGTATCTCACCTGTTGATCAGCTGTGAGTGCAGGGGGAGGGAGTGTCTCACCCCGAGATCAGCTATGAAGCAGGGGGAGGAGGTGTCCCACCTGGAGATCAGCTATGAGCACAGGGGGAGGGGGTGAATGACAGACACTCTGTGTTTACAGCAGGGAGCCTTGTGACAAAGAATACATTGTGCATAACAATAGAGAACAAATGGAAGTCAGCTCACCCTCCAGGATTTCAGTGTGTTGAAGCCAGGAACAACGTGTGGTCACACTTGGAATCAATGCAAAAAAGAAGTGAAAAATTCCATTAAGTCAAATTCCATTCAGCTAATATGTTACTTTAGACCCAAATTTTAGCCTGCACAATTTATTATGTAATTTCTCCTAAACGCAGCATTGCCCCATACATAGCAGACACTAATATTTTCTAGCTATATACAGTACATGGCATTAACCCCTTAAGCCCCGGAGCATTTTTCGTTTTTGCATTTTCGTTTTTGCTCCCCTTGTTCCCAGAGCCATAGCGTTTTTATTTTTTGGTCAATATGGCCATGTGAGGGCTTATTTTTTGCGGGACGAGTTGTACTTTTCAACGCCATTACTAGTTTTATCATATCCTGTACGGGAAAATGGGAAAAAAATTCCAAGTGCGGTAAAATTGCAAAAAACGTGCAATACCACAGTTGTTTTTTATTTATTTTTTTTACCATGTTCACTGAATGCTAAAACTGACTTGCCCTTCTTATTCTACAGGTCATTACGAGTTCATAGACACCAAACATGTATAGGTTCTTTTATATTTAAGTGGTGGAAAAAAATTCCAAAATTTGGTAAAAAAATAAAATAAAAAAATAGCGCCATTTTCTAAGACCCGTAGCGTCTCCATTTTTCGTGATCTGGGGCTGGTTGATGGCTTATTTTTTGCGTGCCAGGCTGACGTTTTTATTGATAACATTTGGGGTAGATCCGATGTTTTGATCGCCCTTTATTGCATTTTATTGCAATTTTGCGGCGACCAAAAAACGTAATTCTGGCGTTTAGAATTTTTTTCTCGCTACGCCGTTTACCGATCGGAATAATTCTTTTTTTATATTGATAGATCGAGCGATTCTGAACGCGGCGATACCAAATATGTGTATGTGGGTTTTTTTTATATATATTTTATTTTGAATGGGGCGAAAGGGGGGTGATTTAAACTTTTATATTTTTTTATTTTTTTTAATATTTTTAAAAACTTTTTTTTTTTACTTTTTGCATACTTCTATAGTCTCCATAGGAGACTAGAAGCAGCAACTGTCCGATCGCCTCTGCTACATACAAGGGACGAGCAGGTCCCCTGCATGCAGCAGAAATGGTCCTGTGCTATGAGCGCCGACCACTAGGTGGCGCTCATAGCGACAAGATCATGACAACCACAGGCGTCTGCTGCAGACCCTGGGTTGTCATGCACGCCCATCGGCGACCCGCGATCACGTGACGGGGTTACCAGTGGGCGGGGCTTATGACGCGCTACCCGGAAGCGCGCGTTAAATGCTGCTGTCGGAGATTGACAGCAGCATTTAACATGTTAACAGCCGCGGGTGGATCGCGATTCCACCCGCGGCTGTTGCGGGCACATGTCAGCTGTAAGAATCAGCTGACATGTGCTCCGTTCAGTGAAGGCTCAGCGCAGCAGCCCTCACTGAACGGGGGGTACACAAATATGCGTACTAATACGTCCCCGGTAAGTAAGGGGTTAAGGGTAAACAAAGCGGTTGTGCCACCATAAAGAATACAGTTAACCAACCAGAAAAGGTGGAAATAAATAGTTTTGTAATTTACAGTGATTCAAAATTATGCTTCATTCAAAAGTTACCAAGCTTTTACTTTTATGAATGCTGCTCTCTGGCGCCACCTGGTGTTATTCCCCTACATCCTGGTAGTGGGTGATCAGCTGGTCGGGTTTGGGCAGTTCCTGTCATAACAGCTTCCAACCGGCAGTCTGCACAATGTATTGCAAGAAAAGAAATGAAAAATTCCATCTCCAAAAAAGTTGTATTAAAAAATTCCAAGTTGTTATTACATCATTTTAACATCTGATGAGGTCACAAGGTACATGGGGATTCACATAGCAATTCGTTTCCAAAGCCAACCAGCTTTCTTTGTCAAGCTACTATGACATGATTCTGTGATCTTTTAAATATTTCCGAAACCAATTACAAGTAATACACCAATTACATGACCAATGAGATCACACCCATTACATGACCAATGAGACAAATACATAGAAAGTTACATATCAAATACACTGCTCATAAAATAAAGGGAACACTTAAACAACAGAATATAACTCCAAGTAAATGAAACTTCTGTGAAATCAAACTGTCCACTTAGGAAGCAACACTGATTAACAATCAATTTCACATGCTGTTGTGCAAATGGAATAGACAATAGATGGAAATGATTGGCAATTTTCAAGACACCCTCAATAAAGGAGTGGTTCTGCAGGTGGGGAGCACAGACCATATCTCAGTACCAATGCTTTCTGGCTGATGTTTTGGTCACTTTTGAATGTTGGTTGTACTTTCATACTTGTGGTAGCATGAGACGGACTCGACAACCCACAGAAGTTGCTCAGGTAGTGCAGCTCATTCTGGATGGCACATCAATGCAAGCTGTGGCAAGAAGGTTTGCTGTGTCTGTCACCGTACTGTCCAGAGGCTGGAGGCACTACCAGGAGACAGGCCAGTACAAAAGTAGACGTGGAGAGGGCTGTAGGAGGGCAACAACCCAGCAGCAGGACCTCTACCTCCGTCTTTGTGCAAGGAGGAACAGGAGGAGCACTGCCAGAGCCGTGCAAAATGACCTCCAGCAGGTCACAAATGTGCATGTGTCTGCACAATCAGTTGGAAACCGACTCCATGAGGGTGGTATGAGGGTCTGACGTCCACAGATGGGGGTTGTGCTCACAGCCCAACACCGTGCAGGACGCTTGGCATTTGCCACATAACACCAGGATTGGCAAAGTCGCCACTGGCACCCTGGGCCTACTTCTGAGGCATCTGTCTGTACAATGAAAGTTTCCTTGAAGTTGGGGCTGATGAGGACCGGCTGTCCACACAGGGCCAACTTCATGGACTGAAAGGCTTCTTCTGCCTGAAGGTTCCACTGAACCATTAGTGATTTTTTTCCTTTCAAGAGATCGGTCAGGGCCGCCGTTCTCCCAGGAAAATTAGGTATAAACCGGCGGTAATACCCAAGGATGTTAAGGAACGCCCTCACCTGCTGTGTATTTGACGGTTTAGGCCAATTTTTTATGGCCTCAACTTTATTGATTTGGGGCTTGATAACTCCTCGGCCAATCGCATACCCCAAATATCGGGCTTCCTCTAGCCCTATCGCACATTTTTTCGGGTTTGCCGTTAACTCAGCGACTCTGAGAGAATCCAGCACTGCTTGTACCTGGGATAGATGCGTATGCCAGTCGGTGCTAAAGATGATAATATCATCTAGATATGCGGAGGCGTACTCCTGATGAGACTTGAGCACTATTTCCATCAACCTCTGGAATGTAGCCAGGGCCCCATGTAACCCAAAAGGTAAGACCGCATAGTGATATAGACCCTCCGGAGTTATGAAGGCGGTCTTTTCCTCCGCTGATTTCGTGAGAGGTACCTGCCAGTAACCCTTGGTGAGATCGAGCGTGGTAAAGTACTGGGCCTACCCCAGTCTCTCAATCAGCTCATCCACCCTGGGCATTGGATAAAGGTCAAACTTCGACACTTAATTTAGTTTTCGGAAATCGTTACGGAAGCGTAACGATCCGTCTGGTTTCGTAATCAGTACAATGGGGCTAGCCCACTCTGTCATTTCTCGATGACGCCTAACTGGAGCATCTGTTTTACCTCAGCCGTGATGGCTTGCCTCCGGACTTTGGGTACCCGGTGCGATCTCTTTCGCACCCTTACCCCAGGTTCGGTGACAATGTCATGTTGGAAAACTGTAGTCCTACCCGGTAGCTCTGAGAACACGTTGGTATTCTGCTGCACCAGTGAGCGAGCCGCCCGTCGCTGCTGTTTAGTGAGAGCATCACTTATCCTGACCTCTCCCCCGGACGCATCCCTGGCTGAAGGTAGAGAACTCTCTGGTGATATGCCCGGAGTGATGTCTGTAACTAACCACTCTCGATCTTTCTAAGGTTTTCGCAGGTTTACATAATAAAGCTGCTCCCGTTTCCTCCTTCCAGGCTGATACACCTGGTAATTTACCTCCCCCACCTTTTCTCGAACCTCATATGGCCCTTGCCACTTGGCCATGAGCTTACTCTCGGCTGTGGGTACAAGTACTAACACCTGATCGCCCTTGTTAAAAGACCTGACTCTGGCTCTTTTATTATATGTGCGCCTCTGGGCTGCCTGGGCATCTAACAAATGTTCTTTCACGATGTCCATGACCGCCGCGATCCGGTCCTGCATGCTAGCCACGTGTTCAGTTATACTCCTATGTTGAGTCGGCTCTTGTTCCCACGTCTCTTTGGCTACGTCCAACAGACCTCTAGGGTGTCTGCCGTACAATAACTCAAAGGGAGAGAACCCTGTGGAAGCCTGGGGTACCTCACGGATGGCGAACATCAAATAGGGTAGCAACATGTCCCAATCCCTTCCGTCCTTAGAAACCACCTTTTTTAACATGAACTTGGCTACTTTGAAGAACCTAGAATATAAGACATATTTTCAGTTGTTTCACACTTTTTTGTTAAGTATATAATTCCACATGTGTTAATTCATAGTTTTGATGCCTTCAGTGTGAATGTACAATTTTCATAGTCATGAAAATACAGAAAAATCTTTAAATGGGAAGGTGTGTCCAAACTTTTGGTCTGTACTGTATATATAATGTATATATATATTATTTTTTCACCCTTACTAATAAGTGTTTCATTACTATACAGAGGAAGATTCTGAGGGAGATGATGCTTCACCTATAGGTATGTACTGCACAATACCATTCCATGTTTCTTAACCCTGTCTCGTGTAAATCAGCCTTAAACTTCCTGACAGCCCCATTTTTCAAGTCTGATACGTCACTTTCTGTGGTAATAACTTTAAAATGCTTCTGTCAGTGATTCTGAGATTGTGATTTTGTTGTTGTAAAACATTTTACCTGTTACTACCGGTAAATTCAGATCTGTTGTTTTGTCTTTATTCATGAAAATATTCCAAATTTTCTGAAGATTTTGAAAAATGTGCAATCTTTAAACTTGTATACCCTTAATGACATGTATATAGTGTAAGATGGCTGACGGACAGGTCCTTGAGGGGAAATATGTATCATCGAGGTTGGTAGCTTCGGTGATGTAAACCCGAGAAAGCATGCTCCAGCACTTATACTGCTGACAGGGTTAATAGGGCGTATCAGGCCGGTTTTAAGAGCAGTCATAAAAAATGGGTGGGAATGGCTGCCCACATATCCCCACCTCTGGAGCGTGGTTTGGTAAATAAAATAGAGACCAAATGTCTCATTCAGTGTCTGTGTCTGGAGACCTGTGGATCTCCAAGGCGTTAGTCTGTACTAAGGATTGGACACTGACCTGAGCAGGCGAACCTGCAACATTGTGTGGACATTTTACTTTGTGCTTCCACTTTGTGCCGGAAAAGGCTGTTTTTGTTTATGCTGTCTGAATAAACCAGTTTGGATTTCAATGAAAATGCTTCCTGTGTCTACCTCAACCGCAGACGAGTGAGTATTAAACCCTACAATTGGTGCTAGAAGCACAGTCACAAATCCCAAGGGGCAGTGTGACTGCTACAGGAAACCGTTTAAGTCTTGGGTGAGGGCCGTCAGCCAGTAGGGGACGTCTGGCATCATGGAGGAGCTGATAAAGCAACTTGTGCAGGCTAATCTCCGGCAGCATCAACAGCAGTAGTGGCAGCAACAGCAGTACAAGCAGCAGATAAACCTCCTAGCCGAGTTAACCCATGGCAGTTCAATCGCCCCACCCCCAAGTCTAAGTGATGACTCACTTGCCAGGAAGACGTTAAGAAGAGCCATACAAAAGATGATCCCGGGTGATGAGGACGAGGCGTTCCTGACAATTTTTGAGAGGGTGGCGGAGCGAGAGATATTGCCTCCAGAGCAGTGGGCGGAGGTTCTGGCATCATATTTAACAGGGCAACAGCAGAAGGCCTATTATGACTTGGCCTTGCAAGATGCAAAAGAGTACACCAAGTTGAAGACTGAGATTTTGACGTGCTTAGGAGTGACTCTGACTGACATGATGCGGGTGTACCACTGGGCCTATTGCAGTGACAAATCTTCCCGGTCCCAAATGTTTTACCTCCTACACTTGGTCCAAAAGTGGTTGCAACCGGAATCTTCCTCTCCAGCACAGTTAGTGGCGAGGATTGTGATGGACAGGTTCATACACTCCCTTCCAAGGCTGGTGCAATCCTGGGTTGCCCAGGGAGATCCCCATAATGCCAATGACCTTGTGAGGTTGGTAGAAAGGTACCAGGCGGTCAAGAGTGCTTTGGGGAAGTAAGGGGTGGGAGCATCTCCATACTGTGGTTCCCAACAGGGGGGATGGACACCCAAAAGAGGGGAACTAGAACCACATCTGGGGGGGCGTCCTAGAGTTCAGGAGGGGTCTGAGTTGCTACCAAAGGCCCCATCCAATAACTTAATTTGTTGGCAATGTCACACCCCGGGTCTAATAGTGACCTGTTGCCCTATGACCAACGAGCCAGTAGACTGCAGCACAGGACGGCGCTACTTTGCATATCCTGCCTGCAGTGCTGTCCCTCCACGAGGTGTGGGACCGCAGGCATGCCCCGTGTCAGTGAATGGAGCGCAAATGACTGGTCTGTTCGATTCTGGGAGTTTGGTAACCCTAGTAGGGCCATAATTCCTCATCGTCTGATTCTGCAGAAAAAGGTGGACATCTGCTGTATCCATTGAGACGCTAAGGACTACCCTGTGGTCCTAGTGGTCATAGGCACAAACTGTAGCACTGAGTCCCATGAGGTGGGCATAGTCAAGGACCTGTTGCACCCTGTTATAATAGGGCAGGACTTTGCCTTGTTTTGGGACTTGTGGGAAAAAGGGAGGAAGCCGGGTTGCCCAGACCACAACCAGGTCGCTCCTAAAGAAACCTCGTCGCAGGCCGCAACCGACAGTTTTCCCTTTCATGTGCTTGTTGGGGGTGAGGATGAGGCAGCATCCCTGAGCTGGAGGTGGGGAAACTTTGGAAACGCCCAGCTCAGGGACTGAACTCTAAAAGGTGTGTTTAATAATGTCACTGTTCTGAATGGTGTTGCTCAAGAGTCTATGGCTGATACCTGATATCCGTACTTTGCTGGAATTGAGGAGTTAATATGACAGGTCACGAAGCTCAGAAGAGAGGTAATCGATCAGTTACTAGTGCCAGGGTCGTACAGACGCAGGGTGTTAGATATGGCCAATGCACATGTCTTAGGTGGTCATCTGGAGGTAGAAAAAACCCAGGAAAGAATCTTCCAGAGGGTCTACTGTCCCAGTTGTCACCGAGAGATTGTGAATTACTGTAGGTCCTGTCACACCTATCAGCTGACCTCCCCTGTGGCTCACTTCCGTAGCCCTTTAGTGCCACTACCTGTCATTGAGGTCCCAATCGATCGCATCACCATGGATCTAGTGGGACCCCTGGTCAAGTCCGCCAGAGCACATCAGTATATCTTGGTGGTACTGGACAACGCTACATGTTACCCGGAGGCTGTACCACCACGAAACTCCTCTGCCAAGTGCATAGTCCAGGAGCTAGTGTTACAACTCTCCTGTTAGGTTTTTTTTAGTTTGCTGGTCACATGACCATTTTTGCCTATTTAATCCGGCTCCACCCTCCTGGCTTTGCTGGACTTCATTTGTATTTACTACTGTTGAGCTAGCTTGTTGCTCTGTTGCCGTTCTTTGTTAGTTTTGCTAGGTCTTCTGACCCCTTTGCCTTTTTGTTGTGTGTTTGTCTTTGACTGCTACTATTTCTGCTAGGAGGTGTCCAACTTTTCCCAGTCCCTAGATCTTGTAGGGATCCCTCCCTCACATCTATAGGTCTGCGTTCAGACTAGCCGAGGACTTTAGCGGGTCTGATCGCAGGATCAGGTTCCCCGTTACGTCGTAGGGATCTAGTTTAGTTCTATTGTAGGGACAGATCTCCTCTCTTTCCTTAGTCTCTGTAGCAGATCATAACAGTAAGTCCAGCCATAAAAGAAAAAAAAAAAAAAAATTTTCTCTAAGGAAAGACCTCCAGTTTTCCATCATGGTCTCGGTGCAAGATTTTTCTCAACGCTTGCAGGGACTCTCTCTGGAGGTGACCAAGCTCCAACAACACGTGAGTAGCTGTTCTGGAGCGCATTTTGTGGAACCAAAGGTACGTCTGCCTGATCTATTTTTTGGCGAACAACAAGATTTTTTTTCTTTTAAAAATGCTTGTCTTATATATTTTCATTTGAGACCCGGATCCTCTGGTGATGAATCACAGCGCATAGGGATCATAATGTCACTTTTGCGCAAAGATCCTCAGGGATGGGCCTTCTCTCTCCATTCTAGTGATCCGTGCTTTAGATCAGTGGATAGTTTTTTTTCTGCTTTGGGTTTGTTGTACGATGATCCTGATCGTGTCTCATCTGCTGAGTCTGAATTAAGACGTTTGAGGCAGGGATCAGGTAATGTGGAAAAATATTGTTCTCACTTCCGTCGGTGGTCTGCCCAGGTGGGGTGGAACGATTCTGCTTTGAAAAGCTTGTTTCTTGCAGGGCTATGTGAAAGGGTAAAGGATTTACTGATTGCTTATCCCACACCTGGAAACTTGCAGGAGGCAATGCAATTAGCTATACGGGTGGACAGGAGACTGCGTGAAAGGGTTAATGAGAGCAAATCCTCTGCTATGTCAGCTCCGAGTCCTGAGAGGGTCTGTGCTGACAATGGAGAGCCGATGGAGATTGGGGCGATGACACCCCGCTCTCAGGAAAAAGACCGCAGGCTTTCTGAAGGCTTGTGTTTCTATTGCGGAAATTCTGGTCATTTTATTAAGAGCTGTGTACTTCGTAAGAAGAAAGAAAAAAAAAAGGTCAGTCATGCTCGTATTGCCTGTTTAAATTCTAAGGGAGTATTCCTATCTGCCACTACTGCTGCTCAGGATGAATTAATTGAATTTCGGGTATTTGTGGATTGTGGATCTACTCTAAATGTGATTGATGGGGGATTCTTGGAAAAACTTAGATTAGAACCTAAAACTTTGTCATCCCCTATTGCTGTGGTTTCTGTCGATGGCTCTCCCTTGAAGAGTGTTACTCACAAGGTCTGTGAATTTCCCCTCACTATTAATGGTATTCATCAAGAGAATTTGGATTTGGTGGTATTGGATAATTTGCCTTCTCCAGTAATATTGGGGTTACCCTGGTTAAAATTGCACAATCCTGTACTGGATTGGTCTACCAATGAAATTAAGTCCTGGAGCCCTAAGTGTTATGACAAGTGTTGTAACGGGCGCATTGCTGCTGTGGATAGAGGGGAATTGCCTGTACCTATTCAGGATTTTTGGAGAGTTTTTTCTGAGGAGGAGTCGCAGGTTTTGCCTCCCCCTAGAGACTATGATTGTACCATTGAATTTGTCCCTGGCGCGACTCTTCCTAAGAGTCGTTTATTTAATCTTACTATTCCTGAGAGAAAGGCTTTGGAAGAATACATACAGACAAGCTTGGCTGCCGGTCACATTAGGCCTTCCAAGTCTCCTGTGGCTGTTGGATTTTTTTTTGTAAAAAAAAAAGATGGCGGTTTACGTCCTTGTCTGGACTTTTGTGAGATTAATAAAATTACTGTACGCAATCCTTACCCACTGCCATTGATTCCTGATTTATTTAACCAGTTAGTGGGGGCCAAGTGGTTCTCTAAAATTGATCTCCGGGGGGCATACAATTTGTTGCGCATGAAGGAGGGTGATGAATGGAAGACTGCTTTTAACACTCCTGTGGGTCATTTTGAGAATCTGGTTATGCCTTTTGGTCTCACCAATGCTCCAGCATTTTTTCAGAATCTTATCAATGATATCCTTAGACCTTTAATCGGCAAAAATGTGGTTGTGTATTTGGATGACATTTTGATTTATTCGCCGGATCTGGAGTCTCATTGGCAGAGCGTATGTGAGGTATTACAGTTATTAATGGACAATTCGCTTTTTGCTAAGCTGGAGAAATGTGAGTTCGCTGTACAGAGAATTAGTTTTTTGGGCTACATTATCTCCAGTGAAGGTTTTGAGATGGACCCGGTTAAAGTTCAAGCTGTGCAGGAATGGCCTAGGCCTATTGGTTTCAAATCGATACAGAGGTTTTTGGGTTTCGCCAATTATTACAGAAAATTCATAAAAAATTTTTCTATTATTGTCAAACCGCTGACCGATCTCACCAGGAAAGGTGCTAATGCGGTTCAGTGGACTTCTGAGGCCATTGAAGCTTTTGTGTTTCTAAAGGAGAGGTTCACCTCTGCTCCCATCCTTATGCAGCCTGATGTGACTAAGCCGTTTTTGGTTGAGGTTGATGCTTCTTCGGTGGGGGTCGGTGCGGTGTTGTCTCAGGAAAACAAGGATGGAGTACATCCCTGTGCCTTTTTTTCAAAAAAATTTTCCGAGACTGAACTTAATTACGATATTGGTAATCGGGAATTGCTGGCGATTAAACTCGCATTTGAACACTGGCGTCATCTCTTGGAAGGTGCTGAATTTCCCATTCAGGTTTTCACTGATCATAAAAATCTGATCTATCTTGATGCTGCCAAGCGCTTGAATGCCCGTCAGGCTAGGTGGGCACTTTTTTTCTCGCGGTTTAATTTTTCCGTTACTTACATCCCGGGTACCAAGAATGTTAAAGCGGATGCTTTGTCTCGCAGCTTTTCTCCCATGGTCGGTGTTGAGGAGGAAGAGGAGACCATTTTACAAGAAGGTGTTGTGATTGCTGCTTTGGACTCCGTTTTGGAGGATGAGATTCTTAAAGCACAGGAGAATGCCCCATCTAACACTCCCCATGGGAGGTTGTTTGTGCCTAGGACCTTTAGGAGAGATTTGTTTGTTGAGTGTCATGAGTCTCGGTTGGCAGGTCATCCAGGAATTTCTGAGACCAAGAGACTTGTGGGTCGCAGTTTTTGGTGGCCTGGATGGCAGAAGGAAGTCATTAAGTGGGTGCGCCAATGTACTGTGTGTGCAAGATCCAAGTCTTCGCATGCTCCTGCTGCGGGGTTGCTTTGCCCTCTGGAGGTTCCTAGTGCACCTTGGACACATCTGGCTATGGACTTTATTACTGACCTTCCTCCCTCTGAAGGTTTCACGGTCATCTGGGTGGTCGTGGACCGTTTTAGCAAGATGTGTCACTTGGTTCCCTTCATCAAACTGCCTTGCGCTAAGACACTCGCCAAGGCCTTTGTCAAGGAAATTGTCAGACTACATGGTGTTCCTACTGACATTGTTTCTGATAGGGGACCTCAGTTCGTGGCTCGTTTTTGGCGTGCCTTTTGTGACAGGTTGGGAGTTCATTTGTCGTTTTCATCCGGATATCATCCTGAGTCTAATGGCCAGACAGAAAGGAAGAACCAGGATGTTGAGCAGTTCTTGCGTTGTTTTGTGGCAGACAATCAAGAGGGGTGGTCTGAGTTTCTGCCACTTGCTGAATTTGCTCTTAACAACCATACATCCTCTTCTGCTGGGTGTTCGCCTTTTTTTTGTTGTTCTGGGAGACATCCGTCTTTTTGGTCATTCTCCAAATTGGTTTCGGCTGTGCCTGAGGAGGAGAGTTTTTCCTGTGATTTGGAGAGAGTTTGGACGGATGTGCGTGGTAATCTTCAGGAGGCTAACAAAAAATCTAAGAGGTACTTTGATAGGAAACGGCAAGAGGTTTTGTTTGCTGTTGGTGACATGGTTTGGTTGTCCTCTAAGAATCTGCGATTGAGGATTCCTTCTAAAAAATTGGGTCCCAAGTTCGTAGGGCCCTTTAATGTACTGCAGATAGTTAGCCAATCTGCTGTTAGGCTGGAGGTTCCTACGTCCTGGAGGATTAATCCGGTGTTTCATGTTTCTCTGTTGAAAAAAGCTGATGTGTCGGATGGTGATGCCTCTGTCACTGTTCCTCCTGTGGTGGAGGACGGGGAATATGAAATTTCCCGCATCCTAAATTCTAGACGGTATAGAGGGAGTTTGCAGTATCTCGTCGCTTGGAAGAGTTTCGGACCTGAGGATAACTCATGGGTGAGGGCGGATGATGTTTCTGCTTCCAGACTTGTCCGAGCGTTTCACAGGAGGTTTCCTGGTAAGCCTGGGCCTAGGGGATCCGGAGGATCCTCTTAGAAGAGGGGGTACTGTTACAACTCTCCTGTTAGTTTTTTTTAGTTTGCTGGTCACATGACCATTTTTGCCTATTTAATCCGGCCCCGCCCTCCTGGCTTTGCTGGACTTCATTTGTATTTACTACTGTTGAGCTAGCTTGTTGCTCTGTTGCCGTTCTCTGTTAGTTTTGCTAGGTCTTCTGACCCCTATGCCTTTTTGTTGTGTGTTTGTCTTTGACTGCTACTATTTCTGCTAGGAGGTGTCCAACTTTTCCCAGTCCCTAGATCTTGTAGGGATCCCTCCCTCACATCTATAGGCCTGCGTTCAGACTAGCCGAGGACTTTAGCGGGTCTGATCGCAGGATCAGGTTCCCCGTTACATCGTAGGGATCTAGTTTAGTTCTATTGTAGGGACAGATCTCCTCTCTTTCCTTAGTCTCTGTAGCAGATCATAACAGCTAGTCCACGTCTTTTCTAGAATGGGGTTGCGTAAGGAGATCCTAACGGACCAAGGGACCCCATTTATGTCAAGGGGGATGAGGGAGTTGTGAAAAATCCTGCAAATCACACAACTCAGGACCTCAGTCTACCACCCCCAGACAGACGGCTTAGTGGAGAGGTTTAATAAAACCTTGAAGGCCATGTTGAAGAAGGTCGTTGAGAAAGACGGTCGGGACTGGGACTGTCTACTGCCGTACCTTCTGTTTTCTATTAGAGAAGTCCCACAGGCCTCTACTGGCTTCTCCCCATTTGAGCTGTTATATAGCTGACAGCCCCTTGGACTCCTGGATGTAGCAAAGGAGGGTCTACACCCTACAGGATTGTAATGGAACATGTGGCCCAGATGCAAGAGAGGATTGCTGAGGTGATGCCTATTGTGAAAGAACACCTCCTCAAAGCACAAGAGGCACAGTCAAGGGTGTACTAAAGATCGGTGAGGGTGAGACACTTCCACCTTGGCAATTGGGTACTAGTGCCTACGGTGGAGAGCAAATTCCTGACCAAGTGGCAGGGCCCCTATGAAGTTCTTGAAAAGCTTGGCAATGTCAACTATAGAGTCCACTAACCAGGGAAAAGGAAGCCCTACCAGGTGTACCACGTCAACCTGATCAAGCCAAATGACATAGGGAGTTTGTGGAAGCTCCTGTTTGGTGGCGAAGACCAAAGCCCACGTGGAGGAAGTCAAGCTGGCAAAGTTGCTGTCACATGCCCAGAAGCCACAGTGCTGAGAGTTGCTACAGCGGAACTGAGACCTGTTCTCAAAACTACCAGGGTGTACTCGGATCATAGAGCATGAGTTTCTTCCGGGTCATCATGTCCAAGTAAATATGAAGCCGTATCGGATTCCTGAAGCCCACCGAGAGGTAATTGCAAAAGAGGTGAAGCGGATGCTGAGCATGGGAGTCATTGAGGAGTCCAGGAGTGGCTGGTCCAGTCCCAAAGTCTTAGTGCCAAAACCAGATAGAGAATGGCAGTTTTGCAATGACTATAGGAAACTCAACAAAGTCTTGAAGTTTGACACCTACCCAATGCCCAGTGTAGATGAACTGTTTGAAAGATTGGGGCCAGCCAGGTATATTATCACCCTTGACCTCACTAAAGGAATTGGCAAATACCCATGTCCCAAGATGCCAAGGAGAAGACGGTCTTCTCAACGCCAGATGGTTGATTCTACTTCACAAGGATGTCGTTTGGGTTGCAAGAAGCCCTGGCTACCTTCCAGAGGACCATGGACTTGATTCCAGCTCCCCACAAGAAGTATGCAGCAGTCTACTTGGATGACATCGTGATCTATAGCCAGGATTGGGGAAGCCATCTGAGCAAAGTCCAGGCGATACTTGATTCTTTAAAGAAGGCAGGGTTTTCTATAAACCTGAAGAAATGTGCCATGGGCATTGAAGAAACCAAATACTTGGGTTATGTCGTAGGGAGAGGTGAAATAAAGCCCCAAATAAAGTCGACGTGATCAAGAGTTGGCCACAACCCCTCTCAGGGAAACAGGTCAAAGCGTTCCTAGGCATCGTGGGCTATTACCGCCGGTTCATCCCTAACTTCGTCATGATAGCGGCCCCTTTGACAGACCTCCTTACAGGGACAAAGTCGGTTATGGCTAAGTAATCTCCAGAAGCTGAGACTGCCTTCGCGGAACTGAAGGTAGCTCTGTGTAAACAGACAGTTATGGTGGCACCGGATTTCTCAAATAAGTTTGTGGTCCAGACAGACATGTCAGATGTCGGGCTGGGTGCTGTCCTATCACAAGAAGTGAACGGGGAAGAGCATCCCATAATGTATTTAAGTCAGAATGTGACATCCTGTGGGAAGAATTACTCCATTGTGGAAAAGGCCATCAAGTGGGTGTTGGACACTTCAAGATACTACCTCTTAGGCAGGAAGTTCAGGCTAGTGTCAGACCATGCCCCACTAAGGTGGATGAGGGACAAGAAGGGGAACGATGCCGGAGTGACCAGATGGTCCCTAGCCCTTCAGGATTTTAGCTTCCATGCAGAGCATAGGCCCGGGAAACTGCATGGCAATGCTGATGCACTGTCGAGGGTCCACTGCTTGATAGCGTGTCGGGGTGGCGACGCTGCACCGTATGCCCCCTCTACTCCAGACTCATACACAGGTATATAGACTATTCTATACCCGCCTATATTGGTTTATTATTATGGAATAGTTTATACGTTAGGAGCTATTTCCATCATTGCCCTCTCTTGCGTCCTGTGGTTCTTTTGCACAATATTTATTTACACCCTGATAGAGGTAGTACATATGTTTTCCCCATATCTAATACATATAGTCTGTATTGATATACACCTGGTTTCTTATTGTTTTATTTATATGTGTATTATATATATATATATATATATGTATATACACATATACATAATGGGTATGGAAAGTATTCAGACCCCTTGTGATCCTCATTGAGATGGTTCTACTCCTTCATTGGAGTCCAGCTGTGTTTAATTAAACTGATAGGACTTGATTTGGAAAGGCACACACCTGTCTGTATAAGACCTCACAGCTCACAATGCATGTCAGACCAAATGAAAACCATGAGCTCAAAGAAACTGCCCAAGGAGCTCAGAGACAGAATTGTGGCAAGGCACAGATCTGGCCAAGGTTACAAAATAATTTCTGCATTACTCAAGGTTCTTAAGAGCACAGTGGCCTCCATAATCCTTAAATGGAAGAAGTTTGGGACCACCAGAAGTCTTCCTAGACCTGGCCATTCAGTCAAACAGTGCAATCGTGGGAGAATATCCATGGTGAGAGAGGTAAAGAAGAACCCCAAAATCACTGTGACTAAGCTCCAGAGATGCAGTAGGGAGATGGGAGAAAGTTCCACAAGGTCAACTATCACTGCGGCCCTCCACCAGTCAGGCCTTTATGGCAGAGTGGCCCGACGGAATCCTCTCCTCAGTGCAAGACAAATGAAAGTCCGCATAGAGTTTGCTCAAAAACACATGAAGGACTCCCAAACTATGAGAAATAAGATTCTCTGGTCTGATGAGATGAAGATAGATCTTTTTGATGATAATTCTAAGCGGTATGTGTGGAGAAAACCAGGCACTGCTCATCACCTACCCAATACAATCCCAACAGTGAAACATGGTGGTGGCAGCATCATGCTATGGGGGTGTTTTTCAGCTGCAGGGACATGACGACTGGTTGCAATTGAAGGAAACATGAATGCGGCCAAGTACAGAGATTTCCTGAGTGAAAACCTCTTCCAGAGTGCTCTGGACCTCAGACTTGGCCGAAGGTTCACCTTCGAACAAGACAATGACCCTAAGCACACAGCTATAATGACAAAGGAGTGGCCTCACAACAACTCTGTGACCATTCTTGACTGGTCCAGCCAGAGCCCTGACCTAAACCTAATTGAGCATCTCTGGAGAGACCTGAAAATGGCTGTCCACCAACGTTCACCATCCAACCTGTCGGAACTGGACAGGAACTGCAACGAAGAATGGCAGAGGATCCCCAAATCCAGGTGTGAAAAACTTGTTGCTTCATACCCAAGAAGACTCATGGCTGTACTAATTCAAAAGTGTGCTTCTACTCAATACCGAGCAAGGAGGCTGAATATTTATGACCATGTGATATTTCAGTTTTTCTTTTTTAATAAATTTGCAAAAATTTCTAGATTTCTGTTTTTTTTCCAGTCAAGATAGGATGCAAAGTGTACTTTAATGAGAATAAAATGAACTTTTTAGAATTTATCAAATGGCTGCAATGAAACAAAGAGTGAAAAATTTAAAGGGGTCTGAATACTTTCTGTACCCACTGTATGTATATATATGTATTCTGGTGGTAATGGTATATATTCCATTGATTTGTACTGTACATTTGCATGTGGGAAACACATGTTGTTCAGCGCTTTCTCCTGGTTGCTTTGTTCCCACCCCTATTCGTATTTTAGCTTGATCCATTAAAATTTGTTATATTTTAGCATAGTCTGGTCTTCTTTTTGGTTCTATATGAGTGGTTTTCTGTGTTTTAGTTACCGATTGGTCTATACAGTCCTTTTTAAACATGCACCCTGACTAGGTAGTGTATGTATGTATGTATGTGTATATATATATATATATATATATATATATATATATATATATATATGTTTATATATATAATATATATACATACAGTACAGACCAAAAGTTTGGACACACCTTCTCATTTAAAGATTTTTCTGTATTTTCATGACTATGAAAATTGTACATTCACACTGAAGGCATCAAAACTATGAATTAACACATGTGGAATTATATACTTAACAAAAAAGTCTGAAACAACTGAAAATATGTCTTATATTCTAGGTTCTTCAAAGTAGCCACCTTTTGCTTTGATGACTGCTTTGCACACTCTTGGCATTCTCTTGATGAGCTTCAAGTGGTAGTCACCGGAAATGGTCTTCCAACAATCTTGAAGAAGTTCCCAGAGATGCTTAGCACTTGTTGGCCCTTTTGCCTTCACTCTGCGGTCCAGCTCACCCCAAACCATCTCGATTGGGTTCAGGTCTGGTGACTGTGGAGGCCAGGTCATCTCGCGTAGCACCCCATCACTCTCCTTCTTGGTCAAATAGCCCTTACACAGCCTGGAGGTGTGTTTGGGGTCATTGTCCTATTGAAAAATAAATGATGGTCCAACTAAACACAAATCGGATGGAATAGCATGCCGCTGCAAGATGCTGTGGTAGCCATGCTGGTTCAGTATGCCTTCAATTTTGAATAAATCCCCAACAGTGTCACCAGCAAAGCACCCCCACACCATCACACCTCCTCCTCCATGCTTCATCGTGGGAACCAGGCATGTAGAGTCCATCCGTTCACCTTTTCTGAGTCGCACAAAGACACGGTGGTTGGAACCAAAGATCTCAAATTTGGACTCATCAGACCAAAGCACAGATTTCCACTAGTCTAATGTCCATTCCTTCTGTTCTTTAGCCCAAACAAGTCTCTTCTGCTTGTTGCCTGTCCTTAGCAGTGGTTTCCTAGCAGCTATTTTACCATGAAGGCCTGCTGCCCAAAGTCTCCTCTTAACAGTTGTTGTAGAGATGTGTCTGCTGCTAGAACTCTGTGTGGCATTGAACTGGTCTCTGCTGTTAACCTGCGATTTCTGAGGCTGGTGACTCGGATAAACTTATCCTCAGAAGCAGAGGTGACTCTTGGTCTTCCTTTCCTGGGGCGGTCCTCATGTGAGACAGTTTCTTTATAGCGCTTGATGGTTTTTGCAACTGCACTTGGGGACACTTTCAAAGTTTTCCCAGTTTTTCAGACTGACTGACCTTCATTTCTTAAAGTAATGATGGCCACTCATTTTTCTTTACTTAGCTGCTTTTTTCTTGCCATAATACAAATTCTAACAGTCTGTTCAGTAGGACTATATCAGCTGTGTATCCACCAGACTTCTGCACAACACAACTGATGGTCCCAACCCCATTTATAAGGCAAGAAATGCCACTTATTAAACCTGACAGGGCACACCTGTGAAGTGAAAACCATTTCCGGTGACTACCACTTGAAGCTCATCAAGAGAATGCCAAGAGTGTGCAAAGCAGTCATCAAAGCAAAAGATGGCTACTTTGAAGAACCTAGAATATAAGACATATTTTCAGTTGTTTCCCACTTTTTTGTTAAGTATATAATTCCACATGTGTTAATTCATAGTTTTGATGCCTTCAGTGTGAATGTACAATTTTCATAGTCATGAAAATACAGAAAAATCTTTAAATGAGAAGGTGTGTCCAAACTTTTGGTCTGTACTGTACATGCATGCATACATACATACATACATACATACATACACACACACAGTGCTATACTTAATACATTTCCTTCTCAGAACTGATTATTCCTTTTCTAATCTTCATGTGTATCGTGATTTTCGAATTTTGAGTTTTTTTGCTTATTGATAGCCAAGCCCGCCAGCTTTGGGCAGAGGAGGGTATGTAAGATGGCCACCGGACAGGTCCTCGAGGTTGTTAGCTTCGGTGATGTAAACCCAGAAAAGCATGCTCCAGCACATATAGTACTGAAAGGGTTAATAGGTCGTATGAGGGCCGCTTTTACGAGCAGTCATAAGAGATTGGTGGGAATGGCTGCTCACATATCCCCACCCCGGGGGCGTGGTTTGGTAAATAAAATGGAGACCAATTGTCTCATTCTGTGTCTGGAGATATGTGGATCTCCAGGATGCTGGTCTGTGCTAAACACCTAAGGATTGGAAACTGACCTGAGCGGTCGAACCCGCAACATTGTATGGACATTTTACTTTGTATTTCCACTTTGTGCCGGAAAAGGGTGTTTTTGTTTTGCTACCTGAGCAGTTTATGCTGTCTGAATAAACTAGCCTGGATTTCAATGAAAATGCTTCCTGTGCCTACCTCAGCCGCAGCCGAGTGAGTACCAAACCGTACAATAGCTATACAATATTAGTGTCTGCTATACAAGGAGTAATGCTGCATTCAGGAGAAATTGCGTAATAAATTGTGCAGTCTAAAAATTAGGGCTGAAGTAACATTTTAGCTGAATGGAATTTGACTAAATGGAATTATTATTTTTTTTTTCTTATATTTTCATTAATGCAAAGCACCTCAAGGAATAGCAAACTTCTTGTATTCTTTGAAACCTCCATTCTTTAAATTGGGGTGTTTTTTAGGGGGTTACAATAAAAGGCTCTTCAAAGTCACTTCAAAAGTGAATAGGTCCATAAAAATGCAGTTTATTTTAAATTTCCTTGGAAATATGAAAAATTGCTGCTAAAATTGTAACCCCTTCATGACCTTTGACATACCTATACGTCCTGATCGGGAAGGGATTCCCAACCACTGACATACAGTAACATCATGACGATTGTGCGGGGCCCAGGGGCTGTGCCCTCACCATCATCGTCGGGAGCTTGGCTTAAGTGATAGCAGAGCCTCAGCTGTCACTGTCAGGAGCATTGCCCTCACCATTCCCAGCTTTTTAACCCCTTAAATGTCGATATCAATAGAAATAACAGCATTTAGAAGGCTTGAGGAGGGAGAGGGCTCCCTCTCCTACGTGATCTGCATCGGGTGCCATCATACACTGGGAGATCCACTGAGGTGCCATAACAGCCTGAGGACCGCATTTTACAAAGTACACCTCTCAGTGAACTCATCTACGGGTGCAATGATCATATTAACACCATGGGTGTGTCACAGAATTTTATACCATTGGGCAGTGAAGAAAAAATAATTACATTTTTATCTCAAATATTTTGTTTTAGCCCCAGATTTTACGTTTTAAATGGGGTTAATGGATAAAACTGGCCCCTAAAATGTGGCCCACAATTTCTGCTGAATGTGGCAATACCTCATATGTGGCTGTACAGTACTGCTTAGCCACACGGCGACACTCGGGAAGGACGGAGCGCTATTTGACTGCTGGAGTATAGGTTTTCCTAGAATAGTTTGCGGACTCCATATACAGAGACCCTAAATGCTAAAAGAGCAGAATACCCCCCCTCAAGTGACCCCATTTTGTAAGTTATACCCCTGCCAAACATGTGGATGGTAAATCTGATGTAGGCACACACTGGAGCTCTGGAGGGCGGGGGTGGGAGGGTAGCATTAAAATTTCGGAGCACAGAATTTGCTATATTTCTTTTGGGGGCGAGGAGTTATTTCACTTTTCCAGTGCCCTTGTGCTACCAGTAACGTGGAAGCACCCTATATTTACATTGACAGATGAAACCAGGGGAGGAGTCCTGAGGAGATAATTTGCATACTCCCACTGCATTTTGGGATAAGTGAAGAGTCTCCGCGAGCTCAAAGAACACTGGATTTTGGCCGTTGGAGCTGAAAGGAGGACATCGATAAACCGAATTTTGGAGCGTTTTTCACTGTTTTCATAACACATTAACAATAAGAACATGGAAGAGTCCAGGAGCCATTTGGTGAGCTGCATATCCTGATACATGTTCACATACTTGCCAGGGAAAAGCCAAACTTCACATGCCAGAAATGCAAGCTTGTGTCCCTGTTGGAGGAAAAGTTGTGAAATCTAGAAGAGAGGTTAACTACCTTGAAAATCATTAAGGAAGGTGAAGAGTTCTTAGAGGAGAATTATCTCTTCATGATACAGGAAGAGAAGAAATTCGAACTGCACCTGATGAAACAGAGGAATGGAAGCATGTGACCCAGAGAAGCAGGAGTATCGAGAGGCAGTCAGCACCCATACTGCTCAGGAACCAGTACCAGGCTCTCACACAGGAGAACCATGAAGAAATACAGCAAGATAAGACTTTGCCCACAATGAATAACCTTGTAAGCCCTCAGAATCCTCCTGGATAGAGAAAGAAAATGTTGTGAAGGAAAAACGGAGAGTGGTGGTCATGGGGGATTCCCTGTTGAGAGGAACAGAGGCCGCTATCTGCAGACCAGACATAACCTCAAGAGAAATGTGCTGTTTTCCAGGAGCAAAAATTAAAGATGTGTCTGACAGGATATCAAGACTTTTCAGACCTACAGATCACTACCCATTCCTGCTAATACATGTGGGGACAAATGACCCTGCAAGAAAGGACCTGGAAACCATCTGCAGTGACTTTGAAGACTTAGGCAAGAAAGTGAAAGAATTGGGAGCGCAGGTGGTCTTCTCATCCATCCTCCCAGTGGATGGCCATGGAACAATGAGGTGGAATAAGATTCTACAGGTGAACAACTGGCTACGTCGATGGTGCTGTCAACAAGGATTTGGATTTCTGGATCACGGAATGAATTATCTATATGATGGACTACTTGCTAGAGATGGGGTGCCCCTTACGAAGACTGGAATACATGTATTTGGAAGTCGCCTTGCTACACTCATCAGGAGAGCTTTAAACTAGAACAATGTGGGAAGGGAAGCAAAAGGCCAGAAAAAGCCATACAGCTGACAAATACTATTGAGATCTCTGCTATTGGAAGCGGAAAGGAAGAACAAAGACAAAAAAATCTAAGTAATAAAAATATGGGAGGAAGAGAAACCAATCACAAACTAAAATGTTTTTATACAAATGCACAAAGCATGGGCAACAAACAAGGAGAATTGGAACTACTAACGCAGGAAAAGAAATATGATGTCACTGAAACTTGGTGGGACGATACACATGATTGGAATACAAGGCTAAAAGGATACAACTTATTTGTAAGAAGCAGACTTGATAAACAAGGAGGAGGTGTCGCATTGTATGTTAGAAAAGCGTATATCTGCAGAGAGATTGAAGCAGAGACTGGGAGTTCTGTGGAAAGTGTTTGGGTAAGAATACAAGGAGAGAACAACGGAAAGGACACCATTGTAGGCATTTACTACAGGCCACCTGGGCAAGCTGAAGATATGGATGAACACTTTATGTATCAAATGACCAAGTTCTCCAAAAAATATGACGTAGTGGTCATGGGAGATTTCAACTATCCAGACATTTGTTGGGAATCTCTCTCAAGTAAAACTAACAGGTCAAGCAAATTCTTATCCTCTCTTGCTGACAACTTTATCTTCCAAAAGGTAGGGGAGAAAACAAGGGGATCTGCTACTTTGGATCTAATCCTTATAAACAGGGAGGAAATGGTTGAGGAGATAAAAGTGTCTGGGACCCTAGGAGGCAGCGATCATGCTATTATAGAATTTTGGATAACTAGAGGAGGAAGACATGTGAAGACTCAAACTTCAAGGTTAGATTTTAAATAGGCAGATTTTAAGAGACTCAGAAAGAGAATAGGAGGGATCCAATGGCTGGATGTCCTTAAGGACAAAAATGTCCAGGAAGGATGGGAAATTTTTAAAAATGAGATTCTCAAAGCACAATCGTTAACAATCCCGAAAAGTAGGAAGAATGGGAAGCATTTAAGGAAACCAGGATGGATGAACACAGAACTTAAACACATGCTAAAAAGAAAGAAAGAAATGTTTATCAAATGGAAAGAAGGAGTCATATCTAAAGAAGATTATAATGCAGTCTGCAGATCCTGCAGGGCACGTATCAGGTCAGCTAAAGCTGACAATGAATTAAGGCTTGCAAGAGATGTCAAAAGCAATAAAAAAGGATTTTGGGGGTATGTCAAAAGTAAAAGAAAAGTCAAAGATGCTATAGGATTTTTACAGGATGAAAATGGTGAAATGGTAAGAAAGGATGTTGAGAAGGCCGAACTTTTTAATTCCTATTTTGCATCTGTTTTCTCTCAGAAAGAAAATGGAGCATCAACTGATCTTCACTGTCCTATTAAAGGAATTGAAGAATCCAGGTTATCTGTAAACAGAAAGATTGTGAGGGAATATTTAGCTAACATAAATGAGTTCAAGTCTCCAGGTCCAGATGAATTAAACCCCAGAGTACTGAAGGAGATCGTAGAAGAAATTTTAGAACCACTCTCCATAATCTTTGAAAATTCTTGGAGAACAGGAGAAGTCCCAGAAGACTGGAGAAGAGCAAATGTTGTTCCTATCTTCAAAAATGGGAAGAAAGTGGACCCAGGGAACTATAGGCCGGTGAGTCTGACTGCTATACCAGGAAAGATTTTTGAACAAATTATTAAACAACATGTATGTAAGTACCTGGATAAGAATGAAGTGATTAACCAGAGTCAGCATGGGTTTGTAACTAACAAATCATGTCAGACTAACTTAATTTCCTTCTATGACAGAATCACTGACTGGGTGGATCAGGGAAATTGTTAAGGGGACGGTTGCAAACAACTTTTATTAAATAATGGAAAGCAACCTTACACGGGGTCCGCGATGCAGCCTGGTGGACTGCGGCCAAACACCTTCCGGGTGAGAAGGTAAAACAACCAACTTAAATAACAATCCCTTCCGTGTTACTGCACACCGGAACAGGATTAGGGATTCGCACTATCTCCGTTAACAGCACGAGAGATGTGCGATAAATAATATATCTGTAGCCCTGTTAACTGCACAGGGACTACACAGCAGACGCTAGGATGCGTGTGTGACTCACGTCGGCGAATACGTGCTCCCAGCCGGCGTGCTACCGCACTGAGCAGTATCTCTCCACGTGGCTTACAGGCGGTGCCGGGAATAGGGTGTCTGCAGACTGCTCGGGGTGTATGGCGACCCCTTTGTCGGAGCCAGACTGTCAGATGAAGCTACCTGCCTATTTCATCTAAGCCTGCCTATTTCATCTAAGCCTGCCTATTTCCACTAAACCTGCCTGCCAGAAACTAAAGCACACGTGGAGCCCAAAAGACCAAGCGTCCACACAACACCATCACAGGTCAATGATCAGAGCGCGCCGCCATGTTTGTGAGGGGGCTATTTAAAGATTAAGCCCTGCCCACCGTCACACTATTGGTGACGTCACCCGCAACCAATCAGGCGGCGCCAGGTCACTGGATCAGCTGACTCCCAAACCACCAATCACGGTCCACCATGTCACGGGCATGTTCAGTGCAGAGAATCCTGGACTTAAGCTTTAGCAGCCCTGTTTCCCTCCGCAACCTATCCTTCATGTTGCTAGGAACAAAGACCAAAGAGACAACCTGTACATCTCGTGCACCAGCTAGGCGTTGGGACTGATGATGATGCTGAGCAGCATCAGCCCTGGCTGGACTGGAATGGGAGACTACAGAATCCACTGATGGTTCTGAACCCATTTCAAATCCAGCAAACACCTGACACCTAACAGAAATGCCATAGATATAGTATATCTTGACTTCAGCAAAGTATTTGACAAAGTATCTCACACCATCCTTATTGAAAAAATGACCAAGTATTGAAAGGACAAGGCAACTGTTAGGTGGATTCATAACTGGCTTAGTGATCGGACTCAACGGGTGGTTGTAAATGGCTTCACATCCAGCTGGATGAATGTCTGAAGTGGGGTACCACAGGGCTCTGTCCTGGGACCTGTATTGTTCAACATCTTTATCAATGATGGGGCTGTATGGCGGCTTGTTTCTTGTGGGACAAGATGACGTTTTCAGCGGTACTAATTTTATTTATATTTGTTTTTTTTATCGTGTTTCATTCCCCTTTTTTTCCCAGTGGCATGGTGATAAAGCATCGTTAGCCTCGTTTTTTTAAGTTTTTTTTGTGCGGCGTTCACTGAAGGGGTTAACTAGTGTGACACTTTTATAGGTCGGGTTGTTCCAGACTCGGCAATACCAAATATGTGTACTTTTTTTTATTTTATTTATTTATTTATTTTTTACATAAAAATGTGTATTTATTAGTGAATATTTTTTTTAAATTATTATTATTAATTTAATTTTTTTACATATTTTTACACATTTTTTGCCATTTATTCTTTACTTTTTACTTAGTCCCTTTATGGGACTTTCACTTGTTTCTCTTTGATCACAGGTATAATGTATTGCAATGTACTAGATTGCAGTGCATTCATTATACCTTTAGTGAAAGCTCCTGAGCCCATGCTGTGAGCATGGTTTCAGCAGCTTTCCGTAGCTTGGTGACCCGGGGGTCGTCATGACGACCCCTGGTCACCATGGCAATGATTGGGCCCCACGACATCGCAGGGCCACCGATCTGTCAGGGGGTTAACAGCCAGGGGTGGTGCTGACACGGCTACTAGCTGTTTAGTGCCGGAGCTCAGCCACTGGCGGTGCTGAACTCCGGCACTGATCGGGCTGGAGACGCTGATATTTCAGCATCTTCTGCACGATCATGCTGAGATCGGTCAGTCAGATTGACTGACCGATCGCAGCGATCTAGGTGTGCGGACCGACCATATGGCTCCCTGCACCCCATCTTGTGCTGCTCAGCTGTCACAGATAGCTGTCCGCACTTATCTGTCACTGCGTGTTTACACGCTGTGACAGTTTAAAGCCATAACGGACACTGCACGGCAAGGAGCATTAACTTACACCTGCTCATGCCGTGCAGTGTCCGTCATTGGGCGTTATGGGGTTAATACCGCTGTCAAGTGTGATGGTGACATGTAACAGACTTTAACATAATGGCCATCAGTTCTAATGAACATGGGGCCACCGTGCAGTATGAATGCACATTGACGAAGGGTTACCTTGACTGCCGGATGACCACTTTAAAAAAATATATATATGGCTCTCAGAATATGGTGACAAAAGCCAAATTGTTTTTGTAAATGTTTTTATTTTATTTTTAATTAGTAAATCATGAATAGAAATATATAGATTTGGGATCCCGTAACCATACTGACCCATAGAGCAAAGGTAACAGATCACCACCTGATTACCACAAAGTAAGCGGCGCTAGTACAAAACCTTGAAAAAGAAAATGTGGAATTACAGTTTTTTTCCTCACCGTTTCCACTTATTTCATAGAATAAGTTGTGTTCTGCAAAAAAACAAGCCCTCTTGCGGCTATGTCGAAATATTAGAAAGGTTATGGTTCTTGTTACAAGGAGAGGAAAAAGTAAGTTACAATATCCTGGGGAAAAGCTCTGTGTCTGCCTCCTGAAAACCTCCAGCTCAGGGTTTGTTACCCGACCGACGACATGTTTAACAGATTCCTTTGACTAAACCACCCTTCACATGTCCATATAATACCGGTACTGGAAAAATGGTACCGGTGTCATAAGTATTTTGGATCAGTGTGTCATCCGTGTGCCATCAGTGTTCCATCCGTGTGCAATTCATTTTTTTTCCACCATGACTTAAATATCAATTCCAAAGCTTCTCCTATACTTTGCAGTGTTAAACATGTACAGCACACGGTTGTCACAAGGATGTTTCACACGGAGCCAGAAATGTGTATTGGCCCTTGTAATCCATGCGGACGGGTCTCATGCAAAGATCTCCATAGATTATGATAGGTATGTGTGCATACGTGTCTTCAATGCATGTGAAAGCGAATGCCACACGTGCTGAAAACATGTACATGTGAAGGAAGCTTTACACACTGTGTGAACAAGTATGAAAAGTCACCTCTTAATCATTGAATTAAGGTTTTCTCTTTTGGTTCATTGCCATGGGTATAAAATCCAGCATCTAAGCATGTAGTCTGCCTGTGCGAACAGTTGTGATAAAATGGCTCGTTCTAAAGAGCTCCCTGAATTCAGCATCTTGCTGTCATATGTTGTCACAAGTCAGTTCATGAAAGTTCAAATAAGACATGGCTGGGTGAGTTTGGTGTGGAAGAACATGACTGACCCTTCAAGAGACCTAACCTCAACTCCATCAGATAGATACCTTTTGGATTAACCAGAGATTACAAGCCAGGTCCCCTTGTCCAACATCAGTGTCTGACCTGATAACTGCTCTTCTGGAAGAATGGACAACAAATTGCACAGAAATATCCCCAATTTTTTTTTTTAGAGTGGAAGCTTTATTAGCTGCAAAGGGAGATCAACTCCATGTTAATGACCCTGGATTTAAAAAGGAATGTCATAAAATTTCCTCCAGGAGTAATGTGTATGTGTCCCAATAATTTTATCCCTACAGTGTGTAATAGGTTCTGCTTCTTCCATGGTGAGAGGTGGAGACTGCTTCTCTGATGATGTGTAAATCTGGAGGTGAATGAGAATCATAATCAGTTTTGTTATATATTTTAGGAAGGACGTCCAGAATAAGAGGCAGAAAGCGTCCAATTATTGAGGACGACAGTGAGGAGGAGGTGCAGCCAACGTAAGCACTAAATACGACTATCATTCGTTACATTGTATTGTAAGGCTATGTTCACATGTCTGGTAGTTATACCTGTTTTTGGATTTGTTAGGGGCGATAAAAAATGAAAAGATACAATGCAAAAATAGTTCATTCAAATAAGGACGGGAATGTCTTAAATTGTTTTCTTTTTTACTGCAATCTGTTTTTTAGCAGGATCATGTGCCGATTTGCCATGAGCGTTACCCGTTGGCCATCGCTCATAGCAGATGATCATTTTAACCATGTGTAGCACAAGTGATCGGATGAAAGCACCTTCAATTCTTCTAAGGAAACTATTAAGGCCAGAAAAAAGTAAAAAAAAAATGTTTGTTTTTTTTTAAAAATATAAACGTTCAAATCACCCCCCTTTTGCCCCATTCAAAAAAAATGAATAATAAAACTAAAATATACATATATTGCTGCATTCTGAATCGCCCGATCTATCAAGATATAAAAAGAATTAATCCAAATGGTAAACTGTGTAACGAGAAAAAAAAACAAAACACCAGAATTAAGTTATTTTGGTCGCTGCAACATCGCAATAAAACGTAATGACAAGCAATTAAAACATTATATCTACCTAAAAATATTATCAATAAAACCTTCAGCTCAGCGTGCGAAAAATAAGCCCTCACCCAGCCCCAGATCCTGAAAAAGGGAGACGCTACGGGTCTCGGAATATGGCGCCATTATAATTTTTTTTACAAACTTTAGAATTTATTTCACCACTTTAAAAAAAATAACCTATTCATGTTTGGTATCTGCAAACTCATAATGACCTGGAGAATCATAATTGCAGGTCAGTTTTAGCATTTAGTGAACATGGTAAAAAAAAACAACAACCAAGAGACAAGTGTAGAATTATACTTTTTTTGCAATTTTGACGCACTTTTGAATTTTTTCCTTTTTCTCCAGTACACGACATTGTAAAACCAATGATGTCGTTCAAAATTACAATTCGTCCCAGAAAAAATAAACCATCACAGGGACATATTAAAAAATAAAAAAGTTATGCCTCTGGGAAAAAGGGGAGCGAAAAACGGAAAATCCCAAGGTCGTGAAAGGGTTAAAGGACAGAAATCCTCAACTATAGTGATTGAACAGTACCACCACATACCACCATAGCATTACTGAATCTCTCTATACCATGTGTGGTTAATACCGTAACTAATACTGCCATATAGTTACTAAATTATACTTTTATAACATGATTTTAGAACCACCATACTGTAACTGAAAAACAGCATCATATTGTGACTTTATCACTTGGGGTCTGAGCTGTTTTGATGCCCAGCGATCAAAGAGTTATTTAATTCTAAATGCCCTCAGACTCATGAGATAGAAGTTGGCTAAACCCGGTGATTTTGGCTTGAATCGGTTAGCTTCCTAACGTCTGTGGGGACAGGCCTGATTCTAGCTTTTTTTTTTGGTGCCCAAGGCGAAAATTCAAGTGGCACCCCTCCCAGCAGTTCATGGTATACCTGCAGTGAATAAACACAATCCCATCATTGTTTTTTAGGTTTTGCTTTTAAGATATTCATTATGTGGTAAAAGTGACGTGTGAACATGATTCTCCAGGTCTTTGTGATTACAGTAATCCTAAACGTTCAGAGATTCTTATTTTTGTTAAAAAAAAACAACATTTAGCTTGTGATGCTTTTTTAAGGACCTGTTAGAACAATAAAAATATATCTATGAAGCTATGTGAGGGCTGTTTTTTGCACAGTAAGTTGAAATATTTATTGCTATCAATTCAGGGTGCATACATTTGGATGGCTTTTTGCTGTAAGAGGTGTGGTGACAAAAAAAAGTAGTTCTTCTATTTTTTTTTCTCTTTACTGCATATGTTAGTTCTTTTTATATTTTGATAGATCAGACTTTTAAGGATGTGGACATACCAAATTTTCTTTAATTGTTTAATTTGTGTTTAATGAGGGAAGACCGCACCAGATCCATGATCATTAAATGAATACATCACCAGAACATTCCATCAGTACATGAATGGCACCAGCATCCTCATTAGTACTTAGATACAGCACCAAAACAACCATTAATACACTAATTCATTATTAGAACCATAATCGGTAATTGAATATAGCACTGGGACCATCATTATTAATTGAATACATCGCCAGAACCACCAACTGCACATGAATACAGTGAAGAGCAAAAGAGTATCAATCTTTTGAACTTTTGACTTTCAGGCTCCATATCTCACCATCCACTACTTATTTTATTGTGAGACTACCCTCATTTTATAGACAATCATCTTGTCTATCTCATATATAAACTTGAGTTGCAACTATTTGGCATATGATTAATTATGCAGATTCTTGTCATGTCACTGCACTGTTACTGTTTTGCTCCTAAAAATCTAAGTACAATTTTTTATTATTTTATTAGTATTTTGTAAATCCACCTTTGGCTTTCAACACTGCCTGAATCCTTCTGGGCATGCTCTCGATCAGATTCAAACATGTCTTGACCGACATCTAATTCCGGGTCTCTTTTACATGTTCCCAGTTGGTGCATGCTCTTCGACTCGCTTGGATATGTATATAGTTTTTTATTCTATTCTACCCACAAGTGTTAAATTGGATTAAGGTCTGAGGTCTGTGGGGGCCAATCCAGCACTTCGACTTCATTGTCATTGAACCATTTATTTGCCAATCTCAACATATGCTTTGGGTCGTTGTCCTGCTGGAACACTATGTTGTCCTTTTCATACCGATGGTACTCGAGTGTACAAAGTAATTAGTCTTGTAGGATACTCACATATAGCTCAGCATTGAGACCACCATCGATTCTGGTAAAGTATCCAACGCCTTTAGCTGTGAAACAACCCCATATCATCAGACTTCCTTCACCGAACTTGACAGTTCCTTCAATTTCTCCATCCTTTAGCCCCATTTTCCTTTGTTTCTTCCAGACCCATTTTCACCCATCATAGCCTAGTCTATTGACTTTTGTCCCATAGCTGCAAACCACCCGTTTTCTATCTTCTACAGTTCACTTTTCATACCTTTTTGCAAACTTGTGTCGACGCTTCTTATGATGATATTGAAGTCGATGCTTCTTCATCTTTTTTTGAGCCACCATTCAAGACTCGTGTAACATGCGTTACACGGTGCTTGCATAGACATCTGTGATCTCACAATTACGAAACTTACAAGTCACTCCAGCCCGTGATATTGGAAGCAGACTTTGCATCCGTAAGTATGGCAAAAGAGGTGACGGGGAATGCATGATTGGAGCAGTAGGCTGGTACTCAAAAGGAGTTGGATATGCTGGAGACCTTGAAATGGTCTGGGAAGAAGCGCTCCCTGAAGGACGATACATTGCATACCGCATAGACTGCTCTTATCTAGGAGAGGCATCTGAGGTATCAGTGAGGAAGTGGTGGGTGCTGCCTTACATGGTAATTGTAGGGTCTTGTGATGATGTAGGTGTCTATCTGCCCTTTTTGACACCCACCTGGTTAGGTAAAATGCAATATCCAAGTAGTTGTTGGTGAATTAAGACCCATGAGAACAATGAACATTTCTTCACTCCACATTTGCAAGTACAACTCCCTCTACCTTGATGGTTTTATCATTTAAAATAGTATTTTTCTTTTCACTTTGACTCTTAACACAGACCTTGATTTGTATGTTTCTACAGAAAGAAATTCACAAGAAATGAGGAAACCCCTCCGTCGTCTTTTGTGGCTTTTGAAAGCGACGTTTTGTGAGTAATTTTGACAACATATAATAAGTATAAGTTAAACTTCACTTAAAAGCTATGTTCACACATGTTGTGTTTTTTTAGCATTTTTTGCTGCAGATTTTTATGCAAATTTTCAGCTGTGTTTTGCAGTACCAGCAAAGTCTATGAGAAACCAGAATTCTCTGTTCACACATCATGCTTTTTTGTTGTTGTGTATTTTGTGCCTTGGTTGGGTTTTTGGAAAATAGAGCATGTCACTTTCAGCATTTTTGTCAGTGTTTTTTCACCCATGGGAAATAATGGGTAGTTGTAAAGGGAAGTGTCTCAGGTTGTACATGTATATACGTATCTGCATGCTAGCCATGCTTGCAGATAAGTATACATATATATATTGGCCCCACATCTCCCCATGTGTTTCAGTCTGTTTGCTGCTGGAGGAGGTTTCAATAGAATGTCCAGCCATGTGCTAAATCAGGTTTTGCGAGTATGGTTGGACATGAACAAAGATCTTAGCCAGTGGGCAGGGAATAATACATCATTTCCTGTGACATGAAGCTGGACACTGGCTGGACTTAAAAACCCAGAATGCACATGTGCTAAGGCCCCTTAGACTCTTGAGGATGGACATAACAACACATGGCTGAGTATCTCTCTTCCCCTGTAACTTCTTTACTTACTAGCCCTACATACCCTGTACTAACCCTCCTAGATATTGATAGATATATATAGGCAAAGTTGGTATAGTTGGGTGGGCCGATATTGCATGAGTGATTAGCAAACGTGGGTGGAAAATATATTAGGTAATTGGAAATTGTGAATCCGTTTTGTGTACTGTGTTAGTGTGATACCTAGTAGTATATTAACTGTAGACTTTTGTGTAATAAATACCTTTTATTAGCACACGGTTTTGTCTCAGTTGGTATATAGTATAAGGCACAGATAACGTTAGTGGAAATTAATTATTAATAGTCAAGTTTGATGTTAATAGTTAATATCAGACCTCAGTAGAGGTGTAGGAGAGTGCCCCCATTAATTACTGATATTTTGGAGGAAAATCACATCCTTATACAATGGTGAAAAAAATGCTGAAAAAATGCACCAAAATTTGCAGCAGCGTTTTTGATGGTGAAATAGAATGGGGTTTTTTTTTTAACAGAACTTTATGTACATGCATAAATAGAGACAGGACAATGAAAAAAATCGCTGAAAAAACTCACAAAAAATGCATCAAAAAACGCAGCAAAACGTTTTTGACGCAGCTGATTTCCTGCCAGAGATTGTGTTTTGATGCAGTTTTCTGAAGCTGAAAAACACAACATGTGTGAACACAGCCAAAGTAAAACTTAAAGGGGTTTACCTGCAAAGTTCATTTTAATCAATAGATCTTGATAATAATAAATTCCACAATTAGATGTGTTTAAATAAAATGTTCCTGTGCTGAGATAATCTTATAAATGGGCCCCTGCTGTGTAGTGTGTAATGGCTTTGTCTGACGGTACAGGGACATGGACAGATAATTCCACAGCTCCTGGGAAGGGGGAGACGCAAAAGAGTCTACAGACATTACAGGACTGGATCACAAAAAATTCTTTCTTTGAGGTAAAACATTTTTTAAAACCAGGCAGGGAAATGTTTTATCTCACATTCATTTTCAAGGAAAACGAACGAGTGCAATCCGATAAAAAATTGGATTCTACTTTGACCAATATTAATCTATGAGTTACCGCTCATCTGTGATTTTTTTCACAGCTGAAATCGGACTTAGAAAAAAAATCGCAAGTCAATGGGTGCGAGAAAAAAAAATCACACGGCTCTCGGACCTTGCGAGTGCCGTTCAATTTTTAAATACCCAGAATCAGTTAATTTATTTGAAAGAAACACACAGACTCCTTTAATAAATCTAAATTTAACTAATAACATAACACCCATTCCATTGAAGCCGATGTCAATTGAAATAAAATAACAAAGCATCATCATCCTCACCTGTCCCTGACGTGAATAAAATCATCCATTTGTTGCACGACAGGTCTAGGTCTGCTACATCAAGATGGCAGGCTGTATTGTCGCAAGATACGACTATACAGTCTGCCATCCTGCAGAGACAATTAGCTGTGCAAGCTTGCGCACCTCAGTGTGCTGGCAGAAAGGTCATCGGAGTCCTTATCCAATGAACTCTGTTCACCTCACTAACATTAACGCATGTGCGGTGAGAACTTTCCCACAGCACTGCAGTAAAAAAAGAACACACTTTGTAACGTGTGTTTTCACAGCGCAAATGCACCCAAAGACACATGCATATCATAAATAAATAAAAAAAAATGATGTGGGTTCCCCCCTTCTTTTTATAACCAGCCTTTGTAAAGAACAGAGGTGTGCTCTTGTATTAACAAGATAGGAAGGTCCATAGATATTGGCCCTTTCCCAGCCTAAAAATAAAAGCCTGCAGTTACCCCAGAATTGGCGCATCAATGAGATGCGCCAACTCAGGCTCTTTGCTGGCTTTTCCTGATTGCGTTGGTGCAGTGGCAATTGGGGTAGTAGTTTTATCAGGTTGATGTCAGCTTTGTAATGTAATGATTGACAAAAGTCTGGGATGGGCTGAAATGTTTTGTATGTGGACCTCCATTAAAAAGAACTTTTAATCAACCACGTGAGTGACGGGATTCATCATTTTAAGCCTTGTAATGTCAGCTGGCATCAAAACCAAGGGTTAGTAATGGAGTGGTGTGTATCAGACATCCCCATTACTAACCCAGTAATAAAAAAAAACAAAAACACACACACACACAGGAAAACATAGTTTATTTTAAAGAACACTCCCCCACACCTCGTTCACCTATTTATTAAAAAGCAAAAAAAAAACCATGAAGATCCAACGTAATCCAGCCAATCAGAAGAAGTCCAAAAATGGGAACCTGAAAGACATAAAAGGAAAGTTAAATAAATAAAAGGAAGAAACTCTCGCTCATTCGCCAATTTATTTTTAAATTACAATCTCTGCACCTGCGACGTGACCCATTGGGGTTCCCACGACATCTAACGATTCTGTACAGCAAGCTATGGAGCGTCGTTTTGAGAACCATGCTTCATAGGTCACTCCCGGTTATGTCTCACAACCGATAACGTCAGTAACTTAGTAATGTCATCGCTCATGAGTAGTGTTGAGTGATACCTTCCGATATCAGGAAATATCGGATCGGATTGGATCGGGCCGATACTCAAAAAGTATCGGATATCGCCGATTCCGATACCGGAAACCAATGCAAGTCAATGGGACACAAATATCGGAATGAAAATAAACCCTTTCTTTCCTTGTAGGTTAATTCTACATGAAGGAAAACAACTAACAATAATGTAGAATGTATTGGGGGAGGTGGTTGCCCAAATCGATGGGAACAGTGCTCACAGTGAAACATGAAAAGCCGGCAATTCAGCAGCGGCATACACCGGTACCCGACAATTTAGAACAGAAAGAATAGAGCTTCACACATAGATTAGATAGATAGAAACATGTCAGTCACATATATAATAAGTACAGTGACAGTGTTGCTTACTGTACTTGTCATTTAGTGTAAAGGATTTATTTAAAAAAATAGTGTTTTCATGCACTGTCTCTTTAAAAAAGCTGGCCGGCAATTCAGCAGCGGTACCCGACAATTTAGAACAGAAAGATAGACCATCACACATAGATTAGATAGATATTATGTATGTGACTGACATGTTTCTAAGTACAGTGATAGTGTTGGTTACTGTACTTGTCATTTAGTGTTAAAATAAAGGATTTATTAAAAAAAAAATTGGCGTGGGGTTCCCCGTAATTTTAGGCTCTAGCGGAGGTTAAGCACATGGCTGGGGCAGATGTTTGAAGTCTGGGAAGGGGGTAATACCCACGGAGCTTCCCAGGCTACTAATATCAGCCCCCAGCTGAATACCTAGCCTTTTCTAGCTATTAAAATGGGGGACCTCCCCAAAAAAATGACGTGGGGTCCCCCCTATGTTAATAACTAGCAAAGGCTAGGCAGACAGCTGGGGGCTGATATTAATAGCCCAGGAAGGGTGCCATGAATATTGGCACCCTCCCAGGCTAGAAACACCAGCCGTCAGCCGCCCCCAGAAATGTCGCATCCATAGGATGCGCCAATTCTGGCACATAGCCTCGCTCTTCCCACTGCCCTGTAGCGGTGGCAGTGGAGTAATAGGGCTGGGGTTGATGTCAGCTTATAATGCCAGCTGACATCAAGCCCAGGTTAGTAATGGAGAGGCGTCTATAATACACCCCCATTGCTAACCCCATAGTCAAAGTTACAAAAAAACACAAACACCCAGAATAAAGTCCTTTAATTGAAATAAACACACAATTCTTTATTGTTCTAAATTAAACCATACTTACCATCACGCCCATTCCAGCTGAAGCCAACGATCTCCTGCAATAAAAGAAAAATAATAAAGCAACATCATCCTTACTTTTCCATGGTTCCCAGGATAGCTCCAGCTCTGCTACATCGAGATGACGGGCTGGACCGCAGCAGAAAGCTGCCATCTAGCCTGTCATCCCGCAGACACTGAGAAGCGCAGGTATGCTTGCGCTCCTCAGTTTCTGGCTGTGACGGCATCCAGATGAGCCGACAATGAACTCAGCTCACCTCATGCACGTCACTGACAGCGTGGGAGAATTCTCCTGCGCATGCGGCGAGCTTGAGAGAATTCTCACGCTGAAGCGCTTAGCGCAGCAGAATTTTCCCACGCTGTCAGTGACGTGCATGAGGTGAGCTGAGTTCATTGGACATAACCTCGGCTCATCTGGATGCCGTCACAGCCAGACACTGCAGAGCGCAAGCATGCGTACTCTTCTCAGTGTCTGCGGGATGACAGGCTGGATGGCAGCTTTCTGCTGCGGTCCAGCCTGTCTTCTCGATGTAGCAGAGCTGAAGCTGTCGTGGGAACCATGGAAAGGTAAGGATGATGTTGCTTTATTATTTTTCTTTTATTGCAGGAGATCATTGACTTCAGCTGGAATGGGCGTGATGGTAAGTATGGCTTAATGTAGAACAATAAAGAATTGTGTGTTTATTTCAATTAAAGGACTTTTTTCTGAGTGTTGTGTTTTTTTTAAATACTTTACTAGAAATTCATGGCGGTCATGTCTAATAATGGCGTGACCCCATGAATTTCGGGCTTAGGGCCAGCTGATAATGCCAAGCTGGCCCTAAACCCTTTATTACCCAGTGAGCCACCGCACCAGGGCCCTGGATGAGTTGGGTACAGCGCCAGAAGATGGCGCTTCTATGAACGTGCCATTTTCCGGGGTGACTGTGAACTACAATTTGCTGCGGGGGGGGGGGGGGGGGGGGTGCAGAAAGCTTGGGCCTCCCTGCTCTGCGGATACCAGCCCCCAGCTGCCTAGTTGTACCTGGCTGAACACAAATATAGTGCGAAGCCCCACGTCAATTTTTTTTTAAAATTATTTCGTGAATTTCCTGAAATAATTTTTTAAAAATTGACATGGGGCTTCGCACTATATTTGTGTCCAGCCAGGTACAGCAGGCAGGAAGGGGCAGCCCCCAACCACCAGCTGCCTATTTTTACCTGGCCGGACACAACAATATAGGGAAGCCCTTTTTTTCTTAATTGTTTCATGAATTTCATGAAATAATTAAAAAAAAAATACGTGGGGCTTCGCGCTATTTTTGTGTCCAGCCAGGTACAACTAGGCAGCTGGGGGCTGGAATCTGCAGTGCAGGGAGGCCCAAGCTTTCTGCCCCCCCCCACCCCCGCTGCAAATTGCAGTCCGCAGCCACCCCGGAAAATGGCGCGTTCATAGAAGCGTCATCTTCTGGCGCTGTACCCAACTCATCCAGGGCCCTGGTGCGGTGGCTCACTGGGTAATAAAGGGGTTAGGGCCAGCTTGGTATTATCAGCTGGCCCTAAGCCCGAAATTCATGGGGTCACGCCAATATTAGACATGACCGCCATGAATTTCTAGTAAAGTATTTCAAAAAACACAACACCCAGAATAAAGTCCTTTAATTGAAATAAACACACAATTCTTTATTGTTCTAAATTAAACCATACTTACCATCACGCCCATTCCAGCTGAAGCCAACGATCTCCTGCAATAAAAGTAAAATAATAAAGCAACATCATCCTTACCTTTCCATGGTTCCCAGGACAGCTTCAGCTCTGCTACATTCACATGACAGGCTGGATCGCAGCCGAAAGCTGCCATCCAGCTTGCCATGACGCAGACACTGAGAAGCGCAGGCATGCTTGCGCTCCTCAGTGTCTGGCTGTAACGGCACAAAGATGAGCCGAGGTCATGTCCAATGAACTCAGCTCACCTCATGCACGTCACTGACAGCGTGGGAAAATTCTCCTGCACTCAGCGCTTCAGCGTGAGAATTCTCCCACGCTGCATGAGGTGAGCTGAGTTCATTGGACATGCACGTCACTGACAGCGTGGGAAATTTCTCACTCTGAAGCGCTGAGTACAGTAGAATTTTCCCACGCTGTCAGTGACGTGCATGAGGTGAGCTGAGTTCATTGAACATGAACTCGGCTCATCTGTATGCCGTCACAGCCAGACACTGAGGAGCGCAAGCATGCCTACTCTTCTCAGTGTCTGCTGCATGGCAAGCTGGATGGCAGCTTTCTGCAGCGATCCAGCCTGTCATGTGAATGTAGCAGAGCTGAAGCTGTCGTGGGAACCATGGAAAGGTAAGGATGATGTTGCTTTATTATTTTACTTTTATTGCAGGAGATCGTTGGCTTCAGTCGGAATGGGCGTGATGGTAAGTATGGTTTAATTTAGAACAATAAAGAATTGTGTCTTTATTTCAATTAAAGGACTTTATTCTGGGTGTTTATGTTTTTTTTTTAACTTTGACTATGCTCCATTACTAACCTGGGCTTGATGTCAGCTGGCATTATAAGCTGACATCAACCCCAGCCCTATTACCCCACTGCCACCGCTACAGGGCAGTGGGAAGAGCGAGGCTAAGTGCCAGAATTGGCGCATTCTATTTATGCGCCATTTCTGAGGCGGCTGACGGCTGGTGTTTCTAGCCTGGGAGGGGGCCAATATTCATGGCACTCTTCCTGAGCTATTAATATCAGCCCCCAGCTGTCTGCCTAGCCTTTGCTAGCTATTAAAAAAGGGGGGACCCCACGTAATTTTTTTGGGGGGTCCCCCATTTTAATGAGACATGACCGGGAGTGACCCGTGAAGCGACCTATGAGCCCATTCCAATAAAATGAAGGTAAACTATTTCATCAACTGTTGTGTTCAAACTTTTTATTGGTACTGTACATGAGCATCCCTTTATAGTGAACCCCTTCAGTGCTGTTACTTTTTCTTCTCTTTGTAATTTATTACTCAAGAAGCTGTCCTCTTTTCTCATATATCCTGAAGTTCTAAATCTTGAAGGGGTTGTCCGGTCAAAATGGATAAGTCTGCAGTCACACTGTGTGACTGCAGACTCATGAATCCCCCTAGCACAGGCACTTTGCGCTATGGGGATTTGCCGATATGAGACCCGGGACCGGAGGCTATGTATGGTTTCATGTATGTGTATGTGAATGGTTAAAGTGGATCTGTCTCCAGATTTCACAATCCTTCCTCTTCTGCTACTGGTGACATCTCTCACTGCTAAGTGCAAACAGATGCTGGTACGGAAAGTATTCAGACCCCTTTAAATTTGTCACTCTTTTTTTCATTGTAGCCATTTGGTAAATTCTAAAATGTTCATTTTTTTTCTCATTAAAGTACACTCTGCACCCCATCTTGACTGAAAAAAAAACAGAAATGTAGACATTTTTGCAAATTTATTAAAAAATAATATCTGAAATATCATATGGTCATAAGTATTCAGACCCTTTGCTCAGACACTCATATTTAAGTCACATGCTGTCCATTTCCTTGTGATCCTCCTTGAGATGGTTCTACTCCTTCATTGGAGTCCAACTGCGTTTAATTAAACTGATAGGACTTGATTTGAAAAGGCACACACCTGTCTGTATAAGACCTCACAGCTCACAGTGCATTTCAGACCAAATGAGAATCATGAGCTCAAAGGAACTGCCCAAGGAGCTCAGAGACAGAATTGTGGCAAGACACAGATCTGGCTAAGGTTGCAAATGAATTTCTGCATTACCCAAGGTTCCTAAAAGCAAAGTGGCCTCCATAATCTTTAAATGGAAGAAGTTTGGGACCACCAGAAGTCTTCCTAGACCTGGCCGTCCAGCCAAACAGAGCAATCATGGGAGAAGAGCCTTGGTGAGAAAGGTAAAGAAGAACCCCAAGATCACTGTGGCTGAGCTCCAGAGATGCAGTAGGGAGATGGGAGAAAGTTCCACAAAGTCAACTATCACTGTAGCCCTCCACCAGTTGGGCCTTTATGGCAGAATGGCCCGATGGAAGCCTCTCCTCAGTGCAAGAAATATGAAAGCCTGCATAAAGTTTGCTGAAAAACACATCAAGGACTCCAGACTATGAGAAATAAGATTCTCTGGACCGATGAGATGAAGATAGAACTTTTTGGTGATAATTCTAAGCGGTATGTGTGGAGAAAACCAGGCACTGCTCATCACCTGCCCAATACAATCCCAACAGTGAAACATGGTGGTGGCAGCATCATGCTATGGGGGTCTTTTTCAGCTGCAGGGACATGACGACTGGTTGCAATTGAAGGAAACATGAATGTGGCCAAGTACAGAGATATCCTGGATGAATACCTCTACCAGAGTGCTTTGGACCTCAGACTTGGCCGAAGGTTCACCTTCGAACAAGACAATGACCCTAAGCACACAGCTATAATGACAAAGGCGTGGCTTCAGAACAACTCTGTGACCATTCTTGACTGGTCCAGCCAGAGCTCTGGCCTAAACCCAATTGAGCATCTCTGGAGAGACCTGAAAATGGCTGTCTACTAACGTTCACCATCCAACCTGACAGAACTGGAGAAAGGAAGAATGGCAGAGGATCCCCAAATCCAGGTGTGAAAAAATTGTTGCATCATTCCCAAGAAGACTCATGACTGTACTAGCTCAAAAGAGTGCTTCTACTCAATACCGAGCAAAGGGGCTGAATAGTTATGACCATGTGATATTTCAGTTTTTCTTGTTTAATAAATTTGCAAAAATTTCTACATTTCTGTTTTTTTTTTCAGTCAAGATGGAATGCAGAGTGCACTTTAATGAGAAAAAAATGAACTTTTTAGAATTTACCAAATGGCTGCAATGAAACAAAGAGTGAAAAATTTAAAGGGGTCTGAATACTTTCCGTACCTACTGTATATTGTCCTCTATTTGGTTCTTCCTGAACCTTGGTATTTGGTGATTCTTCCTATGGTCAGAATGCACCTAGGTCTTTCTAGGGTCTCAACTGATGTAATATTACTTTTTCTTTCCTTAAAGGGAACCTGTGACATGAAAGAAGCTATTTTTCTGCATATATGGGGTTAATCTGCAGATTAATAGAGTTCTGAACCTGCCCAGCACTTAGACCCCTACTGTCATGAGGTAATGATCTTTATTCCTCCTTTTAGCATTCTGGTTTCAGTCACGGGCGGCGCCGGCGCGGGTTCAGTCACCGTTCTCTGTATAGAGTGCGGTGGCTGTAACCTCGTCCCCGCCAGTGATTGACAGCCGGCCCTACTGCTGAGCTGCTGTAAGTCAGTGCAGGGGAGTGTTTGCAGCCACTTCTCACTATACACAGAGCGGTGACTGAATCCAATGGATGCCGGGAGAAATAAAGTTCAGAGCAGGGTTAATCTGGAGATTATCCCCATATCTGCAGTCTGATTGTGTTTTTTTCAGGTGACAGGTTCCCTTTAAGGAAAGAACCATTTTTTATTGTAGTTAATAATTCTTACATGCATGTAGTAATGTCTTTTTTTTTCTTAAATCTGCAGTGCAAGTGGGCCTAGCGGACAACTCTACGAGCATTCAGAAGGTATAATGAAATCTATGACTTTATATTTTATTGATTCCAAACTTTTTATAGGTTTTATAAAATGTACATATAAATAATAGCTTGACACCGGCAATAAAATCTAAAAGGGAATTTGTCGGCAGGTTTTACTTCTCATCTGAGAGGAGCGTAATGTAGACAAATAGAAGCTGAATCCAACAATGTATCACTTAGATTACTGGTTGCAGCAGTTCTGACCCAATCAGAGCTTTTAGATTTAGAATGAAGCAGAGCTGAGAAAGCTGTCCCCACCCACACCAGGCTCTCCATGTACAAAGTCCATAGACGGTGTGCTGCTTATCACAGCAGGGGGCGTTGCTGGACTAGTGTTGTCCGGCAATGTTAATCTCTTCTTGATAAATCCTTGACAATTACTAAGCAACACCGCACGCACTTTGACAAGTGACACATCTCTGAATTCTGTGATTCAGCCGCTATCTCCTGCTGTCCTCAGATTACATAGCAAAAACCTGCTGACAGATTCCCTTTAACCCCTTTACAACCCAAGGTGGTTTGCACGTTAATGACCAGGCCAATTTTTACAATTCTGACCACTGTCACTTTATGAGGTAATTACTCTGGAACGCTTCAACGGATCCCCCTGATTCTGAGATTGTTTTTTTGTGACATATTGTACTTCATGATTGTGGTAAAATTTCTTCGATATCACTTGCGTTTATTTGCGAAAAAAATGGAAATTTGGCGAAAATTTTGAAAATTTTGCAATAAATAACATTTCCCACATGTCTACTTTACATCAGCACAATTTTGGAACCAACATTTTTTTTTTGTTAGGGAGCTATAAGGGTTAAAAGTTGACCAGCGATTTCTCATTTTTACAACAAAATTTACAAAAACAATTTTTTTAGGGACCACATCACATTTGAAGTCACTTTGAGGGGTCTATATGACATAAAATACCCAAAAGTGACACCATTCTAAAAACTGCACCCCTCAAAGTGCTCAAAACCACATTCAAGAACTTTATTAACCCTTCAGGTGCTTCACACCAATTAATTGAACGTGAAAGGAATAAATGGACATTTAACTTTTTTTCACTAACATTTTATTTTAGACCCCAATTTTTGTATTTTCACAAGGGTACCAGGAGAAATTGCACCCCATAAGTTGTTGTGCAATTTCTCCTAAGTATGCAGATACCCCATGTGTTGGAGAAAACTACTGTTTGGGCGCATGTCAGGGCTCGGAAGGGAAGGAGTGACGCTTTTGAACGCAGACTTTGATGGAATGGTCTGTGGGCGTGATGTCACGTTCTCAGAACCCCTGATGTGCCTAAACAGTGGAAATGCCCAACAAGTGCCCCCTTTTTGGTAGTGGTAGTTGATTTTTGAATTTTATAATGTAGTTGTTAGGAGGGCGGTTGCAGACAACTTTATTAAAATGGAACGCAACCGACCTCGGGGTCCGCGATGCAGCCTGGAGGACTGCTGCCGAACACTTTCCGGGTGGAAAGGTACGCAACCAACTTAAATGTTAAACCCTTCCGTGTTACCGCACACATGAACGGGTATAGCGGTTCGCTCTATCTCCGTTAACTGCACGGGAGAAGAGTGACCGGGATAGCACCTACTTAACTGAAGAACCACTCCGTGTTAATGCACACGGAGCGGGCTTCAGCGGTTCACACAATCTCCAAGACCTGCAGGGAGACGTGCGACTGGAGGGAAAGCAGTAGCCCTATCTTCGATACAGGCGCTACGCTCTAGGGATTGGCGCTAGATGCGTGTGTGACTACGCGACGGGTACACGTGCCTCCAGCCGGCGTGCCACCTGACAGAAGGTTACTACTCCACGTGGCTGACAGGCGATAGCCGTGGACAGGGTGTCTGCAGGCTGCTCGAGGTATTAGGAGACTCCTTTGGCTGAGCCAGGCTGCTAGACGTAGCTACCTGCCTAAGCAAATCTAAGCCTGCCTGAGTGACCTACGCTAATTAGCCAAGCTAACTCTGGCATCGGCAGGTCACGGAGAGAGCAGCTAGAGAGCACGTGGAATACACTCGTCCACACAAACAACACTTGCAAAATGATCTGAGCGCTGCGCCATGTTTGTGGGGGGGCCTTTTAAAGACTAAGCCCTTACCCACGCGCCATTGGTGATGTTACCCGTGGACCAATCAGTCGGTGGCAGGTCACCGGGTCAGGTGAGTGCCAACCCACCAATCATGATCCGCCAGGTCACGGACATGCTCAGTTCGGCAAATCCTGGACTTAGATTCCACAAGCCCTGTCTCCTTCTGCAACCTATGCTTAACATTGCTAGGCACAACTACCTGGGAGATAAACAGTGCTCGCGGACCAGCTAGGCGTTGGGGCTGACGGTGATTCTGAGCAGCATCAGCCCTGGCTGGACTGAAATGGGAGACCATAGAAGGTCCTGGACCCATTTCGAATCCAGCACCAGACCGACACCTAACAGTAGTGTTATACATCAGTTGTGTAGGACAACCTGATGAACACTACACAACTGATGTATGACAACCTGACGAACACTACGTCAGTTGTGTAGTGTTTGTCAGGTTCTCATACGTCAGAAATTAATTTAATAGTCCATCGAAGTATGGTACCTTTTGAAGCAGTCTTTCATACACAGGCCAGGTTTGTCAGGGCAGTTGTCACATTGATAAATGGGTGTCCTTGCGTATTCCACTTTTATAACACACTCGGCTCCTCTTTTGTGACTTTCCTTTTTTTCCGCTGTGAGGGATCTGCCCTGGGAAATGCTGGCCTGGTACAATTCTCAGTCCTTCAATTCCGGAACTACTAGGGCCTGCTCTGTCACCGCTGCCAAATATCAGGGCCTTGATAACAGTCTCCTGGAAGTGAAGGTACGACGTAGAAGTCTGGCCTGCACATTGTGACAGAAGGAAAGCGTTGTGCATTGCCATCTGTACAATGTGCACGGCCAGCTTCTTATACCATACCTTGGCCTTTCTGAAAGATCAACTCCCCCCATGTACTTGTACCCCACTACACAGTCTGGTTTGGCGACCTGTGTAGTGGAACCTCTTACAGAGCTGAGGGTGCTGCCATCACCATGTATGGTGGTCAACAAAAGGACATCCCTCTTGTCCTTGTACTTGACCATCAGCAGGTGGTCGCTACATTGGGCTCTGCTCTCACCCCTTCTGAGCAGCTGCCCAATTAGCGTCTTTGGGAGGCCTTTCTAATTTTTGCGGACAGTACCGCAGGCTGCAGTACGTCGCGCAGAGAGGGACTTGAAGAGCGGGATACTTGTATAAAAGTTATCCACAAAGAGGTGATAACCTTTATCCAGCAGTGGGTGCACCAAGTCCTACACAATTTTCCCACTCACTCCCAGAACGGGGAGGCATTCAGGGGGTTCAATCTGGGAGTCCTTCCCTTCATAAACTCTAAACTTGTGAGTGTACCCTGAGGTACTCTGAAAAAGTTTATACAGCTTGATCCCGTACCTGGACCTCTTACTGGGCAGGTACTGCCGGAATCCAAGCCGCCTTTTAAAAGAGATTAAGGACTCATCCACGCAGATGTCCCTTTGGGGCACGTCCACTTCAGCAAACTTGTTGTTGAAGTGTTCGATGACCGGCCGAACTTTGAAAAGACGATCAAAGTTCGGGTCATCGCGTGCAGGACACCTTGCATTATCTTGGTAATGCAAGAACTTGTGGATGGCCTGAAAGCGTCTCCAGATCATGGCCATTCGGAACACTGGAGTGTTATACAAAACGTCAACACTCCAGTATTGCCGAAGTTCGGGCTTGTTCAGGATCCCCATAAGAAGGACCAGGCCCCAAAACTTCATCATTTCTACTGTGTCTACAGGAGACCAGTTAGAAAATGATGAAGAGGGGTTTTGTTCCAAAAATTGATGAGCGTATAAATTAGTTTGGCCCACCATGAGGTTTACAAAATCCTCAGAGAAAAAGACTTTGAAAAAGTCTATTTCTGTGAGGCCGGTGGTGTCAAACTTGATTCCTGATTCCGCCACAAAATCAGTAATCAGTGGTGCATCATTTTCGGGGGGCGAGGTCCATATGGGATCAGTAGTGGGGAGCGCTGGATCATTGTCTCTCCTGCGGCGATGGCGGGGCAGTCCAGCAGAACCGGAGGAAGAGGAGGAAGAAGAGGAAGACGAGTCGGAAAATTAAATAAATGTGGGATCCTCGCCCTCGCTGTCAGTGTCGGTGGCAAGAATAGCGTATGCCTCCTCCGCTGAATAGCGAGTTTGGGATGAGCGGGACATTGTTTTTTATGTATGTGGTGCGTGTGTGTTCATACTTTATTTAGAGTGTGTGTGTGTCAATACTTTGTTTAGAGTGTGTGGAAAAAGGAAATTCTGTATGTGGTGCAAACAGCAACGATGTCACCGATCAATACTCGGCGGCTGCTGGATGTGCGCACGGATGTGTGGGGAGTGGGAAGAGGGAAATTGGGGTGGTTGAGGGGAGATCAGAGATGACTTACCAAAGTCCTCTCTGTTCTTCTTTCAGGATCAGGAGCCTGGACCGGGAGCCCGGCGCTGGTGACCAGGAGCCCGGCGCAGGAGACTGGGAGCCCGGAGCAGGAAACCGGGAGCCCGGAGCAGGAGACCGGCGCTGGTGACCGGGAGCCCAGAGCAGGAGACCGGGAGCCCGGAGCAGGAGACCGGGAGCCCGGAGCAGGAGACCGGTACTGGAGCTGGAGAACAGAACCAAGAGAATTAACAGGGACACTGGGGTGAGGGAGATTGGGGTGGGAAGGGGGGTAAAAAGATGGGGGAGTGGGGAGAGGGGGATTGGGGTGGATGAGGGGAGATCAGAGATGGACTTACCAAGGGGTCAACAGGATCAGCAGCAGGACCGGAACAGGAGACGGAGCCCGGAGCAGGAGACCGGAGCTGGTGACCGGGAGCCTGGAACGAGAGCCCGGCGCTGGTGACCGGGAGCCCGGTGCCGGAGCCTGGCGCTGGTGACCGGGAGCGGAGCTGGAGACTCGGACCGGAGCTGGAGACCGCTGCAGGACGCAGAAAAAAGAATGGTGGTAAGGGGGGGTAAAAAGAGGGGGGAGGGGGGATTGGGGTGGATGAGGGGAGAACAGACTTACCAAAGTCTTCTCTGCAGGATCAGCAGCAGGATCAGCAGCAGGCTCTGGAGCAGGATACCCAGGACGCTGGAGCAGAAGATCCAGGAGCAGCAGCAGCGACTGGAACAGGAGAGAAGATGGTCTTGTGGTGTCACAGAATATTCTGTGGCACTACAAGGCTCAGCACACACACATCAGATGTGACCGCTCTGTAGAAATCCTCACCAAGTGTGAGGGTCTGCAGGGCGGTCACAGGGTGATGATGGGGTGGTGACAGGTGGAGGTAGTCAGATAATCTGATTGGAGCAATCAATGTCATCAATGATTGCTCCAATCAGAGTTCCTGAATACAGGTGACCGGGCGGTCACAGGGAGGTGTCACCTCTCTGTGACCCCCTGTGGTGCATGCTGTGCCCTAGCCATCTGATTGGTGACATTGATTGCACCAATCAGACATGGCTGTAGCAGAGCACGCACCACAGGGGGTCACAGAGAGGTGACACCTCCCTATGACAGCCCGGTCATCTGTATTCAGGAACTCTGATTGGAGCGATCGATGTCATCATCGATCGCTCCAATCACAGCAGTCTGGGGACTTTGATTACATTACAGGGGGTCATGGGGCAGTGACAGGCAGGTCACAAGCCGGTCACCGCCCCATGTCCGTCCTGTTGTCGCGCTACGATCGGTGCGATCGATGTGATCGGCGATCGCACCGATCATAGCAGTCTGGGGCCAGGGCTGGGGTGTCCTAGCAATAGCCTAGGATCGGTGCTCTTTGATCTGCAGCCTAGGATCGGTGCTCCTCTGTTTCCGGCAATCACATTGCCGGAAACAGTGAGTAATGCTGTAAAGAGGTGTAAAGGGGTTAACAGAGCATGGATCGGGGGTCGGCAATTAGTTTTCTCAAGGGCTCACATGAAATACTGTGACTGTAGTGCAGGGCTAAACCAACACACTGAATTTAAGAATATTAGTGGAAATATTAAGCAAAGTTATATTAATTTATACTGCTTACTATTGATGAGAATTAAGTATGTTGATCCACTGCCACTATTAGGTAATGTGCCCACAATGCAGAAACGCTCCGGATTTTTCCTGAGCTTTTCTGCATCTCCCTGGCAGAAAAAACTCATGCAGATTTTACATGCGTATTTTCAGCCCGGGACAAGCGTTTGTCACGCGTTTAGCACATGCGATTTCCCATGCGGGTTGTCAAGCGTTTTCTAAAAGATTTTGGCTTGGAAAAGTGCTTGACAACTTGGTCACACTATATAAATCCATGCAACCGTGTGACCAAGTTAGTTAAAAAAAAGAATAAAAATGGTAAAAACTCTAAAAAAATCCATTATACTCACCTTCCGATGGCCCACGGTCTCCTTCTCCGGTCTCCCTGGTGGCCCGTGGTGGTGTAAAAGGACCTTCCATGATGTAATTTAGTCAGGTGACAGGTCACATGACCGCTGACGTTGACGAGCCACCGGGGAGCCAAGACACACCGGAGAGAAGACCGCAGGCCATCAGAAGGTGAGTATAATGTTTTTTTTAATTTTAATTTTTTTTTTACAGGTACTATGGTACCCGGGTCTGGATGAGAGTCTCCTCTTCTGCATCCGCACATTGAATTGCTTAATTTCCGCATGTGTACATGTAGTCATGCAGATATTATGCGATTCAATGCAAGTCAATGGCGGCAAAAACGCTGCGCTTACGCAAAATAGTTGGTAGTGCTGCGCTTTTTTCTGTAATAATAATCCGCAGCGGATATTTCCGCAGCATGTGCACAGCACATGTGGATTATCATTGGGGAACATTGCAGACCTCCTACCAAGCGTTTTTTAAGCGTAATTGCCGCTGCAGAAACGCTTAAAAAACGCATAGTGGGCACACAGCCCACTAGAGCTTATTTTATTGTGTTCTTACTAGGAGCAGCCAATCAAAACCATATGATTTATGAATTATTATAACGTCTCATGCAGGGGCGGGCACTGAGACCAAAGGGTCCCTGTGCAAGAATTGTGTATGGCCCCCCCTTCTTAAAGGGGACTTTCATTTTAATTATTTTTGTGCTCATCGGCTTGCGCTAGGGAAAAAAAATAATAAAATCAGAGTTACTCATTTTCACCTAGTCTAAAAATAATAAAATCAGAGTTACTCATTTTCACCTAGTCTAAAAATAATAAAATCAGAATTACTCATTCTCACCTAGTCAAAAAATAATAAAATCAGAGTTACTCATATTCACGTAGTCTAAAAATAATAAAATCAGTTACTCATTTTCACCTAGTCTAAAAATAATAAAATCAGACTTACTCATTCTCACCTAGTCTAAAAATAATAAAATCAGAGTTACTCATTTTCACCTAGTCTAAAAATAATAAAATCAGTTACTCATTTTCACCTAGTCTAAAAATAATAAAATCAGAGTTACTCATTCTCACCTAGTCTAAAAATAATAAAATCAGAGTTACTCATTTTCACCTAGTCTAAAAATAATAAAATCAGAGTTACTCATTTTCACCTAGTCTAAAAATAATAAAATCAGAGTTACTCATTTTCACCTAGTCTATTGATGTCTTTATGCTCCTGGCCTGTCCGTGTTTACAGGCTGCACCTAGTCTAAAAATAATAAAATCAGTTACTCATTTTCACCTAGTCTAAAAATAATAAATCAGAGTTACTCATTTTCACCTAGTCTAAAAATAATAAAATCAGAGTTACTCATTTTCATCTAGTCTAAAAATAATAAAATCAGAGTTACTCATTTTCACCTAGTCTAAAAATAATAAAATCAGAGTTACTCATTTTCACCTAGTCTAAAAATAATAAAATCAGAGTTACTCATTTTCACCTAGTCTAAAAATAATAAAATCAGAATTACTCATTTTCACCTAGTCTAAAAATAATAAAATCAGAGTTACTCATTTTCACCTAGTCTAAAAATAATAAAATCAGAGTTACTCACTTTCACCTGGTCTAAAAATAATAAAATCAGAGTTACTCATTTTCACCTAGTCTAAAAATAATAAAATCAGAGTTACTCATTTTCACCTAGTCTAAAAATAATAAAATCAGTTACTCATTTTCACCTAGTCTAAAAATAATAAATCAGAGTTACTCATTTTCACCTAGTCTAAAAATAATAAAATCAGAGTTACTCATTTTCACCTAGTCTAAAAATAATAAAATCAGAGTTACTCATTTTCACCTAGTCTAAAAATAATAAAATCAGAGTTACTCATTTTCACCTAGTCTAAAAATAATAAAATCAGAGTTACTCATTTTCACCTAGTCTAAAAATAATAAAATCAGAGCTACTCATTTTCACCTAGTCTAAAAATAATAAAATCAGAGTTACTCATTTTCACCTAGTCTAAAAATAATAAAATCAGAGTTACTCATTTTCACCTAGTCTAAAAATAATAAAATCAGAGTTACTCATTTTCACCTAGTCTAAAAATAATAAAATCAGAGTTACTCATTTTCACCTATTCTAAAAATAATAAAATCAGAGTTACTCATTTTCACCTAGTCTAAAAATAATAAAATCAGAGTTACTCATTTTCACCTAGTCTAAAAATAATAAAATCAGAGTTACTCATTTTCACCTAGTCTAAAAATAATAAAATCAGAGTTACTCATTTTCACCTAGTCTAAAAATAATAAAATCAGAGTTACTCATTTTCACCTAGTCTAAAAATAATAAAATCAGCGTTACTCATTTTCACCTAGTCTAAAAATAATAAAATCAGAGTTACTCATTTTCACCTAGTCTAAAAATAATAAAATCAGAGTTACTCATTTTCACCTAGTCTAAAAATAATAAAATCAGAGTTACTCATTTTCACCTAGTCTAAAAATAATAAAATCAGCGTTACTCACTTTCACCTGGTCTAAAAATAATAAAATCAGAGTTACTCATTTTCACCTAGTCTAAAAATAATAAAATCAGAGTTACTCATTTTCACCTAGTCTAAAAATAATAAAATCAGAGTTACTCATTTTCACCTAGTCTAAAAATAATAAAATCAGAGTTACTCATTTTCACCTAGTCTATTGATGTCTTTATGCTCCTGGCCTGTCCGTGTTTACAGGCTGCAGTGGTAATATCTCATGTGACCACTGTAGCCAATCATAGGGTCAGCAGCTTGTTCCATCTACCTTGGCATTACTGCTGAGCTCAGTCATTAAAAGGGTTTTCCTACAAACAAAAGTTAATTTTATAAATTGGCTGTGTCTGACCGTGTGCGGAACATGGTCTGATCATACCACAGCTCCTGGGCAGGGAAGGCTGCAAAAGACAATGCAGACATTCCAGCACGGGATCTCATAGGATTGATTCATTTTGTGAGGTAAAATATTTCACTGCCTGTGTTTAAACAATATTTTACCTCTCAAAATGAATCCTTTGTGATCCCCTGATGTAATGTCTGTATTGTCTTTGGCTTCCTCCTCCGCTCAGGAGCTGTGGTATTTTCCATACACGGTCAGACACAGACCATTTTTAAAATGAACTTTTGTTTCTGGGAAAACCCCTTTAAGCTCCAGCAGTCACGTGTTTTAGTCAGGACATCACGGCTGCAGCCTGAAAACAAAGACCAGGGCAGTAGCGGAAGAGGAATTGCTGACCCTGAGAGTATCCCTGATTTTATTGTTTTTCTCTAGGGCAAGCCTAAGGACAGTAAAAGAATTAAAACAGAAATTCACTTTAAGTAACATTATTTGATGCAATAAAAACATGTTAGGCACAAATCAAAAAATCACTTGTCATACAAGTAACATGAGTGCATCACACACCAGACACATCACACAAGCACAGCGCAGACTTGAGAGATGTCACACAAGCACAGCGCAGACTTGAGAGATGTCACACAAGCACAGCGCAGACTTGAGAGATGTCACACAAGCACAGCGCAGACTTGAGAGATGTCACACAAGCACAGCGCAGACTTGAGAGATGTCACACAAGCACAGCGCAGACTTGAGAGATGTCACACAAGCACAGCGCAGACTTGAGAGATGTCACACAAGCACAGCCCAGACTTGAGAGATGTCACACAAGCACAGCACAGACTTGAGAGATGTCACACAAGCACAGCGTAGACTTGAGAGATGTCACACAAGCACAGCACAGACTTGAGAGATGTCACACAAGCACAGCGCAGACTTGAGAGATGTCACACAAGCACAGCGTAGACTTGAGAGATGTCACACAAGCAGAGCGCAGACTTGAGAGATGTCACACAAGCACAGCGCAGACTTGAGAGATGTCACACAAGCACAGCGCAGACTTGAGAGATGTCACACAAGCACAGCGTAGACTTGAGAGATGTCACACAAGCAGAGCGCAGACTTGAGAGATGTCACACAAGCACAGCGCAGACTTGAGAGATGTCACACAAGCACAGCGCAGACTTGAGAGATGTCACACAAGCACAGCGCAGACTTGAGAGATGTCACACAAGCACAGCGCAGACTTGAGAGATGTCACACAAGCACAGCGTAGACTTGAGAGATGTCACACAAGCTGAGCGCAGACTTGAGAGATGTCACACAAGCACAGCGCAGACTTGAGAGATGTCACACAAGCACAGCGTAGACTTGAGAGATGTCACACAAGCAGAGCGCAGACTTGAGAGATGTCACACAAGCACAGCGCAGACTTGAGAGATGTCACACAAGCACAGCGCAGACTTGAGAGATGTCACACAAGCACAGCGCAGACTTGAGAGATGTCACACAAGCACAGCGCAGACTTGAGAGATGTCACACAAGCACAGCGTAGACTTGAGAGATGTCACACAAGCTGAGCGCAGACTTGAGAGATGTCACACAAGCACAGCGCAGACTTGAGAGATGTCACACAAGCACAGCGCAGACTTGAGAGATGTCACACAAGCACAGCGCAGACTTGAGAGATGTCACACAAGCACAGCTCTGACTTGAGAGATGTCACACAAGCACAGCGTAGACTTGAGAGATGTCACACAAGCACAGCTCTGACTTGAGAGATGTCACACAAGCACAGCACAGACTTGAGAGATGTCACACAAGCACAGCTTAGACTTGAGAGATGTCGCACAAGCACAGCTTAGACTTGAGAGATGTCACACAAGCTGAGCGCAGACTTGAGAGATGTCACACAAGCACAGCGCAGACTTGAGAGATGTCACACAAGCACAGCGTAGACTTGAGAGATGTCACACAAGCACAGTGCACAAATTACACAAGTAGATGTGCACATATCAGAAAGATCACAAGAATAAGCTGCACACATCTTACAAGTACTCCAACACGCATCACAGAAGTGCAGGACATACCGAGGAATTCTGAAGAGACAAGTTAGAAGGGCTCTACATTCAGGTTCTAAAATGGTCGTTCTGGAGGAATAGAAAGAGATAGATGTTACTTTATGTCACCAACTTATTCGTTCCATGTGTAGAAGACTTGGTGCTGTCCTTAACAATCATAGAGGTCATACAAAATACTAGATGTAGTAGTTTTGGTGTAGGGTGCATCACTGAATTTGGGTAAAACTGAAGATTTTGTAATGAAAGTTATGATATTAACATTACTTTCATGCTATGGGTGAAAAAAATGTTCTGTGAAACTCCGTCTTGTTAGTATTTTGGAAACTGTTCTTGTGTTCAGTGAGGTATTAACTAAAATCCTACTTCTTGTAGTCACTTTATGCTGGGTACTGAAAAAAAAAAAGATATTTATACATACCACTCACCTACATGTTACATACATTGTTTTATCACCCTGACTAATCAGTATTTCCTTTTATTACTGGCATGATATGCCTGCACTTTTGAGCATAGGTATGTACTGCACATTACCATTTCATGTTTCTTAGCCCTGTCTCGTGGTAATCAGTATTAACCTTTCTGACAGCCCCATTTTTCATATCTGAAACGTCACTTTATTTGGTAATAACTTTGAAATGCTTCTGCTAGTCATTCTGATATTCTGATCTTCTTTTTGGAACAAATTGTACCTGTTGCAGCTGGTAAATTTTAAATTAATACGTTTTGTTGTTATTCATGAAAATATCCCAGATTTTCTAAAAATTTAGAAAAATGTGAAATTTTAAACTTAAAGCGGTTGTGCCACCATAAAGAATACAATTGACCAACCAGAAAAGGTGGAAATAAATCGTTTTGTAATTTATAGTGATTCAAAATTATGCTTCATTCAAAAGATACCAAGCTTTTATTTTTCAAATGCTGTTCTCTGGCGCCCCCTGGCGTTATTCCATTACGTCCTGGTAGTGGGTGATCAGCTGGTCGAGTTTGCGCAGTTCCTGGCGTAAGAGCTCCCTACTCGCAGCATGCAAAATGTATTCTCTGTCACAAGGCCCCCTGCTGTAAGCACAACCTGTGTGTGATTCACCCCCTCCCCCTGTGCTCATAGCTCACAGCTGATCTCCGGGTGAGATACCCCCTCCCAATGCGCTCACAGCTCACCTCTGGGTCAGAAAACCCCCTCCTCCTCTGCTCATAGCTCTCAGTTGATCTCCGGGTGAGATACCCCCTCCCCCTGAGCTCATAGCTAATCTCCGGGTGAGATACCCCCTCCCCCTGCGCTCACTGCTGATCTCTAGGTGAGATACCCCCTCCCCCTGCGCTCACTGCTGCTCTCTAGGTGAGATACCCCCTCCACCTGCACTCACAGCTCATCTCCAAGTGAGATACCTCCCTCCCCCTGCGCTCACTGCTGATCTCTAGGTGAGACACCCTCCCCCTGGGCTCACTGCTGATCTCTAGGTGAGACACCCTCCCCCTGCGCTCACTGCTGATCTCTAGGTGAGATACCCCCTCCCCCTGCGCTCACTGCTGCTCTCTAGGTGAGATAACCCCTCCCCCTGCGCTCACTGCTGATCTCTAGGTGAGACACCCTCCCCCTGCGCTCACTGCTGATCTCTAGGTGAGACACCCTCCCCCTGCGCTCACTGCTGATCTCTAGGTGAGACACCCTCCCCCTGCGCTCACTGCTGATCTCTAGGTGAGACACCCTCCCCCTGCGCTCACTGCTGATCTCTAGGTGAGATACCCCCTCCCCCTGCGCTCACTGCTGCTCTCTAGGTGAGATACCCCCTCCCCCTGCGCTCACTGCTGATCTCTAGGTGAGATACCCCCTCCCCCTGCACTCACAGCTGATCTCTAGGTGAGATTCTCCCCCTGCACTCACAGCTCAACTCCGGGTGAGATACCCCCTCCCCCTGCACTCACAGATCATCTCTGAGTGAGATACCCCCTCCCCCTGCGCTCACTGCTGATCTCTAGGTGAGATACCCCCTCCCCCTGCACTCACAGATCATCTCTGAGTGAGATACCCCCTCCCCCTGCACTCACTGCTGATCTCTGGGTGAGATACCCCCTCCCCCTGCACTCACAGATCATCTCTGAGTGAGATACCCCCTCCCCCTGCGCTCACTGCTGATCTCTAGGTGAGATACCCCCTCCCCCTGTGCTCACTGCTGATCTCTAGGTGAGATACTCCCCCTGCGCTCACTGCTGATCTCCGAGTGAGATACCCCCTCCCCCTGTGCTCACAGCTCAGCTCTGGGTGAGATCATCTGCTTCGCAGACTAAGTATGGGAAGTGTTTCCCTGCTATCGGGCTCTCAAGTCTGTGAAGCAGATGATCTCACCCGGAGATGAGCTGTGAGCGCAGGGGGAGAGGGTGTCTAACCTGGAGATGAGCTATGAGCTGTGAGCACAATGGGAGGGAGTATCTCACCTGGAGATCATCTGTGAACACAGGGGGGAGGTATCTCACCCGGAGATCAGCTATGAGCACAGGGGGAGGGAGTGTCTCACCCCGAGATCAGCTATGAGCACAGGGGGAGAGGGTGTCTAACCTGGAGATGAGCTATGAGCTGTGAGCACAATGGGAGGGAGTATCTCACCTGGAGATCATCTGTGAACACAGGGGGGAGGTATCTCACCTGTTGATCAGCTGTGAGTGCAGGGGGAGGGAGTGTCTCACCCCGAGATCAGCTATGAAGCAGGGGGAGGAGGTGTCCCACCTGGAGATCAGCTATGAGCACAGGGGGAGGGGGTGAATGACAGACACTCTGTGTTTACAGCAGGGAGCCTTGTGACAAAGAATACATTGTGCATAACAATAGAGAACAAATGGAAGTCAGCTCACCCTCCAGGATTTCAGTGTGTTGAAGCCAGGAACAACGTGTGGTCACACTTGGAATCAATGCAAAAAAGAAGTGAAAAATTCCATTAAGTCAAATTCCATTCAGCTAATATGTTACTTTAGACCCAAATTTTAGCCTGCACAATTTATTATGTAATTTCTCCTAAACGCAGCATTGCCCCATACATAGCAGACACTAATATTTTCTAGCTATATACAGTACATGGCATTAAGGGTAAACAAAGCGGTTGTGCCACCATAAAGAATACAGTTAACCAACCAGAAAAGGTGGAAATAAACAGTTTTGTAATTTACATTGATTCAAAATTATGCTTCATTCAAAAGTTACCAAGCTTTTACTTTTATGAATGCTGCTCTCTGGCGCCCCCTGGCGTTATTATCCTACGTCCTGGTAGTGGGTGATCAGCTGGTCGGGTTTGGGCAGTTCCTGTCATAAGAGCTTCCAACCGGCAGTCTGCACAATGTATTGCAAGAAAAGAAATGAAAAATTCCATCTCCAAAAAAGTTGTATTAAAAAATTCCAAGTTGTTATTACATCATTTTAACATCTGATGAGGTCACAAGGTACATGGGGATTCACATAGCAATTCGTTTCCAAAGCCAACCAGCTTTCTTTGTCAAGCTACTATGACATGATTCTGTGATCTTTTAAATATTTCCGAAACCAATTACAAGTAATACACCAATTACATGACCAATGAGATCACACCCATTACATGACCAATGAGACAAATACATAGAAAGTTACATATCAAATACACTGCTCATAAAATAAAGGGAACACTTAAACAACAGAATATAACTCCAAGTAAATGAAACTTCTGTGAAATCAAACTGTCCACTTAGGAAGCAACACTGATTAACAATCAATTTCACATGCTGTTGTGCAAATGGAATAGACAATAGATGGAAATGATTGGCAATTTTCAAGACACCCTCAATAAAGGAGTGGTTCTGCAGGTGGGGAGCACAGACCATATCTCAGTACCAATGCTTTCTGGCTGATGTTTTGGTCACTTTTGAATGTTGGTTGTACTTTCATACTTGTGGTAGCATGAGACGGACTCGACAACCCACAGAAGTTGCTCAGGTAGTGCAGCTCATTCTGGATGGCACATCAATGCAAGCTGTGGCAAGAAGGTTTGCTGTGTCTGTCACCGTAGTGTCCAGAGGCTGGATGCACTACCAGGAGACAGGCCAGTACAAAAGGAGATGTGGAGAGGGCCGTAGGAGAGCAACAACCCAGCAGCAGGACCTCTACCTCCACCTTTGTGCAAGGAGGAACAGGAGGAGCACTGCCAGAGCCGTGCAAAATGACCTCCAGCAGGTCACAAATGTGCATGTGTCTGCACAATCAGTTGGAAACCGACTCCATGAGGGTGGTATGAGGGTCTGACGTCCACAGATGGGGGTTGTGCTCACAGCCCAACACCGTGCAGGACACTTGGCATTTGCCACATAACACCAGGATTGGCAAAGTCGCCACTGGCACCCTGGGCCTACTTCTGAGGCATCTGTCTGTACAATGAAAGTTTCCTTGAAGTTGGGGCTGATGAGGACCGGCTGTTCACACAGGGCCAACTTCATGGACTGAAAGGCTTCTTCTGCCTGAAGGTTCCACTGAACCATTACTGATTTTTTTCCTTTCAAGAGATCGGTCAGGGTCGCCGTTCTCCCAGCAAAATTAGGTATAAACCGGCGGTAATACCCAAGGATGTTAAGGAACGCCCTCACCTGCTGTGTATTTGACGGTTTAGGACAATTTTTTATGGCCTCAACTTTATTGATTTGGGGCTTGATAACTCCTCGGCCAATCGCATACCCCAAATATCGGGCTTCCTCTAGCCCTATCGCACATTTTTTTGGGTTTGCCGTTAACTCAGCGACTCTGAGAGAATCCAGCACTGCTTGTACCTGGGATAGATGCGTATGCCAGTCGGTGCTAAAGATGATAATATCATCTAGATATGCGGAGGCGTACTACTGATGAGACTTGAGCACTATGTCCATCAACCTCTGGAATGTAGCCAGGGCCCCATGTAACCCAAAAGGTAAGACCGCATAGTGATATAGACCCTCCGTAGTTATGAAGGCGGTCTTTTCCTCCGCCGATTTCGTGAGAGGTACCTGCCAGTAACCCTTGGTGAGATCGAGCGTGGTAAAGTACTGGGCCTACCCCAGTCTCTCAATCAGCTCATCCACCCTGGGCATTGGATAAAGGTCAAACTTCGACACTTCATTTAATTTTCGGAAATCGTTACGGAAGCGTAACGATCCGTCTGGTTTCGTAATCAGTACAATGGGGCTAGCCCACTCTGTCATTTCTCGATGACGCCTAACTGGAGCATCTGTTTTACCTCAGCCGTGATGGCTTGCCTCCGGGCTTCGGTTACCCGGTACGGTCTCTTTCGCACCCTTACCCCAGGTTTGGTGACAATGTCATGTTGGAGAACTGTAGTCCTACCCGGTAGCTCTGAGAACACGTCGGTATTCTGCTGCACCAGTGAGCGAGCCGCCCGTCGCTGCTATTTAGTGAGAGCATCACTTATCCTGACCTCTCCCCCGGACGCATCCCTGGCTGAAGGTAGAGAACTCTCTGGTGATATGCCCGGAGTGATGTCTGTAACTAACCACTCTCGATCTTTCTAAGATTTCCTCCTTCCGGGCTGATACACCTGGTAATTTACCTCCCCCACCTTTTCTCGAACCTCATATGGCCCTTTCCACTTGGCCATGAGCTTACTCTCGGCTGTGGGTACAAGTACTAACACCCGATCGCCCTTGTTAAAAGACCTGACTCTGGCTCTTTTATTATATGTGCGCCTCTGGGCTGCCTGGGCATCTAACAAATGTTCTTTCACGATGGGCATGACCGCCGCGATCCAGTCCTGCATGCTAGCCACGTGTTCAGTTATACTCCTATGTGGAGTCGGCTCTTGTTCCCACGTCTCTTTGGCTACGTCCAACAGACCTCTAGGGTGTCTGCCGTACAATAACTCAAAGGGAGAGAACCCTGTGGAAGCCTGGGGTACCTCACGGATGGCGAACATCAAATAGGGTAGCAACATGTCCCAATCCCTTCCGTCCTTAGAAACCACCTTTTTTAACATGAACTTGAGGGTTTTATTGAACCGTTCTACTAGCCCGTCGGTTTGAGGTTGGTACACCGAGGTGCGCAATTGTTTAATTTTTAGCAGTTTGCACACTTCCCTTGTCATTTTGGACATAAAAGGGGTCCCCTGATCCATCAGGATCTCCTTAGGTAGTCCAAGGCGACAGAACATGGCAAACAGCTCCCGTGCAATTTGTTATGCCGAGGTGTGGCGTAGCGGTATAGCCTCCGGGCACCGGGTGGCACAGTCGACGACCATCAGTATATGTTGAAGGCCACGAGCGGATTTTACAATGGACCCTACCAAGTCCATTGCAATCCTTTCAAAAGGTACCTCTATTACTGGCAGGGGTACCAATGAGCTACGGAAACTTGCGGTGGGTGTGGTCAACTGACATTCAGGGCAGGATTCACAGTACTTTTGGACCTCCGCGTAAATCCCCAGCCAAAAGAACCGCTGCAATATACGCTCTTACGTCTTTTTAACCCCCAAGTGTCCACCCAGCAGGTGTGTGTGTGCCAACTGCAGACGGTACAACTGAGATACCACTAACTGTTCCACGACCTGGTCCCTGATTTTGTCTACCCTATAGAGCAACTCACTCTTGACTACCATGCGTGTAAATACAGTATCTGCACGGAGCTGTTGAGCTACGCCATTTACCTCTAACACCCTTTCCCGCGCCCGAGTCAGAGTGGCATCCTGTAGCTGAACTGTCCCAAACGTGCCCCGGGACACTTCCGGCTCGGGGGGCAAGTCTCTTTCCAACACAGTCCCATAGGGAAGAGTTTTTACCACCCCCACCACATGTTTTATGTCTCCACATGGCTTGGATAAAACTACCTGCGGTTGGGTACTCTCGGAGGTCCCCATGAATGCACACAACCCCCGACAGTCCGTCCACTGAGGTTGTCTCCTGCCACCATCGACCCATGTACCAAAGTCACTAGGCTCACCGAATCTAGGAGGGCCTCTGTGGGGTACCCATTAACCAGTACCTGACACAGTTGGGGTTCACTGTCAGGGGGGTCGGCGATCGCAGTGCAGACAGTCTGGGCGTACATTGAGACCCGGTGGATAATCCCGCAGTCCATGGGTTCCGTAGTTAGGGGGCAGTTAGCAACCACATGTCCCTTCCCCTGACACCGTCAGCACCTAATGGTGGAGGTACTGTTAGGTCTTATGACTGTTTGGGAGGGAACTGGTCTCCTGCGACTCTCATTTCAGGTTACCCCTTCAGCACGGGTACGGTGCTGACTGTCCTCAGCAGAGGGACGCGACCCCTTTCCAGGTTCCTGATTTGGCAGGGATCGGCGTGACAGCCGCGAGGGGGCAGAGTCCCGGATAAAATCCTGAATGGCTGAGTAGCGCTCGATCAGGCTGACCACCTGGTCGAGTGTGCTGGAGTCCCCTTGCCCCACCCAACTTTGGATAGCGGCTGGCAGAGTCCTCACCAGCCGGTCAACAGCACCCTCTCCACCATCTGGGCTGGAGACAAAGTCTCAGGCTGGAGCAACCTCTTTACCAGCTGCAGGAGGTCATAAGCCTGAGACCGGGCGTGTCGGGTATCCACATAAGCCTATGAAAATACATGCTGAGCCCTCACGTATGTATTGACCCCCAGTCGGGCAAGGATCTCACCTTTCAGTCTCTGGTAGTCCTTTTTTCCTCCCGACTGAGGTCGAAGAAGGCCTTTTGGGCATCGCCGACCAGAAACTGAGCCACCACATCTGCCCACTGGCCATCCGGTAGGTTTTCCCGCTCCTCTGTGCGCTCATAAATGGTCAGGAAGGCTTCCACATCGTCCTCCGGTCCCATCTTCCTCAACGCTGAGCGAACCTTGTCCCTGGCCTCGCGACGTTCCGGGGCTGGTGCCGTCGGCGTCTCCCGCAGGGCAGCAATCTGTTGCAGCAACAGTTCTTTGGTTTTTGCTGCTGCTGGTACAGTAGCTGCTGCTGCTGATTATGCTGCTGTTCCAGCTCCTACCTCTGAGACTGCAGCTGCTGCTGCTGGGTAAGTACCAGCTGCTTTAACAGCTCCTCCATTTTGTCCACAGGGTGGGGCTGAAAGGTGGCCGGCCGGATTGTGGTCATGCAGCGGCCAGTGGGGTATGCCTCAGTCACTATGCCCGCATTCTCCACCAAGCTGTAAGGCAGCGGTGTTCACAACCTGCAGTAACTGAGGCAGTGACCCAAGCAAGTCCAATATAAACAGCTTTATTCAGCAACTCACCGGTAAACAGAAAAGTCCTCTGGGATAACACAAGTCCTTAAACAACGGTTGCCATAGGCAACGGCCGCGCCGGGCCACTCAGAGCCTGACAGGTGCAGAGCCTTCCCAGGCGTGGGTTCAGCCACACTCAATCCTGATGAGCTTTCCTGCTATGCTCCTAGCAGGTTCCAACATAGAACCACACTAATCCTTAGTGCAGGGTTTTTAAAGGACCTGTGGCAAGAGCCACTGGAAAACCCGGCTTGGAGGGAGGAGGCCGCCCCACTGCCTTCCTGTAGCCTCCCCCAAGAAATGAAGGCCCTGCCGGGTTTTACTTAATCTGCCTTAGCCAGATAGCCTGACCAGGTCAATGCTCACCTTCATTCCTGCATTGCAGCCGGAGGTGAGCGTGTGACTGCAATGCACTCCAATGGATTTAATAGGTCTCTGTACACATTCTGGGGGATATATCACATCCCTCGTATACAATCCCAGTCACTGCATCATATTGGTTTCAGAAATATTTAAAAGATCACAGAATCATGTCATAGTAGCTTGACAAAGAAAGCTGGTTGGCATTGGAAACGTGTTGCTATGTGAATCCCCATGTACCTTGTGACCTCATCAGATTTTAAAATGATGTAATAACAACTTGGAATTTTTTAATACAACGTTTTTGGAGATGGAATTTTTCATTTCTTTTCTTGCAATACATTGTGCAGACTGCCGGTTGGGAGCTCTTGTGACAGGAACTGCCCAAACCCGACCAGCTGATCACCCACTACCAGGATGTAGTGGAATAACGCCAGGGGGCGCCAGAGAGCAGCATTCATAAAAGTAAAAGCTTGGTAACTTTTGAATGAAGCATAATTTTGAATCACTGTAAATTACAAAACTATTTATTTCCACCTTTTCTGGTTGGTTAACTGTATTCTTTATGGTGGCACAACCGCTTTAATTGTTTACCCTTAATGCTATGTACTGTATATAGCTAGAAAATATTAGTGTCTGCTATGTATGGGGCAATGCTGCGTTTAGGAGAAATTACATAATAAATTGTGCAGGCTAAAATTTGGGTCTAAAGTAACATATTAGCTAAATGGAATTTGACTTAATGGCATTTTTAATTCTTTCATTCCATTTTGCATTAATTAACCCCTTTATGGACTTGGACATATTCATACACCCAGGTCCCTTGTACTTAAAGGGGTTGTCCACTACTATGTAAAATATGGCAAAGCATTTTTATGTTGAAAAGCTGCTTCTTTGTAATTGCCTCCCTCTTCCTTTTCTGCCTGTGAGTGGCGCTATGACTGACCGCTCACAGGCATCACTTAACCCCCGGCTGCAGCCGGCTCTGACATCCGCTGATGTCACGACAAGTCCAGACTGCTGCCGGGGGTCTCTCTCTTCCGCGTTCCATGGTGGCTGCTGGGTTGTGTGCGGGGTTATCCCCTCAAGTCATACCCAGCATCCACCGCATGCTGTCCCTCTCCCCATTCATTGGGAAAACGCGCAGTGGATGCTGGGTGTGACACGGTGGGGTAACCCCGCCTTCAACCCAGAAGCCACCACGGGGACCCCAGCGCTGAGTCACGCCTCAATAAACGGGACGTCAGCGGGGGTTCACGTGCTGCCTGTGAGCGGCCAGTGATAGCGCCGCTCACTGACAGAGGAAGGTAATTATAAAGAAGTTGCTTTTCATTATAAAAACGCTTTGGCATATTTTAAATATTAGTGTACAACCCCTTAAAAGCGCACCTCAGCATAAATCTACCATTAGGTGTAAGAGGACAATGCTGCCAGTTCCCTTTCATCTTGTTTCTGCCGGACATAACGTTTCACAATTACGCTACTTGGAGTCTATTCCTTTGAAAAGGCGAGGTGGCAACAGAATACACAGATTGAAGGAGAGGCAGGCATATGGCCTCAATCCAGAGTATGAACTGTCTTATTGATTAACATATTCCTTTGTTTCCTCTGTGTTATTTAACCAGTGGATTAGCGATATCTGTTGACATAATTTTACTGTTAAATACATACAGTACAGACCAAAAGTTTGGATACACCTCATTTAAAGATTTTTCTGTATTTTCATGACTATGAAAATTGTACATTCACACTGAAGGCATCAAAACTATGAATTAACACATGTGGAATTATATACTTAACAAAAAAGTGTGAAACAACTGAAAATATGTCTTATATTCTAGGTTCTTCAAAGTAGCCACTTTTTGCTTTGATGACTGCTTTGCACACTCTTGGCATTCTCTTGATGAGCTTCAAGTGGTAGTCACCGGAAATGGTCTTCCAACAATCTTGAAGGAGTTCCCAGAGATGCTTAGCACTTGTTGGCCCTTTTGCCTTCACTCTGCGGTCCAGCTCACTCCAAACCATCTTGATTGGGTTCAGGTCTGGTGACTGTGGAGGCCAGGTCATCTGGCGTAGCACCCCTTCACTCTCCTTATTGGTCAAATAGCCCTTACACAGCCTGGAGGTGTGTTTGGGGTCATTATCCTGTTGAAAAATAAATGATGGTCCAACTAAACGCAAACTGGATGGAATAGCATGCCCCTGCAAGATGCTGTGGTAGCCATGCTGGTTCAGTATGCCTTCAATTTTGAATAAATCCCCAACAGTGTCACCAACAAAGCACCCCCACACCATCACACCTCCTCCTCCATAATTCACGGTGGGAACCAGGCATGTAGAGTCCATCCGTTCACCTTTTCTGCGTCGCACAAAGACACAGTGGTTGGAACCTAAGATCTCAAATTGCACTCATCAGACCAAAGCACAGATTTCCACTGGTCTAATGTCCATTCCTTGAGTTCTTTAGCCCAAACAAGTCTCTTCTGCTTGTTGCCTGTCCTTAGCAGTGGTTTCCTAGCAGCTATTTTACCATGAAGGCCTGCTGCACAAAGTCTCCTCTTAACAGTTGTTGAAGAGATGTGTCTGCTGCTAGAACTCTGTATGGCATTGACCTGGTCTCTAATCTGAGCTGCTGTTAACCTGCGATTTCTGAGGCTGGTGACTCGGATAAACTTATCCTCAGAAGCAGAGGTGACTCTTGGTCTTCGTTTCCTGGGCGGTCCTCATGTGAGCCAGTTTCTTTGTAGCGCTTGATGGTTTTTGCCACTGCACTTGGGGACACTTTCAAAGTTTGCCCAATTTTTCGAACAGACTGACCTTCATTTCTTAAAGTAATGATGGCCACTTGTTTTTCTTTACTTAGCTGCTTTTTTCTTGCCATAATACAAATTCTAACAGTCTATTCAGTTGGACTATCAGCTGTGTATCCTCCAGACTTCTGCACAACACAACTGATGGTCCCAACCCCTTTTATAAGGCAAGAAATACCACTTATTAAACTTGACAGGGCACACCTGTGAAGTGAAAACCATTTCCGGTGACCACCTCTTGAAGCTCATCAAGAGAATGCCAAGAGTGTGCAAAGCAGTCATCAAAGCAAAAGGTGGGTACTTTGAAGAACCTAGAATATAAGACATATTTTCAGTTGTTTCACACTTTTTTGTTAAGTATATAATTCCACATGTGTTAATTCATAGTTTTGATGCCTTCAGTGTGAATGTACAATTTTCAAAGTCATGAAAATACAGAAAAATCTTTAAATGGGAAGGTGTGTCCAAACTTTTGGTCTGTACTGTATATATAATGTATATATATATTATTTTTTCACCCTTACTAATAAGTGTTTCATTACTATACAGAGGAAGATTCTGAGGGAGATGATGCTTCACCTATAGGTATGTACTGCACAATACCATTCCATGTTTCTTAACCCTGTCTCGTGTAAATCAGCCTTAAACTTCCTGACAGCCCCATTTTTCAAGTCTGATACGTCACTTTCTGCGGTAATAACTTTAAAATGCTTCTGTCAGTGATTCTGAGATTGTGATTTTGTTGTTGTAAAACATTTTACCTGTTACTACCTTTAAATTCAGATCTGTTGTTTTGTCTTTATTCATGAAAATTTTCCAAATTTTCTGAAAATTTTGAAAAATGTGCAATCTTTAAACTTGTATACCCTTAATGACATGTATATAGTGTAAGATGGCTGACGGACAGGTCCTTGAGGGGAAATATGTATCATCGAGGTTGGTAGCTTCGGTGATGTAAACCCGAGAAAGCATGCTCCAGCACTTATACTGCTGACAGGGTTAATAGGGCGTATCAGGCCGGTTTTAAGAGCAGTCATAAAAAATGGGTGGGAATGGCTGCCCACATATCCCCACCTCTGGAGCGTGGTTTGGTAAATAAAATAGAGACCAAATGTCTCATTCAGTGTCTGTGTCTGGAGACCTGTGGATCTCCAAGGCGTTAGTCTGTACTAAGGTTTGGACACTGACCTGAGCAGGCGAACCTGCAACATTGTGTGGACATTTTACTTTGTGCTTCCACTTTGTGCCGGAAAAGGATGTTTTTGTTTATGCTGTCTGAATAAACCAGTTTGGATTTCAATGAAAATGCTTCCTGTGTCTACCTCAACCGCAGACGAGTGAGTATTAAACCCTACAATTGGTGCTAGAAGCACAGTCACAAATCCCAAGGGGCAGTGTGACTGCTACAGGAAACCGTTTATGTCTTGGGTGAAGGCCGTCAGCCAGTAGGGGACGTCTGGCATCATGGAGGAGCTGATAAAGCAACTGGTGCAGGTTAATCTCCGGCAGCATCAACAGCAGCAGTGGCAGCAGCAGCAGTACAAACAGCAGATAAACCTCCTAGCCGAGTTAATCCATGGCAGTTCAATCGCCCCACCCCCAAGTCCAAGTGATGACTCACTTGCCAGGAAGACGTTAAGAAGAGCCTTACAAAAGATGATCCCGGGTGATGAGGACGAGGCATTTCTGACAATTTTTGAGAGGGTGGCGGAGCGAGAGATATTGCCTCCAGAGCAGTGGGCGGAGGTTCTGGCACCATATTTAACAGGGAAACAGCAGAAGGCCTATTATAACTTGGCCTTGCAAGATGCAAAAGAGTACACCAAGTTGAAGACTGAGATTTTGGCGTGCTTAGGAGTGACTCTGACTGACATGATGCGGGTGTACCACTGGGCCTATTGCAGTGACAAACCTTCCCGGTCCCAAATGTTTTACCTCCTACACTTGGTCCAAAAGTGGTTGCAACCGGAATCTTCCTCTCCAGCACAGATAGTGGCGAGGATTGTGATGGACAGGTTCATACACTCCCTTCCAAGGCTGGTGCCATCCTGGGTTGCCCAGGGAGATCCCCATAATGCCAATGACCTTGTGAGGTTGGTAGAAAGCTACCAGGCGGTCGAGAGTGCTTTGGGGAAGTAAGGGGTGGCAGCATCTCCATACTGTGGTTCCCAACATGGGGGATGGACACCCAAAAGAGGGGAACTAGAACCACATCTGGGGGGCATCCTAGAGTTCAGAAGGGGTCTGAGTTGCTACCAAAGGCCCCATCCAATAACTTAATTTGTTGGCGATGTCACACCCCGGGTCTAATAGTGGCCTGTTGCCCTATGACCAACGAGCCAGTAGACTGCAGCACAGGACGGCGCTACTTTGCATATCCTGCCTGCAGTGCTGTCCCTCCACGAGGCGTGGGACCGCAGGCATGCCCCGTGTCAGTGAATGGAGCGCAAATGACTGGTCTGTTCGATTCTGGGAGTTTGGTAACCCTAGTGAGGGTCATAATTCCTCATCGTCTGATTCTGCAGAAAAAAGTGGACATCTGCTGTATCCATCGAGACGCTAAGGACTACCCTGTGGTCCTGGTGGTGGGCGTAGTCAAGGACCTGTTGCACCTTGTTATAATAGGGCAGGACTTTGCCTTGTTTTGGGACTTGTGGGAGAAAGGGAGGAAGCCGGGTTTGCCAGACCACAACCAGGTCGCTCCTAAAGAAACCTCGTCGCAGGCCGCAACCGACAGTTTTCCCTTTCATGTGCTTGTTGGGGGTGAGGATGAAGCAGCATCCCTGAGCTGGAGGTGGGGAAACTTTGGAATCGCCCAGCTCAGGGACTGAACTCTAAAAGGTGTGTTTAATAATGTCACTGTTCTGAATGGTGTTGCTCAAGAGTCTATGGCTGATACCTGATATCCGTACTTTGCTGGAATTGGGGAGTTACTATGTCAGGTCACGAAGCTCAGAAGAGAGGTAATCGATCAGTTACTAGTGCCAGGGCCGTACAGACGCAGGGTGTTAGATATGGCCAATGCACATGTCTTAGGTGGTCATCTGGAGGTAGAAAAAGCCCAGGAAAGAATCTTCCAGAGGGTCTACTGGCCCAGTTGTCACCGAGAGATTGTGAATTACTGTAGGTCCTGTCACACCTATCAGTTGACCTCCCCTGTGGCTCACTTCCGTAGCCCTTTAGTGCCACTACCTGTCATTGAGGTCCGCATCACCATGGATCTAGTGGGACCCCTGGTCAAGTCCGCCAGAGCACATCAGTATATCTTGGTGGTACTGGACAACGCTACCTGTTACCCGGAGGCTGTACCACCACAAAACTCCTCTGCCAAGTGCATAGTCCAGGAGCTAGTCCACATCTTTTCTAGAATGGGGTTGCCTAAGGAGATCCTAACGGACCAAGGGACCCCATTTATGTCAAGGGGGATGAGGGAGTTGTGAAAAATCCTGCAAATCACACAACTCAGGACCTCAGTCTACCACCCTCAGACAGACGGCTTAGTGAAGAGGTTTAATAAAACCTTGAAGGCCATGTTGAAGAAGGTCGTAGAGAAAGACGGCCGGGGCTGGGACTGTCTACTGCCGTACCTTCTGTTTTCTATTAGAGAAGTCCCACAGGCCTCTACTGGCTTCTCCCCATTTGAGCTGTTATATAGCTGACAGCCCCTTGGACTCCTGGATGTAGCAAAGGAGACTTGGGAGGCGGGGTCTACACCCTACAGGAATGTAATCGAACATGTGGCCCAGATGCAAGAGAGGATTGCTGAGGCGATGCCTATTGTGAAAGAACACCTCCTCAAAGCACAAGAGGCACAGTCAAGTGTGTACTAAAGATCGGCGAGGGTGAGACACTTCCACCTTGGAAATTGGGTACTAGTGCCTACGGTGGAGAGCAAATTCCTGACCAAGTGGCAGGGCCCCTATGAAGTTCTTGAAAAGCTTGGCAATGTCAACTATAGAGTCCACTAACCAGGGAAAAGGAAGCCCTACCAGGTGTACCACGTCAACCTGATCAAGCCATGGCGACATAGGGAGTTTGTGGAAGCTCCTGTTTGGTGGCGAAGACCAAAGCCCACGTGGAGGAAGTCAAGCTGGCAGAGTCGCTGTCACATGCCCAGAAGCCACAGTGCCGAGAGTTGCTACAGCGGAACTGAGACCTGTTCTCAGAACTACCAGGGTGTATTCGGATCATAGAGCATGAGTTTCTTCCGGGTCATCATGTCTAAGTAAATATGAAGCCGTATAGGATTCCCAAAGCCCACCGAGAGGTGATTGCAAAAGAGGTGAAGCGGATGCTGAGCATGGGAGTCATTGAGGAGTCCAGGAGTGGCTGGTCCAGTCCCATAGTCTTAGTGCCAAAACCAGATAGAGAATGGCAGTTTTGCAATGACTATAGGAAACTCAACAAAGTCTTGAAGTTTGACACCTACCCAATGCCCAGTGTAGATGCACTGTTTGAAAGGTTGGGGCCAGCCAGGTATATTATCACCCTTGACCTCGCTAAAGGAATTGGCAAATACCCATGTCCCAAGATGCCAAGGAGAAGACGGTCTTCTCAACGCCAGATGGTTGATTCTAGTACACAAGGATGTCGTTTGGGTTGCAAGAAGCCCTGGCTACCTTCCAGAGGACCATGGACTTGATTCTAGCTCCCCACAAGAAGTATGCAGCAGCCTACTTGGATGACATCGTGATCTATAGCCAGGATTGGGGAAGCCATCTGAGCAAAGTCCAGGCGATACTTGATTCTTTAAAGAAGGCAGGGTTTTCTATAAACCTGAAGAAATGTGCCATGGGCATTGAAGAAACCAAATACTTGGGTTATGTCGTAGGGAGAGGTGAAATAAAGCCGCAAATAAAGTCGACGTGATCAAGAAGAGTTGGCCACTACCCCTCTCAGGGAAACAGGTCAAAGCGTTCCTAGGCATCGTGGGCTATTACCGCCGGTTCATCCCTAATTTCGTCATGATAGCGGCCCCTTTGACAGACCTCCTTACAGGGACAAAGTCGGTTATAGCTAAGTAATCTTCAGAAGCTGAGACTGCCTTCGCGGAACTGAAGGTAGCTCTGTGTAAACAGACAGTTATGGTGGCACCGGATTTCTCAAATAAGTTTGTGGTCCAGACAGACATGTCAGATGTCGGGCTGGGTGCTGTCCTATCACAAGAAGTGAACGGGGAAGAGCATCCCATAATGTATTTAAGTCAGAATGTGACATCCTGTGGGAAGAATTACTCCATAGTGGAAAAGGCCATCAAGTGGGTGTTGGACACTTCAAGATACTACCTCTTAGGCAGGAAGTTCAGGCTAGTGTCAGACCATGCCCCACTAAGGTGGATGAGGGACAAGAAGGGGAACGATGCCGGAGTGACCAGATGGTCCCTAGCCCTTCAGGATTTTAGCTTCCATGCAGAGCATAGGCCCGGGAAACTGCATGGCAATGCTGACGCTCTGTCGAGGGTCCACTGCTTGATAGCGTGTCGGGGTGGAGACGCTGCACTGTATGCCCCCTCTACTCCAGACTCATACACAGGTTTATAGACTATTCTATACCCGCCTATATTGGTTTATTATTATGGAATAGTTTATACGTCAGGAGCTATTTCCATCATTGCCCCTCTCTTGCATCCTGTGGTTCTTTTGCACAATATTTATTTACACCCTGATAGAGGTAGTACATATGTTTTCCCCATATCTAATACATATAGTCTGTATTGATATACACCTGGTTTCTTATTGTTTTATTTATATGTGTATTATATATATATATATATATATATATATATATATATATATATATACATACATACACACATATACATAATGGGTATGGAAAGTATTCAGACCCCTTCAAATTTTTCGCTCTTTGTTTCATTGCAGTCATTTGGTAAATTCTAAAAAGTTCATTTTTTTTTCTCATTAAAGTACACTCTGCACCCCATCTTGACTGAAAAAAAAAAACAAATGTAGAAATTTTTGCAAATGTATTAAAAAAGAAAAACTGAAATATCACATTATCATATGTATTCAGACCCTTTGCTCAGACACTCATATTTAAGTCAAATGCTTTCCATTTCCTTGTGATCCTCCTTGAGATGGTTCTACTCCTTCATTGGAGTCCAGCTGTGTTTAATTAAACTGATAGGACTTGATTTGAAAAGGCACACACCTGTCTGTATAAGACCTCACAGCTCACAATGCATGTCAGACCAAATGAAAACCATGAGCTCAAAGAAACTGCCCAAGGAGCTCAGAGACAGAATTGTGGCAAGGCACAGATCTGGCCAAGGTTACAAAATAATTTCTGCATTACTCAAGGTTCCTAAGAGCACAGTGGCTCTTAAATGGAAGAAGTTTGGGACCACCAGAAGTCTTCCTAGACCTGGCCATCCAGTCAAACAGAGCAATCGTGGGAGAAGAGCCATGGTGAGAGAGGTAAAGAAGAACCCCAAAATCACTGTGACTGAGCTCCAGAGATGCAGTAGGGAGATGGGAGAAAGTTTCACAAAGTCATCTATCACTGCAGCCCTCCACCAGTCAGGCCTTTATGGCAGAGTGGCCCGACGGAATCCTCTCCTCAGTGCAAGACAAATGAAAGTCCGCATAGAGTTTGCTCAAAAACACATGAAGGACTCCCAGACTATGAGAAATAAGATTCTCTGGTCTGATGAGATGAAGATAGATCTTTTTGATGATAATTCTAAGCGGTATGTGTGGAGAAAACCAGGCACTGCTCATCACCTACCCAATACAATCCCAACAGTGAAACATGGTGGTGGCAGCATCATGCTATGGGGGTGTTTTTCAGCTGCAGGGACATGACGACTGGTTGCAATTGAAGGAAAAATGAATGCGGCCAAGTACAGAGATATCCTGGGTGAAAACCTCTTCCAGAGTGCTCTGGACCTCAGACTTGGCCGAAGGTTCACCTTCGAACAAGACAATGACCCTAAGCACACAGCTATAATGACAAAGGAGTGGCTTCACAACAACTCTGTGACCATTCTTGACTGGTCCAGCCAGAGCCCTGACCTAAACCTAATTGAGCATCTCTGGAGAGACCTGAAAATGGCTGTCCACCAACGTTCACCATCCAACCTGTCGGAACTGGACAGGAACTGCAAGGAAGAATGGCAGAGGATCCTCAAATCCAGGTGTGAAAAACTTGTTGCTTCATACCCAAGAAGACTCATGGCTGTACTAGTTTAAAAGGGTGCTTCTACTCAATACTGAGCAAAGGGGCTGAATATTTATGACCATGTGATATTTCAGTTTTTCTTTTTTAATAAATTTGCAAAAATTTCTAGATTTCTGTTTTTTTTCCAGTCAAGATAGGATGCAGAGTGTACTTTAATGAGAAAAAAATGAACTTTTTAGAATTTATCAAATGGCTGCAATGAAACAAAGAGTGAAAAATTTAAAGGGGTCTGAAAACTTTCCATTCCCACTGTATGTATATATATGTATTCTAGTGGCAATGGTATATATTCCATTGATTTGTACTGTACATTTGCATGTGGGAAACACATGTTGTTCAGCGCTTTCTCCTGGTTGCTTTGTTCCCACCCCTATTCGTATTTTAGCTTGATCCATTAAAATTTGTTATATTTTAGCATACTCTGGTCTTCTTTTTGTTTCTATATCATTGGTTTTCTGTGTTTTAGTTACCGATTGATCTATACAGTCCTTTTTAAACATGCATCCTGACTAGGTAGTGTATGTATGTATGTATATATATACATATATACATACATATGCATGCATACATACATACACACACACACAGTGTTATGCTTAATGCATTTCCTTCTCAGAACTGATTATTCTTCTTCTAATCTTCATGTGTATCGTGATTTTCGAATTTTGAGCTTTTTTGCTTATTGATAGCCAAGCCCGCCAGCTTTGGGCAGAGGAGGGTATGTAAGATGGCCACCGGACAGGTCCTCGAGGTTGTTAGCTTCGGTGATGTAAACCCAGAAAAGCATGCTCCAGCACATATAGTACTGAAAGGGTTAATAGGTCGTATGAGGGCCGCTTTTACGAGCAGTCATAAGAGATTGGTGGGAATGGCTGCTCACATATCCCCACCCCGGGGGCGTGGTTTGGTAAATAAAATGGAGACCAATTGTGTCATTCTGTGTCTGGAGATGTGTGGATCTCCAGGATGCTGGTCTGTGCTAAAGACCTAAGGATTGGAAACTGACCTGAGCGGGCGAACCCGCAACATTGTATGGACATTTTACTTTGTATTTCCGCTTTGTGCCGGAAAAGGGTGTTTTTGTTTTGCTACCTGAGCAGTTTATGCTGTCTGAATAAACTAGCCTGGATTTCAATGAAAATGCTTCCTGTGCCTACCTCAGCCGCAGCCGAGTGAGTACCAAACCGTACAGTAGCTATACAATATTAGGGTCTGCTATACAAGGAGTAATGCTGCATTCAGGAGAAATTGCGTAATAAATTGTGCAGTCTAAAAATTAGGGCTGAAGTAACATTTTAGCTGAATGGAATTTGGCTAAATGGAATTATTAATTTTTTTTCTTCTATTTTCATTAATGCAAAGCACCTCAAGGAATAGCAAACTTCTTGTATGCTTTGAAACCTCCATTCTTTAAATTGGGGTGATTTTTAGGGGGTTACAATAAAAGGCCCTTCAAAGTCACTTCAAAAGTGAATAGGTCCATAAAAATGCAGTTTATTTTAAATTTCCTTGGAAATATGAAAAATTGCTGCTAAAATTGTAACTCCTTCATGACCTTTGACATACCTATACGTCCTGATCGGGAAGGGATTCCCGACCACTGACATACAGTAACATCATGACGATTGTGCGGGGCCCAGGGGCTGTGCCCTCACCATCATCGTCAGGAGCTTGGCTTAAGTGATAGCAGAGCCTCGGCTGTCACTGTCAGGAGCATTGCCCTCACCATTCCCAGCTTTTTAACCCCTTAAATGTCGTTATCCATAGAAATAACAGCATTTAGAAGGCTTGAGGAGGGAGAGGGCTCCCTCTCTTACGTGATCTGCATCAGGTGCCATCATACACTGGGAGAACCCCTAAGGTGCCATAACAGCCTGAGGACCCCATTTTACAAAGTACACCTCTCAGTGAACTCTTCTAGGTGTGCAATGATCATATTAACACCATGGGTGTGTCACAGAATTTTATACCATTGGGCAGTGAAGAAAAAATAATTACATTTTTATCTCAAATATTTTGTTTTAGCCCCAGATTTTACATTTTAAATGGGGTTAATGGATAAAACTGGCCCCTAAAATGTGGCCCACAATTTCTGCTGAATGTGGCAATACCTCATATGTGGCTGTACAGTACTGCTTAGCCACACGGCGACACTCGGGAAGGACGGAGCGCTTTTTGACTGCTGGAGTATAGGTTTTCCTAGAATAGTTTGCGGACTCCATATACAGAGACCCTAAATGCTAAAAGAGCAGAATACCCGCACTCAAGTGACCCCATTTTGTAAGTTATACCCCTGACAAACATGTGGATGGTAAATCTGATGTAGGCACACACTGGAACTCTGGAGGGCGGGGGTGGGGTGGGAAAGGGGGGCTAGCATTAAAATTTCGGAGCACAGAATTTGCTATATTTCTTTTGGGGCGAGGAGTTATTTCACTTTTCCAGTGCCCTTGTGCTATCAGTAACGTGGAAGCACCCTATATTTACATTGACAGATGAAACCAGGGGAGGAGTCCTGAGGAGATAATTTGCATATTCCCACTGCATTTTGGGATAAGTGAAGAGTCTCCGCGAGCTCAAAGAACACTGGATTTTGGCCGTTGGAGCTGAAAGGAGGATATCGGTAAACCGAATTTTGGAGCGTTTTTCACTGTTTTCATAACACATTAACAATAAGAACATGGAAGAGTCCAGGAGCCATTTGGTGAGCTGCATATCCTGATACATCTTCACATACTTGCCAGGGAAAAGCCAAACTTCACATGCCAGAAATGCAAGCTTGTGTCCCTGTTGGAGGAAAAGTTGCAAAATCTAGAAGAGAGGTTAACTACCTTGAAAATCATTAAGGAAGGTGAAGAGTTCTTAAGACAGAGGAGAATTATCTCTTCATGATACAGGAAGAGAAGAAATTCGAACTGCACCTGATGAAACAGAGGAATGGAAGCATGTGACCCAGAGAAGCAGGAGTATCGAGAGGCAGTCAGCACCCATACTGCTCAGGAACCAGTACCAGGCTCTCACACAGGAGAACCATGAAGAAATACAGCAAGATAAGACTTTGCCCACAATGAATAAACTTGTAAGCCCTCAGAATCCTCCTGGATAGAGAAAGAAAATGTTGTGAAGAAAAAACGGAGAGTGGTGGTCATGGGGGATTCCCTGTTGAGAGGAACAGAGGCCGCTATCTGCAGACCAGACATAACCTCAAGAGAAATGTGCTGTCTTCCAGGAGCAAAAATTAAAGATGTGTCTGACTGGATACCAAGACTTTTCAGACCTACAAATCACTACCCATTCCTGCTAATACATGTGGGAACAAATGACCCTGCAAGAAAGGACCTGGAAACCATCTGCAGTGACTTTGAAGACTTAGGCAAGAAAGTGAAAGAATTGGGAGCGCAGGTGGTCTTCTCATCCATCCTCCCAGTGGATGGCCATGGAGCAATGAGGTGGAATAAGATTCTAAAGGTAAACAACTGGCTAGTTCGATGGTGCTGTCAACAAGGATTTGGATTTCTGAATCATGGAATAAATTACCTATATGATGGACTACTTGCTAGAGATGGGATGCCCCTTACGAAGACTGGAAAACATGTATTTGGAAGTCGCCTTGCTACACTCATCAAGAGAGCTTTAATCTAGAACAATATGGGAAGGGAAGCAAAAGGCCAGAAAAAGCCATACAGCTGACAAATACTATTGAGATCTCTGCTATTGGAAGTGGAAAGGAAGAACAAAGACAAAAAAATCTAAGTAATAAAAATATGGGAGGAAGAGAAACCAATCACAAACTAAAATGTTTTTATACAAATGCACAAAGCATGGGCAAGAAACAAGGAGAATTGGAACTACTAACGCAGGAAAAGAAATATGATGTCACTGGAATCACTGAAACTTGGTGGGACGATACACATGATTGGAATGCAAGGCTAAAAGGATACAACTTATTTGCAAGAAGCAGACTTGATAAACGAGGAGGAGGTGTTGCATTGTATGTTAGAAAAGCGTATATCTGCAGAGAGATTGAAGCAGAGACTTCGAGTTCTGTGGAAAGTGTTTGGGTCAGAATACAAGGAGAGAACAACGGAAAGGACACCATTGTAGGCATTTACTACAGGCCACCTGGGCAAGCTGAAGATATGGATGAACTCTTTATGTATCAAATGACCAAGTTCTCCAAAAAATATGACGTAGTGGTCATGGGAGATTTCAACTATCCAGACATTTGTTGGGAATCTCTCTCAAGTAAACTAACAGGTCAAGCAAATTCTTATCCTCTCTTGCTGACAACTTTATCTTCCAAAAGGTAGGGGAGAAAACAAGGGGATCTGCTACTTTGGATCTAATCCTTATAAACAGGGAGGAAATGGTTGAGGAGATAAAAGTGGCTGTGACCCTAGGAGGCAGCGATCATGCTATTATAGAATTTTGGATAACTAGAGGAGGAAGACATGTGAAGACTCAAACTTCAAGGTTAGATTTTAGATAGGCAGATTTTAAGAGACTCAGAAAGAGAATAGGAGGGATCCAATGGCTGGATGTCCTTAAGGACAAAAATGTCCAGGAAGGATGGGAAATTTTTTAAAAATGAGATTCTCAAAGCACAATCGTTAACAATCCCGAAAAGTAGGAAGAATGGGAAGCATTTAAGGAAACCAGGATGGATGAACACAGCACTTAAACACATGCTAAAAAGAAAGAAAGAAATGTTTATCAAATGGAAAGAAGGAGTCATATCTAAAGAAGATTATAATGCAGTCTGCAGATCCTGCAGGGCACGTATCAGGTCAGCTAAAGCTGACAATGAATTAAGGCTTGCAAGAGATGTCAAAAGCAATAAAAAAGGATTTTGGGGGTATGTCAAAAGTAAAAGAAAAGTCAAAGATGCTATAGGATTTTTACAGGATGAAAATGGTGAAATGGTAAGAAAGGATGTTGAGAAGGCCGAACTTTTTAATTCCTATTTTGCATCTGTTTTCTCTCAGAAAGAAAATGGAACATCAACTGATCTTCACTGTCCTATTAAAGGAATTAAAGAATCCAGGTTATCTGTAAACAGAAAGATTGTGAGGGAATATTTAGCTAACATAAATGAGTTCAAGTCTCCAGGTCCAGATGAATTAAACCCCAGAGTACTGAAGGAGATCGTAGAAGAAATTTTAGAACCACTCTCCATAATCTTTGAAAATTCTTGGAGAACAGGAGAAGTCCCAGAAGACTGGAGAAGAGCAAATGTTGTTCCTATCTTCAAAAAGGGGAAGAAAGTGGACCCAGGGAACTATAGGCCGGTGAGTCTGACTTCTATACCAGGAAAGATCTTTGAACAAATTATTAAACAACATGTATGTAAGTACCTGGATAAGAATGAAGTGATTAACCAGAGTCAGCATGGGTTTGTAACTAACAAGTCATGTCAGACTAACTTAATTTCCTTCTATGACAGAATCACTGACTGGGTGGATCAGGGAAATTATTAAGGGGACGGTTGCAAACAACTTTTATTAAATAATGGAAAGCAACCGTACACGGGGTCCGCGATGCAGCCTGGTGGACTGCGGCCAAACACCTTCCGGGTGAGAAGGTAAAACAACCAACTTAAATAACAATCCCTTCCGTGTTACTGCACACCGGAACGGGAATAGGGATTCGCACTATCTTCGTTAACAGCACGAGAGATGTGCGATAAATAATATATCTGTAGCCCTGTTAACTGCACAGGGACTACACAGCAGACGCTAGGATGCGTGTGTGACTCACGTCGGCGAATACGTGCTCCCAGCCTGCGTGCTACCGGACTGAGGAGAATCTCTCCACGTGGCTTACAGGCGGTGCTGGGAATAGGGTGTCTGCAGACTGCTCGGGGTGTATGGTGACCCCTTTGTCGGAGCCAGACTGTCAGATGAAGCTACCTGCCTATTTCATCTAAGCCTGCCTATTTCCACTAAACCTGCCTGCCAGAAACTAAAGCACACGTGGAGCCCAAAAGACCAAGCGTCCACACAACACCATCACAGCTCAATGATCAGAGCGCGCCGCCATATCTGTGGGCGGGCTATTTAAAGATTAAGCCCTGCCCACCATCGCACTATTGGTGACGTCACCCGCAACCAATCAGGTGGCGCCAGGTCACCGGATCAGCTGACTCCCAAACCACCAATCACGGTCCACCATGTCACGGGCATGCTCGGTGCAGAGAATCCTGGACTTAAGCTTTAGCAGCCCTGTTTCCCTCCGCAACCTATCCTTCATGTTGCTAGGAACAAAGACCAAAGAGACAACCTGTATATCTCGTGCACCAGCTAGGCGTTGGGACTGATGATGATACTGAGCACCATCAGCCCTGGCTGGACCAGAATGGGAGACTACAGAATCCACTGATGGTTCTGAACCCATTTCAAATCCAGCAAACACCCGACGCCTAACAGAAATGCTGTAGATATAGTATATCTTGACTTCAGCAAAGTATTTGACAAAGTATCTCACACCATCCTTATTGAAAAAATGACCCAGTATTGAAAGGACAAGGCAACTGTTAGGTGGATTCATAACTGGCTTAGTGATCGACTCAACGGGTGGTCGTAAATGGCTTCACATCCAGCTGGATGAATGTCTCAAGTGGGGTACCACAGGGCTCTGTCCTGGGACCTGTATTGTTCAACATCTTTAGCAATGATTTAGATGACGGAATTGAGGGTAAACTGATTAAATTTGCTGATGACACAAAGCTAGGAGGGATAGCTAACACTAGAGAAGAGAAAGAGAGGATTCAAAAAGACCTTAATAAACTGGAGCAGTGGGCAGCAAGTAACAGAATGTTTTTTAACAGGGAAAAATGCAAAGTACTACATCTGGGCAATAAAAATGAAAAAAGCATATACAAAATGGGAGGAATAGAGCTAAGCAACAGTACATGTGAAAAATACTTAGTTATACTAATAGATCATAGACTGAACATGAGTCAACAGTGTGATGCAGCAGCAAAAAAAGGCAAATACAATTCTGGGATGTTTTAACAGAAGCATACAATCTAGATCACGTGAAGTCATTATCGGACTTTACTCCTCTTTGGTGAGACCTCATCTGGAATACTGTGTCCAGTTTTGGGCACCACATTTTAAAAAAGACATCGACAAACTGAGCAAGTTCAGAGAAGAGCGACCAGAATGGTGCCCGGTCTGCAAACCATGTCCTATGAGGAACGGTTGCAGGATTTGGGAATGTTTAGCTTGCAAAAAAGAAGACTGAGAGGAGACTTAATAGCTGTCTACAAATATGTCAAGGGCTGTCACATTGTAGAAGGATCATCTTTATTCTCATTTGCACAAGGAAAGACTAGAATCAATGGGATGAAACTGAATGGGAGGAGACACAGATTAGATATTAGAAAAAACTTTTTGACAGTTAGGATGATCATCGAGTGGAACAGGCTGCCACGAGAGGTGGTGAGTTCTCCTTCAATGGACGTCTTCAAGCAGAGGCTGGACAGACATCTGTCTGAGATGATTTAGTGAATCCTGCTTTGAGCTGGGGGTTGGACCAGATGACCCAGGAGGTCCCTTCCAACTCTACAATTGTATGATTCTATGGATCTGAGTGTTTTGTTTGTTTTGTGGATAGATTTGAAGCTTTTATTGGGAACATTTAACATAACATTTTGGATCATATTTATCCTGTGCTCTATGCTGAGCACTTATTTTGGGGTTTCCATCGAAATCTCTGGGTGACGTGATTCAGGTGACACCCCCCAGTGGATCCATTCATTATAATGAGGCAGCAGAGTTACTCTTCTGGGCTCCATCTTACCTCTGTTCAGCGTTGTCCTACTTTTCAGAGGTGTCCAAAACTGCGGCCGATCGCGCATTTATGCACACCTAAAAAGACGGACAATACCAACTCACAGGCCAGACGGCGTCCAGTGTTGCCATCTGCCTTGTTTTAGGGAATCGTCCTCTGGGACAGTCATGTAAGGGCTTGTTTTTTGCGGGACGATTTGACGTTTTTATTGGTACCATTTTTGGTCACATGTCATTTTTTGATTGCTTTCTATTCTAAATTTGGGGAGGGAAAATAAACAAAAACTGGCAATTCAGGAATTGTGTTTTTTTTTTTTTTTATGCCGTTCCGCGTGTGGTAAAATTGATAAGGCAGAGTTATTCTTCAGCTCTGTACGTTTACAGCGGTACCACATTAATAGCGTTTTTATACAAAAAATATATATATTTTTTGCATCGCTTTATTCTGAGAGCTATAATTTTTTTATTTTTTCACTGATGGGGCTGTATAGCGGCTTGTTTCTTGTGGGAAAAGATGACGTTTTCAGCGGTACTAATTTTATTTAGATTTGGTTTTTTTATCGTGTTTTATTCCCCTTTTTTTTTTGATGATAAAGCATCGTTAGCCTCGTTTTTTTAAGTTTTTTTTGTGCGGCATTCACTGAAGGGGTTAAATAGTGTGACACTTTTATAGGTCGGGTTGTTCCAGACTCGGCAATACCAAATATGTGTACTTTTTTTTATTTTTTTATTTTTTTTTACATAAAAATGTGTATTTATTAGTGAATATTTTTTTTAATTATTATTATTATTATTATTATTTTTTTTTTACACATTTTTTGCCATTTATTTTTTACTTTTTTATTTAGTCCCTTTATGGGACTTTCACTTGTATCTCTTTGATCACAGGTATAATGTATTGCAATGTACTAGATTGCAGTGCATTCATTATACCTTTAGTGAAAGCTCCTGAGCCCATGCTGTGAGCATGGTTTCAGCAGCTTTCCGTAGCTTGGTGACCCGGGGGTCGTCATGACGACCCCTGGTCACCATGGCAATGATTGGGCCCCACGTCATCGCAGGGCCACCGATCTGTCAGGGGGTTAACAGCCAGGGGTGGTGCTGACACGGCTACTAGCTGTTTAGTGCCGGAGCTCAGCCACTGGCGGCGCTGAACTCCGACACTGATCGGGCTGGAGACGCTGATATTTCAGCATCTCCTGCACGATCATGCTGAGATCGGTCAGTCAGATTGACTGACCGATCGCAGCAATCTAGGTGTGCGGACCGACCATATGGCTCCCTGCACCCCTTCTTGTGCTGCTCAGCTGTCACAGATAGCTGTCCACACGTATCTGTCACTGCGTGTTTACACGCTGTGACAGTTTAAAGCCATAACGGACACTGCACGGCAAGGAGCATTAACTTACACCTGCTCATGCCGTGCAGTGTCCGTCATTGGGCGTTATGGGGTTAATACCGCTGTCAAGTGTGATGGTGACATGTAACAGACTTTAACATAATGGCCATCAGTTCTAATGAACATGGGGCCACCGTGCAGTATGAATGCACATTGACGAAGGGTTACCTTGACTGCCGGATGACCACTTTAAAAAAATATATATATGGCTCTCAGAATATGGTGACAAAAGCCAAATTGTTTTTGTAAATGTTTTATTTTATTTTTAATTAGTAAATCATGAATAGAAATATATAGATTTGGTTTCCCGTAACCATACTGACCCATAGAGCAAAGGTAACAGATCACCACTAGATTAGCACAAAGTAAGGCTGAGTTCACACGATGCGTTTTTCGTGCGTTTCCGCGGCGTTTTTGCAGTTGCGTAAACGCCGCGGAAAAGCATGAAAAACGCATGGTAGAAGGGCAGCAATGTTCCCCAATTGAAATCCGCATGTACTGTGCCCATGATGCGGATTTTTCCGCAGCGTAAACGCTGCGGTCAAAAATCCGCAGCATTTCAATTAATTTTGGGGAAACGCTGCTCTTTTGCCGCCATTAACTTGCATTAGACTGCATGAAATCCGCATCACTGTATATGTTGATGCGCTTTTCATGCGGTCTAATGTGCGGATGGTACCCGGGTGTGGAGGAGAGGACTCTCATCCAGACCCAGGTACCATTAAAAAAAAAAGAATAAAATAAAAAAACATATATTCTCACCTTCTGACGGCCCGCGCAGCGTCCTCCAGGCTTCCCGGGCACTTTGCGGTTGAATGAAGGACCTTCGCTGACGTCAGAGTCATGTGACGGGTCACGTGACGCTGACGTCGGAAGGTCCTACAGTCTTCACTGCCGGCAGCCGGGACCGATGAAGCAGGACACCGGGGGCCATCAGAGGGTAAAGTATATATTTATTTTTTATTTTTTGACATTCACATACTATATAAATCCATGCCGTTTGCATGGATTTATATAGTGTGAAGTTGACAAGCACTTTCCCCAAGTGATGCTAAAATCGCTTGGGAAGCGCTTGTCAACCCGCATGTGGAAATGCAAGTGAAGAAAGCTTCACATCCGCATGTCCCTGGCAGGAAACCGCATGTACAATCCGCATGTACAATCCGCATGCGTTTTTTCCTGCCAGAGAGATGCAGAAACGCTCAGGAAAAAATCCTGAGCATTTCTGCATCGTGTGCACATACCCTAAGTGGCGCTAGTACAAAACCTTGAAAAAGAAAATGTGGAATTACAGTTTTTTTCCTCACCGTTTCCACTTATTTCATAGAATAAGTGGTGTTCTGCAAAAAACAAGCCCTCTTGCGGCTATGTCGAAATATTAGAAAGGTTATGATTCTTGTTACAAGGAGAGGAAAAAGTAAGTTACAATATCCTGGGGAAAAGCTCTGTGTCTGCCTCCTGAAAACCTCCAGCTCAGGGTTTGTTACCCGACCGACGACATGTTTAACAGATTCCTTTGACTAAACCACCCTTCACATGTCCATATAATACCGGTACTGGAAAAATGGTACCGGTGTCATAAGTATTTTGGATCAGTGTGCCGTCCGTGTGCCATCAGTGTTCCATCCGTGTGCAATTCATTTTTTTTCCACCATGACTTAAATATCAATTCCAAAGCTTCTCCTATACTTTGCAATGTTAAACATGTACAGCACACGGTTGTCACAAGGATGTTTCACACGGAGCCCGAAATGTGTATTGGCCCTTGTAATCCATGCGGACGGGTCTCATGCAAAGATCTCCATAGATTATGATAGGTATGTGTGCATACGTGTCTTCAATGCATGTGAAAGCGAATGCCACACGTGCTGAAAACATGTACATGTGAAGGAAGCTTTACACACTGTGTGAACAAGTATGAAAAGTCACCTCTTAATCATTGAATTAAGGTTTTCTCTTTTGGTTCATTGCCATGGGTATAAAATCCAGCATCTAAGCATGTAGTCTGCCTGTGCGAACAGTTGTGATAAAATGGCTCGTTCTAAAGAGCTCCCTGAATTCAGCATCTTGCTGTCATATGTTGTCACAAGTCAGTTCATGAAAGTTCAAATAAGACATGGCTGGGTGAGTTTGGTGTGGAAGAACATGACTGACCCTTCAAGAGACCTAACCTCAACTCCATCAGATAGATACCTTTTGGATTAACCAGAGATTACAAGCCAGGTCCCCTTGTCCAACATCAGTGTCTGACCTGATAACTGCTCTTCTGGAAGAATGGACAACAAATTGCACAGAAATATCCCCAATTTTTTTTTTTAGAGTGGAAGCTTTATTAGCTGCAAAGGGAGATCAACTCCATGTTAATGACCCTGGATTTAAAAAGGAATGTCATAAAATTTCCTCCAGGAGTAATGTGTATGTGTCCCAATAATTTTATCCCTACAGTGTGTAATAGGTTCTGCTTCTTCCATGGTGAGAGGTGGAGACTGCTTCTCTGATGATGTGTAAATCTGGAGGTGAATGAGAATCATAATCAGTTTTGTTATATATTTTAGGAAGGACGTCCAGAATAAGAGGCAGAAAGCGTCCAATTATTGAGGACGACAGTGAGGAGGAGGTGCAGCCAACGTAAGCACTAAATACGACTATCATTCGTTACATTGTATTGTAAGGCTATGTTCACATGTCTGGTAGTTATACCTGTTTTTGGATTTGTTAGGGGTGATAAAAAATGAAAAGATACAATGCAAAATTAGTTCATTCAAATAAGGACGGGAATGTCTTAAATAGTTTTCTTTTTTACTGCAATCTGTTTTTTAGCAGGATCATGTGCCGATTTGCCATGAGCGTTACCCGTTGGCCATCGCTCATAGCAGATGATCATTTTAACCATGTGTAGCACAAGTGATCGGATGAAAGCACCTTCAAGTCTTCTAAGGAAACTATTAAGGCCAGAAAAAAGTAAAAAAAAAAAATTATTTTTTTTTTTAAATATAAACGTTCAAATCACCCCCCTTTTGCCCCATTCAAAATAAATGAATAATAAAACAAAAATATACATATATTGCTGCATTCTGAATCGCCCGATCTATCAAGATATAAAAAGAATTAATCCAAATGGTAAACTGTGTAACGAGAAAAAAAATCAAAACACCAGAATTAAGTTTTTTTGGTCGCTGCAACATCGCAATAAAACGCAATCACCGGCGATTAAAACATATCTACCTAAAAATATTATCAATAAAACCTTCAGCTCAGCGTGCGAAAAATAAGCCCTCACCCAGCCCCAGATCCTGAAAAAGGGAGACGCTACGGGTCTCGGAATATGGTGCCATTATAATTTTTTTTACAAACTTTGGAATTTATTTCACCACTTTAAAAAAAATAACCTATTCATGTTTGGTATCTACAAACTCATAATGACCTGGAGAATCATACTTGCAGGTCAGTTTTAGCATTTAGTGATCATGGTAAAATAACAACAACCAAGAAACAAGTGTAGAATTATACTTTTTTTGCAATTTTGACGCACTTTTGAATTTTTTCCTTTTTCTCCAGTACACGACATTGTAAAACCAATGATGTCGTTCAAAATTACAATTCGTCCCAGAAAAAATAAACCATCACAGGGACATATTAAAAAATAAAAAAGTTATGCCTCTGGGAAAAAGGGGAGCGAAAAACGGAAAATCCCAAGGTCGTGAAAGGGTTAAAGGATAGAAATCCTCAACTATATTGATTGTATTGATTGAACAGTACCACCACATACCACCATAGCATTACTGAATCTCTCTATACCATGTGTGGTTAATACCGTAACTAATACTGCCATATAGTTACTAAATTATACTTTTATAACATGATTTTAGAACCACCATACTGTAACTGAAAAACAGCATCATATTGTGACTTTATCACTTGGGGTCTGAGCTGTTTTGATGCCCAGCGATCAAAAAGTTATTTAATTCTAAATGCCCTCAGACTCATGAGATAGAAGTTGGCTAAACCCGGTGATTTTGGCTTGAATCGGTTAGCTTCCTAACGTCTGTGGGGACAGGCCTGATTCTAGCTTTTTTTTTGGTGCCCAAGGCGAAAATTCAAGTGGCACCCCTCCCAGCAGTTCATGGTATACCTGCAGTGAATAAACACAATCCCATCATTGTTTTTTAGGTTTTGCTTTTAAGATATTCTTTATGTGGTAAAAGTGACGTGTGAACATGATTCTCCAGGTCTTTGTGATTACAGTAATCCCTAACTTTCAGAGATTCTTATTTTTGTAAAAAAAAAAACAACATTTAGCTTGTGATGCTTTTTTTAGGACCTGTTAGAACAATAAAAATATATCTATGAAGCTATGTGAGGGCTGTTTTTTGCATAGTAAGTTGAAATATTTATTGCTATCAATTCAGGGTGCATACATTTGGATGGCTTTTTGCTGTAAGAGGTGTGGTGACACAAAAAAGTAGTTCTGCTATTTTTTTTTCTCTTTACTGCATATGTTAGTTCTTTTTATATTTTGATAGATCAGACTTTTAAGGATGTGGACATACCAAATTTTTTTTAATTGTTTAATTTGTTTTTAATGAGGGAAGACCGCACCAGATCCATGATCATTAAATGAATACATCACCAGAACATTCCATCAGTACATGAATGGCACCAGCATCATCATCAGTACTTAGATACAGCACCAAAACAACCATTAATACACTAATTCATTATTAGAACCATAATCGGTAATTGAATATAGCACTGGAACCATCATTATTAATTGAATACATCGCCAGAACCACCAACTGCACATGAATACAGTGAAGAGCAAAAGAGTATCAATGTTTTGAACTTTTGACTTTCAGGCTCCATATCTCACCATCCACTACTTCTTTTATTGTGACACTACCCTCATTTTATAGACAATCATCTTGTCTATCTCATATATAAACTTGAGTTGCAACTATTTAGCATATGATTAATTATGCAGATTCTTGTCATGTCACTGCACTGTTACTGTTTTGCTCCTAAAAATCTAAATACAATTTTTTATTATTTTATTAGTATTTTGTAAATCCACCTTTGGCTTTCAACACTGCCTGAATCCTTCTGGGCATGCTCTCGATCAGATTCAAACATGTCTTGACCGACATCTAATTCCGGTTCTCTTTTACATGTTCCCAGTTGGTGCATGCTCTTCGACTCGCTTGGATATGTATATAGTTTTTTATTCCATTCTACCCACAAGTGTTAAATTGGATTAAGGTCTGAGGTCTGTGGGGGCCAATCCAGCACTTTGACTTCATTGTCATTGAACCATTTATTTGCCAATCTCAACGTATGCTTTGGGTCGTTGTCCTGCTGGAACACTATGTTGTCCTTTTCATACCGATGGTACTCGAGTGTACAAAGTAATTCGTCTTGTAGGATACTCACATATAGCTCAGCATTGAGACCACCATTGATTCTGGTAAAGTATCCAACGCCTTTAGCTGTGAAACAACCCCATATCATCAGGCTTCCTTCACCGAACTTGACAGTTCCTTCAATTTCTCCATCCGTTAGCCCCATTTTCCTTTGTTTCTTCCAGACCCATTTGCACCCATCATAGCCTAGTCTATTGACTTTTGTCCCATAGCTCCAAACCACCCGTTTCCTATCTTCTACAGTTCACTTTTCATACCTTTTTGCAAACTTGTGTCGACGCTTCTTATGATGATATTGAAGTTGATGCTTCTTCATCTTTTTTTGAGCCACCATTCAAGACTTGTGTAACATGCGTTACACGGTGCTTGCATAGACATCTGTGATCTCACTATTACGAAACTTACAAGTTACTCCAGCCCGTGATATTGGAAGCAGACTTTGCATCCGTAAGTATGGCAAAAGAGGTGACGGGGAATGCATGATTGGAGCAGTAGGCTGGTACTTAAAAGGAGTTGGATATGCTGGAGACCTTGAAATGGTCTGGGAAGAAGCGCTCCCTGAAGGACGATACATTGCATACCGCATAGACCGCTCTTATCTAGGAGAGGTATCAGTGAGGAAGTGGTGGGTGCTGCCTTTCATGGTAATTGTAGGGTCTTGTGATGGTGTAGGTGTCTATCTGCCCTTTCTGACCCCCACCTGGTTAGGTAAAATGCAATATCCAAGTCGTTGTTGGTGAATTAAGACCCATGAGAACAATGAACATTTCTTCACTCCACATTTGCAAGTACAACTCCCTCTACCTTGATGGTTTTATCATTTAAAATAGTATTTTTCTTTTCACTTTGACTCTTAACACAGACCTTGATTTGTATGTTTCTACAGAAAGAAATTCACAAGAAATGAGGAAACCCCTCCGTCGTCTTTTGTGGCTTTTGAAAGCGACGTTTTGTGAGTAATTTTGACAACATATAATAAGTTCAAGTTAAACTTCACTTAAAAGCTATGTTCACGCATGTTGTGTTTTTTTTAGCATTTTTTGCTGCAGATTTTTATGCAAATTTTCAGCTGTGTTTTGCAGTACCAGCAAAGTCTATGAGAAACCAGAATTGTCTGTTCACACATCATGCTTTTTTGTTGTTGTGTATTTTGTGCCTTGGTTGGGTTTTTGGAAAATAGAGCATGTCACTTCTTTCAGCATTTTTGTCAGTGTTTTTTCACCCATGGGAAATAATGGGTGGTTGTAAAGGGAAGTGTCCCAGGTTGTACATGTATATACATGCTAGCCATGCTTGCAGATAAGTATACATGTATATATTGGCCCCACATCTCCCCATGTGTTTCAGTCTGTTTGCTGCTGGGGGAGGTTTCAATAGAATGTCCAGCCATGTGCTAAAACAGGTTTTGCGAGTATGGTTGGACTTGAACAAAGACCTTAGCCAGTGAGCAGGGAATAATACATCATTTCCTGTGACATGAAGCTGGACACTGGCTGGACTTAAAACCCCAGAATCCACATGTGCTAGGGCCCCTTAGACTCTTGAAGATGGACATAACAACACATGGCTGAGTATCTCTCTTCCCCTGTAACTTCTTTACTTACTAGCCCTACATACCCTGTACTAACCCTCCTAGATATTGATAGATATATATAGGCAAAGTTGGTATAGTTGGGTGGGCCGATATTGCATGAGTGATTAGCAAACGTGGGTGGAAAATATATTAGGTAATTGGGAATTGTGAATCCGTTTTGTGTACTGTGTTAGTGTGATACATAGTAGTATATTAACTGTAGACTTTTGTGTAATAAATACCTTTTATTAGCACACGGTTTTGTCTCAGTTGGTATATAGTATAGGGCTCAGATAACGTTAGTGGAAATTAATTATTAATAGTCAAGTTTGATGTTAATAGTTAATATCGGACCTCAATAGAGGTGTAGGAGAGTTCCCCCATTAATTACTGATAGTTTGGAGGAAAATCGCATCCTTATACAGTGGTGAAAAAAACGCTGAAAAAATGCACTAAAATTTGCAGCAGCGTTTTTGATGGTGAAATAGAATGGGGTTCTTTTTTAACAGAACTTTATGTACATGCATAAATAGAGACAGGACAGTGAAAAAAATCGCTGAAAAAACTCAAAAAACGCAGCAAAACGTTTTTGACACAGCTGATTTCCTGCCAGAGATTGTGTTTTGATGCAGTTTTCTGAAGCTGAAAAACACAACATGTGTGAACACAGCCAAAGTAAAAAAGTTAAAGGGGTTTACCCGCAAAGTTCATTTTAATCAATAGATCTTGATAATAATAAATTCCACAATTGGATGTGTTTATCTCAGCACAGGAACATTTTATTTAATCTTATAAATGGGCCCCTGCTGTGTACTGTGTAATGGCTTTGTCTGACGGTACAGGGACATGGACAGATAATTCCACAGCTCCTGGGAAGGGGGAGACGCAAAAGAGTCTACAGACATTACAGGACTGGATCACAAAAAATTCTTTCTTTGAGGTAAAACATTTTTTAAAAACAGGCAGGGAAATGTTTTATCTCACATTCATTTTCAAGGAAAACGAACGAGTGCAATCCGATAAAAAATTGGATTCTACTTTGACCAATATTAATTTATGAGTTACAGCTCATCTGTGATTTTTTTCACAGCTGAAATCGGACTTAGAAAAAAAATCGCAAGTCAATGGGTGCGAGAAAAATAAAATCACACGGCTCTCGGACCTTGCGAGTGCCGCTCAATTTTTAAATACCTAGAATCAATTAATTTATTTGAAAGAAACACATAGACTCCTTTAATAAATCTAAATTTAACTAATAACATAACACCCATTCCATTGAAGCCGATGTCAATTGAAATAAAATAATAAAGCATCATCATCCTCACCTGTCCCTGACGTGAATAAAATCATCCATTTGTTGCGCGACAGGTCTAGGTCTGCTACATCAAGATGGCAGGCTGTATTGTCGCAAGATACGACTATACAGTCTGCCATCCTGCAGAGACAATTAGCTGTGCAAGCTTGCGCACCTCAGTGTCTCCCGTGCTGGCAGAAAGGTCATCGGAGTCCTTATCCAATGAACTCTGTTCACCTCACTGACATTAACGCATGTGCGGTGAGAACTTTCCAACAGCACTGCAGTAAAAAAAGAACACACTTTGTAACGTGTGTTTTCACAGCGCAAATGCACCCAAAAACACATGCATATCATAAATAAATTAAAAAAAATGATGTATGTTCCCCCCTACTTTTTATAACCAGCCTATGTAAAGAACAGAGGTGTGCTCTTGTATTAACAAGATAGGAAGGTCCATAGATATTGGCCCTTTCCTAGCCTAAAAATAAAAGCCTGCAGTTACCCCAGAATTGGTGCATCGATGAGATGCGCCAACTCAGGCTCTTTGCTGGCTTTTCCTGATTGCGATGGTGCAGTGGCAATTGGGGTAGTAGTTTTATCAGGTTGATGTCAGCTTTGTAATGTAATGATTGACAAAAGTCTGGGATGGGCTGAAATGTTTTGTATGTGGACCTCCATTAAAAAGAACTTTTAATCAACCACATGAGTGACGGGATTTGTCATTTTAAGCCTTGTAATGTCAGCTGGCATCAAAACCAAGGGTTAGTAATGGAGTGGTGTCTATCAGACACCCCCATTACTAACCCAGTAATAAAAAATAAAAAAAAACACACACACAGGAAAACATAGTTTATTTTAAAGAACACTCCCCCACACCTCGTTCACCTATTTATTAAAAAGCAAAAAAAAAACATGAAGATCCAACGTAATCCAGCCAATCAGAAGAAGTCCAAAAATGGGAACCTGAAAGACATAAAAGGAAAGTTAAATAAATAAAAGGAAGAAACTCTCGCTCATTCGCCAATTTATTTTTAAATTACAATCTCTGCACCTGCGACGTAACCCATTGGGGTTCCCACGACATCTAACGATTCTGTACAGCAAGCTATGGAGCGTCGTTTTGAGAACCATGCTTCATAGGTCACTCCCGGTTATGTCTCACAACTAGTGTTGAGCATTCCGATACTGAAATATCGGGTATCGGCCGATATTCGCGGTATCGGAATTCCGATACTTAATTCCGATACTTTTACAATATCGAATACCGGAATCGGAAGTTCCCATAATGCCTGTGCTCTGCAGTGTCTCTGAAGGATGACAAGCTGGATGGCAGCGCTCAGCTGAGATCCAGCCTGTCATCAGAACGCCATCCCAGCGTGAGAGAATTCTCCTGATTGTTTAAAAGCCGGCGGGCGGTAAAAAGCCGCCGGCTTTTAAACATTCACACAGTCCCATACTGCTTCCCCGCAGCCTCCCACCCCGATCCTCCGCTCCCCTCGCCACCTCCCATCCCGATCGTAAGTTAGGACCGGGCGGGGAGCACAGCACCAAGGAGCGGGGAGCGAAGGACCCGGGCGGGGAAGCCGGCAGTGAAAAGACTTCACCGCCGGCTTTCCCGTTCTGTGCTGCGCTTTCCCGCCGGATATTTCAAATGAACAGCTGAGGTATCAGCTGATGCCGATCAGCTGTTCATTTGAAGTCGCCGCGTTGCCCTCAGAGGGTTCATGTGAGTTCATGCTTGACTGCATGAGCTCACATGAACTTTCCCACGGCCGCACAGGTCAGCCACACCTCCCAGACCCGTCATGATTGGTGTGTGTGGGTGTCTGTGCGATGTGTGCGGGTGTGCGCGGTGTCTGTGCGATGTCTGTGCGGTGTCTGTGCGATGTGTGCGGTGTCTGTGCGATGTGTGCGGGTGTGTGCGGTGTCTGTGCGATGTGTGCGGGTGTGTGCGTGCAGGCAGACATAGGCCGATGTGACACTACTACTCCCATCGGCCTATGTCTGTCCCCCGTCCACTCGTGCCAGCAGGATCAGCTTGATGGGAGCAGTAGTTCCCATCAGCCTGATCCTGCTATTTAAATTGCACTACTGTGTCCCCAATAAATGTTAGATACATGTCATTGGTGGCCAGTGGTTACCTAAAAGAAATTAGTTCATACATTACCTGTCCCCGCCGAACGCCACCTAAAATAAAGTAAAAAATAAAAAACTACACCTATACTCACCTAGACACCTAATTCCCCGAAGCCATCGATCTCCTGTAATAAAATATAAAATAATAAACCACAACCTTATCCTTACCCCTCCGTAGTAGTCCACGAGTGTCCCACGAAGATCTCCATTTCAGAGCAGCCACATAGAATGTGACCGCTCTGAACCGCTGCCGCCGCTAGAATGATGGGGCCGTAAAGCAGCCCCGTCATTGCATAAGCGGGTTCGCCGGAGTTCAGGCAGCGCTGCTCCGGTTAGCTGCTTTACGGCCCTACTGTATCGTGAGAAATTCCCATGGTACAGCAGTGCCGTAAAGGAGGTCTCCGGAGCTGCGCTGCCTGAATGCACTCCGGTGACCTCAGTCAGTGGCTCCCGCTGCCGGGAGCGGACGTGTTCCCGGCAGCGTGAGCTTACAGCAGCCATGCACAGCTGTCACCTTCTCCAGATGTGACAGCTGTGCATGGGAGATCAGCGCAGGAACGTGGACAGGTAACTATTTTTTTTTAGTAAACTAAGAATTAAATAAAATGGTGTGTTTTATTTCAAATAAATTATTTTTTTCTGGGTGTAGTGTGTTTTTTCTTTTTAACACTTTGTAGGTTAGTAATGGGGGTGTCTTATAGACGCCCATCATTACTAACCTGGGCTTCATGGCAGCTGGCGCTGACATGAACCCCAGCCCTATTACCCCCTGCCACCGCACCAGGGCAGCGTGGAAGAGCGAGGCTAAGTGCCAGAATTGTCGCATCCTATGGATGCGCCATTTCTGGGGCGGCTGACGGCTGGTGTTTCTAGCCTGGGAGGGGGCCAATATTCATGGCACCCTTCCTGGGCTATTAATATCAGCCCCCAGCTGTCTGCCTAGCCTTTGCTAGCTATTAAAATAGGGGGGACCCCACGTCATTTTTTTGGGGGGGTCCCCCATTTTAATAGCTAGTAAGGGCTAGGTATTCAGCTGGGGGCTGATATTAGTTGCCCGGGAAGCTCCGTGGGTATTACCCCCTTCCCAGGCTTCAAACATCTTCCCCAGCCGTCTGCTTAACCTCCGCTAGAGACTAAAATTATAGGGGATCCCACGCCAATTTTTTTTAAAATAAATCCTTTATTTTAACACTAAATGACATTTGATGAGTTAATAAAGATGCAGTCCCTAAATTATTATTTATTTTTTAATTAATTTTTCCCAAAAATTTTGACGTGGGCTTTGTCATATTTTTGTATGCCAGCCAGGTATAGCATCCAGCTTCTATGAACGCGCCATTTTCCGGGGCGGCTGCGGACTGCAATTTGCAGCGGGTGGGGCCCAGAAAGCTTGGGTCTCCCTGCGCTGCAGATTCCATCCCCCAACTGCCTAGTTGTACCTGGCTGGACACAAAAATAGGGCGAAGCTCCACGTATTTTTTTTTTTAATTATTTCATGAAATTCATGAAATAATAAAGAAAAAAAGGGCTTCCCTATATTGTTGTGTCCGGCCAGGTACAAATAGGCAGCTGGTGGTTGGGGGCAGCCCGTTCCTGCCTGCTGTACCTGGCTGGACACAAATATAGTGCAAAGCCCCACGTCAATTTTTTTTTTAATTATTTCAGAAAATTCATGAAATAATTTAAAAAAAATTGATGTGGGGCTTCGTCCTATATTTGTGTCCAGCCAGGTACAGCAGGCAGGAACGGGCTGCCCCCAACCACCAGCTGCCTATTTGTACCTAGCCGGACACGACAATATAGGGAAGCCCTTTTTTTAAAAAATTATTTCATGAAATAATTAAAAAAAAATTGACGTGGAGCTTCGCACTATATTTGTGTCCAGCCAGGTACAGCAGGCAGGAACGGGCTCCCCCAACCACCAGCTGCCTATTTGTACCTGGCCGGACACAACAATATAGGGAAGCCCTTTTTTTCTTAATTATTTCATGAATTTCATGAAATAATGAAAAAAAAAAAATACGTGGGGCTTCGCCCTATTTTTGTGTCCAGCCAGGTACAACTAGGCAGCTGGAATCTGCAGCGCAGGGAGACCCAAGCTTTCTGGGCCCCACCCGCTGCAAATTGCAGTCCGCAGCCGCCCCGGAAAATGGCGCGTTCATAGAAGCGCCATCTTCTGGCGCTGTACCCAACTCATCCAGGGCCCTGGTCCGGTGGCTCACTGGGTAATAAAGGGGTTAAGGCCAGCTTGGCATTATCAGCTGGCCCTAAGCCCGAAATTCATGGGGTCACGCCAATATTAGACATGACCACCATGAATTTCTAGTAAAGTATTTAAAAAAAACACAACACCCAGAATAAAGTCCTTTAATTGAAATAAAGACACAATTCTTTATTGTTCTAAATTAAACTATACTTACCATCATTCCCATTCCAGCTGAAGCCAACGATCTCCTGCAATAAAAGAAAAATAATAAACCAACCTCATCCTTACCTTCCCATGGATCCCACGACAGCTTCAGCTCTGCTACATCGAGATGACAGGCTGGACCGCAGCAGAACGCTGCCATCCAGCCTGTCATCCCGCAGACACTGAGAAGCGCAGGCATGCTTGCGCTCCTTAGTGTGTCTCTGTGACGGCATAAAGATGAGTCGAGTTCATGTCCAATGAACTCAGCTCACCTCATGCACATCACTGACAGCGTGGGAAAATTCTCCTGCACTCAACGCTTCAGCGTGAGAATTCTCCCACGCTGTCAGTGACGTACATGAAGTGAGCTGAGTTCATTGGACATGAGCTCACTTCATGCACGTCACTGACAACGTGGGGAAATTCTCATGCTGAAGCGCTGAGTGCAGGAGAATTTTCCCACGCTGTCAGTGACGTGCATGAGGTGAGGTCATGTCCAATGAACTCGGCTCACCTCATGCACGTCACTGACAGCGTGGGAAAATTCTCCTGCACTCAGCGCTTCAGCGTGAGAATTCTCCCACGCTGTCAGTGACGTGCATGAGGTGAGCCGAGTTCATTGTCGGCTCATCTGGATGCCGTCACAGAGAGACACAGGAGCGCAAGCATGCCTGCGCTTCTCAGTGTCTGCGGGATGACAGGCTGGATGGCAGCGTTCTGCTGCGGTCCAGCCTGTCATCTCAATGTAGCAGAGCTGGAGTCGTCGTGGGAACCATGGAAAGGTAAGGATGATGTTGGTTTATTGTTTTTCTTTTATTGCAGGAGATCGTTGGCTTCAGCTGGAATGGGCGTGACGGTAAGTATGGTTTAATTTAGAACAATAAAGAATTGTGTGTTTATTTCAATTAAAGGACTTTATTCTGGGTGTTTGTGGTTTTTTTTTAACTTTCACTATGGGGTTAGTAATGGGGGTGTCTTATAGACGCCTCTCCATTACTAACCTGGGCTTGATGTCAGCTGGCATTATAAGCTGACATCAACCCCAGCCCTATTACCCCACTGCCACCGCTACAGAGCAGTGGGAAGAGCGAGGCTAAGTGCCAGAATTGGCGCATCCTATGGATGCGCCATTTCTGGGGCGGCTGACGGCTGGTGTTTCTAGCCTGGGAGGGGGCCAATATTCATGGCTCCCTTCCTGGGCTATTAATATCAGCCCCCAGCTGTCTGCCTAGCCTTTGCTAGCTATTAAAATAGGGGGGACCCCACGTCATTTTTTTGGGGGGGTCCCCCATTTTAATAGCTAGTAAGGGCTAGGTATTCAGCTGGGGGCTGATATTAGTAGCCTGGGAAGCTCCGTGGGTATTACCCCCTTCCCAGGCTTCAAACATCTGCCCCAGCTGTCTGCTTAACCTCCGCTAGAGACTAAAATTAAGGGGAACCCCACGCCAATTTTTTTTTAAATAAATCCTTTATTTTAACACTAAATGACAAGTACAGTAATCAACACTATTACTGTACTTCATATATATGTGACTGACATGTTTCTATCTATCTAATCTATGTATGATTCTCTATTCCTTCTATTCTAAATTGTCGGGTACAGATGCTGAATTGCCGGCCGGCTTTCTTAAAGAGACGGTGCATGAAAACACTATTATTTTTTTAAATAAATCCTTTACACTAAATGACAAGTACAGTAACCAACACTGTCACTGTGCTTCTTATATGTGTGACTGACATGTTTCTATCTATCTAATCTATGTGTGAAGCTCTATTCTGTCTGTTATAAATTGTCGGGTACAGATGCTGAATTGCCGGCCGGCTTTTTTAAAGAGACGGTGCATGAAAACACTATTGTTTTTTTAAATAAATCCTTTACACTAAATGACAAGTACAGTAAGCAACACTGTCCCTGTACTTCATATATATGTGACTGACATGTTTCTATCTATCTAATCTATGTGTGAAGCTCTATTCTTTCTGTTGTAAATTGTCAGGTACCGGTGTATGCCGCTGCTGAATTGCCGGCTTTTCGCATAATACATTCTACATTATTCTTAGTTGTTTTACTTCATGTAGAATTAACCTACAAGGAAAGAAAGGGTTTATTTTCATTCCGATATTAGTGTCCCATTGACTTCCGGTTTCCGGTATCGGAATCGGCGATATCCGATACTTTTTGAGTATCGGTCCGATCCAATCCATACTATATTTCCTGATATCGGAAGGTATCGCTCAACACTACTCACAACCGATGACATCAGTAACTTAGTAATGTCATCGCTCATGAGTAGTGTTGAGTGATACCTTCCGGTATCAGGAAATATCTGGGGGCGGCTGACGGCTGGTGTTTCTAGCCTGGGAGGGTGCCAATATTCATGGCACCCTTCCTGGGCTATTAATATCAGCCCCCAGCTGTCTGCCTAGCCTTTGCTAGTTATTAAAATAGGGGGGACCCCACGTCATTTTTTTTGGGGGGTCCCCCATTTTAATAGCTAGTAAAGGCTAGGTATTCAGCTGGGGGCTGACATTAGTAGCCTAGGAAGCTCCATGGGTATTACCCCCTTGCCAGACTTCAAACATCTGCCCCAGTCGTCTGCTTAACCTCCGCTAGAGCCTAAAATTACGGGGAACCCTACGCCAATTTTTTTTGTAATAAATCCTTTATTTTAACACTAAATGACAAGTACAGTAACCAACACTGTCTCTGTACTTAGAAACATGTTAGTCACATACATAATATCTATCTAATCTATGTGTGATGCTCTATCTTTCTGTTCTAAATTGTCGGGTACCGCTGTTGAATTGCCGGCCGGCTTTTTTAAAGAGACGGTGCATGAAAACACTATTATTTTTTTAAATAAATCCTTTACACTAAATGACAAGTACAGTAAGCAACACTGTCACTGTACTTATTATATATGTGACTGACATGTTTCTATGTATCTAATCTATGTGTAATGCTCTATTCTTTCTATTCTAAATTGTCGGGTACCGCTGCTGAATTGCCGGCCGGCTTTTTTTAAGATACGGTGCATGAAAACACTATTATTTTTTTTAATAAATCCTTTACACTAAATGACAAGTACAGTAATCTGAGCGCTGCCATCCAGCTTGTCATCCTTCAGAGACACAGAGACCTATGAGCCCATTCCAATAAAATGAAGGTAAACTATTTCATCAACTGTTGTGTTCAAACTTTTTATTGGTATTGTACATGAGCATCCCTTTATAGTGAACCCCTTCAGTGCTGTTACTTTTTCTTCTCTTTGTAATTTATTACTCAAGAAGCTGTCCTCTTTTCTCATATATCCTGAAGTTCTAAATGTTGAAGGGGTTGTCCGGTCCAAATGGATAAGTCTGCAGTCACACTGTGTGACTGCAGACTCATGAATCCCCCTAGCGCAGGCACTTTGCGCTATGGGGATTTGCCGATATGAGACCCGGGACCGGAGGCTATGTATGTGTTATACATACCCCTGGCCAGTCAGCGCCGCCTCGCTTCGTTCACTTGTATGGAGTGAGGCCAGGCCCTATCTAGTGCCGTGGATTGCCAGTAGGAGCTTCGACTAGAAGACGCAGCCTTTCTCAATACAAGTGTATGGAGAGTGAGGCCTGTCCACTGGCCAAGGGTATGTATAACACATGCATACCCTCCATTACCAGGTCTCATACCGGCAAATCACCGCATCGCACAGTGCCTGTGCTGGGGGTTGGGATTCATAAGTCTGAAGTCACATAGAGTGACTGCAGACTTATCACTTTTGACCAGACAACCCCTTTAAATTTACTTGGTTTCATGTATGTGTATGTGAATGGTTAAAGTGGATCTGTCTCCAGATTTCACAATCCTTCCTGCACTGCTACTGGTGACATCTCTCACTGCTAAGTGCAAACAGATACCGTGGGTATGGAAAGTATTCAGACCCCTTTAAATTTTTCACTCTTTTTTCCATTGTAGCCATTTGGTAAATTCTAAAATGTTCATTTTTTTCCCATTAAAGTACACTCTGCACCCCATCTTGACTGAAAAAAAACAGAAATGTAGACATTTTTGCAAATTTATTAAAAGATAAAAACTGAAATATCATATGGTCATAAGTATTCAGACCCTTTGCTCAGACACTCATATTTAAGTCACATGCTGTCCATTTCCTTGTGATCCTCCTTGAGATGGTTCTGCTCCTTCATTGGAGTCCAGCTGTGTTTAATTAAACTGATAGGACTTGATTTGAAAAGGCACACACCTGTCTGTTTAAGACCTCACAGCTCACAGTGCATGTCAGACCAAATGAGAATCATGAGCTCAAAGGAACTGCCCAAGGAGCTCAGAGACAGAATTGTGGCAAGGCACAGATCTGGCTAAGGTTGCAAATGAATTTCTGCATTACCCAAGGTTCCTAAAAGCAAAGTGGCCTCCATAATCTTTAAATGGAAGAAGTTTGGGACCACCAGAAGTCTTCCTAGACCAGGCCGTCCAGCCAAACAGAGCAATCATGGGAGAAGAGCCTTGTTGAGAGAGGTAAAGAAGAACCCCAAGATCACTGGCTGAGCTCCAGAGATGCAGTAGGGAGATGGGAGAAAGTTCCACAAAGTCAACTATCACTGTAGCCCTCCACCAGTTGGGCCTTTATGGCAGAGTGGCCCAATGGAAGCCTCTCCTCAGTGCAAGAAATATGAAAGCCTGCATAGAGTTTGCTGAAAAACACATGAAGGACTCCAGACTATGAGAAATAAGATTCTCTGGACCGATGAGACGAAGATAGAACTTTTTGGTGATAATTCTAAGCGGTATGTGTGGAGAAAACCAGGCACTGCTCATCACCTGCCCAATACAATCCCAACAGTGAAACATGGTGGTGGCAGCATCATGCTATGGGGGTGTTTTTCAGCTGCAGGGACATGACGACTGGTTGCAATTGAAGGAAACATGAATGTGGCCAAGTACAGAGATATCCTGGATGAAAACCTCTACCAGAGTGCTTTGGACCTCAGACTTGGTTCACCTTCGAACAAGACAATGACCCTAAGCACACAGCTATAATGACAAAGGCGTGGCTTCAGAACAACTCTGTGACCATTCTTGACTGGTCCAGCCAGAGCTCTGGCCTAAACCCAATTGAGCATCTCTGGAGAGACCTGAAAATGGCTGTCCACTAACGTTCACCATCCAACCCGACAGAACTGGAGAAAGGAAAAATGGCAGAGGATCCCCAAATCCAGGTGTGAAAAACTTGTTGCATCATTCCCAAGAAGACTCATGGCTCTACTAGCTCAAAAGAGTGCTTCTACTCAATACCGAGCAAAGGGGCTGAATATTTATGACCATGTGATATTTCAGTTTTTCTTGTTTAATAAATTTGCAAAAATTTCTACATTTCTGTTTTTTTTTCAGTCAAGATGGGGCGCAGAATGTACTTTAATGAGAAAAAAATGAACTTTTTAGAATTTACCAAATGGCTGCAATGAAACAAAGAGTTAAAAATTTAAAGGGGTCTGAAAACTTTCCGTACCTACTGTATATTGTCCTCTATTTGGTTCTTCCTGAACCTTGGTATTTGGTGATTCTTCCTATGGTCAGAATACACCTAGGTCTTTCTAGTGTCTCAACTGATGTAATATTATTTTTTCTTTCCTTAAAGGGAACCTGTGACATGAAAGAAGCTATTTTTCTGCATATATGGAGTTAATCTGCAGATTAATAGCGTTCTGAACCTGCCCAGCACTTAGACCCCTACTGTCATGAGGTAATGATCTTTATTCCTCCTTTTAGCATTCTGGTTTCAGTCACGGGTGGCGCCGGCGTGGGTTCAGTCACCGTTCTCTGTATAGAGAGTGGCGGCTGTAACCTCGTCCCCGGCAGTGATTGACAGCCGGCCCTACTGCTGAGCTGCTGTAAGTCAGTGCAGGGGGAGTGTTTGCAGCCACTTCTCACTATACACAGAGCGGTGACTGAATCCAATGGATGCCGGGAGAAATAAAGTTCAGAGCAGGGTTAATCTGGAGATTATCCCCATATCTGCAGTCTGATTGTGTTTTTTTCAGGTGACAGGTTCCCTTTAAGGAAAGAACCATTTTTTATTGTAGTTAATAATTCTTACATGCATGTAGTAATGTCTTTTTTTTTCTTAAATCTGCAGTGCAAGTGGGCCTAGCGGACAACTCTACGAGCATTCAGAAGGTATAATGAAATCTATGACTTTATATTTTATTGATTCCAAACTTTTTATAGGTTTTATAAAAGGTACATATAAACAATAGCTTGACACCGGCAACAAAATCTAAAAGGGAATTTGTCGGCAGGTTTTTTCTACTCATCTGAGAGGAGCGTAATGTAGACAAATAGAAGCTGAATCTATCAATGTATCACTTAGATTACTGGGTGCAGCAGTTCTGACCCAATCAGAGCTTTTAGATTTAGAATGAAGCAGAGCTGAGAAAGCTGTCCCCACCCACACCAGGCTCTCCATGTACAAAGTCCATAGACGGTATGCTGCTTATCACAGCAGGGGGCGTTGCTGGACTAGTGTTGTCCGGCAATGTTAATCTCTTCGTGATAAATCCTTGACAATTACTAAGCAACACCGCACGCACTTTGACAAGTGACACATCTCTGAATTCTGTGTTTCAGCCCCTATCTCCTGCTGTCCTCAGATTACATAGCAAAAACCTGCTGACGGATTCCCTTTAACCCCTTTACAACCTAAGGTGGTTTGCACGTTAATGACCGGGCCAATTTTTACAATTCTGACCACTGTCACTTTATGAGGTAATTACTCTGGAACGCTTCAACGGATCCCCCTGATTCTGAGATTGTTTTTTCGTGACATATTGTACTTCATGATTGTGGTAAAATTTCTTCGATATCACTTGCGTTTATTTGTGAAAAAAATGGAAATTTGGCGAAAATTTTGCAATAAATAACATTTCCCACAGGTCTACTTTACATCAGCACAATTTTGGAAGCAAAATTTTTTTTTGTTAGGGAGCTATAAGGGTTAAAAGTTGACCAGCGATTTCTCATTTTTACAACAAAATTTACAAAAACATTTTTTTTAGGTACCACATCACATTTGAAGTCACTTTGAGGGGTCTATATGACATAAAATACCCAAAAGTGACGCCATTCTAAAAACTGCACCCCTCAAGGTGCTCAAAACCACATTCAAGAACTTTATTAACCCTTCAGATGCTTCACACCAATTAATTGAACATGAAAGGAAAAAATTAACATTTAACTTTTTTTCACTAACATTTTATTTTAGACCCCAATTTTTTTATTTTCACAAGGGTACCAGGAGAAATTGCACCCCATAAGTTGTTGTGCAATTTCTCCTAAGTACGCAGATACCCCATGTGTTGGAGAAAACTACTGTTTGGGCGCATGTCAGGGCTCGGAAGGGAAGGAGTGACGCTTTTGAACGCAGACTTTGATGGAATTGTCTGCGGGCGTCATGTCACGTTCTCAGAACCCCTGATGTGCCTAAACAGTGGAAATGCCCAACAAGTGCCCCCCTTTTGGTAGTGGTAGTTGATTTTTGAATTTTATAATGTAGTTGTTAGGAGGGCGGTTGCAGACAACTTTATTAAAATGGAACGCAACCGACCCCGGGGTCCGCGATTCAGCCTGGAGGACTGCTGCCGAACACTTTCCGGGTGGAAAGGTACGCAACCAACTTCCGTGTTACCGCACACAGGAACGGGTGTAGCGGTTCGCTCTATCTCCGTTAACTGCACGGGAGAAGAGTGACCGGGATAGCACCTACTTAACTGAAGAACCACTCCGTGTTAATGCACACGGAGCGGGCTTCAGCGGTTCACACAATCTCTAAGAACTGCAGGGAGACGTGCGACTGGAGGGAAAGCAGTAGCCCTGTCTTCGATACAGGCGCTACTCTGTAGGGATTGGCGCTAGATGCGTGTGTGACTACGCGATGGGTACACGTGCCTCCAGCCGGCGTGCCACCGGACTGAAGGGTACTACTCCACGTGGCTGACAGGCGATACCCGTGGACAGGGTGTCTGCAGGCTGCTCGAGGTATTAGGAAACCCCATTGGCTGAGCCAGGCTGCTAGACGTAGCTACCTGCCTAAGCAAATCTAAGCCTGCCTGAGTGACCTACGCTAATTAGCCGAGCTAACTCTGGCATCGGCAGGTCACGGAGAGAGCAGCTAGAGAGCACGTGGAATACACTCGTCCACACAAACAACACTTGCAAAATGATCTGAGCGCGTCGCCATGTTTGTGGGCGGGTCTTTTAAAGACTAAGCCCTGCCCACCGACGCGCCATTGGTGATGTTACCCGTGGACCAATCAGGCGGTGGCAGGTCACCGGGTCAGGTGAGTGCCAACCCACCAATCATGATCCGCCAGGTCACGGACATGCTCAGTTCGGCAAATCCTGGACTTAGATTCCACAAGCCCTGTCTCCTTCTGCAACCCAGGCTTAACATTGCTAGGCACAACTACCTGGGAGATAAACAGTGCTCGTGGACCAGCTAGGCGTTGGGGCTGATGGTGATTCTGAGCAGAATCAGCCCTGGCTGGACTGAAATGGGAGACCATATAAGGTCTTGGACCCATTTCGAATCCAGCACCAGACCGACACCTAACAGTAGTGTTATACATCAGTTGTGTAGGACAACCTGACGAGCACTGCACAACTGACGTATGACAACCTGACGAACACTACGTCAGTTGTGTAGTGTTTGTCAGGTTCTCATACGTCAGAAATTAATTTAATAGTCCATCAAAGTATGGTACCTTTTGAAGCAGTCTTTCATACACAGGCCAGGTTTGTCAGGGCAGTTGTCACATTGATAAATGGGTGTCCTTGCGTATTCCACTTTTATAACACACTCGGCACCTCTTTTGTGACTTTCCTTTTTTCCGCTGTGAGGGATCTGCCCTGGGAAATGCTGGCCTGGTACAATTCTCAGTCCTTCAATTCTGGAACTACTAGGGCCTGCTCTGTCTCCGCTGCCAAATATCAGGGCCTTGATAACAGTCTCCTGGAAGTGAAGGTACGACGTAGAAGTCTGGCCTGCACATTGTGACAGAAGGAAAGCGTTGTGCATTGCCATCTGTACAATGTGCACGGCCAGCTTCTTATACCATACCTTGGCCTTTCTCAAAGCACTGTACGGCTGGAGGACTTGATCTGAAAGATCAACTCCCCCCATGTACTTGTTGTACCCCACTACACAGTCTGGTTTGGCGACCTGTGTAGTGGAACCTCTTACAGAGCTGAGGGTGCTGCCATCACCATGTATGGTGGTCAACAAAAGGACATCCCTTTTGTCCTTGTACTTGACCATCAGCAGGTGGTCGCTACATTAGGCTCTGCTCTCACCCCTTCTGAGCAGCTGCCCAATTAGCGTCTTTGGGAGGCCTTTCTAATTTTTGCGGACAGTACCGCAGGCTGCAGTACGTCGCGCAGAGAGGGACTTGAAGAGCAGGATACTTGTATAAAAGTTATCCACAAAGAGGTGATAACCTTTATCCAGCAGTGGGTGCACCAAGTCCCACACAATTTTCCCACTCACTCCCAGAACGGGGAGGCATTCAGGGGGTTCAATCCGGGAGTCCTTCCCTTCATCAACTCTAAACTTGTGAGTGTACCCTGAGGTACTCTCAAAAAGTTTATACAGCTTGATCCCGTACCTGGACCTCTTACTGGGCAGGTACTGCCGCAATCCAAGCCGCCTTTTAAAAGAGATTAAGGACTCATCCACACAGATGTCCCTTTGGGGCACGTACACTTCAGCAAACTTGTTGTTGAAGTGTTCGATGACCGGTCGAACTTTGAAAAGACGATCAAAGTTTGGGTCATCTCGTGCAGGACACCTTGCATTATCTTGGTAATGCAAGAACTTGTGGATGGCCTGAAAGCGTCTCCAGATCATGGCCATTCGGAACACTGGAGTGTTATACAAAACGTCAACACTCCAGTATTGCCGAAGCTCGGGCTTGTTCAGGATCCCCATAAGAAGGACCAGGCCCCAAAACTTCATCATTTCTACTGTGTCTCCAGGAGACCAGTTAGAAAATGATGAAGAGGAGTTTTGTTCTAAAAATTGATGAGCGTATAAATTAGTTTGGCCCACCGTGAGGTTTACAAAATCCTCAGAGAAAAAGACTTTGAAAAAGTCTATTTCTGTGAGGCCGGTGGTGTCAAACTTGATTCCTGATTCCGCCACAAAATCAGAAATCAGTGGTTCATAATTTTCGGGGGGCGAGGTCCATATGGGATCAGTAGTGGGGAGCGCTGGATCATTGTCTCTCCTGCGACGACGGCGGGGCAGTCCAGCAGAACCGGAGGAAGAAGAGGAAGACGACGAGGAGTCGGAAAAATAAATAAATGTGGGATCCTCGCCCTCGCTGTCAGTGTCGGTGGCAAGAATAGCGTATGCCTCCTCCGCTGAATAGCAAGTTTGGGATGAGCGGGACATTGTTTGTTATGTATGTGGTGCGTGTGTGTCAATACTTTATTTAGAGTGTGTGTGTGTCAATACTTTTTTTAGAGTGTGTGGAAAAAGGAAATACTGTATGTGGTGCAAACAGCAACGATGTCACTGATCAATACTCGGCGGCTGCTGGATGTGCGCACGGATGTGTGGGGAGTGGGAAGAGGGGAATTGGGGTGGATGAGGGGAGATCAGAGATGACTTACCAAAGTCCTCTCTGTTCTTCTTTCAGGATCAGGAGCCTGGAGCGGGAGCCCGGCGCTGGTGACCGGGAGCCCGGCGCTGGTGACCGGGAGCCCTGCGCTGGTGACCGGGAGCCCGGTGCTGGTGACCAAGAGCCCGGCGCAGGAGACTGGGAGCCTGGAGCAGGAAACCGGGAGCCCGGAGCAGGAGACCAGCGCTGGTCACCGGGAGCCCAGAGCAGGAGACCGGGAGCCCGGAGCAGGAGACCGGAAGCCCGGAGCAGGAGACCGGTACTGGAGCTGGAGAACAGAACCAAGAGAATTAACAGGGACACTGGTGTGAGGCGGATTGGGGTGGGAAGGGGGGGTAAAAAGATGGGGGAGTGGGGAGAAGGGGATTGGGGTGGACGAGGGGAGATCAGAGATGGACTTACCAAAGGGTCAGCAGGACTGGAACAGAAGACCCAGAACAGGAGACCGGGAGCCCGGAGTAGGAGACCGGGAGCCCGACGCTGGAGACCAGGAGCGGCGCTGGAGACCAGGAGCGCGGAGCAGGAGACCGGGAGCCCAGAGCAGGAGACCGGGAGCCCGGAGCAGGAGACCGATACTGGAGCTGGAGAACAGAACCAAGAGAATTAACAGGGACACTGGTGTGAGGCGGATTGGGGTGGGAAGGGGGGGTAAAAAGATGGGGGAGTGGGGAGAGGGGGATGGGGGTGGACGAGGGGAGATCAGAGATGGACTTACCAAAGGGTCAGCAGGACTGGAACAGAAGACCCAGGACAGGAGACCGGGAGCCCGGAGCAGGAGACCGGGAGCCCGACGCTGGAGACCAGGAGCGGCGCTGGAGACCAGGAGCGCGGAGCAGGAGACCGGGAGCCCAGAGCAGGAGACCGGGAGCCCGGAGCAGGAGACCGATACTGGAGCTGGAGAACAGAACCAAGAGAATTAACAGGGACACTGGGGTGAGGCGGATTGGGGTGGGAAGGGGGGTAAAAAGATGGGGGAGTGGGTAGAGGGGGATTGGGGTGGACGAGGGGAGATCAGAGATGGACTTACCAAAGGGTCACCAGGACTGGAACAGAAGACCCAGAGCAGGAGCCCGGAGCAGGATACCGGGAGTGGCGCTGGAGACCGGGAGCCCAGAGCAGGAGTCCGGTACTGGAGCTGGAGACCAGAACCGAGATAATTAACAGGGACACTGAAGTGAGGGAGATTGGGTGGGAAGGGGGGTAAAAAGATGGGGGAGTGGTGAGAGGGGGATTGGGGTGGATGAGGGGAGATCAGAGATGGACTTACCAAGGGGTCAACAGGATCAGCAGCGGGACCAGAACAGGAGACGGTGCCCGGAGCAGGAGACCGGCGCTGGTGACCGGGAGCCCGGAGCGAGAGCCCGGCGCTGGTGACTGGGAGCCCGGCGCCGGAGCCCGGCGCTGGTAACCGGGGGCGGAGCTGGAGACTCGGACCGGAGCTGGAGACTGCTGCAGACGCAAAAAAAAAAAATGGTGGTAGGGGGGGAGGGGTAAAAAGAGGGGGGAGGGGGGATTGGGGTGGATGAGGGGAGAACAGACTTACCAAAGTCTTCTCTGCAGGATCAGCAGCAGGATCAGCAGCAGGCTCTGGAGCAGGATACCCAGGACGCTGGAGCAGAAGATCCAGGAGCAGCAGCAGCAGCGACTGGAACAGGTGAGAAAATGGTCTTGTAGTGTCACAGAATATTCTGTGGCACTAGAAGGCCCAGCACAGACACATCAGATGTGACCGCTCTGTAGAAATCCTCACCAAGTGTGAGGGTCTGCAGGGCGGTCACAGGGAGATGATGGGGTGGTGACAGGTGGAGGTAGTCAGGTAATCTGATTGGAGCAATCAATGTCACCAATGATTGCTCCAATCAGAGTTCCTGAATACAGGTGACCGGGCGGTCACAAGGAGGTGTTCTTTGATCTGCAGCCTAGGATCAGTGCTCCTCTGTTTCCGGCAATCACATTGCCGGAAACAGTGAGAAATGCTGTAAAGGGGTGTAAAGGGGTTAACAGAGCATGGATCGGGGGTCGGCAATTAGTTTTCTCAAGGGCTCACATGAAATACTGTGACTGTAGTGCAGGGCTAAACCAACACACTGAATTTAAGAATATTACTGGAAATATTAAGCAAAGTTATATTAATTTATACTGCTTACTATTGATGAGAATTAAGTATGTTGATCCACTGCCACTATTAGGCAATGTGCCCACAATGCAGAAACGCTCTGGATTTTTCCTGAGCGTTTCTGCATCTCCTTGGCAGAAAAAACTCATGTGGATTTTACATGCGTATTTTCAGCCCGGAACAAGCGTTTGTCACGCGTTTAGCACATGCGATTTCCCATGCGGGTTGTCAAGCGTTTTCTAAAAGATTTTGGCTTGGAAAAGTGCTTGACAACTTGGTCACACTATATAAATCCATGCAACCGTGTGACCAAGTTAGTTAAAAAAAAAGAATAAAAATGGTAAAAACTATAAAAAAAAACATTATACTCACCTTCCGATGGCCCCCGGTTTCCTTCTCCGTTCTCCCTGGTGGCCCGCGGTGGTGTAAAAGGACCTTCCATGATGTAATTTAGTCAGGTGACAGGTCACATGACCGCTGACGTTGACGAGCCACCGGGGAGCCAAGACACACCGGAGAGAAGACCGCAGGCCATCAGAAGGTGAGTATAATGTTTTTTTTTATTTTAATTTTTTTTTTACAGGTACTATGGTACCCGGGTCTGGATGAGAGTCTCCTCTTCTCCATCCGCACATTGAATTGCTTAATTTCCACATGTGTTCATGTAGTCATGCGGATATTATGCGATTCAATGCAAGTCAATGGCGGCAAAAACGCTGCGCTTACGCAAAATAGTTGGTAGTGCTGCGCTTTTTTCCGTAATAATAATCCGCAGCGGAAATTTCTGCAGCATGTGCACAGCACATGTGGATTATCATTGGGGAACATTGCAGACCTCCTACCAAGCGTTTTTTAAGCGTAATTGCCGCTGCGGAAACGCTTAAAAAATGCATAGTGGGCACACAGCCCACTAGAGCTTATTTTATTGTGTTCTTACTAGGAGCAGCCAATCAAAACCATATGATTTATGAATTATTATAACGTCTCATGCAGGGGCGGGCACTGAGACCAAAGGGTCCCTGTGCAAGAATTGTGTATGCCCCCCCCCTTCTTAAAGGGGACTTTCATTTTAATTATTTTTGTGCTCATCGGCTTGCGCTAGGGAAAAAAAATAATAAAATCAGAGTTACACATTTTCACCTAGTCTAAAAATAATAAGATCAGCGTTACTCATTTTCACCTAGTCTAAAAATAATAAAATCAGCGTTACTCATTTTCACCTAGTCTAAAAATAATAAAATCAGCGTTACTCATTTTCACCTAGTCTAAAAATAATAAAATCAGCGTTACTCATTTTCACCTAGTCTAAAAATAATAAAATCAGAGTTACTCATTTTCACCTAGTCTAAAAATAATAAAATCAGCGTTACTCATTTTCACCTAGTCTATTGATGTGTTTGTGCTCCTGGCCTGTCCGTGTTTACAGGCTGCAGTGGTAATATCTCATGTGACCACTGTAGCCAATCATAGGGTCAGCAGCTTGTTCCATCTACCAGGGAAGGCTGCAAAATACAATGCAGACATTACAGCACGGGATCGCATAGGATTGATTCATTTTGTGAGGTAAAATATTTCACTGCCTGTGTTTAAACAATATTTTACCTCTCAAAATGAATCCTATGTGAATCCTTTGTGATCCCCTGATGTAATGTCTGTATTGTCTTTGGCTTCCTCCTCCGCTCAGGAGCTGTGGTATTTTCCATACACGGTCAGACACAGACCATTTTTAAAATGAACTTTTGTTTGTGGGAAAACCCCTTTAAGCTCCAGCAGTCACGTGTTTTAGTCAGGACATCACGGCTGCAGCCTGAAAATAAAGACCAGGGCAGTAGCGGAAGAGGAATTGCTGACCCTGAGAGTATCCCTGATTTTATTGTTTTTCTCTAGGGCAAGCCTAAGGGCAGTAAAAGAATTAAAACAGAAATTCACTTTAAGCAACATTATTTGATGCAATAAAAACATGTTAGGCACACATCAAAAAATCACTTGTCACACACCAGACAAATCGCACAAGCACAGCGCAGACTTGAGAGATGTCACACAAGCACAGCTCTGACTTGAGAGATGTCACACAAGCACAGCGCAGACTTGAGAGATGTCACACAAGCACAGCGCAGACTTGAGAGATGTCACACAAGCACAGCTCTGACTTGAGAGATGTCACACAAGCACAGCGCAGACTTGAGAGATGTCACACAAGCACAGCGCAGACTTGAGAGATGTCACACAAGCACAGCTCTGACTTGAGAGATGTCACACAAGCACAGCGCAGACTTGAGAGATGTCACACAAGCACAGCGCAGACTTGAGAGATGTCACACAAGCACAGCTCTGACTTGAGAGATGTCACACAAGCACAGCGCAGACTTGAGAGATGTCACACAAGCACAGCTCTGACTTGAGAGATGTCACACAAGCACAGCTCTGACTTGAGAGATGTCACACAAGCACAGCGCAGACTTGAGAGATGTCACACAAGCACAGCGCAGACTTGAGAGATGTCACACAAGCACAGCTCTGACTTGAGAGATGTCACACAAGCACAGCGCAGACTTGAGAGATGTCACACAAGCACAGCTCTGACTTGAGAGATGTCACACAAGCACAGCTCTGACTTGAGAGATGTCACACAAGCACAGCGCAGACTTGAGAGATGTCACACAAGCACAGCGCAGACTTGAGAGATGTCACACAAGCACAGCGCAGACTTGAGAGATGTCACACAAGCACAGCGCAGACTTGAGAGATGTCACACAAGCACAGCGCAGACTTGAGAGATGTCACACAAGCACAGTGCACAAATCACACAAGTAGATGTGCACATATCAGAAAGATCACAAGAATAAGCTGCACACATCTTACAAGTACTCCAACACGCATCACAGAAGTGCAGGACATACCGAGGAATTCTGAAGAGACAAGTTAGAATGGCTCTACATTCAGGTTCTAAAATGGTCGTTCTGGAGGAATAGAAAGAGATAGATGTTACTTTATGTCACCAACTTATTCGTTCCATGTGTAGAAGACTTGGTGCTGTCCTTAACAATCATAGAGGTCATACAAAATACTACATGTAGTAGTTTTGGTGTAGGGTGCATCACTGAATTTGGGTAAAACTGAAGATTTTGTAATGAAAGTTATAATATTAACATTACTTTCATGCTATGGGTGAAAAAAATGTTCTGTGAAACTGCGTCTTGTCAGTATTTTGGAAACTGTTCTTGTGTTCAGTGAGGTATTAACTAAAATCCTACTTCTTGTAGTCACTTTATGCTGGGCACTGAAAAAAAAAAAAGATATTTATACATACCACTCACCTACATGTTACATTGTTTTATCACCCTGACTAATCAGTATTTCCTTTTATTACTGGCATGATATGCCTGCACTTTTGAGCATAGGTATGTACTGCACATTACCATTTCATGTTTCTTAACCCTGTCTCATGGTAATCAGTATTAACCTTTCTGACAGCCCCATTTTTCATATCTGAAACGTCACTTTATTTGGTAATAACTTTGAAATGCTTCTGCTAGTCAGTCTGATATTTCTGATCTTCTTTTTGGAACAAATTGTACCTGTTGCAGCTGGTAAATTTTAAATTAATACGTTTTGTTGTTATTCATGAAAATATCCCAGATTTTCTAAAAATTTAGAAAAATGTGAAATTTTAAACTTAAAGCGGTTGTGCCACCATAAAGAATACAATTGACCAACCAGAAAAGGTGGAAATAAATCGTTTTGTAATTTATAGTGATTCAAAATTATGCTTCATTCAAAAGTTACTAAGCTTTTATTTTTCAAATGCTGTTCTCTGGCGCCCCCTGGCGTTATTCCACTACGTCCTGGTAGTAGGTGATCAGCTGGTCGGGTTTGCGCAGTTCCTTGCGTAAGAGCTCTCTACCCGCAGCATGCAAAATGTATTCTCTGTCACAACACTCCCTGCTGTAAGCACAGAGTGTGTGTGATTCACCCCCTCCCCCTGTGCTCATAGCTCACAGCTGATCTCCGGGTGAGATACCCCCTCCCAATGCACTCACAGCTCACCTCTGGGTCAGAAAACCCCCTCCTCCTCTGCTCATAGCTCTCAGTTGATCTCCGGGTGAGATACCCCCTCCCCCTGAGCTCATAGCTAATCTCCGGGTGAGATACCCCCTCCCCCTGAGCTCACTGCTGATCTCCAGGTGAGACATGGCCTCCCTCTGCACTCACACCTCATCTCCAAGTGAGATACCCCCTCCCCCTGCGCTCACTGCTGATCTCTAGGTGAGATACTCCCCTGCCCTCGCAGCTCATCTCCGAGTGAGATACTCCCGTGCCCTCACAGCTCATCTCCGAGTGAGATACTCCCCTGCCCTCACAGCTCATCTCCGAGTGAGATACTCCCCTGCCCTCACAGCTCATCTCCGAGTGAGATACTCCCCTGCCTTCACAGCTCATCTCCGAGTGAGATACTCCCCTGCCCTCACAGCTCATCTCCGAGTGAGATACTCCCCTGCCCTCACAGCTCATCTCCGAGTGAGATACTCCCCTGCCCTCACAGCTCATCTCCGAGTGAGATACTCCCCTGCCGTCACAGCTCATCTCCGAGTGAGATACTCCCCTGCCCTCACAGCTCATCTCCGAGTGAGATACTCCCCTGCCCTCACAGCTCATCTCCGAGTGAGATACTCCCCTGCCCTCACAGCTCATCTCCGAGTGAGATACTCCCCTGCCCTCACAGCTCATCTCCGAGTGAGATACTCCCCTGCCCTCACAGCTCATCTCCGAGTGACATACTCCCCTGCCCTCACAGCTTATCTCCGAGTGACATACTCCCCTGCCCTCACAGCTTATCTCCGAGTGAGATACTCCCCTGCCCTCACAGCTCATCTCCGAGTGAGATACTCCCCTGTCCTCACAGCTCATCTGCGAGTGAGATACTCCCCTGCCGTCACAGCTCATCTCCGAGTGAGATACTCCCCTGCCCTCACAGCTCATCTCCGAGTGAGATACTCCACTGCCCTCTCAGCTCATCTCCGAGTGAGATACTCCACTGCCCTCACAGCTCATCTCCGAGTGAGATACTCCCCTGCCCTCACAGCTCATCTCCTAGTGAGATACTCCCCTGCCCTCACAGCTCATCTCCGAGTGAGATACTCCACTGCCCTCTCAGCTCATCTCTTAGTGAGATACTCCCCTGCCCTCACAGCTCATCTCCGAGTGAGATACTCCCCTGCCCTCACAGCTCATCTCCGAGTGAGATACTCCCCTGCCCTCACAGCTCATCTCCCAGTGACATACTCCCCTGCCCTCACAGCTCATCTCCCAGTGAGATACTCCCCTGCCCTCACAGCTCATCTCCGAGTGAGATACTCCCCTGCCCTCACAGCTCATCTCCGAGTGAGATACTCCACTGCCCTCTCAGCTCATCTCCGAGTGAGATACTCCCCTGCCCTCACAGCTCATCTCTGAGTGAGATACTCCCCTGCCCTCACAGCTCATCTCCGAGTGAGATACTCCCCTGCCCTCACAGCTCATCTCCGAGTGAGATACTCCCCTGCCCTCACAGCTCATCTCCGAGTGAGATACTCCCCTGCCCTCACAGCTCATCTCCGAGTGAGATACTCCACTGCCCTCTCAGCTCATCTCCGAGTGAGATACTCCCCTGCCCTCACAGCTCATTTGTGAGTGAGATACTCCCCTGCCCTCACAGCTCATCTCCGAGTGAGATACTCCCCTGCCCTCACAGCTCATCTCCGAGTGAGATACTCCCCTGCCCTCACAGCTCATCTCCGAGTGAGATACTCCCCTGCCCTCACAGCTCATCTCCGAGTGAGATACTCCACTGCCCTCTCAGCTCATCTCCGAGTGAGATACTCCCCTGCCCTCACAGCTCATCTCCCAGTGAGATACTCCCCTGCCCTCACAGCTCATCTCCGAGTGAGATACTCCACTGCTCTCTCAGCTCATCTCCGAGTGAGATACTCCCCTGCCCTCACAGCTCATCTCCGAGTGAGATACTCCACTGCCCTCTCAGCTCATCTCCGAGTGAGATACTCCCCTGCCCTCACAGCTCATCTCTGAGTGAGATACTCCCCTGCCCTCACAGCTCATCTCCGAGTGAGATACTCCCCTGCCCTCACAGCTCATCTCCGAGTGAGATACTCCCCTGCCCTCACAGCTCATCTCCGAGTGAGATACTCCCCTGCCCTCACAGCTCATCTCCGAGTGAGATACTCCACTGCCCTCTCAGCTCATCTCCGAGTGAGATACTCCCCTGCCCTCACAGCTCATCTCCCAGTGAGATACTCCCCTGCCCTCACAGCTCATCTCCGAGTGAGATACTCCACTGCTCTCTCAGCTCATCTCCGAGTGAGATACTCCCCTGCCCTCACAGCTCATCTCCGAGTGAGATACTCCACTGCCCTCTCAGCTCATCTCCGAGTGAGATACTCCCCTGCCCTCACAGCTCATCTCTGAGTGAGATAAACCCTTTCCCTGCGCTCACTGCTGATCTCCGGGTGAGACACCTCCTCCCCCTGTGCTCACAGCTCAGCTCTGGATGAGATCATCTGCTTCACAGACTAAGCATGGGAAGTGTTTCCCTGCTATCGGGCTCTCAAGTCTGTGAAGCAGATGATCTCACCCGGAGATGAGCTGTGAGCGCAGGGGGAGAGGGTGTCTAACCTGGAGATGAGCTATGAGCTGTGAGCACAATGGGAGGGAGTATCTCACCTGGAGATCATCTGTGAACACAGGGGGGGAGGTATCTCACTCGGAGATGAGCTGTGAGGGCAGTGGAGTATCTCACTCGGAGATGAGCTGTGAGGGCAGTGGAGTATCTCACCCGTTGATCAGCTGTGAGGGCATGGGGAGGGAGTGTCTCACCCCGAGATCAGCTATGAAGCAGGGGGAGGAGGTGTCCCACCTGGAGATCAGCTATGAGCACAGGGGGAGGGGGTGAATGACAGACACTCTGTGCTTACAGCAGGGGGCCTTGTGACCAAGAGTACATGGTGCATAACAATAGAGAACAAATGGAAGTCAGCTCACCCTCCAGGGATTTCAGTGTGTTGAAGCCAGGAACAACGTGTGGTCACACTTGGAATCAATGCAAAAAAAGAAGTGAAAAATTCCATTAAGTCAAATTCCATTCAGCTAATATGTTACTTTAGACCCAAATTTTAGCCTGCACAATTTATTATGTAATTTCTCCTAAACGCAGCATTGCCCCATACACAGCAGACACTAATATTTTCTAGCTATATACAGTACATGGCATTAAGGGTAAACAAAGCGGTTGTGCCACCATAAAGAATACAGTTAACCAACCAGAAAAGGTGGAAATAAATAGTTTTGTAATTTACAGTGATTCAAAATTATGCTTCATTCAAAAGTTACCAAGCTTTTACTTTTATGAATGCTGCTCTCTGGCGCCCCCTGGCGTTATTCCATTACGTTCTGGTAGTGGGTGATCAGCTGGTCGGGTTTGGGCAGTTCCTGTCATAAGAGCTCCCAACCGGCAGTCTGCACAATGTATTGCAAGAAAAGAAATGAAAAATTCCATCTCCAAAAACGTTGTATTAAAAAATTCCAAGTTGTTATTACATCATTTTAACATCTGATGAGGTCACAAGGTACATGGGGATTCACATAGCAACACGTTTCCAATGCCAACCACCGTTCTTTGTCAAGCTACTATGACATGGTTCTGTGATCTTTTAAATATTTCCGAAACCAATTACAAATAATACACCGATTACATGACCAATGAGATCACACCCATATTAAAAAAAAACTCTTAACAACACACCCCAATAAGAACAAGTAGAGACAAATACATAGAAAGTTACATATCAAATACACTGCTCAAAAAATAAAGGGAACACTTAAACAACAGAATATAACTCCAAGTAAATCAAACTTCTGTGAAATCAAACTGTCCACTTAGGAAGCAACACTGATTGACAATCAATTTCACATGCTGTTTTGCAAATGGAATAGACAATAGATGGAAATGATTGGCAATTTTCAAGACACCCTCAATAAAGGAGTGGTTCTGCAGGTGGGGAGCACAGACCATATCTCAGTACCAATGCTTTCTGGCTGATGTTTTGGTCACTTTTGAATGTTGGTTGTACTTTCATACTTGTGGTAGCATGAGACGGACTCGACAACCCACAGAAGTTGCTCAGGTAGTGCAGCTCATTCTGGATGGCACATCAATGCAAGCTGTGGCAAGAAGGTTTGCTGTGTCTGTCACCGTAGTGTCCAGAGGCTGGAGGCACTACCAGGAGACAGGCCAGTACAAAAGGAGACGTGGAGAGGGCCGTAGGAGGGCAACAACCCAGCAGCAGGACCGCTACCTCCGCCTTTGTGCAAGGAGGAACAGGAGGAGCACTGCCAGAGCCGTGCAAAATGACCTCCAGCAGGTCACAAATGTGCATGTGTCTGCACAATCGGTTGGAAACCGACTCCATGAGGGTGGTATGATGGTCTGACGTCCACAGATGGGGGTTGTGCTCACAGCCCAACACCGTGCAGGACGCTTGGCATTTGCCACATAACACCAGGATTGGCAAAGTTGCCACTGGCACCCTGGGCCTACTTCTGAGGCATCTGTCTGTACAATGAAAGTTTCCTTGAAGTTGGGGCTGATGAGGACCGGCTGTCCATACAGGGCCAACTTCATGAACTGAAAGGCTTCTTCTGCCTGAAGGTTCGACTGAACCATTACTGATTTTTTTCCTTTCAAGAGATCGGTCAGGGCCGCCGTTCTCCCAGCAAAATTAGGTATAAACCGGCGGTAATACCCAAGGATGTCAAGGAACGCCCTCACCTGCTGTGTACTTGACGGTTTAGGCCAATTTTTTATGGCCTCAACTTTATTGATTTGGGGCTTGATAAATCCTCGGCCAATCACATACACCAAATATCGGGCTTCCTCTAACCCTATCGCACATTTTTTCGGGTTTGCCGTTAACTCCGCTGCTCTGAGAGAATCCAGCACTGCTTGTACCTGGGATAGATGCGTATGCCAGTCGGTGCTAAAGATGGTAATATCATCTAGATATGCGGAGGCGTACTCCTGATGAGACTTGAGCACTATGTCCATCAACCTCTGGAATGTAGCCAGGGCCCCATGTAACCCAAAAGGTAAGACCGCATAGTGATATAGACCCTCCGGAGTTATGAAGGCGGTCTTTTCCTCCTCCGATTTCGTGAGAGGTACCTGCCAGTAACCCTTAGTGAGATCGAGCATGGTAAAGTACTGGGCCTACCCCAGTCTCTCAATCAGTTCATCCACCCTGGGCATTGGATAAAGGTCAATCTTCGACACTTCATTTAGTTTTCGGAAATCGTTACGGAAGCGTAACGATCCGTCTGGTTTCGTAATCAGTACGATGGGGCTAGCCCACTCCGTCATTTCTCGATGACGCCTAACTGGAGCATCTGTTTTACCTCAGCCGTGATGGCTTGCCTCCGGGCTTCGGGTACCCGGTACGGTCTCATTCGCACCCTTACCCCAGGTTCGGTGACAATGTCATGTTGGAGAACTGTAGTCCTACCCGGTAGCTCTGAGAACACGTCGGTATTCTGCTGCACCAGTGAGCGAGCCGCCCGTCGCTGCTGTTTAGTGAGAGCATCACTTATCCTGACCTCTCCCCCGGACGCATCCCTTGCTGAAGGTAGAGAACTCTCTGGTGATATGCCCGGAGTGATGTCTGTAACTAACCACTCTCGATCTTTCCAAGGTTTTCGCAGGTTTACATGATAAAGCTGCTCCCGTTTCCTCCTTCCGGGCTGATACACCGGTAATTTACCTCCCCCACCTTTTCTCGAACCTCATATGGCCCTTGCCACTTGACCATGAGCTTACTCTCGGCTGTGGGTACAAGTACTAACACCCAATCGCCCTTGTTAAAAGACCTGACTCTGGCTCTTTTAATATATGTGCACCTCTGGGCTGCCTGGGCATCTAACAAATGTTCTTTCACGATGGGCATGACCGCCGCGATCCGGTCCTGCATGCTAGCCACGTGTTCAGTTATACTCCTATGTGGAGTCGGCTCTTGTTCCCACGTCTCTTTGGCTACGTCCAACAGACCTCTAGGGTGTCTGCCGTACAATAACTCAAAGGGAGAGAACCCTGTGGAAGCCTGGGGTACCTCACGGATGGCGAACATCAAATAGGGTAGCAACATGTCCCAATCCCTTCCGTCCTTAGAAACCACCTTTTTTAACATGAACTTGAGGGTTTTATTGAACCGTTCTACTAGCCCGTCGGTTTGAGGTTGGTACACCGAGGTGCGCAATTGTTTAATTTTTAGCAGTTTGCACAGTTCCCTTGTGATTTTGGACTTAAAAGGGGTCCCCTGATCCATCAGGATCTCCTTAGGTAGTCCAAGGCGACAGAACATAGCAAACAGCTCCTGTGCAATTTGTTATGCCAAGGTGTGGCGTATCGGTATAGCCTCCGGGCACCGGGTGGCACAGTCAACGACCACCAGTATATGTTGGTGGCCACGAGCGGATTTTACAATGGACCCTACCAAGTCCATTGCAATCCGTTCAAAAGGTACCTCTATTACTGGCAGGGGTACCAATGAGCTACGGAAACTTGCGGTGGGTGTGGTCAACTGACATTCAGGGCAGGATTCACAGTACTTTTGGACCTCCGCGTAAATCCCCAGCCAAAAGAACCGCTGCAAGATACGCTCTTACGTCTTTTTAACCCCCAATTGTCCACCCAGCTGGTGTGTGTGTGCCAACTGCAGATGGTACAACTGAGATACCACTAACTGTTCCACGACCTGGTCCCTGATTTTGTCTACCCTATAGAGCAACTCACTCTTGACTACCATGCGTGTAAATACAGTATCTGCACGGGGCTGTTGAGCTACGCCATTTACCTCTAACACCCTTTCCTGCGAGTCAGAGTGGCATCCTGTAGCTGAACTGTCCCAAACGTGTCCCGGGACACTTCCAGCTCGGGGATCGATGGGGTCTCCTCGACCTCTCCTGCCAGCACCTCTAGGGGAAACCTATCGGGGTCACACTCTGTCCCTAGGTTGGATACCACTACGGCAGGTACCCCTGAATCAGGTTCGTCGGGTACAGCGCCTGTAATACATTTTATCGGGGGAGAGTGGATTTTGTTTTTCCACAGAGTCCAGAACAGGGGCAAGTCTCTTTCCAACACAGTCCCATAGGGAAGAGTTTTTACCACCCCCACCACATGTTTTATGTCTCCACATGGCTTGGATAAAACTACCTGTGGTTGGGTACTCTCGGAGGTCCCCATGGATGCACACAACCCCCGACAGTCCGTCCACTGAGGTTGTCTCCTGCCACCATCGACCCATGTACCAAAGTCACTAGGCTCCCCGAATCTAGGAGGGCCTCTGTGGGGTACCCATTAACCAGTACCTGGCACAGTTGGGGTTCACTGTCAGAGGGGTCGGCGCTCGCAGTGCAGACAGTCTGGGCGTACATTGAGACCGGGTGGATAATCCCGCAGTCCATGGGTTCCGTAGTTAGGGGGCAGTTAGCAACCACATGTCCCTTCCCCTGACACCGTCAGCACCTAATGGTGGAGGTACTGTTAGGTCTTATGACTGTTTGGGAGGGAACAGGTCTCCTGCGACTCTCATTTCGGGGTACCCCTTCAGCACGGGTACGGTGCTGACTGTCCTCAGCAGAGGGGCGCGACCCCTTTCCAGGTTCCTGAGTTGGCAGGGATCGGTGTGACAGGGGGCAGAGTCCTGGATAAAGTCCTGAATGGCCGAGTAGCGCTCGATCAGGCTGACCACCTGGTCGAGTGTGCTGGAGTCCCCTTGCCCCACCCAACTTTGGATAGCGGCTGGCAGAGTCCTCACCAGCCGGTCAACCACCACCCTCTCCACCATCTGGGCTGGAGACAAAGTCTCAGGCTGGAGCAACCTCTTTACTAGCTGCAGGAGTTCATAAGCCTGAGACCGGGCGTGTCGGGTCTCCACATAAGCCTATGAAATTACATGCTGAGCCCTCACGTATGTATTGACTCCCAGTCGGGCAAGGATCTCACCTTTCAGTCTCTGGTCGTCCTGGGCGTCCTCCCGACTTAGGTCGAAGAAGGCCTTTTGGGCATCGCCGACCAGAAACTGAGCCACCACTTCTGCCCACTGGCCATCCGGTAGGTTTTCCCGCTCCTCTGTGCGCTCATAAATGGTCAGGAAGGCTTCCACATCGTCCTCCGGTCCCATCTTCCTCAACGCTGAGCGAACCTTGTCCCTGGCCTCGCGACGTTCCGGGGCTGGTGCCGTCGGCGTCTCCCGCAGGGCAGCAATCTGTTGCAGCAACAGTTCTTTGGTTTTTGCTGCTGCTGGTACAGTAGCTGCTGCTGCTGATTATGCTGCTGTTCCAGCTCCTACCTCTGAGACTGCAGCTGCTGCTGCTGGGTAAGTACCAGCTGCTTTAACAGCTCCTCCATTTTGTCCACGGGGTGGGGCTGAAAGGTGGCCGGCCGGATTGTGGTCATGCAGCGGCCAGTGGGGTATGCCTCAGTCACTATGCCCGCATTCTCCACCAAGCTGTAAGGCAGCGGTGTTCACAACCTGCAGTAACTGAGGCAGTGACCCAAGCAAGTCCAATATAAACAGCTTTATTCAGCAACTCACCGGTAAACAGAAAAGTCCTCTGGGATAACACAAGTCCTTAAACAACGGTTGCCATAGGCAACGGCCGCGCCGGGCCACTCAGAGCCTGACAGGTGCAGAGCCTTCCCAGGCGTGGGTTCAGCCACACTCAATCCTGATGAGCTTTCCTGCTATGCTCCTAGCAGGTTCCAACATAGAACCACACTAATCCTTAGTGCAGGGTTTTTAAAGGACCTGTGGCAAGAGCCACTGGAAAACCCGGCTTGGAGGGAGGAGGCCGCCCCACTGCCTTCCTGTAGCCTCCCCCAAGAAATGAAGGCCCTGCCGGGTTTTACTTAATCTGCCTTAGCCAGATAGCCTGACCAGGTCAATGCTCACCTTCATTCCTGCATTGCAGCCGGAGGTGAGCGTGTGACTGCAATGCACTCCAATGGATTTAATAGGTCTCTGTACACATTCTGGGGGATATATCACATCCCTCGTATACAATCCCAGTCACTGCATCATATTGGTTTCAGAAATATTTAAAAGATCACAGAATCATGTCATAGTAGCTTGACAAAGAAAGCTGGTTGGCATTGGAAACGCGTTGCTATGTGAATCCCCATGTACCTTGTGACCTCATCAGATGTTAAAATGATGTAATAACAACTTGGAATTTTTTAATACAACGTTTTTGGAGATGGAATTTTTCATTTCTTTTCTTGCAATACATTGTGCAGACTGCCGGTTGGGAGCTCTTATGACAGGAACTGCCCAAACCCGACCAGCTGATCACCCACTACCAGAACGTAATGGAATAACGCCAGGGGGCGCCAGAGAGCAGCATTCATAAAAGTAAAAGCTTGGTAACTTTTGAATGAAGCATAATTTTGAATCACTGTAAATTACAAAACTATTTATTTCCACCTTTTCTGGTTGGTTAACTGTATTCTTTATGGTGGCACAACCGCTTTAATTGTTTACCCTTAATGCTATGTACTGTATATAGCTAGAAAATATTAGTGTCTGCTATGTATGGGGCAATGCTGCGTTTAGGAGAAATTACATAATAAATTGTGCAGGCTAAAATTTGGGTCTAAAGTAACATATTAGCTAAATGGAATTTGACTTAATGGCATTTTTAATTCTTTCATTCCATTTTGCATTAATTAACCCCTTTATGGATTTGGACATATCCATACACCCAGGTCCCTGGTACTTAAAGGGGTTGTCCACTACTATGTAAAATATGGCAAAGCATTTTTATGTTGAAAAGCTGCTTCTTTGTAATTGCCTCCCTCTTCCTTTTCTGCCTGTGAGTGGCGCTATGACTGACCGCTCACAGGCATCACTTAACCCCCGGCTGCAGCCGGCTCTGACATCCGCTGATGTCACGACAAGTCCAGACTGCTGCCGGGGATCTCTCTCTTCCGCGTTCCATGGTGGCTGCTGGGTTGTGTGCGGGGTTATCCCCTCAAGTCATACCCAGCATCCACCGCATGCTGTCCCTCTCCCCATTCATTGGGAAAACGCGCGGTGGATGCTGGGTGTGACACGGTGGGGTAACCCCGCCTTCAACCCAGAAGCCACCACGGGGACCCCAGCGCTGAGTCACGCCTCAATAAACGGGACGTCAGCGGGGGTTCACGTGCTGCCTGTGAGCGGCCAGTGATAGCGCCGCTCACTGACAGAGGAAGGTAATTATAAAGAAGTTGCTTTTCATTATAAAAACGCTTTGGCATATTTTAAATATTAGTGTACAACCCCTTAAAAGCGCACCTCAGCATAAATCTACCATTAAGTGTAAGAGGACAATGCTGCCAGTTCCCTTTCATCTTGTTTCTGCCGGACATAACGTTTCACAATTACGCTACTTGGAGTCTATTCCTTTGAAAAGGCGAGGTGGCAACAGAATACACAGATTGAAGGAGAGGCAGGCATATGGCCTCAATCCAGAGTATGAACTGTCTTATTGATTAACATATTCCTTTGTTTCCTCTGTGTTATTTAACCAGTGGATTAGCGATATCTGTTGACATAATTTTACTGTTAAATACATACAGTACAGACCAAAAGTTTGGATACACCTCATTTAAAGATTTTTCTGTATTTTCATGACTATGAAAATTGTACATTCACACTGAAGGCATCAAAACTATGAATTAACACATGTGGAATTATATACTTAACAAAAAAGTGTGAAGCAACTGAAAATATGTCTTATATTCTAGGTTCTTCAAAGTAGCCACTTTTTGCTTTGATGACTGCTTTGCACACTCTTGGCATTCTCTTGATGAGCTTCAAGAGGTAGTCACTGGAAATGGTTTTCACTTCACAGACTCATTCTACACATCTACCATGCCCTATTTCTTTAATTATGTTGTTCGCGTGTGCGCCGTTTAACCTTGAGTGCTAGATTCATGGTGCTCTTCTTTCAAGTCCTGCTCTATGGTACCATGTTCCCTATGCTCAGACTTTTGAGTAAAATGGTGCTCGCGTGTGCACAGTAGCATCTCTCGGCAACCAAAAGATGCTACTGCACATGCGCGGGCGTCCATGTTGGGGATGTAAATTTCACATGGGCAGAGAAATTACACAGGCAGTATGTAAAAGAGTAGGCAGGTCACTGAAAGCACAGTGACCTGTCAGAGGAAAGAGATAGGAATACATGAATACAGAAGCAGAGCACCAGAGCACATACATATCATTATGGCAGCAGAACTGAAACTAAAGATGATAAAAGAACCACTGGACGTATTACAACATCCAAGGTATCATTTTACTCAGTTTAACGGCGCCCACCTGACAGTGTATGTAGTTTTCTAAGCACAATCCTGCTGACAGGTTCACTTTAACAAACTTGGACGTATGGATACCTCATGGCGATAGACATCGATCGGAGCATTTAGAGAGCTTGTATAGGGAGGAAGCCCTCTCTGCCCTTGGATTGGCGCCCCAAAAATCAGAATAGAAAGCGATCAAAAAATGTCATGTGCCTGAGAATGATACCAATAAAATGTCAACTCGTTCCGTAAAACAAGCCCTCACATGACGCTGTTGGACAAAATCTGGAAAAATTATAGCTCTCAAAATATAGTGATGCCAAAAAAAAAGCGTCTTTTAGTGTGTGACAGCTGTCAAACAAAAAGAAAACGATTAAACCTACAATAATCTCCAAGAGGAATATTCTGTCCCCATGGCTGTGCTGTAAATATAGGGTGCTGTGTCTTCACCTTTACTTACAAGGGAGATGGACACAGATAGCTTTAACTCGGCTGCAGGCAGGCACGTTGTAAAGAATTCAGAAGAAGCTTTATTTATCTTGAGAAATCTTGTAAGAATGCATGCATCAACAGCAAGTAAAAATAACTTTTCCTGAGACAGGCTGTAAGCACATGAGCTCCTAATTGTTGCAAGATTGAGAATTAGGAAAGGCTGGAAGAAGAAGGGAGGGGCTAGCTACATCACAGTCACATAAGAGGGAGACAGGGAGAGAGAAGGGACAAACTTCAAGGAAGGTGAACCTTGCAGCAATGCAATCAAACAGTAATACACAGCAACTGTAAAAAGTTCAGTATATAGTCAGCAAATTTCCCATTCATGGGACGTAACACTCCCCGTCTGAAATCTTTAGATTTTAATGATTCGTTTAATGTGATGTTTTCTGGGAATGTCATGGTAGACCTGAAAGACAAAAGAAAATACACAAGCAAACAACAATAACAGTAATAGTTGTAGTCCAATTTTCCATTGAAGTCTTCAACAGCCGGATAATCCGAGTCCAAAACAGAAACCCATCTTCGGATTGGGGAAGCCGCAATGTGCAAACACTTCCACCAACCTAAGAATCCACTGGGAAAAGTTCAAATGTCCCAACACAGCTGGAAGTATATGGCGGTAGGCTCTCCGTCGTAAGCTGTGTCCTGAAGCAGTGTCTTTCATGTGATGACCTCCTTTTGTAAAAGGAGTAGAAGTTCAGTGACTGGACGAAAGAAAACGCGAGATGACCTTGCCTTCTACCTTACAAGTCTTTCCATCATTGCTTGGTGTAACCTTGGTGATAAGACCCATTGGCCAGTCATTGCGATGAGCTTCTTTATCTTTAAGGAGGATGAGGTCTCCCTCTTGGAGGTTAGGTTTTGCAGTCTGCCATTTGTGACTGGTTTGAAGTAAGTGCAGGTATTCAGCCTTCCAGCGGTGCCAAAAGACATTAGAAAAGTGTTGTACCTGTTTCCACTGACACCTGTAAATGTCTCTGTCCACAAACTTCCCTGGAGGGATTTCAGCATCTCCAACCTTCTGAGTAAGAAGTGTGGCAGGAGTAAGAATCATTGGAGCTTTGGGGTCCGATGATAATGGTACCAATGGTCTTGCATTTATCACAGCAGACACTTCAGCAAGGAAGGTAACCAGGACTTCATGGGTGAGAGGTAGCTTATGATCCAGCAACATCGAATCAAGGATTCCTCGAGCAATGCCAATCATGCGTTCCCAGGATCCTCCCATATGCGATGAATGAGGAGGGTTGAACACCCAAGTGCACCCATTGTCAGTCTAGAAGTTGTCTAACTGTAGTTCCTTGCACGCTCCCACAAAGTTAGTGCCACAGTCAGATCTGAGCTATTTGGCTGGTCCCCAGATAGAAAAGAATCTTCTGAGAGCATTTATGAAGCAAGAGGAATCCATGGATTCAATTACCTCAATGTGAACTGCTTGGATGCTAAGACAGGTGAAAAGCACAGCCCACCACTTACTTTTTGCGGCTCCACCACGGGTCCTTCTTGTAACAACCGACCATGGTCCAAAAACATCTACTCCGACATATGTGCATGGCTGGTCTGTGTTTAGCTGATCTGCTGGGAGATTTGCCATCTGTAGATGTTAGTGTTTTCTTCTTACTTTTTCTCACATAAAGCATTTATGGAGCTCTGAGGAGACACATCTCTTCATCCCCACGATCCAGAGGCCAGCGGACCTTATGATGCCTTCGGTAAACTGTCTGCCTTGGTGCTGCACTTTTTCATGATGGTGATGGAACAATAGCGTAGCATTGTAGTGCCGACCCGGAATGATGATACGATTCTGCTCCTTATTACATAGATCAGACTTCTCTATATGACCATCCACCTTTAACAGTCCGTAATGATCGACCACTGGGTTCAATTCAAGCAGTAAACTGTTCTTGGACAGGCTGGTACCCTTTTGTGACACTGTCGATCTCGTGACCATATTCTTGTTGCACTCACCGCTGAATTGCTCGGCATGTCTGATGTCAGCAACAGTAGGGTATCCTCTACACATGTGCCAGCCACAACACTGATGATTTGTCACTGGCAAAGGAATGAGCGATGTGAACAAGACGAGCTATGGCCCGCACAACAGCTGACCATTTTGAGAAGCTTTCAAAGCGGTGAGATCTTAGTTTTGATTTTGGCATCACAGAAGTGTAGCGAGTAGAGGTGATTGGTCTGATCTCTTTTTCAGACTCCGGTTCCACCAGCTTATAAGTGTTGTTGATGTCCTTTGAACTAGAATCCTTATATAAGAGACTTGGAGGTGACAGCCACATGTTGTCATTGAGCTTAGACGCGGCTGTGAATCTTGTCCCTCGGTCAGCTGGGTTCAGGTCAGTAGAGACGTAGTGCCAGTATTCAGGGATAGAAAAGCTTCTGATACGCTCTACTCTATTGCTGATGTAGACGTAAAATTGTTTTTTTGGTTGTAAATGTAACCAAGTACCGCTCTACTGTCTGTGTAGAATGTAAATGAATCAATCACAATGTCAATTTCATCCTTTATAGCTTCAGCTAATTCCACTGCCTGTACGGCAGCACAAAGTTTGAGTATTGGTACAGAGTGAGACGGTTTCAGTGTTAGTTTTGCCTTGCCAAGGATGAATCCACAATGTACCTTGTTGTTGCTTTCTGAGGTTTTCAGGTAGGCTACTGCAGCTATGGCCTCTGTAGATGCGTCGGAGAAAATGTGGATTTCTCTCCTGGTGGAGGCTGAAAGGGTGCTTAGGGAATAACTGCGTGAGACTTGGACATGCTCTAAGACCTTCAGAGACTTCTTCCATATCTCCCACCTTTGTTGTTTCTGGGATGGTAGCGGAGTGTCCCAATCCATGCTCTCGGGGGTCAACTGTCTCAACAGTATATTGCAGTGATGGCAAACCTTTTACAGACCGAGTGCCCAAACTGCAACCCAAAACCCACTTATTTATCGTAAAGTGCCAATATGGCAAATTAACCCGAATACTGAGGATTTAGTTTAGGAAAAACAACTCGTACAGAGAGCTGGTGAGGGCAGCATAGAGCAGCCACAGAAAGGAGCAGGGTATGAGACTGCAGAAATAAAGAATGTGCTCACTCCCATCTTGGTATATGCCAAAATCCATGTATATATGTTGCCCCCCCCCCCACCAATCCATGTATATATGCTTCCTCCCCCCCACCAATCCATGTATACACAGTGGTGGCCAAAAGTATTGGCACCCCTGCAATTCTGTCAGATAATACTCAGTTTCTTCCTGAAAATGATTGCAATCACAAATTCTTTGGTATTACTCTCTTCATTTAATTTGCTTGCAAGGAAAAAACACAAAAGAGAATGAAGCAAAAATCAAATAATTGATCATTTCACACAAAACTCCAAAAATGGGCCAGACAAAAGTATTGGCACCCTCAGCCTAATACTTGGTTGCACAACCTTTAGCCAAAATAACTGCGAACAACCGCTTCCGGTAACCATCAATGAGTTTCTTACAATGCTCTGCTGGAATTGTAGACCATTCTTCTTTCGCAAACTGCTCCAGGTCCCTGATATTTGAAGGGTGCCTTCTCCAAACTGCCATTTTGAGATCTCTCCACAGGTGTTCTATGGGATTCAGGTATGGACTCATTGCTGGCCACATTAGAAGTCTCCAGTGCTTTCTCTCAAACCATTTTATAGTGCTTTTGGAAGTGTGTTTTGGGTCATTGTCCAGCTGGAAGACCCATGACCTCTGAGTGAGACCCAGCTTTCTCACACTGGGCCCTACATTATGCTGCAGAATTTGTTGGTAGTCTTCAGACTTCATAATGCCATGCACACGGTCAAGCAGTCCAGTGACAGAGGCAGCAAAGCAACCCCAAAACATCAGGGAACCTCCGCCATGTTTGACTGTAGGGACCTTGTTCTTTTCTTGAAAGCCTCTTTTTTTTTCCTGTACACTCTATGTTGATGCTTTTTCCCAAAAAGCTCTACTTTTGTCTCATCTGACCAGAGAACATTCTTCCAAAACGTTTTAGGCTTTTTCAGGTAAGTTTTGGCACACTCCAGCCTGGCTTTTTTATGTCTCGGGGTAAGAAGTGCGGTCTTCCTGGGTATCCTACCATACAGTCCCTTTTCATTCAGACGCTGAGTGATAGTACGGGTTGACACTGTTGTACCCTCGGACTGCAGGGCAGCTTGAACTTGTTTGGATTTTAGTCGAGGTTCTTTATCCACCATCCGCACAATCTTGCGTTGAAATCTCTCGTCAATTTTTCTTTTCCGTCCACATCTAGGGAGGTTAGCTACAGTGCCATGGGCTTTAAACTTCTTGATGACACTGCGCATGGAAGACACAGGAACATTCAGGTCTTTGGAGATGGACTTGTAGCCTTGAGATTGCTCATGCTTTCTCACAATTTGGTTTCTCAAGTCCTCAGACAGTTCTTTGGTCTTCTTTCTTTTCTCCATGCCCAATGTGGTACACACAAGGACACAGGACAGAGGTTGAGTCAACTTTAATCCATGTTAACTGGCTGCAAGTGTGATTTAGTTATTGCCAACACCTGTTAGGTGCCATAGGTAAGTTACAGGTGCTGTTAATTACACGAATTAGACAAGAATCACATGATTTTTCAAAGGGTGCCAATACTTTTGTCCACCCCCATTTATAGGTTTGGTGAGGAATTATATCCAATTTGGCTTTAGGACAATTCTTTTTGTGTTTTTTTCATTGAAGACAAATTAAATGAAGAGAATAATACCAAAGAATTTGTGATTGCAATCATTTTCAGGAAGAAACTGAGTATTATCTGACAGAATTGCAGGGGTGCCAATACTTTTGGCCAGCATTGTATGAAGTCAGCACCCCATTTTTTTCATTATATTTATATAATTGAATATGAATTTCTTCTAAATGTGATCCTTGAAATTAATGTAAATAGGGTATAATGATATTTACATGAAATTATTTTCAAGATACCCAATTAATTTCTCTGTCAATTTCTTAATAGAATGAAAACCTACAAGCTGGCCATAAAGAATATATATATGGTCAGTAATCCCTAGAAAACTGAAAAAACTGATAAATAGCCTATTTTGGGGAAAAGGGGTGGTTATGTGGGAGAGAATAATCGCCCTAGTAGTCTATATCCCAATCCACGTGTTAGTGGACCCCAGAAGGACAAAAGAGGGATTTAATTCCAAAAATATCAATTTTATTAGAAATTTTAAAAATTACATCATAATTCACAATATAAGAGAAGGGAAGAAGAAGAGGTGGTAGGTAAACCATAGGGGCAGGTTTTAAGGAATAAAATCCTGCCAGGAGACTAATATCCCTAAACCAGCATAGAAGGTAAGCCAGGTACGCGTACTAGCTGCTATTTAAAAGATAATGGAAGGATCATATCAATCTATGTCCACACTAGTAATAACAGTGAGGTATAAAGCATGGTATACAAGATAATAATATTGATATGTGGGCATATGGCAGCATATATCAGATCATATAGCAGTGATATATGGGTAAGAGCATTAAACAAATAGCATTAGATAGATAGCATAAAACATGTACACCGGTGATACATAAGTGTAAATAGATCGATAGTGCTATTGATATAGTATTACTGTCTAGTCTGGAGCTGTCTAGTCTGGAGCTGCGGCTCTATAGAAAATCAATTACCTTGTGCCATATGAGAAGTGAGCTCCACATCCCCCCCAGCTCTCCAGGACACGCTGCTTTATCACTTCTCATATGGCACAAGGTAATTGATTTTCTATAGAGCCGCAGCTCCAGACTAGACAGCTCCAGACTAGACAGTAATACTATATCAATAGCACTATCGATCTATTTACACTTATGTATCACCGGTGTACATGTTTTATGCTATCTATCTAATGCTATTTGTTTAATGCTCTTACCCATATATCACTGCTATATGATCTGATATATGCTGCCATATGCCCACATATCAATATTATTATCTTGTATACCATGCTTTATACCTCACTGTTATTACTAGTGTGGACATAGATTGATATGATCCTTCCATTATCTTTTAAATAGCAGCTAGTACGCGTACCTGGCTTACCTTCTATGCTGGTTTAGGTATATTAGTCTCCTGGCAGGATTTTATTCCTTAAAACCTGCCCCTATGGTTTACCTACCACCTCTTCTTCTTCCCTTCTCTTATATTGTGAATTATGATGTCATTTTTAAAATTTCTAATAAAATTGATATTTTTGGAATTAAATCCCTCTTTTGTCCTTCTGGGGTCCACTAACACGTGGATTGGGATATAGACTACTAGGGCGATTATTCTCTCCCACATAACCACCCCTTTTCCCCAAAATAGGCTATTTATCAGTTTTTTCAATTTCTTAATAGAAGAGGTATAGTAACGCTCATGATGGTGTCATCAGCACTGGCTATATTGGAGTATTCGAAGCAGCGCAACACGGCACAAACGTCCTTCATGGAAGCCCATTCATTGGTGGTTAAGTGGTGTTGTTCTTCACAGCATCTCACCCCCGTGCGTGCTGCAGCTGAAACTCCACCATTGCCTGCTGCTGCTCACACAGTCTCTCCAGCATATGTAAGGTGGAGTTCCATCTTGGCACATTGCATATGAGGCAGTGAGTGTGAAGGTAGAAGTGATGCTGCAGCGCAGGCAGGTCGGCAGCCGCAGGGTGAGAACGCCAAAAGCATGCACATGCTGCCCTCACTTTCAGCAGCACCTCTGACATATGTGGGTCATTTTTAAGGAAGCTCTACACCACCAAATTCAGCACATGCGCCAGGCAAGGGATGTGAATCAAACCAGCTAGGCCCAGAGCTGCTAGAGTTTAGAAGAGAGTTTTCTTTTATTTCAAACATGTTTTCTGATGTCTCCTGTTGCTGTTTTATTTGTGCCATTTTCATCCTTTAAAAATCTGTTCATCTCTCAGAGGAAGTGACCATCCCTTCCCTTTTTTGTCACCCCTCTATCTACAGCCCACCTGGATTTACCACCTACTGTACAGTAAGTGTTTTACAATTTGTAGATATTTTTTAACTAAAAGTAGCAGCCTAGTAAAACTTTTTTTTTTAATTAATTCGGTCACTTGTCCACCAGACTACATCATTTTGCTAGTATTAATTTATTAAGTTGTTCTCATAGAGACTCCTTCAGAATTACATGTCTTTGTCTTTCCTGAGGAGGGTCACAAGAAATGAGTGCATTTGATTGAATTGCATGGTCTGTACCACACAAGATCTACACTGTGAAAAGCAAAATGACCTATGACAGTTACTGATGAGAATAAGACTGCTCCTGGCACACATGTATGAAGAAGATAAAGACAGTTTAGCCATCCTCACTAAATAGTTGTAATCTAATCATGTATTGGTGGTGGCAAATTCTGACAGGTTAAGCTGGAGAGCATAGAGGGCTTTATGGGGGAGTAGTTGGGGCAATTAGTCTTGGTTTCATCTCTCCACGTCTTGGCTGGTGCCATTCAGCCTCACTTCATTCACTTTCAGTATATATAACCCATGAGGTATAGTAGACAATGCGTTGGAATAAGCTGGTTTATGTCCTCAGTCATGCGCTTACATAGCACGGTGCCTAAAAATGAGCCTCTGTTCTGCACTTTTAATCATATTTGTCTATTGGAGAAAACGCTACTTTAGTGGTGCACAGTCTCAGCTGTATTATTGTCTTCTAATACTTTATTGACATGGATTACATACAGTACAGACCAAAAGTTTGGACACACCTTCTCATTTAAAGATTTTTCTGTATTTTCATGACTATGAAAATTGTACATTCACACTGAAGGCATCAAAACTATGAGTTAACACATGTGGAATTATATACTTAACAAAAAAGTGTGAAACAACTGAAAATATGTCTTATATTCTAGGTTCTTCAAAGTAGCCACCTTTTGCTTTGATGACTGCTTTGCACACTCTTGGCATTCTCTTGATGAGCTTCAAGAGGTAGTCACCAGAAATGGTCTTCCAACAATCTTGAAGGAGTTCCCAGAGATGCTTAGCACTTGTTGGCCCTTTTGCCTTCACTCTGCGGTCCAGCTCACCCCAAACCATCTCGATTGGGTTCAGGTCTGGTGACTGTGGAGGCCAGGTCATCTGGCGTAGCACCCCATCACTCTCCTTCTTGGTCAAATAGCCCTTACACAGCCTGGAGGTGTGTTTGGGGTCATTGTCCTGTTGAAAAATAAATGATGGTCCAACTAAATCCAAACTGGATGGAATAGCATGCCGCTGCAAGATGCTGTGGTAGCCATGCTGGTTCAGTATGCCTTCAATTTTGAATAAATGCCCAACAGTGTCACCAGCAAAGCACCCCCACACCATCACACCTCCTACTCCATGCTTCACGGTGGGAACCAGGCATGTAGAGTCCATCCATTCACCTTTTCTGCGTCGCACAAAGACACGGTGGTTGGAACCAAAGATCTCAAATTTGGACTCATCAGACCAAAGCACAGATTTCCACTGGTCTAATGTCCATTCTTTGTGTTCTTTAGCTCAAACAAGTCTCTTCTGCTTGTTGCCTGTCCTTAGCAGTGGTTTCCTAGCAGCTATTTTACCATGAAGGCCTGCTGCACAAAGTCTCCTCTTAACAGTTGTTGAAGAGATGTGTCTGCTGCTAGAACTCTGTGTACCATTGACCTGGTCTCTAATCTGAGCTGCTGTTAACCTGCGATTTCTGAGGCTGGTGACTCGGATAAACTTATCCTCAGAAGCAGAGGTGACTCTTGGTCTTCCTTTCCTGGGGTGCTCCTCATGTGAGCCAGTTTCTTTGTAGCGCTTGATGGTTTTTGCAACTGCACTTGGGGACACTTTCAAAGTTTGCCCATTTTTTTGGACTGACTGACCTTCATTTCTTAAAGTAATGATGGCCACTCGTTTTTCTTTACTTAGCTGCTTTTTTCTTGCCATAATACAAATTCTAACAGTCTATTCAGTAGGACTATCAGCTGTGTATCCACCTGACTTCTGCACAACACAACTGATGGTCCCAACCCCATTTATAAGGCAAGAAATCCCACTTATTAAACCTGACAGGGCACACCTGTGAAGTGAAAACCATTTCCGGTGACTACCTCTTGAAGCTCATCAAGAGAATGCCAAGAGTGTGCAAAGCAGTCATCAAAGCAAAAGGTGGGTACTTTGAAGAACCTAGAATATAAGACATATTTTCAGTTGTTTCACACTTTTTTGTTAAGTATATAATTCCACATGTGTTAATTCATAGTTTTGATGCCTTCAGTGTGAATGTACAATTTCCATAGTCAAGAAAATACAGAAAAATATTTAAATGAGGTGTATCCAAACCTTTGGTCTGTACTGTATGTGGAAATGAAAGCACTCATATTGAATGGCATAATACCTTTCCATGTAGTTAGTTAAATTACTAATATTTTTTCCTAATGTAGTATGTGTTGTTGCAAATACTGTATTTATAGAAGGTAAAACTAGTTTCTGCATTATATAGTGACACATTTTGTGCATATTTAGACACTACTTACTTCCTGACATGCTGGAGGATGACCCGGATCCTTATTTTGGGAATATGAACAGCTCTCCCGAATTGCCAGAACCATTCCTTATACCGCAGGTAAAATACTGTGTATGATAGTCTGTGTGACGCATTTTGAACTGTTTCAACACATAATTTAAATGTATTGGGTATGGGCATGACCAAGTGAAGCACTACATTGTTTCATCCTTCATGTTGATGTCTATATTTAAATTTACATTCTGCCAATATTTGTTGTGATAGATTGGTTCTATTCATGTTTCATTAAAAAGAAAGTCTGCCTAAGTGCTCCATGTTAGAAGATTTTCTCCTCTCTACATGACAGGTTAGGAAGCTGTTAGAAAAGACGTCTCCGAACCGCAGGAGAGCGAGCTATAAAGAAGGTGAGATTGGAAGGACACAGAAAATATGACTGTCCATTTGATATAGCTTGAATACTAATATTCATCAAAGATGATTTTACTAAATAACACTTATTAAAGGGGTTTTCCATTTCAGAAAAGCCTGGTCTCCAGACGTAGTCCAGGATCGGACTGGGGAGTCTGGGGCCCACAGGGGTAATTGACTCTAGGTGCCCACCTACAGCAATATGCAAATATCTGTTATCCGCTATCCCTGTTATAGTGGAGCATTGACTGACGGCTCCGGCACATCTGCCGTGCATATACTATAACTGGGATGTACAATTACGATAGTATGCATTAAAGGGGTTCTTTGGTTAAAGCAAGTTATCACCGATCCATGGGCTCCACAGGATAGGTGATCACTTATTGATCGTTTTGGTCCGAACATTGGAAAAGCATCGGAAGCATGGGGAAGTTTTATCCCTGTCAGGACACTTATCCCCATTTTAAAATGCAGTGACAGATGGGATGTCTGACCGCAGCTCCATTCATTCTCTTGGGGGCTTCCAAAAAAAGAGCAGCGCTCGCAGCCACTGTGGGAATGATTGGATCAGTGATCGAGTCGCACATGAGCTCCAGTCTAATGGGGAGAAAAGCTTCACATTCTGCCGATTGTATGCCAGCAGTCAGGACCCGACCAATCAGTAACTTATCACTTATCCTGTGGAGAGGTGATTACTTGTTTTCACCAGAGACCCTTGTAAGTGTACCTCTGACGCTCTGGTACAACTCCTAAAATATATACTAAATTGGGTACAGTAGTTCAATGCAGTTTGTGGAAAATATTTTTTTCATAAGAATTTGGGAAAGTTATGAAATGTTCTATAAATGTCTGTCCTATTCCTGTTCTAAGGATCTAGACTTTTTTAAATTCATCACTTAAATATGAACCATGTATGAGGGAGTCGGAGTCGGAAAGATGGAAATTGAGGAATCAGAGTCTGGGTCGAAGGTTTGGCTTACCGACTCCACAGCCCTGCATATTACCGCCACTTACTGACCGAATAATACCACATACAAAGAACAAGTACGGCCACACCATGACCAGACCACATATTACCACCACAAAGTGACAATAATACCACATGCAAGGAAAAAATACTGCCACGCCATGACCGGACTACATATTACCACCACCACAAAGTGACCAAATACTACAATGCTGATCATGAATACAAACCACAATACTAACAACACTGTTATTACCACCAGCGACATTATACACAGGAGTTCTGTATATACACCGCGTGCAGAATTATTAGGCAAATGAGTATTTTGATCGCGAGATACTTTTTATACATGTTGTCCTACTCCAAGCTGCATAGGCTTGAGAGCCAACTACCAATTAAGTAAATCTGGTGATGTGCATCTCTGTAATGAGGAGGGGTGTTGACTAATGACATCAACACCCTATATAAGGTGTGCTTAATTATTAGGCAACTTCCTTTCCTTTGGCAAAATGGGTCAGAAGAGAGATTTGTTTGGCTCTGAAAAGTCCAAAATTGTGAGATGTCTTGCAGAGGGATGCAGCAGTCTTGAAATTTCCAAACTTTTGAAGCGTGATCACCGAACAATCAAGCGTTTCATGGCAAATAGCCAACAGGGTCGCAAGAAGCATGTTGGCCAAAAAAGGCGCAAAATAAGTGCCCATGAATTGAGGAAAATCAAGCGTGAAGCTGCCAAGATGCCATTCGCCACCAGTTTTGCCATATTTCAGCGCTGCAGCGTTACTGGAGTATCAAAAAGCACAAGGTGTGCGATATTCAGGGACATAGTCAAGGTAAGGGAGGCTGAAAAACGACCACCTTTGAACAAGAAACATAAGATAAAACTTCAAGAATGGGCCAAGAAATATCTTAAGACTGATTTTTCAAAGGTTTTATGGACTGATGAAATGAGAGTTACTCTTGATGGGCCAGATGGATGGGCCAGAGGCTGGATCAGTAAAGGGCAGAGAGCTCCACTCCGATTCAGACGCCAGCAAGGTGCAGGTGGGGTACTGGTATGGGCTGGTATCATCAAAGATGAACTTGTGGGACCTTTTCGGGTTGAGGATGGAGTGAAGCTCAACTCCCAGACCTACTGCCAGTTTCTGGAAGACAACTTCTTCACTTCAAGCAGTGGTACAGGAAGAAGTCGGTATCGTTGAAGAAAAACATGATTTTTATGCAGGACAATGCTCCATCACATGCATTCAACTACTCCACAGAGTGGCTGGCCAGTAAAGGTCTAAAAGAAGAAAAAATAATGACATGGCCCCATTGTTCACCTGATCTGAACCCCATAAAGAACCTGTGGTCCATTATAAAATGTGAGATGTACAGGGAAGGAAAAGAGTACACCTCTTGGAACAGTGTCTGGGAGGCTGTGGTGACTGCTGCACGCAATGTTGATCGACAACAGATCAAGCAACTGACAGAAACTATGGATGGAAGGCTGTTGAGTGTCATCATAAAGAAAGGTGGCTATATTGATCACTAATTTTTTTGTTTTTGCATGTCAGAAATGTTTATTTCTAAATTTTGTGCACTGATATTGGTTTACCTGGTGAAAATAAACAAGTGAGATGGGATTATATTTGTTTTTCATTTTTTCATTAAGTTGCCTAATAATTCTGCGCAGTAATAGTTACCTGCACAAACAGATATCCTCCTAAGATCTAAAAAAAAAACCACTCCAACTTCCAAAAATATTAAGCTTGGATATTTGAGTCTTTTGGGTTGATTGAGAAGATAGTTGTTGATCAATAATAAAAATAATCCTCTAAAATACAATTTGCCTAATAATTCTGCACACAGTGTAGTGTCAGTGTACAGATAATATAGTGATCACTAGTGACATTATAAACAGGAGCTCTGTGTATAGTGTACAAATAATACAGTGATCACCAGTGACATTATACACAGGAGCTCTGTATATACTATATAGTGTAAGTGTTCATGTAATACACTGACTCACCAATGATGTCTCTAGGTGAAGTCCTTCATCTTCGCTTTTCTTCTTCATCTGGTACAGACCGCCATCACTTCTTCCAGTCATGAATCATCTCTGCAGAAAATAACACACAGTTATCAATAACTGATCTCTTCTAGAGCACATTCCCACTTTTTCCCCCCTGACTTCTACACTACACCAGTTGAAGAAAAAAAAGCGACATAGTGCCGCCCTGCACAGTAACAGGACCCCACTTTTGGTCCCTCCCATGGAAAACAGTTTCCTAAAAAGTAAATTATATTACAGAAGTAATAATGTTCATAATTGGAATCTAAAGTAATTATGTTCCCCACTCGCCACCATAAACAGTAATTAAGTCGCTTGTCCAGCCTGGCTCCCCCCCATATATCCCTTCTGTTCCCCATATGTCCAGCGTGGCCCCTTTATATTTATCCTAGCCCACGTGTATCGAGCCTGCGCCCCCCCCCCCATATATCCATCCTGGCCCCCATGTGTCGAGCCTGCCCCCCCCATATATCCATCCTGGCCTTCATGTGTCCAGCTGCCCCCCATATATCCATCCTGGCCTCTGTGTCCATTCCCCCCCCCATATATCCATCCTGGTCTCCATCTGTCCAGCCTGCCCCCCCATATATCCATCCTGGCCTCCATGTGTCCAGCCTGCCCCCCCATATATCCAACCTGCCCCCCCCATATATCCATCCTGCCCCCCTTCCCATGTGTCCAGCCAAACCCCCCATCCTTACATGTTCAGCCAGGCCCCCCCTTATGTATCCAGCCAGCCCCCCCATTTATGTGTCCAGCCAGGCCCCCTCACCCATGTGTCCAGCCAGGCACCCCCTTATGTGTCCAGCAGGCTCCCCCTTATGTGTCCAGGCAGGCTCCCCCTTATGTGTCCAGCCAGGTTCCCTCCCCTCCCATGTGTCCAGCCAGGCTCCCCCCTTATGTGTCCAGCTAATCTCCCCCTTATGTGTCCAGCCAGCCACCCCTCCCATGTGTCCAGCCAGGCACCCCCTTGTGTGTCCAGCCAGGCTCCCTCATGTGTCCAGCCAGGCTCCTTCCTTATGTGTCCAGCCAGGCTCCTTCCTTATGTGTCCAGCCAGGCTCCCTCCTTATGTGTCCAGGCAGGCTCCCCCTCCCATGTGTCCAGCCAGGTCTCAGTTGTGTGTCCAGCCAGGCCCTCTTGTGTGTCCAGCCAGGCCCCCCCCCCTTGTGTGTCCAGCCAGGCTCCCCCTCGTGTGTCCAGCCAGGCCCACCTTGTGTGTCCAGCCAGGCCCCCCCCTTATGTGTCCAGGGAGGCTCCCCCTCCCATGTGTCCAGCCAGGCCCCCCCCTTGTGTGTCCAGCCAGGCCCCCCTTGTGTGTCCTGCCAGGCCTCCCCCCTTGTGTGTCCAGCCAGGCCCCCCCTTGTGTGTCCAGCCAGGCCCCCCCTTGTGTGTCCAGCCAGGCCCCCCCTTGTGTGTCCAGCCAGGCCCCCCCCCTTGTGTGTCCAGCCAGGCCCCCCCTTGTGTATCCAGCCAGGCCCCCATCCCATTCTGCATTCATTCACACACACAAAGATTCCTCTTAATATAATCAAAATATAAACCAATAACTCTAGTATTTTTCATCTTTGCAGGATACAACCAGGCTCTGTAGTGTTGGTTGGGGAAATAGGATGCTTGTCCCTGTAGTGTGTTCTTATACATAATAAGCCAGCATGGTGCACTACATGCATCTATGTGACTGGCACATTATACAGGTTTTATTCATGTGCATTTAAATTCTAATCATTCACCCCTTTCCCTATGAATGGTCGGTGTGAGTGGTTGTTCATCAGTATGTTGCACCTGTGCTACCTCCCATCTTTTATCCCTGGAGTTTGTCTGTATCCAGCAGTTAAATTAAGAATAAAAATAGGATTTTTTTTTTACAAAATCTTCAGTTTTTCTCAAATTTGTTAATGCAAAAATGTATACACCCCACATCAAAAACTACTACTTGTAGTGTTTTGTATGACCGCCATGACTTTTAAGGACAGCAACAAGTTTTCTAGGCATGGAATGAACAAGTTGGAGACATACTGCAACATCTATTTTTTCCCTTTCTTCAAGAACAACCTCTTTAGAGCCTGGATGCTGGATGGAGAGTGATGCTTAAAGGGGTTTTCCTCACAAAAAAAAGTACATTTTAATCAATAGATTTTGGAATAATAAGTTCCACAATTGTATGTGTTTAAATAAAATGTTCCTGTGTTGAGATGATGTTATAAATGTGCCCCTGCTATGTATGGCGTAATTGCCGTGTCTGATCGTACAGGGACCTGGTCTGATCATTCCATAGCTCCTGGGCAGGGGGAAGCAAAAGAATATACAAACATTACAGCAGGGGGTCACAACTGATTCTTTTTGTGAGGTAAAACATTTCCCTGCCTGTTTTTAAACAATGTTTTACTTCAAAGAAAGAATCATCTGCGATCCCCTGATGTAATATCAGTGCACATTTTTTTTCTACCCCCTGCCCAAGAGCTGTGGTATAATCAGACCATGTTCCTGTACAGTCAGACACAGCCATTACACAGTACACAGCAGGGACACATTTATAAGATTATCTCAGCACAGGAACATTTTTTAAACATATCCAATTGTGGAAATTATTAGTATTCCAAGATATATTGATTAAAATGTACTATTGTTTGTGGGAAAACCCCTTTATTTTGTCTCTTCAGAATTCCCTGAAGGTCTTTTGATTGGGCTCAGATTAATTCTTGGCGACTGAATCTCTTTCACCCTGTTCTTTTTCAAAAATGCAACTTATGTGTGTTTTGGATCATTGTCATGTTGGAAATTGCATGTCTACCAAGGGCACAGAGTTATGGTTGCAGATTTTCTTTCAATATAGAGCAGTACATCTTTGAACTCATGATACCTTCAATGAAATATAGCTCCCCAGCACCAGCAGTACTCATAGAGCTCCACATAAGGATACTGCTGCCACCATGTTTTAGTGTTGGCATTATGCATTTACAAATATGAAATTAGAAAAATGCATGATGCCTACAGTGAAACATGGTGGTTGCATCAGTATCCTTAAGTGAGGCTGCATGAGTGCTGCTGATGTCGGGAGCTACATGACTATGATCCAAAGCACACATATGTTGCATTTCTGAAGAACAGATTGAAAATGATTCAGTGAGTATGTCTTCTAATCTGAACCCAAATGAAACACCTATGGGAGAAATTCTGAAGAGATAAGTTGAGCATCACGCTGCATCCAGCATCCAGTCTCTAAAAAGATTGCTTTTATGCCGCCAAGTTGTTTATTCCACTCCTAGAAGAGCTGCTTTTTTCTTGCTATAATACAAATTCTAACAGTCTATTCAGTTGAACTATCAGCTGTGTATCCTCCAGACTTCTGCACAACACAACTGATGGTCCCAACCCCTTTTATAAGGCAAGAAATCCCACTTATTAAACTTGACAGGGCACACCTGTGAAGTGAAAACCATTTCCGGTGACCACCTCTTGAAGCTCATCAAGAGAATGCCAAGAGTGTGCAAAGCAGTCATCAAAGCAAAAGGTGGGTACTTTGAAGAACCTAGAATATAAGACATATTTTCAGTTGTTTCACACTTTTTTGTTAAGTACATAATTCCACATGTGGTAATTCATAGTTTTGATGCCTTCAGTGTGAATGTACAATTTTCAAAGTCATGAAAATACAGAAAAATCTTTAAATGGGAAGGTGTGTCCAAACTTTTTGTCTGTACTGTATATATATAATGTATATATATATTATTTTTTCACCCTTACTAATAAGTGTTTCATTACTATACAGAGGAAGATTCTGAGGGAGATGATGCTTCACCTATAGGTATGTACTGCACAATACCATTCCATGTTTCTTAACCCTGTCTCGTGTAAATCAGCATTAACCTTCCTGACAGCCCCATTTTTCAAGTCTGATACGTCACTTTCTGCGGTAATAACTTTAAAATGCTTCTGTCAGTGATTCTGAGATTGTGATTTTGTTGTTGTAAAACATTTTACCTGTTACTACCGGTAAATTCAGATCTGTTGTTTTGTCTTTGTTCATGAAAATATTCCAAATTTTCTGAAAATTTTGAAAAATGTGCAATCTTTAAACTTGTATACCCTTAATGACATGTATATAGTGTAAGATGGCTGACGGACAGGTCCTTGAGGGGAAATATGTATCATCGAGGTTGGTAGCTTCGGTGATGTAAACCCGAGAAAGCATGCTCCAGCACGTATACTGCTGACAGTGTTAATAGGGCGTATCAGGCCGGTTTTAAGAGCAGTCATAAAAAATGGGTGGGAATGGCTGCCCACATATCCCCACCTCTGGAGCGTGGTTTGGTAAATAAAATAGAGACCAAATGTCTCATTCAGTGTCTGTGTCTGGAGACCTGTGGATCTCCAAGGCGTTAGTCTGTACTAAGGATTGGACACTGACCTGAGCAGGCGAACCGGTAACATTGTGTGGACATTTTACTTTGTGCTTCCACTTTGTGCCGGAAAACGCTATTTTTGTTTATGCTGTCTGAATAAACCAGTTTGGATTTCAATGAAAATGCTTCCTGTGTCTACCTCAACCGCAGACGAGTGAGTATTAAACCCTACAATTGGTGCTAGAAGCACAGTCACAAATCCCAAGGGGCAGTGTGACTGCTACAGGAAACCTTTTATGTCTTGGGTGAAGGCCGTCAGCCAGTAGGGGACGTCTGGCATCATGGAGGAGCTGATAAAGCAACTGGTGCAGGCTAATCTCCGGCAGCATCAACCGCAGCAGTGGCAGCAGCAGCAGTACAAGCAGCAGATAAACCTCCTAGCCGAGTTAATCCATGGCAGTTCAATCGCCCCACCCCCAAGTCCAAGTGATGACTCACTTGCCAGGAAGACGTTAAGAAGAGCCTTACAAAAGATGATCCCGGGTGATGAGGACGAGGCGTTTCTGACAATTTTTGAGAGGGTGGCGGAGCGAGAGATATTGCCTCCAGAGCAGTGGGCGGAGGTTCTGGCACCATATTTAACAGGGCAACAGCAGAAGGCCTATTATAACTTGGCCTTGCAAGATGCAAAAGAGTACATCAAGTTGAAGACTGAGATTTTGGCGTGCTTAGGAGTGACTCTGACTGACATGATGCGGGTGTACCACTGGGCCTATTGCAGTGACAAACCTTCCCGGTCCCAAATGTTTTACCTCCTACACTTGGTCCAAAAGTGGTAGCAACCGGAATCTTCCTCTCCAGCACATATAGTGGCGAGGATTGTGATGGACAGGTTCATACACTCCCTTCCAAGGCTGGTGCCATCCTGGGTTGCACAGGGAGATCCCCATAATGCCAATGACCTTGTGAGGTTGGTAGAAAGGTACCAGGCGGTCGAGAGTGCTTTGGGGAAGTAAGGGGTGGGAGCATCTCCATACTGTGGTTACCAACATGGGGGATGGACACCCAAAAGTGGGGAACTAGAACCACATCTGGGGGGCATCCTAGAGTTCAGGAGGGGTCCCGAGTTGCTACCAAAGGCCCCATCCAATAACTTAATTTGTTGGCGATGTCACACCCCGGGTCTAATAGTGGCCTGTTGCCCTATGACCAACGAGCCAGTAGACTGCAGCACAGGACGGCGCTACTTTGCATATCCTGCTTGTAGTGCTGTCCCTCCACGAGGCGTGGGACCACAGGCATGCCCCGTGTCAGTGAATGGAGCGCAAATGACTGGTCTGTTCGATTCTGGGAGTTTGGTAACCCTAGTGAGGGCCATAATTCCTCATCGTCTGATTCTGCAGAAAAAAGTGGACATCTGCTGTATCCATCGAGACGCTAAGGACTACCCTGTGGTCCTAGTGGTCATAGGCACAAACTGTAGCACCGAGTCCCATGAGGTGGGCGTAGTCAAGGACCTGTTGCACCCTGTTATAATAGGGCAGGACTTTGCCTTGCTTTGGGACTTGTGGGAGAAAGGGAGGAAGCTGGGTTGTCCAGACCACAACCAGGTCGCTCCTAAAGAAACCTCGTCGCAGGCCGCAACCGACAGTTTTCCCTTTCATGTGCTTGTTGGGGGTGAGGATGAAGCAGCATCCCTGAGCTGGAGGTGGGGATACTTTGGAAACGCCCAGCTCAGGGACTGAACTCTAAAAGGTGTGTTTAATAATGTCACTGTTCTGAATGGTGTTGCTCAAGAGTCTAGGGCTGATACCTGATATCCGTACTTTGCTGGAATTGGGGAGTTACTATGTCAGGTCACGAAGCTCAGAAGAGAGGTAATCGATCAGTTACTAGTGCCAGGGCCGTACAGACGCAGGGTGTTAGATATGGCCAATGTACATGTCTTAGGTGGTCATCTGGAGGTAGAAAAAGCCCAGGAAAGAATTTTCCAGAGGGTCTACTGGCCCAGTTGTCACCGAGAGATTGTGAATTACTGTAGGTCCTGTCACACCTATCAGTTGACCTCCCCTGTGGCTCACTTCCGTAGCCCTTTAGTGCCACTACCTGTCATTGAGGTCCCAATCGATCGCATCACCATGGATCTAGTGGGACCCCTGGTCAAGTCCGCCAGAGCACATCAGTATATCTTGGTGGTACTGGACAATGCTACATGTTACCCGGAGGCTGTACCACCACGAAACTCCTCTGCCAAGTGCATAGTCCAGGAGCTAGTCCACATCTTTTCTAGAATGGGGTTGCCTAAGGAGATCCTAACGGACCAAGGGACCCCATTTATGTCAAGGGGGATGAGGGAGTTGTGAAAAATCCTGCAAATCACACAACTCAGGACCTCAGTCTACCACCCCCAGACAGACGGCTTAGTGGAGAGGTTTAATAAAACCTTGAAGGCCATGTTGAAGAAGGTCGTAGAGAAAGACTGCCGGAACTGGTACTGTCTACTGCCGTACCTTCTGTTTTCTATTAGAGAAGTCCCACAGGCCTCTACTGGCTTCTCACCATTTGAGCTGTTATATAGCTGACAGCCCCTTGGACTCCTGGATGTAGCAAAGGAGACTTCGGAGGCGGGGTCTACACCCTACAGGAATGTAATCAAACATGTGGCCCAGATGCAAGAAAGGATTGTTGAGGCGATGCCTATTGTGAAAGAACACCTCCTCAAAGCACAAGAGGCACAGTCAAGGGTGTACTAAAGATCAGCGAGGGTGAGACACTTCCACCTTGGAAATTGGGTACTAGTGCCTACGGTGGAGAGCAAATTCCTGACCAAGTGGCAGGGCCCCTATGAAGGTCTTGAAAAGCTTGGCAATGTCAACTATAGAGTCCACTAACCAGGGAAAAGGAAGCCCTACCAGGTGTACCAGGTCAACCTGATCAAGCCATGGCGACATAGGGAGTTTGTGGAAGCTCCTGTTTGGTGGCGAAGACCAAAGCCCACGTGAAGGAAGTCAAGCTGGCAGAGTCGCTGTCACATGCCCAGATGCCACAGTGCCGAGAGTTGCTATAGCGGAACTGAGACCTGTTCTCAGAACTACCAGGGCGTACTCGGATCATAGAGCATGAGTTTCTTCCGGGTCATCATGTCCAAGTAAATATGAAGCCGTATCGGATTCCCGAAGCCCACCGAGAGGTGATTGCAAAAGAGGTGAAGCGGATGCTGAGCATGGGAGTCATTGAGGAGTCCAGGAGTGGCTGGTCCAGTCCCATAGTCTTAGTGCCAAAACCAAATAGAGAATGGCAGTTTTGCAATGACTATAGGAAACTCAACAAATTCTTGAAGTTTGACACCTACCCAATGCCCAGTGTAGATGAACTGTTTGAAAGGTTGGGGCCAGCCAGGTATATTACCACCCTTGACCTCGCTAAAGGAATTGGCAAATACCCATGTCCCAAGATGCCAAGGAGAAGACTGTCTTCTCAACGCCAGATTGTTGATTCTAGTACACAAGGATGTTGTTTGGGTTGCAAGAAGCCCTGGCTACCTTCCAGAGGACCATGGACTTGATTCTAGCTCCCCACAAGAAGTATGCAGCAGCCTACTTGGATGACATCGTGATCTATAGCCAGGATTGGGGAAGCCATCTGAGCAAAGTCCAGGCGATACTTGATTCTTTAAAGAAGGCAGGGTTTTCTATAAACCTGAAGAAATGTGCCATGGGCATTGAAGAAACCAAATACTTGGGTTATGTCGTAGGGAGAGGTGAAATAAAGCCCCAAATAAAGTCGACGTGATCAAGAAGAGTTGGCCACTACCCCTCTCAGGGAAACAGGTCAAAGCGTTCCTAGGCATCGTGGGCTATTACCGCCGGTTCATCCCTAACTTCGTCATGATAGCGGCCCCTTTGACAGACCTCCTTACAGGGACAAAGTCGGTTATGGCTAAGTAATCTCCAGAAGCTGAGACTGCCTTCGCGGAACTGAAGGTAGCTCTGTGTAAACAGACAGTTATGGTGGCACCGGATTTCTCAAATAAGTTTGTGGTCCAGACAGACATGTCAGATGTCGGGCTGGGTGCTGTCCTATCACAGGAAGTGAATGGGGAAGAGCATCCCATAATGTATTTAAGTCAGAATGTGACATCCTGTGGGAAGAATTACTCCATTGTGGAAAAGGCCATCAAGTGGGTGTTGGACACTTCAAGATACTACCTCTTAGGCAGGAAGTTCAGGCTAGTGTCAGACCATGCCGCACTAAGGTGGATGAGGGACAAGAAGGGGAACGATGCCGGAGTGACCAGATGGTCCCTAGCCCTTCAGGATTTTAGCTTCCATGCAGAGCATAGGCCCGGGAAACTGCATGGCAATGCTGATGCACTGTCGAGGGTCCACTGCTGTCGGGGTGGTGACTCTGCACCGTATGCCCCCTCTACTCCAGACTCATACACAGGTATATAGACTATTCTATACCCGCCTATATTGGTTTATTATTATGGAATAGTTTATACGTTAGGAGCTATTTCCATCATTGCCCCTCTCTTGCATCCTGTGGTTCTTTTGCACAATATTTATTTACACCCTGATAGAGGTAGTACATATGTTTTCCCCATATCTAATACATATAATCTGTATTGATATACACCTGGTTCCTTATTGTTTTATTTATATGTGTATTATATATATATATATATATATATGTATATATATATACACATATACATAATGGGTATGGAAAGTATTCAGACCCCTTGTGATCCTCCTTGAGATGGTTCTACTCCTTCATTGGAGTCCAGCTGTGTTTAATTAAACTGATAGGACTTGATTTGGAAAGGCACACACCTGTCTGTATAAAGGCCCCGTCACACTAAGCGATGCAACAGCGATCCCGACAACGTTACGACCTGTCAGGGATCGTTGCTGCATCGCTAATACATCGCTGGTGAGCTGTCAAACAGGCAGGCTCACCAGCGATCAGGGGAGCAGCGATATCGTGGAAAGAATCGTTCCACGATGTCCTGCTCCCGTCACCAGCCTGCTGCTTAAGCAGGAGCAGGCTGGTAACTATGGTAAACATCGGGTTACTAAGTGCGCGTGTGCCCCTAGTAACCCGCTGTTTACCATGGATACCACTCTGCTACGGTGCGCGGGAGCCTCCGCGCACCGTAGCAGAGTGGTATCCATGGTAAACAGCGGGTTACTAAGTGCGCGCGTGCCCCTAGTAACCCGATATTTACCATGGTTACCAGCCAGTTCTTTGGTCCCGCTGGTCACACACAGCGATGTGTGCTGGCCAGCGGGAGGCCAACGACCAAAAAATGGTCCAGGACACTTTGCAGCGATCAGCGACCTCACAGCAGGGGCCTGATCGTTGCAAAGTGTAACACATAGCGACATCGCTGGTGAGGTCGCTGGTGAGTCACCAAAACCGTGACACAGCAGCGATCTCGCTAGCGATATCACTATGTGAGACGGGGGCTTAAGACCTCACAGCTCACAATGCATGTCAGACCAAATGAAAACCATGAGCTCAAAGAAACTGCCCAAGGAGCTCAGAGACAGAATTGTGGCAAGGCACAGATCTGGCCAAGGTTACAAAATAATTTCTGCATTACTCAAGGTTCCTAAGAGCACAGTGGCCTCCATAATCCTTAAATGGAAGAAGTTTGGGACCACCAGAAGTCTTCCTAGACCTGGCCATCCAGTCAAACAAAGCAATCGTGGGAGAATATCCATGGTGAGAGAGGTAAAGAAGAACCCCAAAATCACTGTGACTAAGCTCCAGAGATGCAGTAGGGAGATGGGAGAAAGTTCCACAAAGTCAACTATCACTGCAGCCCTCCACCAGTCAGGCCTTTATGGCAGAGTGGCCCGACGGAATCCTCTCCTCAGTGCAAGACAAATGAAAGTCCGCATAGAGTTTGCTCAAAAACACATGAAGGACTCCCAGACTATGAGAAATAAGATTCTCTGGTCTGATGAGATGAAGATAGATCTTTTTGATGATAATTCTAAGCGGTATGTGTGGAGAAAACCAGGCACTGCTCATCACCTACCCAATACAATCCCAACAGTGAAACATGGTGGTGGCAGCATCATGCTATGGGGGTGTTTTTCAGCTACAGGGACATGACGACTGGTTGCAATTGAAGGAAACATGAATGCGGCCAAGTACAGAGATATCCTGAGTGAAAACCTCTTCCAGAGTGCTCTGGACCTCAGACTTGGCCGAAGGTTCACCTTCGAACAAGACAATGACCCTAAGCACACAGCTATAATGACAAAGGAGTGGCCTCACAACAACTCTGTGACCATTCTTGACTGGTCCAGCCAGAGCCCTGACCTAAACCTAATTGAGCATCTCTGGAGAGACCTGAAAATGGCTGTCCACCAACGTTCACCATCCAACCTGTCGGAACTGGACAGGAACTGCAAGGAAGAATGGCAGAGGATCCCCAAATCCAGGTGTGAAAAACTTGTTGCTTCATACCCAAGAAGACTCATGGCTGTACTAATTCAAATACCGAGCAAGGGGGCTGAATATTTATGACCATGTGATATTTCAGTTTTTCTTTTTTAATAAATTTGCAAAAATTTCTAGGTTTCTGTTTTTTTTCCTGTCAAGATAGGATGCAAAGTGTACTTTAATGAGAAAAAAAATGAACTTTTTAGAATTTATCAAATGGCTGCAATGAAACAAAGATTGAAAAATTTAAAGGGGTCTGAATACTTTCCGTGCCCACTGTATGTATATATATGTATTCTGGTGGCAATGGTGGCAATGGTATATATTCCATTGATTTGTACTGTACATTTGCATGTGGGAAACACATGTTGTTCAGCGCTTTCTCCTGGTTGCTTTGTTCCCACCCCTATTCGTATTTTAGCTTGATCCATTAAAATTTGTTATATTTTAGCATACTCTGGTCTTCTTTTTGGTTCTATATCATTGGTTTTCTGTGTTTTAGTTACCGATTGGTCTATACAGTCCTTTTTAAACATGCACCCTGACTAGGTAGTGTATGTATGTATGTATATATACATGTGTGTGTGTATATATATATATATAATATATATACATACATGCATGCATGCATACATACATGCATATATACATACACACACACACAGTGTTATGCTTAATGCATTTCCTTCTCAGAACTGATTATTCCTTTTCTAATCTTCATGTGTATCGTCATTTTCGAATTTTGAGTTTTTTTGCTTATTGATAGCCAAGCCCGCCAGCTTTGGGCAGAGGAGGGTATGTAAGATGGCCACCGGACAGGTCCTCGAGGTTGTTAACTTCGGTGATGTAAACCCAGAAAAGCATGCTCCAGCACATATAGTACTGAAAGGGTTAATAGGACGTATGAGGGCCGCTTTTATGAGCAGTCATAAGAGATTGGTGGGAATGGCTGTTCACATATCCCCACCCCGGGGGCGTGGTTTGGTAAATAAAATGGAGACCAATTGTCTCATTCTGTGTCTGGAGATATGTGGATCTCCAGGATGCTGGTCTGTGCTAAACACCTAAGGATTTGAAACTGACCTGAGCGGTCGAACCCGCAACATTGTATGGACATTTTACTTTGTATTTCCACTTTGTGCCGGAAAAGGGTGTTTTAGTTTTGCTACCTGAGCAGTTTATGCTGTCTGAATAAACTAGCCTGGATTTCAATGAAAATGCTTCCTGTGCCTACCTCAGCTGCAGCCGAGTGAGTACCAAACCGTACAGTAGCTATACAATATTAGGGTCTGCTATACAAGGAGTAATGCTGCATTCAGGATAAATTGTTTAATAAATTGTGCAGTCTAAATATTAGGGCTGAAGTAACATTTTAGCTGAATGGAATTTGACTAAATGGAATTATTAATTTTTTTTCCTTATATTTTCATTAATGCAAAGCACCTCAAGGAATAGCAAACTTCTTGTATGCTTTGAAACCTCCATTCTTTAAATTGGGGTGTTTTTTAGGGGGTTACAATAAAAGGCCCTTCAAAGTCACTTCAAAAGTGAATAGGTCCATAAAAGTGCAGTTTATTTTAAATTTCCTTGGAAATATGAAAAATTGCTGCTAAAATTGTAACCCCTTCATGACCTTTGACATACCTATACGTCCTGATCGGGAAGGGATTCCCAACCACTGACATACAGTAACATCATGACGATTGTGCGGGGCCCAGGGGCTGTACCCTCACCATCATCGTCGGGAGCTTGGCTTAAGTGATAGCAGAGCCTCGGCTGTCACTGTCAGGAGCATTGCCCTCACCATTCCCAGCTTTTTAACCCCTTAAATGTCATTATCAATAGAAATAACAGCATTTAGAAGGCTTGAGGAGGGAGAGGGCTCCCTCTCCTACGTGATCTGCATCGGGTGCCATCATACACTGGGAGATCCCCTGAGGTGCCATAACAGCCTGAGGACCCCATTTTACAAAGTACACCTCTCAGTGAACTCATCTAGGGGTGCAATGATCATATTAACACCATGGGTGTGTCACAGAATTTTATACCATTGGGCAGTGAAGAAAAAATAATTACATTTTTATCTCAAATATTTTGTTTAGCCCCAGATTTTACATTTTAAATGGGGTTAATGGATACAACTGGCCCCTAAAATGTGGCCCACAATTTCTGCTGAATGTGGAAATACCTCATATGTGACTGTACAGTACTGCTTAGCCACACGGCGACACTCGGGAAGGACGGAGCGCTATTTGACTGCTGGAGTATAGGTTTTCCTAGAATAGTTTGCGGACTCCATATACAGAGACCCTAAATGCTAAAAGAGCAGAATACCCCCCCTCAAGTGACCCCATTTTGTAAGTTATACCCCTGCCAAACATGTGGATGGTAAATCTGATGTAGGCACACACTGGAGCTCTGGAGGACGGGGGTGGGGGGTAGCATTAAAATTTCGGAGCACAGAATTTGCTATATTTCTTTTGGGGGCGAGGAGTTATTTCACTTTTCCAGTGCCCTTGTGCTACCAGTAACGTGGAAGCACCCTATATTTACATTGACAGATGAAACCAGGGGAGGAGTCCTGAGGAGATAATTTGCATATTCCCACTGCATTTTGGGATAAGTGAAGAGTCTCCGTGAGCTCAAAGAACACTGGATTTTGGCCGTTGGAGCTGAAAGGAGGACATCGGTAAACCGAATTTTGGAGCGTATTTCACTGTTTTCATAACACATTAACAATAAGAACATGGAAGAGTCCAGGAGCCATTTGGTGAGCTGCATATCCTGATACATGTTCACATACTTGCCAGGGAAAAGCCAAACTTCACATGCCAGAAATGCAAGCTTGTGTCCCTGTTGGAGGAAAAGTTGCGAAATCTAGAAGAGAGGTTAACTACCTTGAAAATCATTAAGGAAGGTGAAGAGTTCTTAGACAGAGGATAATTATCCCTTCATGATACAGGAAGAGAAGAAATTCGAACTGCACCTGATGAAACAGAGGAATGGAAGCATGTGACCCAGAGAAGCAGGAGTATCGAGAGGCAGTCAGCACCCATACTGCTCAGGAACCAGTACCAGGCTCTCACACAGGAGAACCATGAAGAAATACAGCAAGATAAGACTTTGCCCACAATGAATAACCTTGTAAGCCCTCAGAATCCTCCGGGATAGAGAAAGAAAATGTTGTGAAGGAAAAACGGAGAGTGGTGGTCATGGGGGATTCCCTGTTGAGAGGAACAGAGGCCGCTATCTGCAGACCAGACATAACCTCAAGAGAAATGTGCTGTCTTCCAGGAGCAAAAATTAAAGATGTGTCTGACAGGATATCAAGACTTTTCAGACCTACAGATCACTACCCATTCCTGCTAATACATGTGGGGACAAATGACCCTGCAAGAAAGGACCTGGAAACCATCTGCAGTGACTTTGAAGACTTAGGCAAGAAAGTGAAAGAATTGGGAGCGCAGGTGGTCTTCTCATCCATCCTCCCAGTGGATGGCCATGGAACAATGAGGTGGAATAAGATTCTACAGGTGAACAACTGGCTACGTCGATGGTGCTGTCAACAAGGATTTGGATTTCTGGATCACGGAATGAATTATCTATATGATGGACTACTTGCTAGAGATGGGGTGCCCCTTACGAAGACTGGAAAACATGTATTTGGAAGTCGCCTTGCTACACTCATCAGGAGAGCTTTAAACTAGATCAATGTGGGAAGGGAAGCAAAAGGCCAGAAAAAGCCATACAGCTGACAAATACTATTGAGATCTCTGCTATTGGAAGTGGAAAGGAAGAACAAAGACAAAAAAATCTAAGTAATAAAAATATGGGAGGAAGAGAAACCAATCACAAACTAAAATGTTTTTATACAAATGCACAAAGCATGGGCAACAAACAAGGAGAATTGGAACTACTAACGCAGGAAAAGAAATATGATGTCATTGGAATCACTGAAACTTGGTGGGACGATACACATGATTGGAATACAAGGCTAAAAGGATACAACTTATTTGCAAGAAGCAGACTTGATAAACGAGGAGGAGGTGTCGCATTGTATGTTAGAAAAGCGTATATCTGCAGAGAGATTGAAGCAGAGACTGGGAGTTCTGTGGAAAGTGTTTGGGTAAGAATACAAGGAGAGAACAACGGAAAGGACACCATTGTAGGCATTTACTACAGGCCACCTGGGCAAGCTGAAGATATGGATGAACTCTTTATGTATCAAATGACCAAGTTCTCCAAAAAATATGACGTAGTGGTCATGGGAGATTTCAACTATCCATACATTTGTTGGGAATCTCTCTCAAGTAAAACTAACAGGTCAAGCAAATTCTTATCCTCTCTTGCTGACAACTTTATCTTCCAAAAGGTAGGGGAGAAAACAAGGGGATCTGCTACTTTGGATCTAATCCTTATAAACAGGGAGGAAATGGTTGAGGAGATAAAAGTGGCTGGGACCCTAGGAAGCAGCGATCATGCTATTATAGAATTTTGGATAACTAGAGGAGGAAGACATGTGAAGACTCAAACTTCAAGGTTAGATTTTAAATAGGCAGATTTTAAGAGACTCAGAAAGAGAATAGGAGGGATCCAATGGCTGGATGTCCTTAAGGACAAAAATGTCCAGGAAGGATGGGAAATTTTTAAAAATGAGATTCTCAAAGCACAATCGTTAACAATCCCGAAAAGTAGGAAGAATTGGAAGCATTTAAGGAAACCAGGATGGATGAACACAGAACTTAAACACATGCTAAAAAGAAAGAAAGAAATGTTTATCAAATGCAAAGAAGGAGTCATATCTAAAGAAGATTATAATGCAGTCTGCAGATCCTGCAGGGCACGTATCAGGTCAGCTAAAGCTGACAATGAATTAAGGCTTGCAAGAGATGTCAAAAGCAATAAAAAAGGATTTTGAGGGTATGCCAAAAGTAAAAGAAAAGTCAATGATGTTATAGGATTTTTACAGGATGAAAATGGTGAAATGGTAAGAAAGGATGTTGAGAAGGCCGAACTTTTTAATTCCTATTTTGCATCTGTTTTCTCTCAGAAAGAAAATGGAACATCAACTGATCTTCACTGTCCTATTAAAGGAATTGAAGAATCCAGGTTATCTGTAAACAGAAAGATTGTGAGGGAATATTTAGCTAACATAAATGAGTTCAAGTCTCCAGGTCCAGATGAATTAAACCCCAGAGTACTGAAGGAGATCGTAGAAGAAATTTTAGAACAACTCTCCATAATCTTTGAAAATTCTTGGAGAACAGGAGAAATCCCAGAAGACTGGAGAAGAGCAAATGTTGTTCCTATCTTCAAAAAGGGGAAGAAAGTGGACCCAGGGAACTATAGGCCGGTGAGTCTGACTGCTATACCAGGAAAGATCTTTGAACAAATTATTAAACAACATGTATGTAAGTACCTGGATAAGAATGAAGTGATTAACCAGAGTCAGCATGGGTTTGTAACTAACAAATCAAGTCAGACTAACTTAATTTCCTTCTATGACAGAATCACTGACTGGGTGGATCAGGGAAATTGTTAAGGGGACGGTTGCAAACAACTTTTATTCAATAATGGAAAGCAACCTTACACAGGGTCCGCGATGCAGCCTGGTGGACTGCGGCCAAACACCTTCCGGGTGAGAAGGTAAAACAACCAACTTAAATAACAATCCCTTCCGTGTTACTGCACACCGGAACGGGAATAGGGATTCGCACTATCTCCGTTAACAGCACGAGAGATGTGTGATAAATAATATATCTGTAGCCCTGTTAACTGCACAGGGACTACACAGCAGACGCTAGGATGCGTGTGTGACTCACGTCGGCGAATATGTGCTCCCAGCCGGCGTGCTACCGCACTGAGGAGTATCTCTCCACGTGGCTTACAGGCGGTGCTGGGAATAGGGTGTCTGCAGACTGCTCGGGGTGTATGGCGACCCCTTTGTCGGAGCCAGACTGTCAGATGAAGCTACCTGCCTATTTCATCTAAGCCTGCCTATTTCCACTAAACCTGCCTGCCAGAAACTAAAGCACACCTGGAGCCCAAAAGACCAAGCGTCCACACAACACCATCACAGCTCAATGATCAGAGCGCGCCGCCATGTTTGTGGGCGGGCTATTTAAAGATTAAGCCCTGCCCACCGTCGCACTATTGGTGACGTCACCCGCAACCAATCAGGCGGCGCCAGGTCACCGGATCAGCTGACTCCCAAACCACCAATCACGGTCCACCATGTCACAGGCATGCTCAGTGCAGAGAATCCTGGACTTAAGCTTTAGCAGCCCTGTTTCCCTCCGCAACCTATCCTTCATGTTGCTAGGAACAAAGACCCAAGAGACAACCTGTACATCTCGTGCACCAGCTAGGCGTTGGGACTGATGATGATGTTGAGCAGCATCATCCCTGGCTGGACTGGAATGGGAGACTACAGAATCCACTGATGGTTCTGAACCTATTTCAAATCTAGCAAACACCTGACGCCTAACAGAAATGCCGTAGATATAGTATATCTTGACTTCAGCAAAGTATTTGACAAAGTATCTCACACCATCCTTATTGAAAAAATGACCAAGTATTGAAAGGACAAGGCAACTGTTAGGTGGATTCATAACTGGCTTAGTGATCGGACTCAACGGGTGGTCGTAAATGGCTTCACATCCAGCTGGATGAATGTCTGAAGTGGGGTACCACGGGGCTCTGTCCTGGGACCTGTATTGTTCAACATCTTTATCAATGATTTAGATGAAGGAATTGAGGGTAAACTGATTAAATTTTCTGATGACACAAATCTAGGAAGTATAGCTAACACTAGAGAAGAGAGAGACAGGATTCAAAAAGACCTAAATAAACTGGAGCAGTGGGCAGCAAGTAACAGAATGTTTTTTAACAGGGAAAAATTCAAAGTACTACATCTGGGCAATAAAAATGAAAAAAGCATGTACAAAATGGGAGGAATAGAGCTAAGCAACAGTACATGTGAAAAATACTTAGTTATACTAATAGATCATAGACTGAACATGAGTAAACAGTGTGATGCAGCAGCTAAAAAAGACAAATACAATTCTGGGATGTTTTAACAGAAGCATACAATCTAGATCATGTGAAGTCATTATCGGACTTTACTCCTCCTTGTTCAGACCTCATCTGGTAAACTGTGTCCAGTTTTGGGCACCACATTTTAAAAAAGACATCGACAAACTGGAGCAAGTTCAGAGAAGAGCGACCAGAATGGTGACCGGTCTGCAACCATGTCCTATGAGGAACGGTTGCAGGATTTGGGAATGTTTAGCTTGCAAAAAAGAAGACTGAGAGGAGACTTAATAGCTGTCTACAAATATGTAAAGGGCTGTCACATTGTAGAAGGATCATCTTTATTCTCATTTGCACAAGAAGCAATGGGATGAAACTGAATGGGAGGAGACACAGATTAGATATTAGAAAAAACTTTTTGACAGTTAGGATGATCAACGAGTGGAACAGGCTGCCACGAGAGGTGGTGAGTTCTCCTTCAATGGACGTCTTCAAGCAGAGGCTGGACAGACATCTGTCTGAGATGATTTAGTGAATCCTGCTTTGAGCTGGGGGTTGGACCAGATGAGCCAGGAGGTCCCTTCCAACTCTACAATTGTATGATTCTATGAATCTGAGTATTTTGTTTGTTTTATGGATAGATTTGAAGCTTTTATTGGGAACATTTTACATAACATTTTGGATCATATTTATCCGGTGCTCTATGCTGAGCACTTATTTTGAAGTTTCCATTGAAATCTCTGGGTGACGTGATTCAGGTGACACCCCCCAGTGGATCCATTCATTATAATGAGGCAGCAGAGTTACTCTTCTGGGCTCCATCTTACCTCTGTTCAGCGTCGTCCTACTTTTCAGAGGTGTCCAAAACTGCGGCCGATCGCGCATTTATGCACACCTAAAAAGACGGACAATACCGACTCACAGGCCAGACAGCGTCCAGTGTTGCCATCTGCCTTGTTTTAGGGAATCGTCCTCTGGGACAGTCATGTAAGGGCTTGTTTTTTGCGGGACGATTTGACGTTTTTATTGGTACCATTTTTGGTCACATGTCATTTTTTGATTGCTTTCTATTCTAAATTTGGGGAGGGAAAATAAACAAAAACTGGCAATTCAGGAATTGTGTTTTTTTTTTTTTTTTTTTATGCCGTTCCGCGTGTGGTAAAATTGATAAGGCAGAGTTATTCTTCAGCTCTGTACGTTTACAGCGGTACCACATTAATAGCGTTTTTATACAAAAAATATATATATATTTTGCATCGCTTTATTCTGAGAGCTATAATTTTTTTATCTTTCCACTGATGGGGCTGTATGGCGGCTTGTTTCTTGTGGGACAAGATGACGTTTTCAGCGGTACTAATTTTATATATATTTGTTTTTTTTATCGTGTTTCATTCCCCTTTTTTTCCCAGTGGCATGATGATAAAGCATCGTTAGCCTCGTTTTTTTAAGTTTTTTTTGTGCGGCGTTCACTGAAGGGGTTAACTAGTGTGACACTTTTATAGGTCGGGTTGTTCCAGACTCGGCAATACCAAATATGTGTACTTTTTTTTATTTTATTTATTTTTTACATAAAAATGTGTATTTATTAGTGAATATTTTTTTAAAATTATTATTATTTATTTAATTTTTTTTACATATTTTTACACATTTTTTGCCATTTATTTTTTACTTTTTACTTAGTCCCTTTATGGGACCTTCACTTGTTTCTCTTTGATCACAGATATAATGTATTGCAATGTACTAGATTGCAGTGCATTCATTATACCTTTAGTGAAAGCTCCTGAGCCCATGCTGTGAGCATGGTTTCAGCAGCTTTCCGTAGCTTGGTGACCCGGGGGTCGTCATGACGACCCCTGGTCACCATGGCAATGATTGGGCCCCACGACATCGCAGGGCCACCGATCTGTCAGCGGATTTAACAGCCAGGGATGGTGCTGACACGGCTACTAGCTGTTTAGTGCCGGAGCTCAGCCACTGGTGGTGCTGAACTCCGGCACTGATCGGGCTGGAGACGCTGATATTTCAGCATCTTCTGCACGATCATGCTGAGATCGGTCAGTCAGATTGACTGACCGATCGCAGCGATCTAGGTGTGCGGACCGACCATATGGCTCCCTGCACCCCATCTTGTGCTGCTCAGCTGTCACAGATAGCTGTCCGCACTTATCTGTCACTGCGTGTTTACACGCTGTGACAGTTTAAAGCCATAACGGACACTGCACGGCAAGGAGCATTAACTTACACCTGCTCATGCCGTGCAGTGTCCGTCATTGGGCGTTATGGGGTTAATACCGCTGTCAAGTGTGATGGTGACATGTAACAGACTTTAACATAATGGCCATCAGTTCTAATGAACATGGGGCCACCGTGCAGTATGAATGCACATTGACGAAGGGTTACCTTGACTGCCGGATGACCACTTTAAAAAAATATATATATGGCTCTCAGAATATGGTGACAAAAGCCAAATTGTTTTTGTAAATGTTTTTATTTTATTTTTAATTAGTAAATCATGAATAGAAATATATAGATTTGGGATCCCGTAACCATACTGACCCATAGAGCAAAGGTAACAGATCACCACCTGATTACCACAAAGTAAGCGGCGCTAGTACAAAACCTTGAAAAAGAAAATGTGGAATTACAGTTTTTTTCCTCACCGTTTCCACTTATTTCATAGAATAAGTTGTGTTCTGCAAAAAACAAGCCCTCTTGCGGCTATGTCGAAATATTAGAAAGGTTATGGTTCTTGTTACAAGGAGAGGAAAAACTAAGTTACAATATCCTGGGGAAAAGCTCTGTGTCTGCCTCCTGAAAACCTCCAGCTCAGGGTTTGTTACCCGACCGACGACATGTTTAACAGATTCCTTTGACTAAACCACCCTTCACATGTCCATATAATACCGGTACTGGAAAAATGGTACCGGTGTCATAAGTATTTTGGATCAGTGTGTCATCCGTGTGCCATCAGTGTTCCATCCGTGTGCAATTCATTTTTTTTCCACCATGACTTAAATATCAATTCCAAAGCTTCTCCTATACTTTGCAGTGTTAAACATGTACAGCACACGGTTGTCACAAGGATGTTTCACACGGAGCCAGAAATGTGTTTTGGCCCTTGTAATCCATGCGGACGGGTCTCATGCAAAGATCTCCATAGATTATGATAGGTATGTGTGCATACGTGTCTTCAATGCATGTGAAAGCGAATGCCACACGTGCTGAAAACATGTACATGTGAAGGAAGCTTTACACACTGTGTGAACAAGTATGAAAAGTCACCTCTTAATCATTGAATTAAGGTTTTCTCTTTTGGTTCATTGCCATGGGTATAAAATCCAGCATCTAAGCATGTAGTCTGCCTGTGCGAACAGTTGTGATAAAATGGCTCGTTCTAAAGAGCTCCCTGAATTCAGCATCTTGCTGTCATATGTTGTCACAAGTCAGTTCATGAAAGTTCAAATAAGACATGGCTGGGTGAGTTTGGTGTGGAAGAACATGACTGACCCTTCAAGAGACCTAACCTCAACTCCATCAGATAGATACCTTTTGGATTAACCAGAGATTACAAGCCAGGTCCCCTTGTCCAACATCAGTGTCTGACCTGATAACTGCTCTTCTGGAAGAATGGACAACAAATTGCACAGAAATATCCCCCAATTTTTTTTTTTAGAGTGGAAGCTTTATTAGCTGCAAAGGGAGATCAACTCCATGTTAATGACCCTGGATTTAAAAAGGAATGTCATAAAATTTCCTCCAGGAGTAATGTGTGTGTGTCCCAATAATTTTATCCCTACAGTGTGTAATAGGTTCTGCTTCTTCCATGGTGAGAGGTGGAGACTGCTTCTCTGATGATGTGTAAATCTGGAGGTGAATGAGAATCATAATCAGTTTTGTTATATATTTTAGGAAGGACGTCCAGAATAAGAGGCAGAAAGCGTCCGATTATTGAGGACGACAGTGAGGAGGAGGTGCAGCCAACGTAAGCACTAAATACGACTATCATTCGTTACATTGTATTGTAAGGCTATGTTCACATGTCTGGTAGTTATACCTGTTTTTGGATTTGTTAGGGGTGATAAAAAATGAAAAGATACAATGCAAAATTAGTTCATTCAAATAAGGACGGGAATGTCTTAAATTGTTTTCTTTTTTACTGCAATCTGTTTTTTAGCATGATCATGTGACGATTTGCCATGAGCGTTACCCGTTGGCCATCGCTCATAGCAGATGATCATTTTAACCATGTGTAGCACAAGTGATCGGATGAAAGCACCTTCAAGTCTTCTAAGGAAACTATTAAGGCCAGAAAAAAGTAAAAAAAAAAAATGTTGTTTTTTTTAAAAATATAAACGTTCAAATCACCCCCCTTTTGCCCCATTCAAAATAAATGAATAATAAAACTAAAATATACATATATTGCTGCATTCTGAATCGCCCGATCTATCAAGATATAAAAAGAATTAATCCAAATGGTAAACTGTGTAACGAGAAAAAAAATCAAAACACCAGAATTAAGTTTTTTTGGTCGCTGCAACATCGCAATAAAACGCAATCACAAGCGATTAAAACATTATATCTACCTAAAAATATTATCAATAAAACCTTCAGCTCAGCGTGCGAAAAATAAGCCCTCACCCAGCCCCAGATCCTGAAAAAGGGAGACGCTACGGGTCTCGGAATATGGCGCCATTATAATTTTTTTTACAAACTTTAGAATTTATTTCACCACTTTAAAAAAAATAACCTATTCATGTTTGGTATCTGCAAACTCATAATGACCTGGAGAATCATAATTGCAGGTCAGTTTTAGCATTTAGTGAACATGGTAAAAAAAAAAAACAACCAAGAGACAAGTGTAGAATTATACTTTTTTTTGCAATTTTGACGCACTTTTGAATTTTTTCCTTTTTCTCCAGTACACGACATTGTAAAACCAATGATGTCGTTCAAAATTACAATTCGTCCCAGAAAAAATAAACCATCACAGGGACATATTAAAAAATAAAAAAGTTATGCCTCTGGGAAAAAGGGGAGCGAAAAACGGAAAATCCCAAGGTCGTGAAAGGGTTAAAGGACAGAAATCCTCAGCTATAGTGATTGAACAGTACCACCACATACCACCATAGCATTACTGAATCTCTCTATACCATGTGTGGTTAATACCGTAACTAATACTGCCATATAGTTACTAAATTATACTTTTATAACATGATTTTAGAACCACCATACTGTAACTGAAAAACAGCATCATATTGTGACTTTATCACTTGGGGTCTGAGCTGTTTTGATGCCCAGCGATCAAAAAGTTATTTAATTCTAAATGCCCTCAGACTCATGAGATAGAAGTTGGCTAAACCCGGTGATTTTGGCTTGAATCGGTTAACTTCCTAACGTCTGTGGGGACAGGCCTGATTCTAGCTTTTTTTTTTGGTGCCCAAGGCGAAAATTCAAGTGGCACCCCTCCCAGCAGTTCATGGTATACCTGCAGTGAATAAACACAATCCCATCATTGTTTTTTAGGTTTTGCTTTTAAGATATTCATTATGTGGTAAAAGTGACGTGTGAACATGATTCTTTAGGTCTTTGTGATTACAGTAATCCCAAACTTTCAGAGATTCTTATTTTTGTTAAAAAAAACAACATTTAGCTTGTGATGCTCTTTTAAGGACCTGTTAGAACAATAAAAATATATCTATGAAGCTATGTGAGGGCTGTTTTTTGCATAGTAAGTTGAAATATTTTTTGCTATCAATTCAGGGTGCATACATTTGGATGGCTTTTTGCTGTAAGAGGTGTGGTGACAAAAAAAAGTAGTTCTTCTATTTTTTTTTCTCTTTACTGCATATGTTAGTTCTTTTTATATTTTGATAGATCAGACTTTTAAGGATGTGGACATACCAAATTTTTTTTAATTGTTTAATTTTTTTTTAATGAGGGAAGACCGCACCAGATCCATGATCATTAAATGAATACATCACCAGAACATTCCATCAGTACATGAATGGCACCAGCATCCTCATCAGTACTTAGATACAGCACCAAAACAACCATTAATACACTAATTCATTATTAAAACCATAATCGGTAATTGAATATAGCACTGGGACCATCATTATTAATTGAATACATCGCCAGAACCACCAACTGCACATGAATACAGTGAAGAGCAAAAGAGTATCAATCTTTTGAACTTTTGACTTTCAGGCTCCATATCTCACCATCCACTACTTATTTTATTGTGAGACTACCCTCATTTTATAGACAATCATCTTGTCTATCTCATATATAAACTTGAGTTGCAACTATTTGGCATATGATTAATTATGCAGATTCTTGTCATGTCACTGCACTGTTACTGTTTTGCTCCTAAAAATCTAAATACAATTTTTTATTATTTTATTAGTATTTTGTAAATCCACCTTTGGCTTTCAACACTGCCTGAATCCTTCTGGGCATGCTCTCGATCAGATTCAAACATGTCTTGACCGACATCTAATTCCGGGTCTCTTTTACATGTTCCCAGTTGGTGCATGCTCTTCGACTCGCTTGGATATGTATATAGTTTTTTATTCCATTCTACCCACAAGTGTTAAATTGGATTAAGGTCTGAGGTCTGTGGGGGCCAATCCAGCACTTCGACTTCATTGTCATTGAACCATTTATTTGCCAATCTCAACATATGCTTTGGTTCGTTGTCCTACTGGAACACTATGTTGTCCTTTTCATACCGATGGTACTCGAGTGTACAAAGTAATTAGTCTTGTAGGATACTCACATATAGCTCAGCATTGAGACCACCATCGATTCTGGTAAAGTATCCAACGCCTTTAGCTGTGAAACAACCCCATATCATCAGGCTTCCTTCACCGAACTTGACAGTTCCTTCAATTTCTCCATCCTTTAGCCCCATTTTCCTTTGTTTCTTCCAGACCCATTTTCACCCATCATAGCCTAGTCTATTGACTTTTGTCCCATAGCTCCAAACCACCCGTTTCCTATCTTCTACAGTTCACTTTTCATACCTTTTTGCAAACTTGTGTCGACGCTTCTTATGATGATATTGAAGTCGATGCTTCTTCATCTTTTTTTGAGCTACCATTCAAGACTTGTGTAACATGCGTTACACGGTGCTTGCATAGACATCTGTGATCTCACTATTACGAAACTTACAAGTCACTCCAGCCTGTGATATTGGAAGCAGACTTTGCATCCGTAAGTATGGCAAAAGAGGTGACGGGGAATGCATGATTGGAGCAGTAGGCTGGTACTCAAAAGGAGTTGGATATGCTGGAGACGTTGAAATGGTCTGGGAAGAAGCGCTCCCTGAAGGACGATACATTGCATACCGCATAGACTGCTCTTATCTAGGAGAGGCATCTGAGGTATCAGTGAGGAAGTGGTGGGTGCTGCCTTTCATGGTAATTGTAGGGTCTTGTGATGGTGTAGGTGTCTATCTGCCCTTTTTGACACCCACCTGGTTAGGTAAAATGCAATATCCAAGTAGTTGTTGGTGAATTAAGACCCATAAGAACAATGAACATTTCTTCACTCCACATTTGCAAGTACAACTCCCTCTACCTTGATGGTTTTATCATTTAAAATAGTATTTTTCTTTTCACTTTGACTCTTAACACAGACCTTGATTTGTATGTTTCTACAGAAAGAAATTCACAAGAAATGAGGAAACCCCTCCGTCGTCTTTTGTGGCTTTTGAAAGCGACGTTTTGTGAGTAATTTTGACAACATATAATAAGTTCAAGTTAAACTTCACTTAAAAGCTATGTTCACACATGTTGTGTTTTTTTTAGCATTTTTTGCTGCAGATTTTTATGCAAATTTTCAGCTGTGTTTTGCAGTACCTACCAGCAAAGTCTATGAGAAACCAGAATTGTCTGTTCACACATCATGCTTTTTTGTTGTTGCGTATTTTGTGCCTTGGTTGGGTTTTTGGAAAATAGAGCATGTCACTTCCAGCATTTTTGTCAGTGTTTTTTCACCCATGGGAAATAATGGGTGGTTGTAAAGGGAAGTGTTCCAGGTTGTACATGTATATACGTATCTGCATGCTAGCCATGCTTGCAGATAAGTATACATGTATATATTGGCCCCACATCTCCCCATGTGTTTCAGTCTGTTTGCTGCTGGGGGAGGTTTCAATAGAATGTCCAGCCATGTGCTAAAACAGGTTTTGCGAGTATGGTTGGACATGAACAAAGATCTTAGCCAGTGGGCAGGGAATAATACATCATTTCCTGTGACATGAAGCTGGACACTGGCTGGACTTAAAACCCCAGAATGCACATGTGCTAAGGCCCCTTAGACTCTTGAAGATGGACATAACAACACATGGCTGAGTATCTCTCTTTCCCTGTAACTTCTTTACTTACTAGCCCTACATACCCTGTACTAACCCTCCTAGATATTGATAGATATATATAGGCAAAGTTGGTATAGTTGGGTGGGCCGATATTGCATGAGTGATTAGCAAACGTGGGTGGAAAATATATTAGGTAATTGGGAATTGTGAATCCGTTTTGTGTACTGTGTTAGTGTGATACATAGTAGTATATTAACTGTAGACTTTTGTGTAATAAATACCTTTTATTAGCACACGATTTTGTCTCAGTTGGTATATAGTATAAGGCCCAGATAACATTAGTGGAAATTAATTATTAATAGTCAAGTTTGATGTTAATAGTGAGGCTGAGTTCACACGATGCGTTTTTCATGCGTTTCCGCGGCGTTTTTGCAGTTGCGTAAACACCGCGGAAACGCATGAAAAACGCATGGTAGAAGGGCAGCAATGTTCCCCAATTGAAATACGCATGTGCTGTGCCCATGATGCGGATTTTTCCGCAGCGTAAATGCTGCGGTCAAAAATCCGCAGCATGTCAATTAATTTTGCGGAAACGCTGCTCTTTTGCCGCCATTGACTTGCATTAGACCGCATGGAATCCGCATCACTGTATATGTTGATGCGCTTTTCATGCGGTCTAATGTGCGGATGGTATCCGGGTGTGGAGGAGAGGACTCTCATCCAGACCCAGGTACCATTAAAAAAAAAAAGAATAAAATAAAAAATATATATATTCTCACCTTCTGACGGCCCGCGCTGCGTCCTGCCGGCTTCCCGCGCACTTCGCGGTTGAATGAAGGACCTTCGCTGACGTCAGAGTCATGTGACGGGTCACGTGACGCTGACGTCGGAAGGTCCTAAAGTCTTCACTGCCGGCATCCGGAACCGATGAAGCAGGACACCGGGGGCCATCAGAGTGTAAAGTATATATTTGTTTTTTATTTTTTGACATTCACACACTATATAAATCCATGCCGGTTGCATGGATTTATATAGTGTGAAGTTGACAAGCACTTTCCAAGTGATGCTAAAATCGCTTGGGAAGCACTTGTCAACCCGCATGCGGAAATGAAAGTGAAGACCGCTTCATTTCCGCATGTCCCTGGCAGGAAACCACATGTACAATCCGCATGCTTTTTTTCCTGCCAGAAAGATGCAGAAACGCTCAGGAAAAAATCCTGAGCATTTCTGCATAGTGTGCACATAGCCTTAATATCGGACCTCAGTAGAGGTGTAGGAGAGTGCCCCCATTAATTACTGATATTTTGGAGGAAAATCACGTCATTATACAGTGATGAATAAAACGCTAAAAAAATGCACCAAAATTTGCAGCAGCGTTTTTGATGGTGAAATAGAATGGGGTTCTTTTTTAACAGAACTTTATGTACATGCATAAATAGAGACAGGACAGTGAAAAAAATCGCTGAAAAAACTCACAAAAAATGCATCAAAAAACGCAGCAAAACGTTTTTGACGCAGCTGATTTCCTGCCAGAGATTGTGTTTTGATGCAGTTTTCTGAAGCTGAAAAACACAACATGTGTGAACACAGCCAAAGTAAAACTTAACCGGTTCCCGACCGCCCACTGTAGATAAACGTCCGCGCTGCCTGGACTCTGTGCAGCGCCGACGTTTAAAAACGGTGGGTGGTCGCGCAGCGCTCAGGACCCCCAGGGTCCTGCAAGCACTGCGATTCCGGTGCAGAGCGTTAGCTCTGACAGGGAACATCATCAGGCCCTGATTAGATCAGGTCCCGGTGATGTTAACCCTTTGCTGTCTTCTATATGCTGCGATCTATAGTGATCGCGGCAAATAGGAGACAGCAGGAGGAGAGGGGGTCGTCTTACCTCCGAAGACCTCCGTTTCCTTTCAGGGCCTGGGGTTGCTATGGCAGCTGGAGGTCACATGACCGCCTCCAGCTCTGCCATATATGGTGTCCTGTCTGGCTCAGCCTGCAAGCTGAGCCAGAGAGGAGACTGACTGAAACAGTCAGTGAAGATCTCATGTAATGTAATACATGTCTATTACATTACATGAGATCAGTGATCAGAAAAATAAAAATTAATGTCCCATACAGGGACTAAGTAAAAATGTAAAAAAAAAGTAAAAAAAAAGTTTTAAAACTATTAAAAAAAAATCACAAAATAAATAAAAATAAATAAATAAAATATTAAACCAATAAATCCATATATTTTTACAAAACCAAAAAAAGTACACATATTTGGTATCGCCGCGTCCGAAACAACCCGAGCTATAAAACTGTCACACTAATTAACTCCTTCTGTGCATACCGTAATAAAAATAAATAAAAAAACGGAGCAAAAAAATATGCTTTTTCATCATATCGCCAAACAAAAAGTGGAAAAAAATGCGATCAAAAAGCAGAATAGAAATAAAAATGGTACCACTGAAAACGTCATAAAAAAAAGCCGCCATACAGCTCCATCAGACGAAAAATAAAAAAGTTATAGCGCTCAGAATAAAGCAATGCAAAAAAATTTTTTTTTTTCTATAAAATTGTTTTATTGTGTAAAAGTGCCAAAACATTAAAAAAAATACAGTAAGTGTAGTATCGCTGTAAACGTACTGACCCGAAGAATAATGCTGCCTGATCACTTTTACCACACGCAGAACGGCATAGAAAAAAACTCAAAAAACAATTCCTGAAGTGTTTGTTTTTGTTAATTTTACCTCCCAAAAAACAGAATAGAAAGCGATCAAAAAATGTCACGTACCCAAAAATGGTACCAATAAAAATGTCAACTCGTCCCGCAAAAAACAAGCCGTCACATGACTCTGTCGGCCGAAATCTGGAAAAATTATAGCTCTCAAAATATGGTGATGCAAAAACTAGATTTTGCAAAAAAAGCGTATTTTAGTGTGTGACAGCTGTCAGTCATAAAAACCCGATATAAATCTGGTATCTCTGTAATCGCACCGACCCGAAGAATAAAGTAATCTAATCAGTTATATCACACTAGGAACGGCGTAAAAAATAAATTAAACCAATTCTTCACCTGCTACTGATTTGTTTATTATGTCTCCCAAAGATCCCAGTAAGGCTCTGCTCATATTTATCCTGTGCTCTGCGCTGAGCACTTACACCAGAGTTTCCGTGTAAATCTCTGAAATACGTGATTCAGCCGGAACCCATGATGGAAGATTCCCTGTAATGAGGCAGATATAGGCACTGTGGACGCCGTCTAGCCTGGGATCCCACGGTGTCATTTGTTTTAGGCATGCATAAAAGTGCGGTTAGCCACAGTTTTGTGCACTTCTGAAAAAAAGGACACCGCTAAACAGAGGCCAGACGGAGTAGAGAGTAACTCTGCTGCCTCATTATAGTGAATGGATCCTGCAGGGGTTTCATCTGAATTACATCACTTGGAAATTTAGATGGAAACCCCGATGTAAGTGCTCAGCCTAGAGCGCCGGATAAATGTTACGTAAAATGTTCCCAATAAAAGCTTCAACTCAGTCCTCAAAAAAAGCTAGTCCCCACTCAGGTCCGTCATCTGTTAAAAATATAAGGGACTTCCAAGTTACTGGTAGCAGAAAGGCTCTGGAAAAGCAAAATGACCCTTGCCCCCCAAAAGAAATTCAGAAAATTTTGTGCTCCCAAATCCAAATGCCTATTCTACAATAATTTGTTCTCCAATTGTCAAATAGCACTCCGTACCCCCCAGATCTCACCGTATGGCTAAGTGGTACGATACAGCCACATATGGGGTATTGCCACTTTTAGAAGAAATTGTGTGACACATTTCGGCACCATTTTTACCCATTGCCCTGTGTGAAAATGTAAAATCTGAGGGTAAAACATTTTTTTGTGGTAAAAATATAATTATGCTTTTTTCACTGCCCAATGGTATAAATTTAAAAATTAAAAAATACTCACTACTTCCCTAGATGAATTCCTTGAGAGGTGTAGTTTACAAAATGGGGTCACTTGTGGGGGTTTCTGCTGTTTTGACATGTCAGCGACTCTTCAAATGTGACATGGTGTCTGCTGCCTATCCCAGCCAACATAGCGCTCCTTTCTCTTCCGAACCCTGCAGTACACCAAAGCAGTGGTTTTCCCCCACATATGGGGTATCGGCGTACTCAGGAGAAATTGTACAACAAATTTCATGGTGCAATTTATCCTGTTACCCTTATGATAATGCAAAATTAGGGAATGAAAAACATTTTTTATGGGAAAAATGTGAAAATTTTATTTTTACGGCTCAATATTATAAACTTCTGTGAAGCAGCTGGGGGTGCAAGGTGCTCACCACACATCTAGATAAGTTCCCTAAGGGGTCTAGTTTCCAAAATGGTGGCACTTGTGGGGGGTTTCCACTGTTTAGGCACATTAGGGGCTCCCCAAATGTGACATGGCGTCCGCTAATTATTCAAACAAATTTTACATTCAAAAAGTCAAATGGCGCTCCTTCCCTTTCAAACCCTGCCATGTGCCCAAACAGTAATTTGCCTCCACATATGGGGTATCGGCGTGTTCAGGAGAAATTGCACAACAAATTTCATGGTGCAACTTATCCTGTTACCCTTATGATAATACAAAATTAGGGAATGAAAAACATTTTTTGAGGGAAAAATGTGAAAATTTTATTTTTACGGCTCAATATTATAAACTTCTGTGAAGCAGCTGGGGGTGCAAGGTGCTCACCTCACATCTAGATAAGTTCCCTAAGGGGTCTAGTTTCCAAAATGGTGGCACTTGTGGGGGGTTTCCACTGTTTAGGCACATTAGGGGTTCCCCAAATGCGACATGGCGTCTGCTAATTATTCAAACAAATTTTACATTCAAAAAGTCAAATGGCGCTCCTTCCCTTTCAAACCCTACCATGCGCCCAAACAGTAATTTGCCTCCACATATGGGGTATCAGCGTGTTCAGGAGAAATTGCACAACAAATTTCATGGTGCAATTTATCCTATTACCCTTATGATAATGCAAAATTAAGGGATGAAAAACAGTTTTGTGGGAAAAATGTGAAAATTTTATTTTTACAGCTCAATATTATAAACTTCTGTGAAGCACCTTGGGGTTCAAGGTGCTCACCACACATCTAGATAAGTTCCCTAAGGGGTCTAGTTTCCAAAATGGTGTCACTTGTGGGGGTTTAGGTACATCAGGAGCTCTCCAAACGCAACATGGCGTCTGCTAATTATTCAGACAAATTTTACATTCAAAAAGTCTAATGGCGCTCCTTCCCTTCCGAACCCTGCAGTGCGCCCAAACAGTGATTTTCCCTCACATATGGGGTATCAGCACGCTCAAGAGAAATTGCACAAAAAAATTTGGGGTCCATTTTTTTCCTGTTACCCCTGTGAATATAAAAAAAATTGGGTCTAAAGTAACATTTTTGTGAAAAAAGTTAAATGTTAATTTTTTTCTTCCACATTCCAAAAATTCCTGTGAAGCATCTGAAGGGTTAATAAAGTTCTTGAATGTGGTTTTGAGCACCTTGAGGGGTGCAGTTTTTAGAATGTTGTTACTTTTGGGTATTTTCTGTCATAAAGACCCCTCAAAGTGACTTCAAATATGATGTGGTCCCTAAAATAATGTTTTTGTAAATTTTGTTGGAAAAATGAGAAATCACTGGTCAACTTTTAACCCTTATAGCTCCCTAACAAAAAAAAATTTTGGTTCCAAAATTGTGCTGATGTAAAGTAGACATGTGGGAAATGTTATTTATTAACTATTTTGTGTGACATATCTCTCTGATTTAAGGGCATGAAAATTCAAAGTTTGAAAATTTCAAAATTTTCGCCAAATTTCCGATTTTTTCACAAATAAACACAAGTTATATCGAAGAAATTTTACCACTATCATGAAGTACAATATGTCATGAAAAAAACAATCTCAGAGTCAGGGGAATACATTGAAGCGTTCCAGAGTAATTACTTCATAAACTGGCAGTGGTCAGAATTGAAAAAATTGGCCTGGTCACGAAGGCAAAAACAGGCTCTGGTGCGAAGTGGTTAATAGTGCTGCGGTGTACAGAAACAGTTCCAGAATTTTGGGCTGAGGCCCTCCAGTCTTCCTCTATAGAGAGGGGAAATATGTGTGAAGGTACCCCAGGAGGGCTCCAAATGTGTGGGTAAAATATATATCCCTCGGGGGGGGAAATTGAAAAAAAGTTTAAAAAAATTTTTTTTGTGGACTTAGAAAATTTTCACACATGTGTCAGACTTCCAGAGAGGGGAGCATGTCAGTGCGCGCATCCGATTTCAGTTCCAGAGCGATTCATCCGATGAGTCCTTCATACTTAGTCGTTTTTGCAAAATTTTTGACTTTTTTGAAAATTTCACTTTTCTGTGAAAATCTCCGCTAAATGAGGTTATACTATGTTAGAGGCCATCCCAGGAGGGCTCCAAATGTGTGGGTAAAATATATATCCCACAGGGGGAAAATTGAAAAAAAGTCGAAAAAAAATTTTTTTTTGAGGACTTAGAAAATTTGCACACGTGTCAGATTTCCAGAGAGGGGAGCATGTCAGTGCGCGCATCTGATTTCAGTTCCAGAGCGATTCATCCGATGAGTCCTTCATACTTAGTCGTTTTTGGCAAAATTTCTGACTTTTTGAAAATTTCACCTTTTTGTGAAAACTTCCACAAAATGAGGTTATACTATGTTAGAAGGCATCCCAGGAGAGCTCCAAATGTGTGGGTAAAATATGTATCCCACAGGGGGAAAATTGAAAAAAAAGTTGTAAAAAATTTTTTTTGTGGACTTAGAAAATTTTCACACATGTGTCAGACTTCCAGAGAGGGGAGCATGTCAGTGCGCGCATCCGATTTCAGTTCCAGAGCGATTCATCCGATGAGTCCTTCATACTTAGTCGTTTTTGTCAAAATTTTTGACTTTTTGAAAATTTCACTTTTTTGTGAAAACTTCCACAAAATGAGGTTATACTATGTTAGAAGGCATCCCAGGAGAGCTCCAAATGTGTGGGTAAAATATATATCCCACAGGGGGAAAATTGAAAAAAAGTTGAAAAAAATTTTTTTTGTGGACTTAGAAAATTTTCACACATGTGTCAGACTTCCAGAGAGGGGAGCATGTGAGTAAGCGCATCCGATTTCAGTTCCAGAGCGATTCGCGCAATGAGTCCTTCATACTTAGTCGTTTTTGGCAAAATTTCTGACTTTTTGCAAATTTCACTTTTTTGTGAAAACTTCCACAAAATGAGGTTATACTATGTTAGAGGGCATCCCAGGAGGGCTCCAAATGTGTGGGTAAAATATATATCCCACGTGGGGAAAATTGAAAAAAAGTTGAAAAAATTTTTTTTTGTTGACTTAGAAAATTTTCACACATGTGTCAGACTTCCAGAGAGGCGAGCATGTAAGTAAGCGCATCCGATTTCAGTTCCAGAGCGATTCATCCGATGAGTCCTTCATACTTAGTAGTTTTTGCAAAATTTTGGACTTTTTTGAAAATTTCTCTTTTTTGTGAAAACTTCCACAAAATGAGGTTATACTATGTTAGAGGGCATCCCAGGAGAGCTCCAAATGTGTGGGTAAAATATATATCCCACAGGGGGAAAATTGAAAAAAAGTTGTAAAAAAAATTTTTTGTGGACTTAGAAAATTTTCACACATTTGTCAGACTTCCAGAGAGGGGAGCATGTCAGTGCGCGCATCCGATTTCAGTTGCAGAGCGATTCATCCGATGAGTCCTTCATACTTAGTCGTTTTTGTCAAAATTTCTGACTTTTTGAAAATTTCACAATTTTGTGAAAACTTCCACAAAATGAGGTTATAATATGTTAGAGGGCATCCCAGGAGAGCTCCAAATGTGTGGGTAAAATATATATCCCACAGGGGGAAAATTGAAAAAAAGTTGAAAAAAATTTTTTTGTGGACTTAGAAAATTTTTCAACTTGTGTCAGACTTCCAGAGAGGGGAAAATGTGAGTGAGCGCATCCGATTTCAGTTCCAGAGCGATTCGCCCGATGAGTCCTTCATACTTAGTCGTTTTCAGAAGTCACAATTTTGACTTCCAGGACCCGCAAAACGTTAGTAAATTGAGCCCGCTCCCCAGTTCCAAGCGTTTTGAGGTGTCCCTGGTTGCAGTAATGCAGCCTGCCCACTAGATGTCGCAAAAGAGACAAAAAGTGAAAAAGAACCAGAATGAGGAAATTCCAGGGAGCCGAATCCGCCTGACAGTTCCAGGCGATCGGGTACTTTTTGGAATGCGTCCCTAAAGTGGGTATAGGGTGACACTCCATACAAAGACCCAGTTTTGCACACCACCGGCAGAATATATGAGAGAGAGGTACCTCTCAGCCCCGACACATTTTGACTCATTTAAGCAGGTTTTCACCTCCGTAGGCCCGGGTACGCGTTTTGGCTATGAGTCCCTGTTCGGCTGGAGGTCTGCACCTTGGCTGAACCCAGGCTTCCGCAGCTGCGTGGGGGGACTTTTGCCGGTCGCCTATCCCAAGTCAGAGAGGTGTTCCTGGGTTGAAGTGAGCCTGGCCAGACCCCCCCCACGGGCCCTGGTTCTCCACATGGGGGCGCCGTCAAGGCTAAAATCTGGATTTTTAGGCCCGGGAGAGGCTCCATGAGGGCGGATGCTTTTGTGGCTTTGACCCCAGTTCCACATCCAGTACCCCCTCTGCAAGGGCGCCTGTACCCGAGTCTCGCTTCCAGGACTCTTGGGCACGTATTTCCCGACGACAGGGGTTAGCAGCCTCCGTACTTGGGCAAGTCCCTCCACGCACCCCTGCTCTTCCTCCGATCGATCTGGCGCAGCGCTCCCGGGTGGGGAGGTGGCGCCGCTCGCTCGGCCCGGGCTTTGGAGCTCGCGCTGGCTTAAGGTGAGCGGTCCCCTTCCTCCTCTACCCCCGGGCTTTCGACACCTATCTTTGGGCGCGCACGCCGGCCTCGCCTCCCGTCCGCGGAGGTGGCCGAGCCGTGGGGAGATTGGCCCGACCCGAGCGAAGGCAGCGGTCCGACGACCCGCACGGGCGAACGGCGTGGCGCCCACCCACCCAGGCGTGGGGGCCGTCGTCCGAATCGCTTCCTGTGCGGGGAAGCACACCGATCTTCTCCGAGGGCGGCCCTTTTCTTCCAGATGCGTAACCGGCCAGCGGAGGCCCGCGCCGCCCCTCGCGTCCGACAGGGCGGCCTCCGCGGCGGTGGCGACAGCGGCGGCGGTGGGTGGCGTCTCCGCGCCACTGCCGAGCTTCGCGATTTCCAGTCTTTTCCCGGGCCCCTACGTCAGTGGGGAGGACGACAGATGTGTGGAGGCAGGCGAAGGGGGTTCTCACCGTGTGGTGTGCCCCAGCCCGACCGTCACCTTTCCCCTTCGACCCTCATCCTCCCTGGCGGCTCGGCAGGGAGAAGGAGAGAGAGAGCGAGCGCGGAAACCCCAGAGCCAAGGGGTTAGATGGAGAACGGGAGAAGGAACGAGGGCCAAGAGGTAGGGAGTACGGTGAAAGGCCGACCTGGGGTTCCCCATGCGCTCCCGCCCCCGGGCGGGGAGCAGCCCTGGGAGGAAAAGCCGCTCGGGCATCCCTTTGAGGTTACGGGCGCGAGCGGGAAGAGGGACTACTCTGGAAGGCGACGCCGACACGGCCTGGCCGACGACCACCCACGCGACCTCCGCGTCGTCGGGTTAGTGCCGGAGCCGCGGCGGACCCTGACGGCCAGCCCCCCTCTCCCAATCCTCGTGCCTGTCCGCCGGTGGGTCGAGGACCCCCCGCGGCGGAGGCAGGTCTAAGCCAGACGGTGGCGCCACATAGGCCCACCCCCGCACGCCATCTCCCCGAGCGACCCTGTGTGTTGCCTTGGGTGCGGTTGGTGAGACGGGGGCGGCCGTGGCGTCCTCCGGAGGCCAGTCACCTCGCCCTCCCCGTGCAAGGGGTGTTTTCCAGACGCCTGCCGCTTCGGGACCACGCACCGCACAGCGAGCCGCTCCTCCCGCACATGTCCCCGGTGCTGCGAGGGCTCCGTTCCCCGCC